>NC_133679.1:2990000-4190000 GCF_048934315.1 Petromyzon marinus | reverse complement strand
TGAGTTTGTTTAAAACAAAAAATTCTGCGTATAATTCTCCAAGCAAAGTAGTACCCAGAGGTGAGCAACACACCAGAGTCACGGTACCAAGTGCGGTGCGCCAAAAAACACCCCCCCCCCGCGCCAAAATGCGAGTTTGTTTCTCGAGGACGACGTGATCTGGAGGAGCAAACGCGTTTAGTGCAGTGCGATTGGTGGGCGAACGTGGAGACCCACGACCGGTCGCAGATGTCACTCGCCAGTGACGCTTAGCCGTAAGCCTGGAATCTAACTCTGTGAGCGTCAGGTTGATAGCGCGTTGCGCTAACCACGGCGACACCGCAGCTCCCCCCCCCGCCCACCAGCTCCCCTACGTTATTGCGCCGCTGTACATAGGATTATAGAGATGCTGGTCCTCGCCATGGTAATGTGGAATTGTCGTTCGCGTGGACAGTTGTGAGATCTTCGCCGCTGTACATAGGATTATAGATATGCTGGTCCTCGCCATGGTAATGTGGAATTGTCGTTCACGTGGACAGTTGTGAGATCTTCGCCGCTGTACATAGGATTATAGAGATGCTTGTACTCGTCATGGTAATGTGGAATTGTCGTTCGCGTGGACAGTTGTGAGATCTCTGCCGCGTCTCACCCCGTTGCTCGATTTCAGCGGGTGAGCTTTGGAATCTGAAAGACAAATTATTTTAACCCGCTCTGACAGCTCCAGGCTTAGTGCGGCCTGGAAGCGTATTATTAAGTAAAACTTCTTACAATTCCTTATAGAGGAAACATACTAATCAATTGATTATTACTAATCTATTATATAATTACAATACCCCCCCCCCTTCCTCCGCCTCTGATCTCTGCACCTGATGGGTTCAGTGATGACGTCGTACTGCTGCTCTAGTTAAGACCTGAAGCAGGTGGATTGCCCCACTATTCTGGTAAATCGACCGATGATGATGCTGGATGTAATTACCAGTGAAACGCTGTACTACTCAAATTGCAAATGTTGTGGATTTACTCTCCAACACACCGGTGGGCTGAAGTAGTGACTAATTGTCGTATTGTTTATGTGACAAATCCCTTACTAATTGGCTGTGTCGGGTGGTGGAGGTGTCACGACACATTCATACTTACGCGATCTAACCCCAAAGACCTCTACTGTGAGCATTCCCGAGTTTGTTGCGTGAGGCGGACGTGACGTAAAGGAGCGAACGCGCATCGTAGCGGTGCCATTGGTTGATTGTGGTTGCTCGCTAGGGACACCTAGTGACGCCAAGGCTGAATAGACGTATTGTTCCGATTGTCGTGGGACTCTCTCTTGCCGGTGTCAGAGACGGCTTTCTTTAGAGCGCTAAAGAAAGCCGTCTCTGGTGTGGACCAATCAGTTTCAAAGACAATGCATCATCATCATATACTACCAGAGCACGTGTTTTTTTTTTCTGCTTGCATGTTCATCGCAAGTTTATGCGGTTAATGCGGAGATGATTCCTTGCAAAAGGTTTCAGTTTGGTGTTTTAACACCCTAACACAAACTGTTTTATTGCCAGAAAGGGTAAAACCTTTTGTCATGTTTCGATCGTGGATGTACCGTATGTGTCGAACTTCTTTCGCGCCGTACGTGGTCCGACCGTGCCAATCGGAGGTGTGGCGATGGACGACAAACTTAAAAAAAACAAACTAATACAAAAAGCAGTTATACAGAAATTAGTTTTCAATCAACCCACCTGTTAAATTTTGATTTAAAGCTTTCGTGATTGCAGTGATTCATATTCTTGGTTCTTTCGGTAAAGTCACGTTGAAGGGAAACAATAAAATAATAATATATATAAAACAATACAATTCTCACGACGTTTCGACTGCAACACGTGATAATTTTATTGTTTTATATATTTTATTATTTTATTGTTTCCCTTCAACGTGACTTTACCGAAAGAACCAAGAATATGAACCCACCTGTTATTAACCCAGTTAAAGTAGTTTCGTACGCCCATCAGATTGTTTACTTAAGAACCAATTAGCATGGGTGCAGGGTCGCCTCCTCGAATTCATTTTGTGTTTCCAATGTCAATCGCGAATGTAAGTGTGTCTTGGGCGTCACGGTGGCTAGGAGATGTTGACTCCCTCTCCTTGTATGGAGGAGGTGGTGGGTTCGATCTGGACCCTGACGCCTGTATTGTGCAGTTTGCGTGTCTCGGTCTCCCCAATGGTCGCGTGGATTTTTTCCGGGTCGTCCGGCTTTTCCCTCCACATTTACAATCAACATCACGCGTTTAGAGTATTTGGCTGCTATACATTTCCACACGACAAGCCAATTTGTTGAGCTATCATTTGCGGCAAGGTCGTTTCTAAAAAAAGAGCTATATAGCTCAGTCGGCCTTACCTGGTGAACTAAAAAATAGTTTAGTTTAGTCTTTGCATGTGTTTTACTGTGGAGGGGAGCGGTTAGCACGCTGTTTTATGAACCCAGCAACCCGAGTGACGATTATCTGAATCGGTCCTGGTCCTCCCTTAAGTTAACTTAATTGACAATGTAAACGATATGCTGTGCATTATAGCAAGTCCAGATCAGGTTAGGTGCTGCTATGAAATTCGGATGTCAGAATCAGAATGTTTGTTTATACTGGAGGAATCCGATGAACTATAAAGCTCTTTCTCCAAATGTGAAGTAATGAGGAAATTTATCATTCTCCTTTGCTGACCGCATATCTATGACTCCATTTAAAAATCATTCCATGCTGTCGACGAACCTGCCCCCGTTCCAGTCCAGGATCCGTTTTTCTTGACTGACTGCAGCATCTCATTGCCTCTCTTTAAAGTGCCAGCTGCTAACGTAAGCATCTTGAGAGGCGGTAGCATCTAGACGCTGTCATCATCATCATCAGCCATGGCTAATCCACTGCTGGATGAACGCCTACCCCCCCTGAAAACCGCTGACACCTTTCACAATATTGCCACGAAACGCTCCACACCCATTACCTGCGCAGAATCAGAATCGCAATCTTTATTTAGACTCGAGGAGGAATCCGATGAGGTGCGAAGCTCATTTTCAGCGAAGCTCATTTTCAGCAAACAAACTTGTTCGCGGTCATTCTCGATTTGAAGCTTTCGTGACTGCAGGAATCCATACTTTTTGGTTCTTTCGGTAAAGTCACGTGACTTTACCGAAAGAACCAAAGAGTATATAGGAATAGGTTTTACCCTTTTAACTGGCACAAAAACTGACACCTTTATTCAAGGCATCATGTTTGCAATAACCACAACACAAGCAGTCAAAATGCAAACAAAAGAGACAACTCTGATAATAATATGCACTGTCCTTGAATTTGATTGGTCCACACCCGAGACATCTTTTCTTAGTGCCTAGTCTCCACTGGTGTTGGACCAGAAGACGCCAAAAGGCGTACAACTCAAAAACAGAGCACTATCAGAGTATTGAGGGCTCGGGGTGAGCATTTACATTACGAGACCTCCTTTGCCAGTAACAAGATATATCTTGTTACTGGCAAAGGAAGTCTCATAATGAAAAACCAAAGAGTATTTGTTCGCGGTAGTTCAATCTCCACCGACGCTCAAGCTGAAAACACGTTTAAAAAAAAAGTATATAATCTGAACGTAAGCTGGAACTAAATTGATAATAAATAAAGCTGATATTTAATTGAAAAAAAAAGCTTAATTGAAAATGAAACGTATCATAGCTTACGGTGTTAAACCACCCACCCCATTGGACGCGGGCGAATTTAGACAGGGGTCGCTATGGCTATTGCGATCCAGTAATCCTTTGTGTGCTGAAAAGTCCTCGTATTTAGCATTACATTTCAGGGGTGGAGGGGGGTGGGGGGGGCAGTTAAGGAGCAAAGTTTTCTCTGCGGGAGGCACCTGCCCCCCTTACGTCTTCCAAATACGCGCGCGAGAGCCCCGTGGGAGCTGTGGCGCAGCGGGAGTCGAAGCCGGCAACAACCCCGGGTTCGACCCCCGCTCGCGGACTTCACCGCCAGGTGACGATTTTCCGAACCGGTTACCCGAGCCTCAACGTAGGGTAGGACTCGGCCTCAAATGACGACACCCCCGGCGCGGTGTGTCAACGTCGCCCCTCGTGGAGACAAAAGCGGTCGGGAGTGGTGTTCGGCCACCCACCCTCTCGTGTGCCGTTGCAGGCCTTCATTAGGTGGCTCCCTAACAGCAATTGCAATCTGCTCAGGCTATACGGACACACGTGTGTGTGTACGTGGGCTTATGAGTGCGTAACTTCGTGTGTACGTGCGCGAGTCTGTGGCTTTGGCTGTGCTCTTGAGATATAAATCTGCCCGTGATGGGCGTGGGGGTAGTGGGGGTAGGAATCCGAGGCGGTGGCGGAGGGGGGGGGACTGTTGAGATGGCTTGCGGAGCGAGTTGAATGCGCTAAGCGGTGAAGGGAGGGAGGGGATGGGAGACACTGCGGGGAGGTGCGGGAGGGCGTGTGGAGGCTGGGAGGGAAGGGAGCCTGGAAAGGGAAGGGAGGGAGGGATGCTGGGAGAGAGGCGAGGATGGAGGGAGGCACTGCAGCGAGGTGGGGGAGGGAGGCGAGGACGCGGGGAGGGAAGGAGGGAGACGCTGCGGGGAGGTGCGGGAGGAGAAAGTGTCACGGCCAGGAGTCTGATGCATGGAGGGTAAGACTCGCCCTTTGGCCTACGGCGATCGCTTACTGCGGTGTTCCCAGAAGTCATGGCGTGACTAACGCCTTAAGAAGC
Source organism: Petromyzon marinus (assembly GCF_048934315.1). NCBI lineage: Eukaryota > Metazoa > Chordata > Hyperoartia > Petromyzontiformes > Petromyzontidae > Petromyzon > Petromyzon marinus. Next base: position 4,185,291 of record NC_133679.1, on the reverse strand, counting down.
TTACAGGGAATTCTTGGGCGCGCTGCTAATCACGCACACTTCTCTTTTAAAAAAAAAAGGGGGACGTGGGGAGAAATTAAAACAAGGCGAGGGCGTTTAACTCCGGCGGAATATGCGCAAGAAACTGGCCAGGCGTATAGCGGGATTATATGTACTGTATACGCATGCATAGGACCTGCAGTATTCAACAAAGTCTCCAATGTGTATATTTTTAAAAGGAAGGGATCGAGAAATAAACAAGACTAAAATGTCGAACAAAGCCGATGATTGTTGTAGTGTTAGCACGCGTAGCACCGCGTGCAGAATGGGTGATGACCAACACGTTTCGCGGAGAACGCATTCAGGCACGGGGAAAGTATGCACACGAGAAACACTAAATGGCTTTAATTGAAAGGGGAACTTTAAACAGTGGGTGATGTATGATACTGCGAGCGTGACCTATGCCCCCGGTTGGTAATTCATATTCAGGATTTCGTATCTCGGCCAAACTAACGACTGCCTTCAAGACCTCTCTAGTGCGACTGCATGTATGACGCCGATCATTTTCCAGAGATTTTTGGGAGGGATATTCTTGCTGTTGTTCTGCCGTAGAAGATGCAAGGTTATTTCGTCTCCGACCTTGGTTTCGTCTTTACCGTGCAACCGTTTAATCGATAATTAAAAACCCTCGTTCGAGACCCCAAAAACGTCGCCACCTCCTTGGCCTTGACGTCCCTCGAAGGAGCTGGTGGTGCACAACCATCAAACCTGCATCAGAACACCGACAAGGCCAAATGCGCGGCATCCCCTTCACCAGCGGACAAAACGGGAGACACGATATCGACGACAGTGGGGACGTGCGACCCAAACTATGAATCGCACCGAGAGCTCACTGCGGTAGTCTGTGCTCCCATAAGAGGAGGACGAGGAGGTGGCAGAATAACAACGACTCCATCAACTCTTCCTGCGATGCTCTCTCTCTCTCTCGTTGCTGGCCAGCGAAGCTCCGACATTGGCACGTAGCTCCCGAACGAATATATTGCGGTCATCATGCACAAGAATTAAAGTTCACTCGCGATAGGTAAACAAAAACATAAAAATATAAAAATAAACTGACCCCCGGGTCTCAATGGTAAGACCTCAGTTGGGCTTTGCCTGGTAGCATGGGGACGGTTTAGTTTTATTTGTTTGTGCCTGGGTGATCTGTTTACATTTCTTGTACTTATCGTCTTTTGTTTGTTTGTTTGTTGTAACGTTCTTACCCGTTCCGACTGCAAAAAAGAGCTTCACAGCTCATCGGATTCCTCCAGTACATATATAAATATTCGGATTCTGACCATTTGAGGAGACGATACGCCGTGCTGGTGGCAGCAGCAGCGCGAGTGGAACGATCCATTTGGCTAAAAGGCGCGGCAGGTGTAAGCAATCTTCCCCCGCCCACCAATCCACCCTCGAAAGCGCATTTTCTCGACTATTCCAGAATCAGAATATTGACCAGAATCAGAATATGTATTCATACTGGAGGAATCCGATGAGCTATAAAGCAATTTTTTCACAGATGTTCAAGCTGGCCTGACGTCTTGGAAGAGGTTCGGAGTACGCACGCTTCACTCCACCACCACCACCGCCACCGCCACCACACGTGACATTGCCGATCGACTAACCACGTGTTCATCGTTTCAACGTCGCCATCCGGGAGATCGAAAGGCGAACCAGAGGGTGATGTCTGGTTCGCAAGTCCATCGCAGGACTCATAACACCAGGGAAGCATCCGCTATTATTTTAATGCTAAGGATGGATATAACGAGAACTCAATGCCTATTTGTTTAGTAAAATAATAATACAATAATCTAATAATAATGTCTGCTCGAATGTGAGAACAGCTTGAAATTTGAATACATTTTAGAGCAAGGGTCAGTATATTAAATTGAATAAATTAACTAAACTCGCCGAGCATTATGTAAAGGGTAGGGTGCGGTACAAAGAATTACGCAAAAGGTCATAAAATGCCACAGTTACTTTAGTAATTCTTTGGTTCAAAAAGGGACCGATAGGTACTGCCAATAGATGATAAATCACCGCCAACTCTTGTGCTGGCTGAAGATGGCTTGGCCGTGAGTGATGCACACACGTTATTGGATTTGCCCTCTTCAACCCACGGGGCTGAGAGGGGTTTTTTCCTTGGTACCACTCGGGGTGGAAAATGCGACTCTAGTGTCCACTATAGGCAGAGAGCATTGGTTTTTATAATGCACAGTTCCCAATTATTTTCAAAACATACAACGCAGGTTCCCTTTTGACGACACTCTTAAAAATAAAACTACCACCGTGCCCTTGCTACCATACGGATTTGCCATTCAGAGATACAATTCTGAAAGAAAATCATCGGTAGCATGTGCAACCCTCCGTTGTACCGATGAGCCATTTTTGGGCCAATTGATAATGGACCAATCGTTTAGAAAATCTGCAGCACTTTTTTTTAATTACTCTTACTATTCTTCTGGTTGTGTGGTACAGTATCTTTTAACAATGTCTTTGTCCGAGTGAAAGTAATTTTTAGTGCCGAGCATCTGAGGTAAGCAAGTCGTCATTCATCAACCATGATCTAGCCACTGCTGGCTGAAGGCCTCACCAAAGCAACTTCTTGGACAATGTCCTCGTAATACTGGCCATCCTGGCGGTCGATCTGACACGGAGTCTCCCTGCTCTCGATTTTCAACCTCCCCGGTTGCATGTCTCCGTCCCGAGCAACGTTGACGGAGAGTGCACCCGTTTCAACGTCTGTGGTGGACACCTCCCTGGGGTGGACACCTATCGTGGTGGAGGAGCCATTCAAAAGTGATCAACAACGCAGGTGGCTGGGTATGTACACTCGCGGCACAATGTTGCTGATGGTCAATTGTCCCTTGTACTCTACGAGGGCGCCACAGTAGCAAGATGTTAACTCCCTCGCCTGGTCAAACAGGAGGTCACGGGTTCGATCCCGACCCTGCCGCCTGTATATTTGGAGTTTGAATGTCTCTCTCTCTCCGTGGTCGCATGGATTTATGTCGGGGTCCTCCTCCAGTTTTTCCCTCCACATTTGTAAACGTGTGTTTAGAATATTTGGCTGTATCTAAATTTCCAGGCTATGTTGCAGTTTAAGGCCACGTGAAGTGTCAAATGCCCGCTGGCAGGTCACGGGACAGACCCAGGTGCCCATGGGTCGACTGGCTGAGATGATATCGCTTAATACGGGTCGGGCTTTCTCGTTAAAAAAGGACTCGATCAAACAAGTCTCACTCGGTGAGACTTTGCAAGGTAAATGTGGCAGGAAGTGGTGTTTTTTCTGTCCCGTCTCACAGTTTTAATTTGGAACAAGCACTTTCACATTTCTCATTAAAAAGTGGTATCGGGTCACACCTGTACCGTTCACTGAAGCTCTTTTTTATATAAAGCGCCACATTTTGTTGCCCACACAACAACAACAACAGGTTTGCACACGCTTCAACATGTAGGCTTTCGCGGGAAATATTATCCGTAATGAAGGTTTTTTTTTCCGGGTTAGATGACGTAAATATAAATGTGTCGTGAAAGCCGCCACCACCCGACACAGCCAATTAGTGAGGTTTGTCACGTAAACAAAACGTGCCATTTAGTTACTACTTCAGCACATAAACAAAACGTGCCATTTAGTAACTTATTGGCACGTTTTTTTTAAGTGACAAACCTTATTAATTGGCTGTGTCGGGTGGTGGCGGGTTTTACGACATGTATATTTACGTGATCTAACCCCCCCTCCGCCTTTATTATGTACACGCTTTGTGTAAATGCGTCTTGCACACCCACAGCAGGAAAGTTTAATTTTGCATGCTGCGGCATGACTATTTTACAACGTCGTTGATCATGAAATGTCGCTTAACAGAATGGGTCAGGAAGATCATTTTCTGCACCGCAAGCACTGTATCTGATATACAGTACGGCACTGTAAAGACCGCTCTGGGTATTCTTTATCCATCTCGAGAGGAAAAATAATAATAATTTTTTTACGTGGAAACACGCAAATTACGTTGGCATGTTTTCCCCAACACGCTCAAGCGCTATCTTTGGAATAGCAATTTCAGAAGTTACGTGGAATGTCTCACATTGTGAAATGTAAACGTATATAATCCTTGCGGATTATTTCAGGATTGAATTTGCCAACAATGCATGTATAAATTTGTGAAATCTGAAACGTTTGTTCACTCATTAGCAGGCTCCACTCAAATTTGAATAGCTTTTTTTTCATATAGCATGTGTGTGGAATTGTTCACTTGTGAAGGAGGAATTTGTGTGGTTTTTGACGACTTAAATACCTCTCCTGGTATGCAGGAGGTTGTGGGTTCTATCCCAACCCTAACGCGTATATTTGGATTTTGCATGTTCTCTCTCTCCCCGTGGTCGTGTGGATTTTTCTCCGGGTCCTCCGGATTTCCCCTCCACATTTAGAATCAACGTGCGTTAGAGCATTTGGCTGCTAGAAATGTCCACGTGATAAGTCACCTCGTTGAGCTGCCATTTGTGGTCAGGTGTTTTTTTTTTTAAAGGAGCTACATAGCTCAGTGGGTCTTACCTGGTAAAAATAAAAGTGTAAATAGTTTTAGCATATGGTTTGTTTAAATCATAATATTAATAGTTATAATTCTTATGCCTTTTGAGTCGCTGGTGTAAACAAAGCTGTGTGCACTACACATGGAGAACAGTGATGTCACGTGACATGCAGTAAATTCACCTTGGTGTATTATTACTCCTAAGTCTTGGGTGGGTTACTTTTCAAAAGTAATAATTTTTTGATCAATGTACTTCATGTGGTTTTAGGAATAATGTGATACATTCACATATTTGGTCTTTACAAATCAAACGGATTATAGTAATTCATTACTTCATAATAAAGGTTTTTGGGTTAGATCGCGTTATTTATAAATGTGTCGTAACCCTCCACCACCCGACACGGCCAATCATCAAAAAAGTGTCACGTTGACAAAAGACAAATAATTCACTACTTTAGCCCACCGGTGTGTCGAAGAGTGAATCCACAACATTTACAGTTTGAGTACGACGTTTCGCTGGTAAATACATCCAGCATCATCGGGCAATTCGCCAGAATGGATGTATTTACCAGCGAAACGTCGTACTCAAACTGTAAATGTTGTGGATTCACTCTTCAACACACCGGTGGGCTAAAGTAGTGAATTATTTGTCTTTTGTCAACGTGACACTTTTTTTGCTGATTGGCCGTGTCGGGTGGTGGAGGGTTACGACACATTTATAAATAACGCGATCTAACCCAAAAACCTTTATTATGAATAATATTGGTCGCGAAAGCCTACGTGTTAAACTAATTCATTACTTGTTTGATTGCTTTTGTAATATATATTTTTCTTTCAATTAACATGTGAAATGCATCACCTTCCTTTGTGTACCTCCATGTTTAAAGGTAAAATATTTGTAATTTCAGCAACAGGCGAGTGGACTTCCAGATGCGTCACGTGTCCATAGGGAAGATGATGAGCTGAGTGGCCCCACAACCGGGATTTGATTCGTAACCGTCCGATTATTACCGGTCATCCGCTAACCACACCAGAGCACCATCTGGCTAGACAATGTAGCTGCGTATGTAACAATAATAATGTAATGAAAATAACGTACAGTGAGGGAAAAAAGTATTTGATCCCCTGCTGATTTTGTACGTTTGCCCACTGACAAAGAAATGATCAGTCTATAATTTTAATGGTAGGTTTATTTGAACGGTGAGAGACAGAAGAACGACAAAAAAATCCAGAAAAACGCATGTCAAAAATGTTATAAATTGATTTGCATTTTAATGAGGGAAATAAGTATTTGACCCCTCTGCAAAACATGACTTAGTACTTGGTGGCAAAACCCTTGTTGGCAATTACAGAGGTCAGACGTTTCTTGTAGTTGGCCACCAGGTTTGCACACATCTCAGGAGGGATTTTGTCCCACTCCTCTTTGCAGATCTTCTCCAAGTCATTAAGGGTTTGAGGCTGACGTTTGGCAACTCGAACCTTCAGCTCCCTACACGGATTTTCTATGGGAAAAAGGTCTGGAGACTGGCTAGGCCACTCCAAGACCTTAATGTGCTTCTTCTTGAGCTACTCCTTTGTTGCCTTGGCCGTGTGGTTTGGGTCATTGTCATGCTGGAATACCCATCCACGACCCATTTTCAATGCCCTGGATGAGGGAAGGAGGTTCTCACCCAAGATTTGACGGTACATGGCCCCGCCCATCGTCCCTTTGATGCGGTGAAGTTGTCCTGTCCTCTTAGCATAAAAACACCCCCAAAGCATAATGTTTCCACCTCCATGTTTGACGGTGGGGATGGTGTTCTTGGGGTCATAGGCAGCATTCCTCCTCCTCCAAACACGGCGAGTTAAGTTGATGCCAAAGAGCTCCATTTTGGTCTCATCTGACCACAACACTTTCACCCAGTTGTCCTCTGAATCATTCAGATGTTAATTGGCAAACATCAGACGGGCATGTATATGTGCTTTCTTGAGCAGGGGGACCTCGCGGGCGCTGCAGGATTTCAGTCCTTTACGGCGTAGTGTGTTACCAATTATTTTCTTGGTGACTATGGTCCCAGCTGCCTTGAGATCGTTGACAAGATCCTCCTGTGTAGTTCTGGGCTGAATCCTCACCGTTCTCATGATCATTGCAACTCCACGAGGGGAGATCTTGCATGGAGCCCCAGGCCGAGGGAGATTGACAGTTATTTTGTGTTTCTTCCATTTGCGAATAATCGCACCAACTGTTGTCACCTTCTCACCAAGCTGCTTGGCAATGGTCTTGTAGCCCATTCCAGCCTTGTGTAGAGCTCTCCTTGGAGAGCTCTTTGGTCTTGGCCATGGTGGAGAGTTTGGAATCTGATTGATTGCTTCTGTAGACAGGTGTCTTTTATACAGGTAACAAGCTGAGATTAGGAGCACTCCCTTTAAGAGTGTGCTCCTAATCTCAGCTCGTTACATGTATAAAAGACACCTGAGAGCCAGAAATATTTCTGATTGAGAGGGGGTCAAATACTTATTTCCCTCATTAAAATTCAAATCAATTTATAACATTTTTGACATGCGTTTTTTGGATGTTGTTGTTGTTATTCTGTCTCTCACTGTTCAAATAAACCTACCATTAAAATTATAGACTGATCATTTCTTTGTCAGTGGGCAAACGTACAAAATCAGCAGGGGATCAAATACTTGTTTCCCTCACTGTATGGCCCTTTATCAATCCACTCCTCGATGTTGGCCCCAGACATTCTATCAATCATTGGGAGTTGCTTAACCATACTTCACCAGAACGGTCAATGCTGCTTGGTGAAGAGGATGGTGAAGAGGATTAATCCATCATTTGCAACAGATGACGTTAGCCGTGGCCGGGAATCCAACTCAGCGTGGCTGGGTTTATAGGGCATTTGCCTTAAACCCGGCCACCTAATAGCGTCTCTTAAATATCAGTGTAGACGACAGGCAGTATGTGGCGGTGGCTGACCGATGACCGATTCAGACGTCGCTCGCCACCGAATTTGACCGTGACCAGGTCGCCGGGTTCCGAGCGCAGTATGCATAACTAATACGAAGCAATAATGATCACGCTAGCCTACATCAAGGAGGCACAAGCTTGACAGTGGAGCGCCCTGCAATTGTCTAATCGTGACTTGCGTGCCTGTGCATGTGCCGTGACATTAGGGTGGAGCGGTAGGGGTAGACGTTCGCGCTCTGTGCTACGAAGCCGGCGACCCGGGTTCGATTCCCGCTCATGGCCAACAACACCTTTGACGATTTTATGAACCGGTCCTGTGCCTCCCCCTCGGTCGACTCTTTCTCAAATGAGTACCTAGGGTGGGTGTGTAAAAATAGCCATTAGGGAGACAAAGGCGGTCAGGAGTGGTGCTGGCCACTCACCCCCTCGTGTGCCGTTCCGGCCTTCATTAAGGTGCTCGCTGACAGCACTTGCCCCAACAGTCTGTCAAATCTGTCTGGGCGATCTTTGTCTTTGTTTTGCCATGACATTGTGCGGTGTGAAGGGGCGGGGAGGGTACGGGGAGGCCCGCGTGGAGGGGCTGGCGGGGTGAATGCAGCCCAGCCGCCTTTTGGGGCTTCGCAATTCGCATGGCGCTCCAGACACGAGGGTTCTCCAGGGATTTATAATTGACCTTCGACGTGTGAGAATTATACCAATTTCTCCGCGGTCACAGTTAGCTCTTTGTTCCGAGCTGTGAGAGAGATTGACAGCTGTCGTCCCGGGGCCACTATTCAGGACTGTTGTGGGAACCAGTGGCTTCAGAAAAAAAAAGAAACTGGCCCTCAATCAAAAGAAAATTGACCGAGGGTGCCAAATCTATTGAGTCAATAGGGGAACGTGAGGGGGGGGGGGGGGGAGCTGCTTAAGTGAAAACTAAAGCATTGGGGTTGGCGGGGTGGGGGAAATACACGGAACCAACGTTTCATACAAACTTTTGAGTAAATTAACGACCGTGCGCGATCAATCAAGTCGAGGTTAAAAACATATTTAGCGATGGTGATAACAGCGGTAGCTGTGTGTTTTATTTTTAACGCAATGTTTCCTTTCAATTACGGCAAAGCGAGGCCACTATTCCTCAATGCGCGTATCTCCAAAGCAATGCGTTTTTATTGAAGTTTCTGGGAGGATGGATGGGGGGGGGGGTACGGCGGTCAAGGGAAAATAAAGAAAAAATCTTTGTGGCCACAGCCGAACCACGCTCCCTCCCATCTTTCCCACTCTCCAGACGCCGCCTGCCCAGCAACGCAGGGGCACAATGCCCGCGTTTCAGCCGCGTTTAGGTGCCTGACAGACGATTCAGCGCGGGCACAGTGTGAGCCTAAGCCCCGTGCTTACAACATTATTTGAATGCACTTTGCTCGCACGCTAAGCAAATTGGATCATTCGGAGCTGGGGGGGTGTGTGACTTTTAGTCTCGGAGAAATCCATAAAGATGATTATTTATGGGTTTTTAATATGGAGGGGGGGGGGGGAACTCGGCGCGCCACGGGTGTGGCGTGCGTGGGTTGTATGCTGCGTGATGACTGCCTCGCCCCGCTTGCCGAGCACGTGTGCGGGCCTAACCGAGCAAAGACAAAGGTCCCCTATATAGCCAACACAGGCTGGTTGGTAAAGTGCTGTTAGCGAGCACCTATGGAGAGGGAGGACCAGCGGGGGGCGGTGGCGTGGTGGTGAGCGTAATACGGTGGCATAGTGGTTAACGTAATGCGGTGGCATAGTGGTTAACGTAATGCGGTGGCATAGTGGTTAACGTAATTCGGTGGTGTAGTGGTGAGCGTAATTCGGTGGTGTAGTGGTTAGCGTAATTCGGGGAGCGGTGGCGTAGTGCTTAGCGCAATGCGGGATGAACCCAGCACTGCGAGATCGATTTCTGCTCAAGGACAATCGTGGTTGAGATCTGAACCGGTCCTTGGCCTCCCCTAGGTTGACTCGGCCTTAAATTAGTACCTGGAACGGGGTGCAGAAGCATCAACAGCGAGGAGACAAAGGCGGTCAGGCGTGGTGGTGACAACACCACCCACTCTTGCGCTAGTGCGGCCATCATTTGGTGGTGCTTGCCACAGCAGTAAGGTGAAGTCTGTACAAGTGGTGGTGTTTGTCTATCCCTAGCTGTCTGGTGAAGTCTGTACTGGTGGTGTTTGTCTATCTCTAGCAGTCTGGTGAAGTCTGTACAAGTGGTGGTGTTTGTCTATCCCTAGCTGTCTGGTGAAGTCTGTACCGGTGGTGTTTGTCTATCTCCAGCAGTCTGGTGAAGTCTGTACTGGTGGTGGTGTTTGTCTATCTCTAGCAGTCTGGTGAAGTCTGTACTGGTGGTGGTGTTTGTCTATCTCTAGCAGTCTGGTGAAGTCTGTACTGGTGGTGGTGTTTGTCTATCCCCAGCAGTCTGGTGAAGTCTGTACCAGTGGTGGTGTTTGTCTATCTCTAGCAGTCTGGTGAAGTCTATACTGGTGGTGGTGTTTGTCTATCTCTAGCAGTCTGGTGAAGTCTGTACTGGTGGTGGTGTTTGTCTATCCCTAGCAGTCTGGTGAAGTCTGTACCGGTGGTGTTTGTCTATCTCTAGCAGTCTGGTGAAGTCTGTACCGGTGGTGTTTGTCTATCTCTAGCAGTCTGGTGAAGTCTGTACCGGTGGTGTTTGTCTATCTCCAGCAGTCTGGTGAAGTCTGAACCAGTGGTGGTGTTTGTCTATCTCTAGCAGTCTGGTGAAGTCTGTACAGGTGGTGGTGTTTGTCTATCTCTAGCAGTCTGGTGAAGTCTGTACTGGTGGTGGTGTTTGTCTATCTCTAGCAGTCTGGTGAAGTCTGTACTGGTGGTGGTGTTTGTCTATCCCCAGCAGTCTGGTGAAGTCTGTACCAGTGGTGGTGTTTGTCTATCTCTAGCAGTCTGGTGAAGTCTGTACTGGTGGTGGTGTTTGTCTATCTCTAGCAGTCTGGTGAAGTCTGTACTGGTGGTGGTGTTTGTCTATCCCTAGCAGTCTGGTGAAGTCTGTACCGGTGGTGTTTGTCTATCTCTAGCAGTCTGGTGAAGTCTGTACCGGTGGTGTTTGTCTATCTCTAGCAGTCTGGTGAAGTCTGTACCGGTGGTGTTTGTCTATCTCTAGCAGTCTGGTAAAGTCTGTACCGGTGGTGTTTGTCTATCTCTAGCAGTCTGGTAAAGTCTGTAGAAGTGGTGGTGTTTGTCTATCTCTAGCAGTCTGGTGAAGTCTGTACCGGTGTTTGTCTATCTCCAGCAGTCTGGTGAAGTCTGTACCGGTGGCGTTTGTCTATCTCCAGCAGTCTGGTAAAGTCTGTACAAGTGGTGGTGTTTGTCTATCTCTAGCAGTCTGGTGAAGTCTGTACCGGTGGTGGTGTTTGTCTATCCCCAGCAGTCTGGTGAAGTCTGTACCGGTGTTTGTCTATCTCCAGCAGTCTGGTGAAGTCTGTACCGGTGTTTGTCTATCTCCAGCAGTCTGGTAAAGTCTGTAAAAGTGGTCGTGTTTGTCTATCCCCAGCAGTCTGGTAAAGTCTGTACAAGTGGTGGTGTTTGTCTATCTCTAGCAGTCTGGTGAAGTCTGTACCGGTGGTGTTTGTCTATCCGGTCTGGACGTGGATTGAAATGACGACTTTAGCGGCTCAAATCGAGTCGGAATATGAACATTATCCGCCCAATATTCACGACGCGCACGCGCAGTCGTTCCTCTTAAACGATTCTTATCAAACTAAAGCATTGGTGGTGGTGGTGGTGGGAGGGGGGGGGGGGGCGCTTGGTGGTTTTTGTGGCCATTGTATTTAAGTGAAAATTATACCGGGGGGTCCAGCAACAAAAAAATTGTATCCCCGTTCACGTCCCACCGTTCCCCCCCCAGGGGGGGGGGGGGCGGGATTGAAGGATTTCTGTATGCAAAACGAGGGCGCGAAAGCTCATTAAAAGCCACCCCACGTCACGCCGAAGAGTCTACACTGACAAGCGGCCGTATGCGCCCCAGAGTAACGCGAGCGACCTCCCTCCCCCCCCTCCCCTATTTTAGTTCGCGCTTAATTACGAACCGGATTTTTTTGGGGAGGGGGGGGGGGTACGGTGTAACCCGTTGCGTCGCATCGCGAATTTGGGCCGATGGCAGAGCGGAGGGAATCGAAGAATCCACGGTGGCTTTCGCTCGCCGCCGCCGCCGCGGCGGAGAGAGCCGCTATGGGTCGCGCGACAACAACAAAGAAGTGTGGCCGCTAAGCCGCACAAACGCAATTTAGAAATAATACATCTCATCGCAAAACTCTGTCGAATTATTATTATTAGAAAATTTTAAGGTGTGGGGGAGGTGCGGGGGGGGGGGTGCTGGCGACTCTCTCTCCCTCTCTCTCTCTTCTCCTCTCTCTTTAGTTGTGAGGTTTGCGTGGGGTGTCAAAGTTCCCAGCGCTCCTCTGCTGCTCGCTGAATGGTTGTGAATGGGAGGGAAAGTTTAATTTGTCGAGGCATGTGTGAGCCTATTTCAAATGAGAAGGCTGCTCATAATCTGGGGGGGGGGGGTGGGGGTGGGGGTGGTATTGACCCGGGGGTATTATAGCGAGAGCAATTTTGCAATGTTTCTCTAATCTATAAGCAAGCCTGTGGATCTCCCCCAACTCTTTATTTGCAAAATCAAACCCGGGGACTGCAGGGGTTGTCGGCACTGATTGGCTCCCACGGGGCCCCTGCTAAGGGGTTCCTCTCTGGCTCCGTGTTAAGGGTTTAGGCTCGGAAGGCGGGCTGGGAAGCCACTAGCTTGACCCCGTAGCCAGGGGGCCCGCATGGCCATGGCTCCCCTGGGGTGGACAGAGAGACCCCGTGTGTCTGACCCAGACGCTCATGGCTTCATGATTTCCGAGCGCGTTCAGCCGCCAGACCCCCCCACCCCCCATCCCGAGCGGCGACAAGATTAACCTTTAGTATGCGATGTGCATGCGTACGGCTTCCGAACGGTCCAAATGACGATTTAAAGAAAAGAGAAGACGCTAAAAAAAAACGCTTTTGCGAGAGGAGGGTTTACGTTGGGAGGCGGAGAGGTTGTGGAGAGAGGGTGGAATGGAGAAATTCATAAGAGTCAGGACGATTGACAGATGCATGAGATTCGCTGGTAATGGGAATTGTAGCGCCTGCATCGTTTTAAAAGCATGCTTTCTTTTCATAAATGCAAATATTTGCACTCCAAGGTGATAATGTTCGCATTCGCAAACATTCAGAAAATGTTTCATTGTGGTAATGTTTATCTATTTACGAGCTGCAGGTGACAAGGTCAAAACATCAATTATGTATTCTGTGCGCAAACAAACACGTGCACACTTGTCAACAATAGTTGAAGAGATTCGCAATGTGCATATTCATAAGTTGAAAATAAATGGCTACATACACACGCACGCACTGCGTATTATTAATACTTACGGAAAGGTGTATATATATAGAATGTACTATACAATTGCATTTAAACAAGACTGCATTAGTGGTGGACTGAGGGATCACAACAGAGAGGCCTTCATCCTGCAGTGGATAAAGAATGGCTGCTGATGCGGATTAATTTCGAATTCACAGCTAAAAAAAAGGTGTGTTAATTTGGCGTAAATAATGATGATCATGCAAGTTATAACATTTTTGTTTCATTTATTGATTGTTAATGAACGTGATTGAAGATAGAAGGGTGCATCGATAGCACAGCGGTTGGCGTACCGCGCTCGGAGCCCGGCGGCACTGAGTTCGACTCCCGGCCGCGGAAAACATTCATTGGCACGAACGACATTCGGACCGGTCCTGCCAAATCCTTCCGCGCTGGCCGGACCGTCTGGACACAGGAGGTGGGTGGACCAACATTTTATCTCATGCACGCGACCTGCCCATCGACTGACCTTGATTGTTAATGAACGCAGAATAATAATATTAAACAAAAAGGCACCTTCGCCATCGTGTAAGACGGCCGCACTCGGAGACTGGTGTGGTGACCGCGACATTGCAATGCCAGCGCGCAAACCGTTAAACACGGGCTGCGTAGCATACACATAAGAAGCACCAGCAAGAATACATCTTCGTAATAACATGTGCAGTTGTAAATGTTGTGGATTCACTCTTCAACACACCGGTGGGCTAGAGTAGTGAACTATTTGTCTTTGTCAACGTGGCACTTTTTTTGCTGATTGGCCGTGTCGGGTGGTGGAGGGTGACGACACATTTATAAATAACTCAATCCAACCCAAAAACCTATATTATGAATAATACTGGTCGCGAAAGCCTTCGTGTTAAAAATAATATATCTGTCAACGTACTGCACTAACGACCGCTGTGCCAATCGACACTTTAACAAATGGCCCCCGGTAATGAAATGAAGCTTGCTCATATCAATGTTCGTGAGCCCATTCTCAGCGTGAACTTTTGGCCGAGTGACGCCATCCATGAAAAACTTTGGTTTTTGCTGCTGCTGCTGCTGCTGTTCCAGGCAATGCCCCGCGTGCAGGTGTCATGATTGCCCTGGACCGGGGTCGTGGGCTATATACATATTTTTTTACTAAAACTTTTTTTTAAAACCAGGTAAGGCCCACTGGCCTATTTAAGCTCTTTTTCAGGAGCGACCTGGACACAAATGATAGTTCAACGAAGTGGCTTATCGCGTGTAAATGTATCGCAGCCATATACTCTAAATGCTTGCTTGTAAATCTGGAGGGAAAAACCGCAGTGCCCGGAGAAAAAATCCATACGACCACAGGGACAGAGACACGCAAACTCCAAATATACAGCAGGCGTTGGAGGTTGGGATTGAACCCACGACCTCCTGTATACCTGGCGAGGTAGTTAACATCTCCTAGCCACCGTGGCGCCCATCACACAGCCACAAAGCCGACGTGATTGCCGGACTAATGTCCCATGTGTAGCGGTTTCGCACCAATCTTGCTCGTTTATGGTGAACCTGCGAGTGGTGATGTAGGCGTGTTTTTAGTAGTAACAACACTATAACTATTTAAAATAATCAACGACTCGAGTTTCCGGGCTGGCCGCTGGCTGGGCTCCTCTGCACCCCCCAACGATAACTCTTATTTCATTTATTTACGTTTTTAGAAAAGGTGCAGCAGACCCAACAAATGTCGCTCCAACAATGTGGGCTTCAAGAGTGCCGTACAGTATAATATACACGAAAACCGCCCCATCTCCAGTCTACCTAACATATCCTGGAAAAAAATCTGGGTGACTGGCTACACGGCATTTTCCGTGTAACAAATAAACGTCGAATTGAAATAGCAGAAAACGTTGGGAAGGCAAATAACAATAGATAGCGACACTCAAGTGATGTGAGTAACAAACACAGCAGACTTGACACGGTTCATTTACAATCGCTTCCAACTTTTCAATTTGTCATCATGTAATTATTTCGCTAGAATACTCTTTAAATCTTCGGAGAATCAAATAAATAAATAAAATACATTTAATCACAACGTAAAACACATTGTGTGGGCACGTGGTATGGACACAATTCAAGTACTGCTCTGTGTGGGTTCAGGTACAACATCTGCAATCACCTGCTCACCCTGTATGCATGTAGAACTTCTTTCGCACCGTACGTAGCCAACCATGCTAAATCGGAGGTACGGGTGTTCGCCAACAAACTAAACGCTACTGCTGGCGTAAGAGCATCCGCTCGGGGAAGTTCTGGAGAATCCCTCAAGGGGGTGATTTTGGCCTCCTCTTCCACAACACTGGCCATGCATCCTGGAAAACAACTCGGAGTACCCACACTTTTTTTTTATTTAAGCCCACCACACACTACCGGAGGACCGGCTATCCGCGGTGCACCCATTTATACCGCTCGGTAGGTCGGAGACTGTTGCATTGTCTAAGATTACGTTGCTACACCGGTGACATCTGGGATTGTCCAGTGTGCTCACCATTGCCCCACGGCAGGCAACGAGTGGGTGGTTGTGTATTCGCAAAATAAGAAATAAAATAAAATCCCTTTGAAACCTCTTTGTCTTGTTATGCATCTCATTGTGCTGTAAACAAATATATATTTCTTTAACAGCCAACTTAAAATGCCAGCTTGATCAATCTTCCTTGACAGCATCGAGCCCAAGAGAACATTTCTTAAAACTCCCGCCCCCCCCCCCGCAACGCAAAGTCGAGAGTGCCAAAACGCGGCCGAAGAAACATTTGTACGAGAGCAGAGAGATTTAGTCGCAAAAAAAGCGATAGAGCGCCGATAAATTAGAACCCACTGCGCTTCCATTGCAGTCGATTACTCGGGTCCCTTTAAAAACAAGCACAGTAGCTGTCAGACGACTCAACCCATCGCCCATCCAGGGTGCAATAAAAGTGCGGACATCTTCGTAGGTGGCCAAAGGTGATCGCCACAAAAATGTGGAATTTCCACCACCGTCTCATGGCCTCCAATGGAAATGAGACACAACGACTCTTTTCTTCTTTGTTACATGGGCTTACAACAGTGCAAGGAGGAGGTAACTTCTCACCAACTGCTTGCGAGTAGTTGCAATTTTAGTAATCGAATGTTCTTGCAACAGATACAGGAACACGTGGATTTGGACAACGTGTGCAGCTTAAAATGGCATCGTTCAACTGCGAATACAAAAACAAAATTGTCGAGCAGGATACATCACTGAAAAAAAAAACGGGATGATGACCTTTGGTCAAGAATAGTAACGGAACGGCAGCCAAGGAATGGAACACGATGGAGAGGGTGTCCACCGAGCAAATTTTTCCGATGAAAATCGCTTCCGTGTGCAGGTGCCAGGTGAATTGTTGCGTCGGAGGATCGTGAAAGACAGCGGCGGCAGGGTCTTGGGGCGGCCTTCATTCAGCAGTAGATTGGCCGTCACTGACGCTGAGATGCAGTGACATAGCATCTGCACTCTTTGCGCCCAAAACACTGTAAGAGCGGTTCAAACGCAGTTCAACAAATTATACAGGCAGGTGCCCAACCATTCGACAATGCAGGCGATGTCACTCGTTGTAAATGAGTGCCGTTTTAAAACGCCTGGGGGAGTTGCTGCGTCGCTCGGAACACATCCGCGAACGCGTAAACACGATCTGAGCGCGTGTTGTTAAAAAATAAGAAGTCCACGTTTCCGCTTGGCTGCAACAAGCCACCTCGCCTTCATGTAGAGTCTAGCTGTAGTGTAGAATCTAGCTGCAGTGGAGTCTGGTCATCGTCCATTCGATGGCGTTAGGAATCGGGAGGGAGTCGTCCCTTGATGCGTAGCGTCCGTGCTGCTTCCTGTGCAAGCGATCATGTGACGAACAGACAAAGACCCCCCCCCCCCGTATAGCCTTAAGCCTGGAGAGGCTCCTCGCGTGGTTCGCGAGCACCTTTGAAGGCCGGCACGGCACACGATGGAGTGGATGGCCAGCACCACGCCCGGCCGCCTTTTTGTCTCCCCAATAGAGACGTTAACAGATCGCACCAGAGACAGTACTCATTCGAGGCCGAGTCGACCTGGGGGAGGTCCAAGACTGGTTCACCAAGTTCAGATAAATGGTCACTTGTGTTTGCCGTGGGCGGGAATCGAACTCGGGTGGAGCTGGTTTCATAGCGCATCACGCTCACCCGCTGCACTGACGCTAATAGATAGCAACTTCAACGCATTCACGATAGCGCGACACTTTCACTCGGCCACACCTGTGCAGGTGTCTGCCACACCTGCCTATATGCTGTCCCATTTTTGAACGATAGCTGGCAAATTTTCATGAAATAATAATAATAATTTAGGCAGTTTTGGGAAGTCATGGGTTTCTGGTATTCACACTTGATAGGCCTACAGTGATGGCACTAAACCACTTATTTAGGACCGAAACAGGAGGAATTCGTCCCATTTCCTGGCTATCGCCTGATGAATTTGATTGCAGTCACCAGCGAAACGTCAAACTCGAAATGTAAATGCTCTGGGAGTGCTGAAGTACAACAATATGTTGGCTGTGTCGGGTGGTGGCGGGTTTAACAACACATTTATATTTACGCGATATAACCCCCCCCCCCAAAAAAAGCCCTTTATTATGGATAATATTGGTCGCGAAAGCCTACGTGATAAATATGGTTTAACGTTGTGGATAACTATAGATTACCAAAGGCAGGTTATGGTAATGTGCTACTGCTCCATTTTTAGTGTGTAGACTATTGATACGTGGCATTTAGGTGGCAACATTGGTACTGTCAGCTTGTACTGGTCACCATTCGTGGAATATATTTTCGAAAAACAGATTTAAAAAAAATGAGATATGATGGCGTTAGCAGCACACGTGAATAACAAAACACGCACACAAACATGCATTTGAGACCAGTGAATGTTAAAAGTAACCCAAGTGATCGAATTGAAATGTCAATGTGTCCACGTGTTGCGAAACAGGATTACGCGACAATTCTGAATGATTAATCGGTCTGATTTGTGTAATCATCATCATCATCATCTATTGTGTATATACCGCGCCTCCCATGCAGTCGACATCGAGGTGTTAGAACAAGGTAACAGTCCAGTCAATATCGCTCAGTAAGGAAGCGATCGCAGACCGAACAACAATGCTCGAAGAACAATCCCATTACAGACAATGCACAACATCAACAACAACAACAACATTGGCCAATGTGAGTAGCGCTTGAGCCGACTGTGTAATGTCGCTGTCCACGTCATTCGAGTTACTCGCACACAGGCGCGATCCGTCAGGCGGAGTAACTTAAGAGACTCCCCCACCCCCCCCCCCCTCGAGAAGTTACCGCTTCATCAAAGGAGGGAGAGGTTCTTCAAAAGAAATCTACGAGGGGGCCGTCCATAAATGAGGTCATGCGATTTTGGACGATTTTGGACCCCCCCCCTCAAATATGACGTCACAAAGCTCTGCCCCACCCCCCCCCCAAAACCATATTTGCATTTTGAAAATAAAACATGCTTCAAATATTTTTAAATTATTGTCATTGTAGTGCGTATTTAACGTGGCGCTGCACTCTGATATTGTAGGAGTGTTGTTATAACAATTCTATATTTAGTTGCGCATTTTGATGTGACGTCACATTTTTCAACCCCCCCCCTCGTCACACATCATCACAATGTTTGACCCCCCCCCCCCCAGGTGCGTGACGTCATTTATGGACGGCCCCTGACCGCACTAAACCTCGCTTCGCCACGACACCGGGACACGGAACGGTGGGCGAAAAAGAGGAACCAAAAACCCCGCAGCGCGCGGAGCGGATCGTCTCATTAAGCAGAGAAGGCGCTCGCACCTACAATTCACAGAGAAGCGTCATGAAAAAATAAACCACACAGGGAACAATGCGCGCAAAATAGCCGTGACATTGCGACACGAGGGGCATTTTAGACAGCGCCTGAGGGCGGGAGGTGGGGGGGGGGGCAGGCCCCCCCCCCAAATCCTTGGCTCGGCTTCGCGATGCTCAGCCCACACGACCGAGCCGCTGCGCGTCTAACGCCGCCGCCGCTGGGCGTCTAACGCCGCCGCCGCTGCGCGTCTAACGCCGCCGCCGCTGGGCGTCTAACGCCGCCGCCGCTGGGCGTCTAACGCCGCACAAGACCAAGCTGCCATCGGCGGCAGCGAGACGCGCGCAAGAGAAAGCGCGCGCGGTCACAGCTCGCGTGTGTGTGGTGGTGGTGGTGGTCGTGGCGATCGTTGTGGTGTGTGCTGGGCGAGGTGGTGGTGATGTGTGCTGGGCGTGGTGGTGGTGGTGTGTGCTGTGCGAGGTGGTGGTGATGTGTGCTGGGCGTGGTGGTGGTGGTGTGTGCTGGGCGAGGTGGTGGTGGTGTGTGCTGTGCGAGGTGGTGGTGGTGTGTGTGCTGTGCGAGGTGGTGGTGGTGTGTGCTGGGCGAGGTGGTGGTGGTGTGTGCTGTGCGAGGTGGTGGTGGTGTGTGTGCTGTGCGAGGTGGTGGTGGTGTGTGTGCTGTGCGAGGTGGTGGTGGTGTGTGCTGGGCGAGGTGGTGGTGGTGTGTGCTGTGCGAGGTGGTGGTGGTGTGTGTGCTGTGCGAGGTGGTGGTGGTGTGTGCTGGGCGAGGTGGTGGTGGTGTGTGCTGTGCGAGGTGGTGGTGGTGTGTGTGCTGTGCGAGGTGGTGGTGGTGTGTGTGCTGGGCGTGGTGGTGGTGGTGGTGTGTGCTGGGCGAGGTGGTGGTGGTGTACTGGGCGTGGTGGTGGTGTGTGCTGGGCGAGGTGGTGGTGGTGTGTGCTGTGCGAGGTGGTGGTGGTGTGTGCTGGGCGAGGTGGTGGTGGTGGTGTGTGCTGGGCGAGGTGGTGGTGGTGTACTGGGCGTGGTGGTGGTGTGTGCTGGGCGAGGTGGTGGTGGTGTGTGCTGGGCGAGGTGGTGGTGGTGGTGTACTGGGCGTGGTGGTGGTGTGTGCTGGGCGAGGTGGTGGTGGTGTGTGCTGTGCGAGGTGGTGGTGGTGTGTGTGCTGGGCGAGGTGGTGGTGGTGTGTGCTGGGCGAGGTGGTGGTGGTGGTGTACTGGGCGTGGTGGTGGTGTGTGCTGGGCGAGGTGGTGGTGGTGTGTGCTGGGCGAGGTGGTGGTGGTGGTGTGCTGGGCGAGGTGGTGGTGGTGTACTGGGCGTGGCGGTGTGTGTGCTGGGCGAGGTGGTGTGCTGCGCGAGGTGGTGTGTGCTGGGCGAGGTAATGGGTGCGGCTGTGGACGTGAGAGATGGCACGGGGCTTCGCCTATGGCGCGACCGACTGCTCGGTGGCTATGCAGCGCGAGTTTGTGTTGTCGCTGGGTGCGTGGGGAGCGCGAGTGTGTGGTGGTGGGTTCGAGCCAGACACTGAAGCCTGTATATTTGGGATTTGCATGTCTTTTTCCCCGTGTTTGCGAGGATTTTCCTCCGGTTTTCCCCTCCACACTTTGAATCAGCATGCGTTTTCGAGTTTTTGGCTGCTGTAAATGTTCACGCGAAACGCCACTTCGCTGGCCTATCATGTGGCCAAGCCTCTTCTGAAAAAACAGAGCTTTACAGCTCAGTGGGCCTTACCTGGTCAAATAACAGTTTAGTTTAATACGTATGTATATAGAGCATGTGAAGTTGGAATTACACTAACACAGGAAAAGGAACACGTGGAACACATGGATGAGACAACATCATATTACATTTTAAGAAAAGTACGCGGGCCTGGGAAGGACATTTCACAAAGAAGGACGATGGGCGGAGGTCAAAACTCATGACAGTCGCAGCCTGAGTCGGGGAACATGCCACCAGAGCGCGTCCACCACAGGATACGGAGCGATGGAATCAGCTCGCGTGCAGGAGCTGGTCGGATTGTTGCATCCCAAGCCATGGGAAGGTGGCGATGGAAGTTGTATGGCGCCTGTCAACAACCACCCAGGTCACGATTGCAAATCGAGGACTCATCCCTGGGCCCTTGAGTTCTCTCACCTGGTTGAACAAAACCCGACTGGAGGAACATGTCCTGTGCAAATGTACAGATTTACAGCCTCCCTTTGGTCGATGCCACGCAATGCACTGCACTGCTGGCTGAAGGTCTCCCCGTTCCCTGTTGGTCTGAAAAGTCGTTTGCTGCACAGGCCACGTGCGTTGGTGATATAGTTCGAGTATTCCCGTTTCTTCCAAGGGTGTCTGGCCGGAATGGAAAAGTGTGGACCAACAAATAAGGGACTTTTAGAGCTCCCTCTAGCGGAGGCCCCTTTCACCAACAGTGGCACGAGCAAGCAATTGCAGGGCTGCGCCTGTATCTTAGACAGATTGTATTAATTTCATTATTTCAGCAGGATTGGGCCCTAATAAGCTGCGATGTTCTCCTTATTTGACTTCCTGCAAAGCCGGTGAATGTTATTGGCCCAAAAAAAAACAGGACAAATAATAAAGTCCGACGCTATCATTTGATTGGGTTGTGGCCATAAACCACAACAAAGACGCAATGTTATTATATCCGTCCGATTGTGCAATCTGCATCACAAACCGAGCCCAAGAGGTCACGTGAAACCTGCTCCTCACCAATGTCTCCCACAAGCCTAAGTAGAATCTCCCAGAGAGGCCGACACGCGGAGAGGCAGTCGTCCAAATATCAGCGACATTATTCACTCAGATTCCCGTGACCTTAAACACCGGCTCATCTCCTAAAGCACACACTCGAAGCACTGCCGGCACAAACACGAATGCAGCAGCAGCAGCAGAGTGGTAAGCACATAACGATGAATCGATTCGCAACTTAAAAAGACAAGATTTTTGTTGTTGTTGTACAACGAAATGTGGGACCGGACATACGACGTCAAAGAGTTGCGGTAACAGGGTGCAAAAGAAAAATCCACCGACATCCATTCCGGTGCGAGGGAAACCACATGGAGAGGGATCAAGCATAGATTCGTATCCTCATGATTATTGCCTAGAGTTGTGTGCGCGTGTGTCAGAATTGTTGGGTTTAAAATCAGTATGAAAGCGCGAACAAAACAAGTAGGTGGCGAAAGGGGGAAAAAAAACCCACAGACGATGGTGAGAGATCAATCGTTGAAGGCAAAAAAAAATCACGACGCTACATTGTGGCGATTGAATCGCCGAGTGGATTATCGGCTACGTCCGGATCGCAAGTCCACTGTGAAACGTGGACATCGATGACATTAAAAATGGAACACTTGCTCGACAATGTTCAAAGATGCACGGGGAGACGCACGCTTGGAATTACACCGGAAGACGCAAAGGAGGAGCGCACGTGGCCTGGTGGAACAAACGCAAGTTTTGGAGGCATCGTATTGAGATAAAAAGTAAGTGGTCTTGAGCAGAGCACGCCACTGGGAAGGGATGATATGGATAGATGGTGGGCGATACTAACAGAGGAGTGGCAGTCGTAGGATGGAAAATCAGGTCATGTGCAGATGCTCTCTTGTTCGTTGCGTCACAGGGCAGAGAGATGGCTACAGCTTGGAGGCCTTTATCCAGCAGTGTAAAGATCGCGGATTGTGATGATCGTGATATTATGCGAGAGACGACTTTAATAATTCAATGGGAGAGTGCTAAAATCAGACCAACAACCTGCTGCTGTACCTACCAAGATAAATATCCGTTGGTAGGTACTCGTGGACAAGACCAACACATCTGACCAACCAACTCCATCTCGATCGTGCAGGGTAACACCTGGAGTCGTATCACGCAGTGAGATGTCAGTAGCAGTAGTGGTTGACCTCGGTAAGCATTGTGATCGACCATGGAAACGTGGAATTTCTACCACTGGCTCAAGATTTTGCGGTGAGGGCCGCAAAATCTTTGTTTGAGCATGGAAGCAATTTCATTGTTCAATTTTACACATAAAAAATGTACTTTAAAATACCAATCTATGACCTGCATGGCATGGCGAGGCCTTCATCCAGCAGTGGATTGACCAAAAAGACTGTACAGGTCCCAAACGTTTGGGGGGGGGGGGGGGGGGGTGGGGGGGGATATGGACATGCAACAAAGCACCGATTCTATTCAAAGGGAGAATTTTCGCGGAAACAGACAATGAATCTCGCTCGCAGTAAATCGAGGAATGGAGGTAATTGCAATGTTATACGCAAACGAGACGCTAATGTTACATTTGTGTCATTAAACCAAAGCAAACTGTACGTAGAGAACAATGAGCAGAAAACAATCTAATGCGATTAAACAAAGGGAGGTGATGCCGAGTCAAGCCACCCATCCTTGGAAAACCAGGACAGGTGAGACACGTGGATTTCAATTCGGCTGAGCGTGCGAACAAAAAACGAGACGACGGTGAGAGATCAATTGTTGAATGCAACCACGACACCGCAACCTAAACTCCCTCCCCTGCCTCCCTCCCCTGCCTCCCTCCCCTGGCTCCTGTAGATGTCGAATTTCGTGCACGGATTCGGGACCACCGATGGAGTGTTTTGTTGTTGTTGCTCGAGCAGAGGTGGCCGCCTTGTGACTTGCGACTTGACTCGTCACGAACCAGAACGCCGATCCGTGGTGCCATCGCCACGTAATTATTGCGCAATGTCATTCTTCTTGCAAAATGGCGAAATGTTCACGAGCTAAATGCCAATGTCAAGTTCTAGCTGCTAGCCACGACCAGAGGGGGGGGGGGGGCTTCAGCAGCTAAATCTCCCCCCCCTCCTCCATCGAATGAGCGCAGACTATAGCGGTGTCCTCTTTGCTCGATCGCCTCGGTGTCCATGTCCACAGTGGCACACCACTGTGGACTCGTGCCTTTTTAAATATCCCATTTAATGGAGGAGATGCGCGCATCGGCCTGTTGATTGCAACTTGATTACCGCAACCAGGGGCACGGCGAGAGAGATAGAGAGCGGAGATCGCTCGTGCGCCTAGCGGCGCCGCAGTCATTTTCAAATGCGGCCACGTGACACGGAGCACAAGGCATTAATAATCCAAGAAATAAGCAAAGCAGCTCAATCCGGTAAAAAAAAATGCACAAATACAATTATTTTATCACGTGCGCGGTAATTATTGTCCTCAAGGCGTCCTGACTAAAAAAAGGAGAACCCTGTTAGTTTAGCGTGGAGATTCCTTCGACAAGTTCCGAGACAACAAGAAAGTGTGTCTTGGTGTGTGCATTTATAAATAGGACGCAACTTTTAATGTAAGTATGAGATGAATCTGTTCAGAATGTAAGTGGGAGCTTGCGCGGGACGCGTCGTCGCAATAAATTATGTACAACTTATTTTGCACCGTACGTAGCCAACCGTGCTAATCGGAGGTGCACGGGAAGGACAAACTCAACGCAATCAGTTCTAAAGCAAAGAGTTTTTTTTTAATCCAGATGGTTTTACAGTACATAGCTCCAGTTGTTTTCATAATAGCGAAAGGAAGAGCGTTCCAGACGGCCCGCAGAAGCGCATCTGAAAGCGCCGTGCGATGTAGCGATCGTCTTTGTTCGATGGCCAGCAAAAAGCCACTGGGAGGATGATCGGAACTCGCCTCATGGGTTTACGCTCCTTGGGGAGAGATCGGCCCAGGTATTGCGGTTCATTTGCGGCAGAGCCCTTTGCGTGGAACGAGTGCGACCTGGCAATGTGTTCGCTTGGCAACCAGAAGCCAACGCGAGCTCGGCGAGCATTGGGCGGAGAACGCTGTGCACGCTACAGCTTCGTTTGCCAGATGATGGCCATTGGTTTGAGACTTAATGATGCAGTGGCAGCCAGACCCAGAATGGAGGGAACGCGACGGAGACGTTGGTACACCGCCAATTATGAGGAGCTAGACGGATTGTCGCATCAGCAAAGCATCGGGGGATGATGGCGATGGCTTTCGGAGGCCTTCATCCACCAGTGAATTGATCATGGGCAGTGCTCAAAAACGAGTTAGAAACTTTTGTCTAGCCGATGGACTTGTGGTGGAATGAAGGTCCAACCGAAACTCGCAGCGTCTCCGTACCAACAAAAGCAATAGTGGGGACGCTACAACTCAAATCTGATGGTGGCCCCAAACCAAATAGCGGAAATTCCACGTTTTACTGGCAAGGACCAGTGTCGCCAGGGGGCATCTACCCCTTGGGGGCCAATCCCAACAGCGACGACGTAGTACACGAATTGCGAACGTCGTCTGAACGTGGCCATTGTGTCTCCCTTGTAAGGGGCGATGCGCTCGTGTGGATAAAATCAAAGCGAGACTTGTTGCCGTCATGCGAAGCTCCAAACTACTCCGGACCTCAAATGGCTTTTATCGATGTTGTTATTGTTGTCGTTTGAAAAAAAATCAAACGTCCTCCGAATATGAATCAAGTTGCCTTCGTGCGAATACTTTGAAATGGAAATATTTGCCCGTTATCTATTTACTTTAGGTAATCAATGACTACCTTATTCAAATCGGTTCGATCACTCAAAAAAAATTGGATAAACATGAATATTGGTTAGAAAATAAAAACAAATCTCAACTCTGTCCTGTCCAGCGTGTGCCGCTGGACTGGAGGTGATGGTGGCACTTGGTGACGTCATGGGCATCATCAGCCAGCTCACGATGGCTGTGACTTTTAGAGGCGGGGGTGGGGAGAGGGGTTCCAGACTTAGGTCGGCAGGATGTCGGGGCAGTTGCCATTATTTTTGAATACCGGAGCAAATGTGTTGATTAACGGGACTCAAATGGATCACAATCATTGTGGTGGCTCTTATGTTCCCATGTAAACGCACGTCAGTATAGGCTCCAGATGAATGCGATTCGTCGGATGCGAGTTCACGCCGTGACGTTCGCTTTCGATCAGGGGTTCGCGGCAGCCAAAATAGCAATGGGCAATTTCTTTCGAATTCGGTAAGGAACTCAATATTTCCAGAGACGCGAACGCACGTGGAATGCATAACATACGTAATGTCACGACGCAGTCCAACCCCTGGTCTAGATCCACCGAGACCTTGGCATAATCGCACACGAGCAGCAGTAGTTCCAGCCAGGATTTGTCACACAATGAGGGCAGAG
This sequence comes from Petromyzon marinus, assembly GCF_048934315.1. Taxonomy (NCBI): domain Eukaryota; kingdom Metazoa; phylum Chordata; class Hyperoartia; order Petromyzontiformes; family Petromyzontidae; genus Petromyzon; species Petromyzon marinus. The sequence continues at coordinate 4,159,397 of NC_133679.1, read as the reverse complement.
GTAAAGATTTCGCCAGTGTCCCCCCCCCCCTCCCTGTGAGTCAGAGAGAGTTGTGGATCAAAACTGATAACATGTAAACTAAAACTAAATTTTTTATTTTACCAGTTAAGGGCCACTGAGCTATATAGCTCTTTTTTGAGAAGCGACCTGGCCACAAATGATAGCCGAATGAATTGGCTTATCATGTGGAAATGTATAGCCAAATATTATAGACGCATGTTTCTAAATATGGAGGGGAATGCCGGAGGAGACCCAGAGATCACAGGAAGAACATGCAAACTGCAAATATACAGGACTCAGGGTCGTGATCAAACCCACGGCCTCATGTATACCAGGAGAGATAGTTAACATCTCGCCACCGCAGCACCCCTGTGTGTGAATCATCTCGCCACCGCTCAGTGTTTCTACCGCATTTCACGAGGCGCCCTGCGGAAGGAGACCCCCCCCCCCACCCCCCCGCCGTGGCAGCTGTCCCTGTGTGGAGCAAGCAGGCGGTAGGCTGCCAGGATGGGGCGATCTTTTCCGAGTGGCTTCCCAAATCGAGTAACAGTGCGAAGTGATTTAAGGCATTCCTGCAGGGCGTCTTCCCTGCACCTGCGCGACAGCTCCGCTTTACGCGAGATTTCAGTTTCCTTTTTTTTCTTCATTTTAATGTATTAGGTATAGCCCTGTGAGCCATGCGGCTCTTGAATCGGGCGCAACCGCAACAAACAAGAACAAGGAACATCATAAAGTGACTACGCACAACAGAAACATTCAGAAAAAAAAACCCAGCAAAGTCTTCCAGAGAAAGCACCGCGAGAGAGCCCCCGGGGGCACCCATCCACGCGCTCGTCACCTCGAGCCTCGTTCAAGTCCGGGCCTTAAAAAGACACTCGCGTCTTTTCACGCCGCCCGACGACCGACCGACTCGATACTGTGAACAATATAGATGGGACCCCGCCGTTGCCATTTCGCGTCTTCGGACACGACTGTATAAACATCCACATTTGTATCGCGATTCATTTGTTGCGATGCAGAGGCTGGTGTTACCAAGTCAAGGCGATTCTCAAGGCGAGTGCGCGAGACGACGCTCATCTTCGTTGATGGCCCCGAGCCAAATGGTGACAATTCCACATTCCTGTCGTCGGTGCCAGGCTGCTACCAATTTACAAGCACCCATTGATTTCTCACCGACCAGTGGCACACTTTTAGGTCAATACCTCAATGCGTAAATTGAGATGTTTTACCCCCGCACTAATCAGGCGCCGAATTTACATCGGACGGACGATTTGCCAATCCTTTGGGCGATACAGATGGGGCCGCAGCAGAGGAGCGTGATCAGATTGAGAGGCCTCGATCACGATCGCCGGCGATGCCGTGTGGTCCCCCCCCCCCCGCATGACTGATCGTACGCGTGGTGGTTGTGTGAACGCACGCGCGCGTGAATTTTACAGCCCTTTGTTAATCCGCTGACGGATGACGACTTCTTCCCGCGATGTTCAGAGCGCTCGGGAGTGAACGTAAGGGGAGAGGGGGGGGCATGGCGAGTGAAAAGCCGGGCCCCGTGAAAACTGATCGGGCCAAACACTCGCCCGGCCGATAGTGAGCCGTGGGCCGGGGGAATCCAACTCCAATGCGCCGTATTGTTCGGAGCGCAGTGCGCAAAACACCGCAAACCACCATCACCGCGCGCTCTCTCCGCATTCGCGACGCGATCGTGAACGCGGCGTGCGGTGGAAGACGGGGGCGTTAGACCGCGATGCTGATAAACGCGTATTTATTGTTACGTTTTACCGTAGGGTCTGCTGTATCATTCACTCGAATAATAAGGCCAAGCTTCCAATGAAAATGCCCAAGGTGACCTCTTGTATAAAGCATCTTCATTGTAATGCTCCTGATCGTGGGGCTGTTTTTTTGTGCGTGCACCTCCCTCCGCTGCGATGCATTCGAGTCGTCTACGCAGGTGCGTTTCAGCGCAAGAATAACTGACTCTTTAAGAACGTGGTTTAATTGCAGATAAAATTAATGTACTGTAATTTTTTTTTTTACACGCTGAATAATTCTGTGGTCTTTGTAAGGCGACAGAATCAAGCGCAGTGGCGGCAAGGTGACGTTACAAATTTTTTCTGTCCGATTTTGCCAAATTGGAGACGTGTGGCTCCATCTGCTGGGATTGTTCCAAATCAAGCCGGGAGGTTCAATGCCTTTATTTATTTCTGCTCTGAGCTGGAATCCACACACACACATGCCCGCAGGCTCATATAATTCACACGTGTAATGTTTCCGCCTCCCAATGCATGCCCGCGCCTGCGCAGAGCCCCGGTATAGGTTGCTTCGTGTATGCCGCCACACGCGCACACAAAGGCACAGCTCTACCGTATAGCCTTTATAGAACATTGGGGCAAGTGCTGTGCGCGGCCCACGAGGAGCCGGGTGGCCAACACCACGCCCGACCGCCTTTGTTTCCCCATTGCTGAATATATATTTTCTAAAACACACCGAACGAACCAGCTACTCGTTACAAAGGTGCGGAGTCGAACGAGGGAAGAAGCTAAGGGTCGGGCTTGGATGTTTACGCGTCACTGATGTTGGCCGTAAGCGGGTTCGTAGCGCAGCGCGCTAACCACTGCACCACCGCTGCTCACGCGCTCACAAAGACATGGACATGCACGCGCACGCGGGGATTCTTCCGACAGCACATGCAGCCTTGCGAGAGCAAGTGGCGCTCTGTTAGCGAGCACGCTGCGAAGGATGCTTGGACACGCCACTAGAGCCGGTTGCTTTGGTCAAGGCCACGACAGCCGTGCCGCCTTTGTCTCCCCCCACACTATTATTTTACCACACGAGAGATGCTCATTGTAAGGGATCGGTTTAATCATCGCGCAGAAACGCACACACGCACGCGCTCACACAGCAACACCCCCCCCACCTCCACGCTATTCGAGAAGCCCACGTGTTTAAATGGCAGCCCAACATGTCCGAACCTGCACGCCAGCGCGTGCGCGTGTCCCATATGTGCACGCGCATCGCATGACGCAGAGAGACAAAGACAAAGATCACCCCCCCCCACCCGTATATCCTTAGACTGTAGGGGCAAGTGCTGTTAGCGAGCACCTATGAAAGCCGGCACGGCACACGAGGGGGTGGGTGGCCAGCACCACGCCCGAACGCCTTTGTCTCTCTAGCGGGCTATGTTTACACCGAACACCAGGTACTCATTTGAGGCCGAGTCGACCTAGGGGATGCCCAGGACCGATTCAGAAAATCGTCACCTGGTGTTGGTGGCCGTGCGCGGGAAACGAACCCCGGTCGCCAGGTTCGTAGCGCAGCGGAGCGCTAACCGCACCACCACCGCTCCCCACAGACGGACACACGTGCACTGAGGAAAGCAGACAGACGCAAAGACACGTACAGACAATATTCACGCACACCCACACTCACGCGTGCGGGTGGGGGACAGACAGGAACACACACAGACAGACTACACAGACGCCACGTATAGGCGGCAGAGTTGTGTACAGGCTATTGGAGTGTCGGTGCTGTTAGCGAGCACCATTGATTTGAGACACACCACACACAGCGCCTATCACTGGCTTTGGCTGATGCTGTGCGCAGTCTCACACGCAGGAAGACATCCTCTGTGATGCAGACAAGTGTATGTAGATGAACGGTAACAAAGGAGACGTACAGACCATCATACAAAAAATCGGTACCTATAGGACCTATGTAGCTACTGGGGTGCCCAACCATTCATAGACGAAGATCCCTCATAGCCTGCGGCAAACCGAGGGGTGGCTGGGCCAGCACCGTGCCTGACGGACTGCCTGTCCAGTGCCGGGTACTAATTTAGGGTCGAGTCGACCTAGAGGAGGGCCAGGATCGGTTCAGACAATCGTCACTGCTGTTGACCGCGAGAAAGGAATCGAACCAGGGTCGCCGGGTCTGAAGCGCAGCGCGCGAACTGCGCTCCACTGCCGCTCACCACACGCCGACGCACAAGACAAACAGGATGACGACCGCTTGTGTTGCGATCGAAACGTCGTAGTTTATTTTGTTATTTTATTATTTTCTTTGAACCTATCTACGTGACCTTACCGAAAGACCGACAGAATAGGAGACAAACAGTTGCCATGCACTACCGCTCCCCACATGCTCACAAAGAGACGCGCGCACACAGATATCCTCCGGATGGCACATGCAGCCTGCGAGAGCAAGTGGTGCTGTCAGCGAGCACGACACACAAGGCAAAGAGTTGATGTCACCACGGCGTTGGTGGCAGGCAAGGTGCACTTAGAGTCCAACGGAAGTGGAAAAGGCTCTCGGCTGATAGGTCACGGGACAGACCAAGGTGCCATGGGTTGAAGGATTTAGAAGACTTGGCAGATGCACCTTCTGTACGACACACGGTGCCAACTTGCTGTGGGTTTATCGACCCGACTGCTTACAACTTTGCCTTCGGCAAGTCCAACGAGCTCCACATCTTCCTGTACCACATCAGCCCATCAATTCTGTAGTCGATCCCCAGCCACTGCTGCTTGGGCATGCGGTGGCAGGGCATGCGGGTTATATGACCCAGCCAACGCAACCTCGCCTGCCGGAGGAGCCCATCAATGGGAGTGTGTCCAGGATCTGTCTAGGATCTGCCAGCTCCTCAGAATCCAGCCTGGTTAAACCCAGGATAGATCGTCTGCAAGCCAGCCTTGATGTTTCAAACCGGCGCAGATGTTTCATTAGGACACAGGACACACCAATCGCACGCACGCACACTCGGCACTTATCGCTAGCGAGCGCTGATGCTGCGTGCCCAATCATGCCGTGCCGATGCTGCTGCATGTTGCCTACTCGCATTGCGTTGCCAGGCAACGGTGTCCTGGGTGCCTAAGAACCCTGGGCCCTCTCTGGGCAAGGGGGGACTCAGCCGCCAAGGAGAGGGGGCCACGGGCACCATTTCTATTCCGTGGAATAAGGAAAACAGATTTTCATTTAATGATGATGATAATGACAAGGCCTTCTTTCTTCGAAAGAATAAAGCACCACCACCTGCACACATGATTTGATGACTAAAAGAGCAATCAAGAACAAAGGCAAATGAGTCTTCATTATAAAATAGAAATGAAGTTCCGCTGCTTGTGTGTGCGCGCGCACGTCCGTGGCGATTTCAAGATTGTGAGATTTTTTTTGGATAATGATTCCTTTTTACGCGCAATGCTGGCTTATGTTTGTGTCCGTGGTATGTGTGTGTGTGGAGCGGTGGTGGGGTGGAGAGGTGGTGAGGTGGTTAGTGCACTGCCCCCACCAACCCGGATACCCAACGTCAATCGCCGCTCGCGGTCTACACCAGTGGCGGATATTCGAAACGGTTCTGGGCTCCCCTCGGTTTACTCAGCCTTAAACAAGTACCCGAGGTGGTGCGCTAACACCAGAATTGGGCGTGGTGTTGGCCAGAGACCCCCTCCCCCCCCTCTTCGTGTGCCGTGCCCGGCGTTGAATCGATGCCGTTCGCTAACCGCACTTGCCCTCACCATCGGCGAAGGCTATACGGGGGATCTTTGTTTCGTCACGCGTTTGCACCCACGCCGCGATTGCGAGCGCGTGCGCTTAATGCGAGCAATGTTCAAGTGGTGCTTTGATCGCTCGGACGCAATACCGCGAATTGTATTTTTTTTAAGTCGCATTCATGCGACGTCCAAATTTAGAATTTTGTCAAAATGCCACCCAACATTAAGAAATAACATCTCACACAGGAGATAAAGAAGTGGATGCATAATTGGGAATTAATGTAGGCCACTTCCAAGTAACGGAACAAAAGGAATAGGTTACGAAGCTGCAAAAAAAAAAAGCCGAGATTGTGTGGAAGAAGCAGATCAAGAGTATGCGTAATGAGACATTTATTCTTGGGCAGGGAATGTAGGGTTAACGGTAGGTTGTAGAAAGAAGTGGTGGTGGTGGTTGGGATTGGAGGAATTGAAAAGGGGGTGGGGATTGAGCAGTGTGGGTAGATGAAGGGATTTTAGACATTAAGGCCAACACAGGAGAAGGAAAACGCTCTGCGCATCTTGGTGTGGGTTGGCAGCTGCAGTGGAGAGACTGAGAGTTGAGCTACGGAGAAGGTGACCATGAGGTGGTGGTGCAGGCGGTGGTCGTCGTCGTGGCTCCGAGAGTGGAGGAGATAGACCAACTTTAAAACTGAACGCAAAAGCTGCCTTTTGGAATGAATGTTGCAATGTTATTTGATAATAGACAGCTTTATACACCGACATAAACCAAAACGTGTTTGACAGTTTCTTGATATGTTAATATCGCTAAACTGTTTCATGATAATAAACGTAGCCTTACCGTATGCATTCCTTATTTTACTCGTTTTGTAAATATGCCAAAATCGTAGCCAATTTGAGCCATTTTATATATGGACCTAAAATACGCACCATATCTTAAAATATAACCAAAACATTACGTATATTACATCTGTGTTATTATACATTGCAATGTTTAATATCATAATAATTTATATATCAAACAAAACAATTGATACTGCAATCGGGGGAACTGGGAGGATAGTAACGTGATTTATTACGATTAATTTGAGCTTTGCTTAATAAAAAACACTTTTTTGTTACCAAAACATTATGAATATAAAAAATATGCCTAAAATTGTCATTGTTCATTAATATTTATTCGCATAATTGCTGGTGCAATAATATATTTAATCACCATATTTATTATGCAATATTATACTGTATAACATTAAAAAAATACATCGAGTTTGTTTAAAAAAATGTTTAGCTTTAGGCTTAATCATTTAAAAGATTAATTTTTAGCTAAAATAGCAAAAATAATTTTGTAGGTCCACCACCCCACCTCGATTTCACTATCCAAAAAAGCTGCTAAATTGTCGTTTTATTTACACGATTAACGGTCGCTAGAAACACCACACCAATAAAAAAAAGATCCGTGATTAAAAAAAAGGTTGTGTTTTTCTTCTTGCCCGTGCCTCGCGTAACGTTGCAAAACAAAGGGTAATGTTCGGCAATTTCTCGTGGCTTTTGAAGAGACGAGGAAGATCAATGCCTCGCCGCAACAGTAATTGGACGGTACAATTAACGCTCGCGAGTAAAAATAGGATGGTGCCCGTCGCGCTAAACGGCTTTTGAAATGGACACGTGACCTTGAAAGCAAGCAACGTAAACCCAGTTGATGATTGTAGAAAACCTCCAGTCATAAAAATGCGACATTCAATCCTCTAGTATGCATGCCCCCCACACTATTTTACATATTATCATAATTTTACTTGTGCGATCCAAGGCATCAGCATCTCTGGGTGTGTGCAAAAGGTTGGAAAACTTGTCAGTGGGAAAATATAGATATGGGTGCTTCGTGTACAGCATAACAAAACTACACCACATCTGAATGCTTCCATACATTCACGTGTGTCAACCGTTTTTTTAATTTCCCATAGCTCTTTCCGGTTCAAAATTCCAATGAAGCCGAAAGCTCGCTAAAATTGTGTAGAATATGCATGTGTATAAAACAGCACAACCTACACACAGACACGGCAAGCAAATTTCCAACCACACTCATTCATTTAGCAAGCACGCTAAATTGCATCGCTATCGTGCGCCAGATTTGTCGAATGCAAATATTGGAGATGCTTTCGTTTCAGCTGGGGTTACATTTGGCTCCTCCCCCCTCCTCTTGTTGTCGACGTGTCTGTGACTTCCATGGACTTGTGCCGCCCCCTACTGGCATAAGCCTCATTCCGCACGGCATCAAAATACGCTGAAGCAGAGCCAAGCACCCCCGGCTTCCTAGGTGTAATAATAATTAATTTGTTTAGATGGGCAGGACCGTCCTGCGGTTGTCCTTGGGTACCGGACTGGATAGCCGTGGGGAATAATGAGATCGTAGCAAAACGGGGAGGTGTTCGCAGCAGCAGCAGGAGGGTCGACGCGCATTGGCACGAGATGGCGGAAAATTGTAGGACCGCGAGCTGGCACCAAACCGTCTGGCAGTGGGGGTCTATCAGCAAGGTCCCCCTCCCGCTATCTACTGACAAAGAGGACAAGTTCAATTCCCAGCCAGTCAACTTCATCAGCTTCACCACCATGATCACCACCACCACACAACACTTTCACCATCCTCATCACCACTTCAACCATCAGCACTGTAATCATCATCAGCAGCAGCAACATTAACACCATCTTCATCAGCTACCACCATTATTATTATTAGCAGCATTATCATCCGTGGCACTCTCACCACGATCATCCGTCTAAGCTTGCTCTAACAAGCTCCACATTGTGATCACCATTTGTTGGGATATCCAACAGCGGAGATGCTAGTTGTTCTCAATGTGTCGTTGGAAACTTGCCATAGGAACATGGAATTTACAAGAGGGGATCAGGTCTAGCAAGAGACATGAGCACTGGCAAACTCACTCGCGCTAGATATACCAAATGGACCGTTTTTAATTTGGATTTGACATTAACGACAAAATAAAAACATGAAATCTTAGAAAGTTGCAGAGGGCCAAGTACATTTTTTTGCTGAAGTTTATTTTGTGTCGTTGGATAAACGGTGGCATAATAAAAAAAAACTCGGATTAAAGAGTTTACGGCGGCATAATACGAAGTAAAAGCGAGCATTGTACAAAACAATTACACTCGAGGGTGTTTGATAGCATTCACAGAAATCGGTGTTCACAATCCTGGCAAAATTCAAAGCAAGTTAAAGTTTGTTTGAAACAATACCATCTTAAACAAAAATGTGATTTTAAAAATGTCATCGGTAAACACATAATGCCAATAAAAAAACAGTTTTTCGCACGGAAACGTTACGTCCAGTCAACGAATATATCTCCATCGTCTGGTAACCAAAAACGTGTGCAAGCCGAGATAAAATATCTAAAAAAAATGGTAACAATCGTATATATGAAGAAGGTAAGCATGCACAACACCAGGTGCTAATTCCACAGCGCTACAATGCCCACTTCTCAACGACGATGGCTGTTGGGCGACAACCTAGGGACAGAGGGACAGCCGAGGTCAGCCAACGCGCCTGAGAGCAACTCAACTCTCACCCATCCGTCAGAAACGGAGAGATGAGATAAGCTCGCTTTCCAGGCTTTACGTGGACCCATTACATCGACAGATGGGTGAGAGATTGCCACAGCTTAGGGAGGAGGTCTTCATCTAGCAGCGGATTGTAATGGCTGATCCGATGGTGATATTATTATTTATCGTAGACCTGTGGCTTAACGATTGGAGAGAATGCCGCGCTATGTTTAACAAATAAACAAAGCTGAACGGAGTCATTGTTTCACCGAGGACTCTGTATGTAGCAGGACATGCCCGTCGCCCTCAGCAGTCCAAAAAGGCAACGCGTGGCGTGGTGTTGGCGCACAAAGTAGTGCCGTGCTGACGATGCCCAAAATACATGGGGACCCGGTTCAGCACTGGCTGCGAAAGATACCAGTGAGAGTCTGGCTACTGTGCATCTACACCAACGAGATGGGACATCAGGGACGCTTTTCCAGTCTCCCCCTCCGTGATGTTTGCATGGTGAAAAAAGAAAACCCGCGGTTTCAAAATGTTATGACACAGTTTTAGTGTGCAACAATACTCCGCGGGGGTTCCCAAACTACCCGCAGTAAGTTTACAATTGCTGTAATATAAAACAACATATCTTATTTAGGCATAAAAAATATCGGTTATTAATACCGTACAACCAACATGCATAGCAACGTTACATGGAGAGCAAAAACATAAATCACACAGGTAACGCAAGCCCAACCTGATGTAAACTGCAGCAGCAGCAGCAGCAGCAGCTTGCAACAACTCCAGCCCTCGCCACTCATCACGAGGCTCGCGCGTCTTTCCGCGTTTAACAGATTTACTTCGTTAAAAAACACCCCACACAGATTAACCCAAACCACGCTGCACGCGCCCGATGCTTGTTAAATACGGCCCCACGTGACGCGAAAAAAATAAAAATGATGCCCTCTGCATTATTCCGAGACGATTCGTACGATCGGAGATCTCAGCGCGTGCGTCGGCACCACCTCCACGCGACGCAGACGGCGTTCGTTGCTTGCCCGGGCGGGGGGAAAAAATCTTTAAACATTGATCGGGCGGGCGCATCGTGGTTCGGGTCTAATTTGAAATTGGAGTGAAGATTGTTAACGCCGGAAAAAGAAAAAAAAAACACGAAGCGTGGAGGGTCGCTCCACGCGGACTGGCGTTTGACGAAACCCCGGCGTAGATCGGCGACATTATCTCAGGGCCACGGCTGTCACGATTAAACTTGCCCGAATGGTGCCTTGCGAGTTTCATATCGTCTCTACAGGTGGCTACGCGTGTCCGTGATACTCACAATATGACTTCATTGCCGATTATTAGGAAGTTAGAAATCGGGCTGTGGGGGGCAGGTGCAGTTGGGCTTCACCATCATCATCGCACGGCGTGGCCGGTGAGGGTTTATTCAGCCGGGGGAGGGGGGCAGGGGGGGACTGTCGTTTGCTGCGTCTGGTTTAGTGTATTAAGTGCGCCAAGCATGGTGATTAATACAAAAAAAACGCAACAGACACCAATAGAGTCTTTAGGTTGGGAATTGGGCGACTGTCCGATGGAATGTGTAAGCCTTTGGGATGTCCATGGGTCTTTATGTAACATTGTCCAACAAAATGGGAAAAAAAACACAGACAACTTCGACGTTAAGTTATTAGCAATAACAAAATGGTAATATCAACTATGACCATCATGGAGCAATCACAACCATTGAAAATAAATGGATTTGACAAGCACATTTTTTAGGGTGACATTTCTGAACAAGGTCATGCTTAAAAAAAAAACGTTAAGCAGACGTATCACGGACAGATATTATTTCTCTGCTACGGTCCATCCCACTTGTCGAGAAAGCACGTGGCCACCTACGTTTACATGCGACTGGCTGCTCGTCCCTCCGAACCATACACCCCTTGCACGGCTCTTGACTGGTGACGCGCATCCGTTTTACCATGCACAAACAAGTCACAATTCGGCTGAAATTTTCAGATTCAATGCAACATATAATCCGACCCCCAAGTCTGCGTGCAGCCCTTCCCCCGCTTACACCTCAGCATGCGTCCATCTCTTACCCAGGACTTCTCACGAAATTTGCCAGAACACTGCTAGGCACACCCTATCCATTATGACGTAATACGTATTTTTATGACCATTGTACTATACGTCTGGGATCCTACGTTACCACAGGTACGATGAGGACAACAGACGGCGAGATGGATTTAGGCATGCCCAAATAAATCCCTTGAAGAGAATGCTGGCTGAAATTAAGCACCGATCTTAGCTCTTTGTACCGACGGATAAACACATCGAATGTTCTCTGCCAATAAACTGCGCGCCAAGCCTGACAAGATATAAACGGAGGGCCTCCTAACAGAGTTACGATATTGTAACAATGTATCCGACGTGAAATGGAATCAAATGACGAATGTTATTAAGCCTTCACCCCCAATGAACACGCATCGTTGGCACGCAATAAAATACCTCAAAACACATTTGCAGCAGGCGAGTTGGAGAATTGGTCATCGAACATAAAAAAAACAGGAAACAAGAGATTGCGAACTGGCAATTAAAATCCAATATTTTGAAGGTTATAGATTATCTAAACCAATAGAACGCGGTGTGCTGCAATACAAAATCTGTGGGCGGAGTGAATGCTCGCGTGGCAGATGGATGCGTGTTATTAGATTCAACAGTCTGCTGGGTTACACAAAAAAGGTTTGTGAATCAGCTCTCAATAACTCATTTTTATGGAGTCTTGATACCAACATTTCCTGAGTTTTCATCACGATAAAAAAGGCACTTGAAAAATACTATTCCCTTTTGTAAAAGAAAAAAAAACCCAAATCTATTAAGCGATGTCAAAAAGGCAACTTCAATGCAATCACATTTTTTTTATCAAAACCTTGTTGTTGTGGTCATACACAAATAGGTCACTCGGTACCACAGGCAAAAGGCCCATTTTCAGGAGGCATAGAAAGCGGGTCCTAGTCACCAACATTAACTTGGTGCAGATTTCATTTCACTTAAAAAAAGCCGTCCCGAAAAAGGTACGGCCCATTGTTAAAATAATTATTATGTAGACAGCAGCAGCATGAACTACAACACGTTCACGATTACAAAACGGTAAAGTTTTCTTACTGCAAAGCTTCAGCGATAAAGTGGTACAGCTGGAGATGTTGGCAGACACATGCAGGTGTTTACAGGTGAGACATGCGCACCACAATAAAATCACCACACGACCATGTGTCTGCGGTTGTATGGAGCCAGCCTATGCTGCCGTCTAATTATAATAATTAAAATTACACGGATGATACACTTTCGGACACCCTGTATATAATACAGCGTTCATGAAATCGTAAGATGGGGCCGAAATAATTTTACCCAGTGTTTTTACACCATTGACAATAATGCGGTCACCAAAATACATCTTTAGGGCTAGCCACACATTTAATTTACACTGACCTGTGTGAAAACAGAAGCACAAATAAGCAAAACATATTCTTGGTTCTTTCGGTAAAATCACGTAGAAGGGAAACAATAAAATAATAAAAATTAAAACAATAAAATTCTCACGACGTTTCGACTGCAACACAAGCAATCATCATCAGGTGTGAAAACCACAACAAGAAAATTTGAAAAAAGTGGCGTTTTTTAACGTTTGCACCACGGATAGCGATTTGACAGTTTGTTCAGATGGACGAGTCCATCTATATTCGGAAAAGAGAAGGAGGGAGACGAAAAATAATGGATGCGGTCTGAAAGCCACCTTAAGCGTGATCAATCAATTAAGACCCGAAATGGTTTATAAAATCATTCGAATGATTGCTAAGCCAGAATCCATATTCTCGGTTGAAATTGTCTCTGTGTTTGTATATGTGGATAGCCTCATGAACGAATCTCTCATGGTAGCTAGATGGCTTGCAAAGAACCTCTGTCTTGGAGAAGTCAATGTCATGTGAACCTACTGAATTATAACAGTGAGCTGCCACGGTCGAGGTGTTGGTCCTACCGTGTTTCAGGTCTGCTTTGTGTTCACGAATGCGGTCCGAGACATGTCGTTTGGTTTCTCCAATGTAACTACTACCACAGAGGCAACTTAGTTTGTAAAAATGCTAAAAACCGCCACTTTTTCACATTTTATTGTTGTGGTTTCACACCTGATGATGATTGCTTGTGTTGCAGTCGAAACGTCGTGAGAATTTTATTGTTTTATATTTTTATTTTATTGTTTCCCTTCAACGTGACTTTACCGAAAGAACCAAGAATATGAATCCCTGCATTCACGTCAGTTTTAAAGCAAAACATGTAATGAACGTTTCCGAAAGAAAATCAAATAATCTGTTGATTCAGTTCCTGGCCTTTTAAATATTCTAATTTACCTTCACATTTGTTTAACTCAATAAACGTTGGGACGACCGACTGTAGCCTTTAGAATCGCGAGCAATCCACTGTTCTTGGCACAATTGCCCAAAGAGCACATCTTCAACCGCTGCTGGTCAGAGGTGTTGTGAAACCGTGTGGGGCCCCTTTTTGTAAAATAAAAAATGCAGTCGTGACAATTACCTGCTCCGCATATACGGAGACAAAGTCCATCTCAGGGTTTTTTTCCCCCTGTATCAGGTCGATGTCGCACGTGCACGTGGATTCAGTGCGGAAACTTGAAACAAAAACTTCGCTCGCAGTGGCTTCATCGTCAGCACAGGTGGACCCCACTGACAAGAGAGGTACACACAGAGCGGTGGCTCCACCGTGAAGCTTTGCAGGAAAACTGGTTAGGTGTGAGTGCCCAAACATTGGCGCAGCATCATCATCATGATCACCACCACCACCACCGCCGCACATTGCCACCGAATTCCAATTACCAATTAGTCCACGTGAGTCCATCGTCGTCTGAGACTGGAATATCCCGAAGTGGGCACTTCACTGCCTCCTTGTTTGCCAACTCTTTAACCTGGAATCACAAACCGCCACTGGAATGCAGCATCAGCGCGTGTATAATGAACTAAACGTAGATTACACAAAAGGTTGAAAAGATAATCCGTTTATTGCTACTTCATCTTTATTTCAGGAGGGTGGTAAAAAAAAACCTGTTGGGTAGCGTCAACAAGTGAAAGCTGTTTGTGCGCACAGTGATGTTAACTTAAACTCAAGACAGCTGCGATGGCTGTTACGCAATTATCATTATTAATATATCGTAGTTTAATAGCTGATGCTTTTTTTTAACAGAAAAGGCTGAGTAATAAGGGAACAAAAGCACTAAGTAAAAAATGCATACACGCTTTTAAAATGCGTTAATTCAGAATAGCAACGTTTAAAATATGACATCTCTGTTAAAAAATGCCTGGGGCGGATTAGTTGTATGGGAACGCGCTTCTTTGAAAATATATTCATTCAGAAGTGTTGTCCGCCTTGTTTAAGGCTTTCCCCGAGTACGGAATGGCTTGTGCTTGAATGTGGGCAGTGCAAATGCCGTATTCGGGAAGAGAATAAAAATAAACCCATTTAGACCATAAAACAAAATCTGCAATGCACCCTGTAAATTGTTTCATCATAGCATTTAAACAAAACCAATTTTTTTTTCCTGTCATGTTAAAGTTACGCAGCGTTTTTTTTTTCTTTCAAAACTACTTTTGTTGAGTTGGTCACCGAATATTAGTTTCGGACAGAAAGATACGAGGATAATGATTGAAACAGGTTGATTGTAGCATGTGCCTAAAACCTTGACTTAAAGCTTTCGTGACTGCAGGAATTCAATAATATCTATCCACGTGACTTTACCGAAAGACCCAAGAACATGTGCCTAAAAACTGACGTTTAACGGTGCAACTATTCAGCAATAATGCTGCACGTGATCATTGTTTTGTAGTTCGGTATTACAGGGGCTGTAATGAGTGCCTAATTAAAGGTGAATTTGGCTCTGCGAACATGCAACTTGTTCAGCATCAAGGCGAAAACGGTTTGACTGTTGCACAGGCGAACATCGCTGTTATTGGCAGGATGAAGTCACGTGGCATTGGTAAGAGTCGTCAAGGGCAACATGTCAGTGCGGACAAAAATCGGTGGCAAATGCACGAACGTTTGTGAATACAAAACTAGTGTCATGAAGCTTGCGTAAAGTAATATTTGAATTCTCTCCCCATTAGAACAAAAATTAGGAAACATTTTCCTCTGAAAAAAGTTTTCCCTAGCATTAGGTGTTTAGGCTGGGCTTTCTAGGCTAGAAGGGCTGGGTGGGTCTGGCCTCTCATGAACTGTGTTATTGTCAAAAATGTGTGTGGTGTTGGCTAGAATAGGTCAATAAGGTAAAATATAGCATGAAAAATGGAAGTACAAAAGTTTAATTGGTTAGAATAGGCTGATGCACGAAATTTGGAGACTCGATTGTTAATTCAATAAACGTTGCCTCATTTAACTTCATTAAATAATTCATGGCACCCTTGTTGATAGACTCTATTCAGCCGCTGAAAACTACCACCTTAGATTTGTTGTGCACTATGTTTTCTTTTTAAAAAGTTTAAAATGTTACTTGTCAAGCAGTAAACATTGCAAGACATGTCCACATGTGTAAGTGGGAAGGAAATTGATCGTGATGTTGATGATGATGAAAAATATCTTAAAAACACAATCTTAATTCACAAAACCTACCTCCTCTTTGAAAACATTTTGCCAGAAAGCAAAACGGCCTCGATTCGTGTAACACTTTAAACACTGCAGGGTACTGGATAATGCTGCAAAATTGTAAAATCTGATCATTCATTCCAATGACGTGTTGACGCCAATTGACGAATACGACTGTTGGTGAGTCTATGGAAATTCGCTTGGCGTTGGAGTGTTTTGAGATGCTGGAAGGCACATGGGCAAGGGTCTGTGGGCGAGCGTTGCATGAGAGTCTTGGCATTTATGGTGGCCACGGTTGTGGTGGCGGTGGTGGTGGTGGTGGCGGTAGTGGTGGCGGTGGTGGTGGACGCGGTCGCGGTGGCGATGGTGGTGGCCATGATGGTGGCAGTGGTGGTGGTGTTGGCTGTGGTGGCAATGGCAATGGTGGTGGTGGTGGCTGTGCTCATCTTATGCATGCTCCCCATCTCCGCCAAGCTTCTGGTGAACGGAACCCAGTTCCTCTTCCTCCTCCCCCTCCCCAGGGACCTTGAAAAACATCGCACATACAAGCACATCGGCACGTGTGTTTACGTCCAAGAAAATAGACAAAGACAGAGATCCCCCGCATAGCCTTGAACAGACTTTTGGGACAAGTACTGTTAGCAAGCACCTATGAAGGCCGGCACGGTACACGAGGGGGTGGCTGGCCAGCACCACGCCCGACCGCCTCTGTCTCCCAGTGATGATGTTTACACATCACTGCAACCAGGTACTCATTTGAGGCTGAGTCGACCTAAGGAAGATAATCCTTACTGGGTAGTTGCCACCGTTGCTGTGTGTGGTTAGGAACCGGGCCTGGGTTACATCGAGGGGATCGCAATGACGGTGCGAACAACACACACGTGGCATCGTGGGGCACGGCAAACACAGTGGCGCATGCGTGCGTGTCCGCGTGTGTGTGCGCGCATGTGTGTGCCCGTGTGCGTTTGTGCAAGCGCGTGTGCGCGTGTGCGTGTGTGCGTGTGCATGTGCGCGTGTGCGTGTGTGCGTGTGTGCGTGTGCGTGTGTGTGTGTGTACGAGCGCGTGTGCGTGTGTGCGTGTGCGTGTGCGTGTGTGCGAGCGCGTGTGTGTGTGTGTGTGTGCGTGTGCGTATGTGCGTGTGTGTGTGTGCGTGTGCGTGTGTGCGTGTGCGTGTGCGCATGTGCGTGTGTGCGCCGCACGCCTTGTACCTCCCAGTAGACGTTGTCCTCATAGCAGTTCTTATCGGGGGGCTGCCCCCAGAAGGGCAGCTTGAGGATGAATCCTGCGACAGACGGGAAAGAAGGTGGGGCGGGGAAGGGGAAACGTGTTGCGGTCACAAACGTGTCATCCGAGTGCAAAAACCCCGGCCATTGAAATGCGACGTTGCCACGCGCGGGGGGATTCTCGGGTTCCTTCTTCCTCCCTCTCTCTCTCTCTCTCGGCGAGAAGTGTCACACCGAGTGACGTTCAATGGCGACGCAAACATTTACCGTAGGTGCAAATTAAAAAGGGAAGAATAAGATGAACCCCCCACCCCCCCCCCCCCCAACGGTGTTGAATCATTGTGTAAATTTAGCACAAGATTTCGCGCAGAAGCTCGAGTCATTCTCGCACTGGCGTCTAGCTCATTTGTTTGGCCACGTCGAGTTATATTGGGCCCGGAAGGGCGCCTCGGTTAGAGCGCACGCACCACGCCGCTGCAAGGGATGATGGCCGTCAGGTGACGATAACTACGACGTGGCAGCCGAGGCGATGGAACGTGTCCCAGGGCGCGTCCTCCGTGGTGATGGAGCGATGGAAATCGGCTCGCAAGCTGGGCGAGAGTGTTACGTCACAGGACTGTGCGAGATTGCCATGGCTTGGGGAGGCAGCGTAATGGTTTTGGCCGATGATGACGATCATGGTTATTATTACATGTGGGTGAGCAGGTGGATGAGTGGTGAACGGTAGTGTAGCGGTTATTGAGCTGCGCTACGAACCTGGAGACCCGAGTTTGATTCCCGCTACCTGAACCGGTCCTGGGCCTCCCCTAGGTCGAATCAGCTTCAAATGAGTACCTGGTGCAGTGTGTAAACATCTCCACGAGGGAGACAAAGGCGGTCGGGGGTGGTGTTGGCCACCCACCACCTCGTGTACCGTTCCGGCCTGCATAGGTGCTCGCTAACAGCACTATTAAGGCTATACGGGGAATCTTTGTCTATTCGAGTGGCAAGGAGAGGGCCAGATGAATGGGACCTCCGATTTTATATATATATCTTACTTGTTAATAGCGGAAATGAAACAATGAAGCACTATGAAAATCCTATTGGTAATTAATGCCATCGCATCACCATGTGTATCAATACCAATTACGGGCTGATATTAAAATAGTTCCGTTCGTGTCAACACCTGAACTGACTTTACAATTCATATATGACATTCAAAAGGCCAGAACCGAAAAAGCCAAGGTCAATCGCAATGTCGCGTTTGGGATTATCGGACATGGCTGGCGGAAAACAGTGAATGGAAGGAAGTGAACACGCAAAGAGGGGGACCCCTCAAAGCTATAACAACCCGGCCCCCCCCCCATCCAACTAAATCTGGCCCAGGTTATGAATTACGAATTCACAGCAAATCTCACCAATGACGATGGTGCCTCTTCCAATGTCGACGACGAGAACGATTCATCACGGGCGAACGGGCGCGAGCGAGCGGTGGGTGGATTACCGATGCACGTGGGGGATCTCACCGGTGACGAGGCCGCCTCCGATGGCCATGCCGAGCGTGACGAGGATCTGCAGCGCCTGGAATCCGCCCTGCAGCAGCGGCGTGCGCCCCTGCCCGGGTTTAATGTCTTGGTAGACCTGCGCGATCCGCTTGAACTCCACGCTGTTCATGTCGCTCGGCACCAGGTCTGGGAAAGTCCGGTACAGGCTGCGGCGGGCGAGAGGACGGGGTGACGGTAAACGGCGCAGCCCTGTTCATACAACTTTGCTCGCACCGCCGGCACCCGCGTCTACTGGAGGGAGATGTAGAGAATCTCCCACCCCCTCCCCCCACCCACTCCCCCGCACCCAGAGGGGGAATTTTGGCCTATTCTTCCACACCAGCAAGACATCTTGGAAGAGCTGGGAGGGTTTTCATTTGCTTGGTGTGTGTGTGTGTATGTGTTGGGCTTCTGTCACGCTGTACGTAGCCGGCCGCTTATTTATGATTTGCTGCTCGTATATAAATCAACATACAGCGTTGTTGGCATGAATAACGTTATGTATATGTGAAACGAAAGTGTCATCCTTATTATGATTATAATCCACACTTTAACCCCCGCCGCACGCGACCTGCGATCCGCCAACCGCACCCCCCCCCAGGTCGCCGCTCTACGGAGGCGAGAGCGCCGTCACCACCGCACCCCCGGCGTACATCGCTGGCACCGCCACCACCGCCACCACCGCCACCACCGCTCCGCCGCGTCGTTTTGCCGTACCTGAACCCGTACACCTCCTCGGAGGCGCACGCAGCCACCACGGCACCGGCGATGCCGGCGACGATGCCCGGCAGGCCGTGCAGATTGTGCACCCCGCAGGTGTCCTGGATTTTCAGCTTGGAGGCCAGGATGGGCTGCGAAAGTGGTCAAGGGGGGTTTGGGACATCGCAGGCAAAGGATTGGTGGATCACCGGCTTTGCCTCGGACGATGGGGATGGTTCAGTTTCATTTGTACGTGTTTGGGTGATTTGTTCACCTTCCTTGTACTTTTCACTCCTATCGCGTGTTCATATTGTTTGATATTGTAACGTTCTTACCCGCCGCCTACTGGACATCTGTGAAAAAGAGCTTTACGGCTCATCGGATTCCCTCTGCGGTATAAATAAATGTTCTGATTCTGAAGTGTCGTGAGAATCACTCCCTTCCCGTGGGAGTCGAGGTGCCCGTAAGCCCGGCTCGCTCGGGAGAAGGCAGGCACAGAGTGTGGACTAATCCCCATCTGTTTCCATCTGTACGGAAGTGGTCGATGGCGCGTGTGGGTTTTTTTTACTTCGGGATGCTCCGGTTCCCTCACGCTTGTGTAATAAACACAACGCATCAATAATTGGTTGAAATGCTTAAAAAAAGAGTCCATCTGCTCAGTGTGGCCATCCTGGATAATAATTACGCAAAATTGTAATCACGAGGTTAAAGTGGAGCCCTGCAAGTTCTTGCTAATCGTTCCACTGGAGGGAGCTCTGGAGAGCACCCTCCAGAAGTTCGATATTGGCCTACTCTTTCACGCTGGCCAAACGTCCTCGAAGAAGTGGGAGCAACGTCCACACTTTACCGCCACCACGGCACGCGACCTGCCGATTGAATAACTTCACTGTATCCATGCATACCGCTTTGGTGGATGGAGGTGGAGGGATTTGAGAAACGTGTCCACACCCTTGCAGGTCCAACACGCTAGCCATGACACCACGCTAGTATAACCCGAGTACAGTATAACAATAGTAATTTATAAAATAAGAAACTTGGCAGTAAGGAAGTGCTCTACTCCTCTGATGATGGCCCTAAGCTCGTGTGGGAAATTCCACATTCCTATGTCAGTCACAAATTGGCGCTCATTTTGTTGAATATAAAGGGATGATGGACTGAGTTGAACCTTGGCCAGGATATGCACGTGTGTGGGTACGTACGTGTTCACAATGTTGATTTATGGGGTTTGAGCCCCTACTTTAATGTAACATTTCATATTTGTACAGGAGTTTGAGATGCAATCGTTCGAATGATGCAATATAAAATTAAATCAAAGGGTTGCCACAGTCAGGAATCCAGATCTTAAATCTCTGTTCTGTTAGCGCACACCATCTGGGTCTCTACCACGAACCTCTGACCCGCACGGGTCCGCAAAGTGCACCTAGCCTGGCACGCGCTCAGCCGGTGACATTAGCACCGCTTCGTGACAAATGGCAGCTACTGTTGTTGTGTGTTTCAACGCCGCGTTCTCGTTTGCAGCATTTGATAACATATGGAAGCTTGTATGTTGGACTTCTTTTGCAGCGTACTTAGCCAACCGTGCCTTATCAGGCTTTTAACTTTGATAAAGGTAATAAGGCAAATTCGTTCATTTGTTTTTATTACATTTTAACACGAAGCCTTTCAGCTTTGAGCGATTCTCACTAAACAGGGCTGCAACCTCCCAGCCACAAGATGTTTTTTTGTTTGCCTTATGACCTCCAAAGCTCAAATAATTTCAAGGGGACCACCAGATCAATATATTTCATTGTCGGTTTCTGTATATCGGCCTTTAAAAAAAACATCTAAGAGGCCACAGTATAACACTGCTTTCCTCCAGTAAAAAAAAAAACTTTATCAGTTCAAAGCACGAGCGTCTGCCTGCATAAACACACGGCGGCTGAGGGAGAGACCGCTTGGAAAAAATCCGGCGAAACAAATCTCGTCGCCAATTTGCTCCATTATTGCTGATGGTGGAAATGGGATAGTTTCATGAAGAAAAACTAAAATTGGACCCAATGAGACACCAGACGAGCACGTGAACACGAGGCCCAGAGTGCATAATCAGGCGGAGCGGGGCATTACCGGCAACAAAAAAATAAAAACGGGACATCGCTCCGTACGCTCACGGTCCGTTCTGGGTTGATGTAGCAGTTAATGACAATGTGCAATGGGAATGTGGAATTTCCGCCGAGAGTTCGGAGGTGCAAGCAGAGAGATGTACGCCGTCACACTCGCGTCAGAGAGAGCACGAAGAAGACTTGAACGTCTCACTCATCATACGACATGTAAGCACGTGTTTCTTATAATAGAAGTGTGCTTATAACAGATGTACTCCTATCCAGCCTATAATACAAAGCCAGAGCAGTGCTGGAGTGCTCATCTTTCCTGGCACCACCTGAGCCAGCGGTGGAAATTACACATTTCCGCGTCGGGGACCAGAAGGTCGTGGTACTTATTTTTTATCGACCCCACAGGGATGATGGATGGACTGCGTTGAACCCTGACCCGGATTTTGAACTCTCAACCTTCCCGATTACGAGTCAAGCATGCTAACCACAGCGCCGTAGCAGGCTGGCGCGCCTCGAGTTGCCGACCACTCGTCAATGGAATTGGCCCAAACACATTTCAATTCCTGGACCGTTCTGAAAAATGTCAACACTCGCTGAGGCTTTGCCGCAAAATGTCAATAAAGCCGTGCGTTACTCTTCCGCTGGAGCTGCTGGTGCCGCTGGTGCTGCGTTGTGTCCGGCGCGAGAGAGGGAGCGGTGCTTCCACGTACCGTCAGGTACTTGAAGCCGAAGGTGGAGATGATGGCGGCGATAAATCCCAGGATGAGGGCGCCGTACGGGCTGAGCATCATGTCGCCGCACGTGCCCACCGCCACGCCGCCAGCCAGCGACGCGTTCTGGATGTGAACCTGGGCGGCCGCAGGGAGGAGGAGGACGGCGCTCAATGGCAGCACGAAGACGGTCCGGGGAATCGTTTGAACTAACTGCTAACTAACTAAATATATGCATATATATATTTTTTATTTTACCAGGTAAAATCCCACTGAGCTATGTAGCTCCTTTTCAGAAGCGACCCTGGCCACAAATGGCAGCTCAACGATGTGGCTCATCACGTGGCTCATCACGTGGCTCATCACGTGCAAAATGTTATAGCCGCCAAGTACTCTAAACGCGTGATGATTCTAAACGTGGAGGGGAAAAACCGAAGGACCCAGAGAAATATCCACACGACCACAGGAGGAACGTGCAAACTCAAAAAATACAGGCGTCAGGGTCTGAATCGAGCCCACGACATACTGTGCATCAGGCTAGGGAGGTAATATCTCACCGCGCGCGTCCCTGAGTAGCGCTTGTGGTTTACCAGACGTACTGAGACGAACTTGAAACGTGACTTCCGTCTCCTTAAGGTAAACTGCCTTTAGTCAAGACGCGCTCACGCGTGCGTCTGTGACGTCGAATCACCCGACGTGTGTGACGTCACACCCGCCTAGGAGCGTTCTAGGAAAATATCGAGTGGGAGATGAATCCCGGGGCGATGGATAAAACTGTCGCATTAGGTGCCCGCACCGCACCGGCGCAATCAGACGCAAGCAGTCACTGCAAACACGACAACAACAACAACAACACAATGACGTTGATGATGATACAACTGATCGGCAGTCCTTTGTGTCAACTCACTGGATGAAGGCCTCCCCTATCCGTGTCAGTTGTGGGCAGTTGTTTGACCGTACCTCATGACGCTGGCCGGTGCGGTTTTTGGAGGTGCTGGGGTTAGATATCATTGCTGCTGATGGCGGTGACGTCACTGGTGAAGTTCATAGCGCAAATGGATGATGATGATGATGATGGCGATGATGATGGTGATGGTGACCGCAATAATAACGATGACGGTCGTGCTGCGACCGCTGTTGTTGGTGGCGACGACGATGATGATGCCAACAATAAAAATTGGTGTTGGTAGCAGCGGCGGCGGCGGCGGCGGCGTTGGTAGCGGCGGCGGCGGCGGTACCATGTCGAGCTTGCCGTGGTTGTCCAGGAGGCTGGAGATGACGATGGTGGTGAGCACGCAGGAGGCCAGGGAGAAGTAGGTGTGCATGACGGCCCTCATCTGGTCGTCCCCGTGCAGAGCGATGGCCGAGTTGAAGCTCGGCCAGAACATCCACAGGAAGAGGGTTCCTGCACGGCAGCGGCAGCGGCAGCAGCGGCAGCAGCAGCAGCAGCGAGCGCAACAACATCAATTCACATCTGCGATGCGCTCGCAACACCACACGGTCACAGCAGCTCTGATGCTGAAAACGACCGAGCCCTCGAGTGTCTGGGGCACTTTCCTCCGGCTGTCATTCGACCACGAGCTGAGACCGGTAGCCTGTAGGGCTGCACCCTGACACTGTCCTGGTAGTGCTGCACCACGACACCGCTCTGACGACGCTGCACAATTTCGTGCTCGCTATGCCCGCGTTTGTTCGATGTTATCCTCGCAATTGCTGCTGCATTACAATAATCATTGTTGTTTTCATAATTGCACTGATAATAATTTTAATTGATCAAGCAGCCCTTAAACAATGGTTCTCAGGGCGCTGCCTTTCCGCTGCTACCACAACTAATGATAGAGTAGTATCTTTTTGAAGAAGCTATCGCATCGTGTGCACGTTGAGATTTTGCTTGCAGATTTTGTCCTCGCCCATTCCCACCGAGGTCCCAGTATTCACAATACAACAATGGTGACCACATCATTTATTACGCGCAGTGGTACACGACCTCTGTTATTTTCATCGTCGTCGCGAGTTAAGCGACAATGCATTTATATTCGATGAAATTTACATCACAAGGTGGAAAAAAAAAGTCCCCCACGTTCTAATGTCACAACGATCGCCCTCAACCTGACGTTTCAAAAATAAAACCCTTTCTTGGGTGGTGGCATGAGCGAGCACGGGTCATTTTCCAGGGCACGCGCCTTTTGACCATCCGCCGTTTCATTCTCAACGTGGGAGAAACCTTCCTGGGGAAATGAAAAAGGGGGAACCCGTGAACGCCTCGCCTCAAGACCAGCCAATGCGACCGACAGCGGACCCAGACAGCAGCTCGCACACACACACTTCCTCGGTTCCTTGGGAAAACTACAAAGTCGTCGTAATTTGCGTTACATCCACGAGAGCACATGAACACAACGGCCGCGTGCATGGGCTTGCCCCCGCTAATGGCGAGCAGAGCTTCACACAACACGTCTGGAAATTGAATTCGTGACAGCCGGCTGTAATTAAATGTAATTACATTTTTCGCACGTACTCAAGGGGGGGAAGGGGTGGTGACACTTTGCTCCTAGGTGAGCACATCGGGGTTAGAGGCATGGTTCACTGTTGGGGCTATACCTTCTTGCGAAAAACACAATTTCCCACTCTTTAATTACGCGCAGGCTGATCATTTTTCATGATACTCGTCAGTATTACCCCCGTCATGCCCTCCCCTGATAACGCAACACATGTAACAAGCGAGTTTTCAATAAGCAACCTTTAGCCGGAGTGGAGAGAAGATGAAGAAGAAAAAGAGAGAGAAAAAAGGACTTAAAAGTGTTGGTAGGAACGTGTCAGCGTTGATATTGCGTAGCTGCATGTGAAATTAGTTTACTGAAACGTGCCCATTAGAATTGTTTATATGTACTTATGTTGAAATGAACAAAGTTAATCCAATGATATTATTACATTATTATGCATATTCGTGTATTATTATAAGTTATCTCAATCCTAAAATGAGCATCGAGTGGGGCCCATTGAAGTTGGTCATTTTGAAAAAGTGGTGACAATTCCACATTCTCAGGGCAGGAGTCGGTCTATCCATCCGCACGCTCACCGATCATGGCGAAGAGGTCAGAGTGGTACACGGCACCCTCCTTGGGGTGGCCTTCCTCAAGGCCCTTCCTGTAGAGCATTCGTGTCACCGTGAGCCCGAAGTAAGCGCCAAAGATGTGGATTATCATCGAGCCGCCGGCGTCTTTCACCTGGAAAGCCACGGGAAAGTTCACATCATTGACCTAATTCTGGCAAATCGCCCGACAAAGCTGGTTGTAAACCACCGGCGACGCGTCACAGTCCTCGAATTGTAAATGTTGTGGATTTACTCTCCAACACGCTGGTGTGCTCAACTAGTAACTAATCGGTAGGTTTTGTTTACGTAACGAACCTTACTGATTGCCTGTGTCGGATGGTGGTGGGTTAACGACACATTTATATATACACGATCTAACCCAAAGCAACCTTTATTATGACTAAGCAGGCTTGTTTATAATGATAATGCCCTATTTGGTGTTTGAACATCTTAACACCTGTTTTATTGCCAGAAAGGGTAAAACCTATTCTTATTTTTTCATACTATTCTTATTTTTTTATGCATAATTGCATTTACAGATTTAAAAACACAATTGCTGAGCACAGACCCAAAGGCCCCAAAAACGTCAGGTGGATACACCGCAGTGAGTCGCTTGGCAGGGCACATGTGGTGGGGGTCAAGTGGGGATACTCCCACCTCCTCCCATGACATCTGGCTAGCGTGGAAGAGTAGGCCAAACAGCCCCAGGAGGGGCTCTCTAGATCTCCCTCTGGCGGAGGCCTTTGTGACAGCAGTGGCGTGAGTGAGCAGTTGCTGGTGCTGCACCTTTACCCTCACCGTCGTAGTGCAAAGAGGATTTGAAAACTGCGCAAAACTATTTTTTATTTTACCAGGTAAGGTCCACTGAGCTAAGTAGCTCTTTTTATAGAAGCGACCTGGCCGCAAACGATGGCTCAACGAAGTGGCTCATCATGTGGAAATTTATCGCAGCCAAATACTCTGAACGCGTGTTGTTTCTAAATGTGGAGGGCAAAAAACCGGAGGACCTGGAGAAAAATCCACGCGACCACAGGGAGAGAGACATGCAAACTCCTAATATATGCATGTATGTATGTTCAAATTCCTTTGCACCGCACGTAGCCAACCGTCCTAATCGGAGGCGCGGGGGAAGGACAACAAACTAAAGACAAAAAAAAACTTACAACAGACGTCGGGATAGAACCTACGACCTCCTGGCATACCAGGCGAGGTAGTTAACATCTCGCCACCGTGGCGAGTGGGTGCCACAACGACAACAACAACAACAACAAGGTGGTCATTAAATCACCAGCCCCAACGGTCGCTGGGGCTGCCTCCTCACCCGCAGGATGTAGATGCCCACGAACTCGTTGACGCTGAAGATGAGCTCCTCGATCACGGTCATGATGAGCAGCTGCACAGGGCTGGTCTTGCCCAGCACGGCGCCGAAGGAGATGAGCACGGAGGCGCTGCAGAAGTCCGCGTTGATCATGCTGCGGGAGAGCGGGCGGGCAGGTAGGCGGGGAGAACGACGGAGACACGGGAGGAGACACGGGGGACACAGGACGCATGGGAGGAGACGCGGGAAAAGACACGGGAGGAGACAAGGGAGGAGGAGACACGGGAGGAGACAAGGGAGACAAGAGCGCCGAGCGTTTATTGCGACCGACGCCGTCGTGATTTTTACCTTTAAAAAAAACCCCTTTATTACGGATAACATTGGTCGTGAAGGTCTACTACGTGTTAACGGGCACACGTCAGGGTCGGAAAGCGTGGCGGGGGGCGTGGGGGGCTAGGGAGGAGACGAACTCCGTTCCGCAGGGTCTTGGTGGCCTACCTCTCCAGGTTGACCTTGATGGTGCCGGTGTTGGAGTCAAAGTGCTGCACCCAGCCCTGCACCAGGATGGCCCACTGGATGCCGAAGCCGGCGATCATGAAGTTGAAGCCCACGCTGCTGTAGCCGTAGCGCTGCAGGAACGTCATGAGGAAGCCGAAGCCGACGAAGACCATCACGTGCACGTCCTGGAAGCCTGGAGGGGGAGAGGATGGAGGGGCATGTAACGTGAGCGGTATAATTTCGATTGGGGGAAGTGACCACGGTTATGCCGGGTGGCGCGTTCGCCACCTGTTAACAGAGATTTGCGGATGGAACCCGGGCGCGCTACCGTCGTCAAGGAGCACGCACTGCGGGTCATCCTCGCAGCAGCAGCGGCTTTTGGCTGCTGGCCATCGACACAAAGACAGCGGTCACCGCATCGCACGGCGCTTTCAGATGCGCTTCTGCGGCCGTCTGGAACCCTCTTCCTTCCGATATTAGAAAGCCATTGAAGCGATGTACTTTTAAATGTAGATTGAAATATAATTTCTTTCGAACATATATTTTTTGCGTGTAGTTTGTTGTCCTTAATATAGATTTTTTTTTCCACCCCGGGCACCTCAGATTAGCACGGTTGGCTAGGTACGGAGCGAAAGAAGTTCAAACTAAATACAATTCTACGGGTGTATCGAACGTAATTGGATGTCGCCCAATTCGTGACGTCATTCTACGGGAGAGCAGGGCCACGTGTGTGCCGACGCCACGATCCAAGTTTGCCAAATTTGGAAATTACTCACAAATGTCCTCATTGGCTCCAACCAAAATAGCAACGTGGACCTCCCTTCCTGTGAAGCTACAACGGACTACACCGTGAAATTTTGGGCTGATTACGCAACCTTTAAATACACCGCAGCGCATGGGCAGTCGGCTCGGAACTGAGGCAGTAGCCACGATTTTCCTAGATTTGATATAATTATAGTAGAGTAGGACTCTGACCAGCAATGACCATGGGTGCTGATCATAATAATTAGCTAAGAGCAGTCGAAACCAGTGAGATTTAAACCTCCCTGGTGGAGGCAGCCTTCTTAATAATCGGAAAACAATATACACGTGTTTTTTTTGCAGCGTTTTGTAAATCCACTGCTGCATGAAGGCGTTGTTGGTCATGGAGATTTATCCGGAAAAAAACTTCACCACGCTGATCTCAGTTCAGGCTGGCGACGGTGGTGGAAGGCGTGGAGGGGGTGGGGTGGGGTGCCCGGTACAGGTTAAAAAAATCGCTCGACGCCACTGATAATGCTCGGCGTGGCCTCGGAGTCGAACTCAGACCGCCGGGTTCGTGGAGCAGTTCGTGAACCGCTTGGTTCCCCACGCTATCCATGACTGGGTGGTGGTGGTGGTGGTGGCCACAGCCGTTGGTGGGAGTTAGACAGCAGTGGTTCTTCACCTTTGCTGCAGGCCTGCAGCCCTTGGGTTCTCAATCGAAAAAAAATGTTAATAAATACATAGGGTTTGATGAAACAGTAAGTTGTACTTAGGTGTCCGTGCTTAATTTGCGTTTGCGATTATTTACCTTCTAAACAAATATATCTGGCCACGTCTCGCACCCCCAGAATTAAGGACATCTGGCACCCCCAGGGGGCGCAGCGTGCACTCCCAGGTTAAGACCCAGGTCGAGAGGGTCACGAAAGCCTTGGATAATCGTGAAACGTATCCCGACGCCAGTAGGGGGCACTCGGTGTACATCAGCCGGCACAATGACACACACACAAAGAAAAAGACCCCCGTGTAGCCTTAACAGACCGTTGGGGGCAAGTGCTGTCAGCGAGTAGCAGCGCCTATAAAGGCCGGCACGGCACACGAGGGGGTGGGGGGGGGGTGGCCAACACCACGCACCGGCCGCCTTTGTCTCCCCAGTGGCGATGTTTACTACACACCGCACCGGGTACTCATTTGAGGCCGAGTCGACCTAGGGGATGCCCAGGACCGGTTCAGATATAATCGTCACCGGTGTTGGCCGCGCGCGGTGCGCTAACCACTACCCTCCCTACTGCACACCACCAATGCTTCACGACCGCGCCCGCTGTTGCTGTAGGCGAGCGCGCACACGCGTGGTACACACGTGGCGTGATGGGTAGGGAGGGAGGCGTGATGGAGTGCGGGTGGCGAATGCGCCAATTGAAGAGGCCGTGTCGAGCGACTGATCTGATAATGGATAATGGTGAAGAGGCCTCTCGCTGAACTGAACCACCGAGCAGATGCGACGATAGATATGAAGCAAGCGTGGCATTTTTTTCTCTCCCAGTATTTCAAAAGGAGCGCTTTCTTGACGTTTAAGCAAGATAAAGACGTGTTTGGCAGCGGTGCTGATAGTGGTGGTGGAAAAGCAAAGGCCTGGAAGATATGGCAATGTACCGCCATCACGAATAGCAAACTCTGGCTTTTAAGTGAGAACCAAAACAAATACATTAGAGGCCGATGTTTGGGGTAATGGCCCTTTGGGGATGAATGGAGGAGGAGTAGGGCAGACGGCTGCGAGAGTTGCAAGGAGCCATTTGACAAAATGTGGTGGTAACCGCGTGGACTAAACAGAGCAGTTGCTTCTGCAGTTTTCAAATCGCGCATGGCGCACCTTGCGTCGCACATTTACACAGATAAAGCAATTAGACAAAAAAAGACTAAACTAATGTCAACATAACCGGCTATTAAGTATGTAATGCTTTTTCATTTTCTGTATTGAACTTGTATATCGGGTGAATGCCAAAGGGTACGAAAAAAAAACCCCGAATATCTTTGGTGTTGCCTTGTACCGAGTCACTGGTAGCTTTGAGCTGAGTGGTGGAAATTCCGCATCCCTGTGGAGGGAGCCAAGTGTAATCACAAGAGAACAACCGCTGTCTGTACTAATTGTTTGTAGACCCCATCGGAATGGTGGCCTCACACGACTGCCGCACAACGCAGCTACTGTCCAGGCGATCGAACTCCCAAAATCAGCTCTGAACATCCACGCCTCTAACTTATACAATCGGAGCACCGTGTCGTTTCGCCAGTGATATCAACTCGCTTCATCAGACGACAGCCAGATGTATTATTAAGGAACGAAACAGTAAGACTTCTCCACAAATCTGGCTGTCGCCTGATGAAGCTAGTTGTAATTACCGGCAAAACGTCGTACTCGGATTGTATATGTTGTGGCCTGGCTCTCCAAACACACCGGTGTGCTGTACTAGTAACGAATTGGCCACGTTCTGTTTACGTGACAAACCTTACTAAATTGGCTATGTCGGGTGGTGGTGGGGTTTAACGACACATTTATATGTTTACGCGATCTAACCCAAGAAAATCCTCGATTATCCTCATAACGTTTGCGGGCTGTTAGTCAACTTGTTCTCACAGCGTCTTACAATTGTCATTACCGTGGGGGGGGGGGGGGGGGGAAGAAATGGCATGAAAATAACGCAATAACATTTCAAATCCATCCCTTCAAATAATGCTCGCTTATTCTGGTAGTACGCGTCACACACACACACAGTAGCAAAGAAGTTGTGAATGTGACATTCTTGGCGCTCAAAAGATGTTTTTTTTTTAAATCAGCATTAGCAATGGTGCAGCGTCCTGCGCATAATTTATCGAAAGAACCCGCAGAAAGCTCGAAGGCAAACATCAAATTAGCATGACAAGCACCTGACTAAGCACTCCCAAGGCTTTACGTAAGGTTATGATGGTTGCACGGTGGAACAGTGGCACAGTGGTTCGCACACTGTGCCGTACAATTGTCAAACCCAAGTTCAATTCCCGGCCAACAAATAACATGCGTGGCCAACGACCACTGGGAACGATGCTGGGACGACCCGCATCACCGGACCGCTGAACTGACCCAGCGTGGTGAAGTATGGTCAAACAGCTGTCGCCACCGTCGCGGGCTTTCATCCAGCAGTGGATTGACATGGAGCTGTAAAAGACGTGGATATTCTCCATCGGCAAAGGGGTAATTTGCCAACCCAAAACTTGCCAACGCGATTGTAATTACGTCTTGCAGATTCTTGATAGCAAAGTGTTGGCATTGCAGACAGGACTGAATGTGCTTGGATTTGCATGACTGGCCAGGTGACAGGAAAAAATATGATGCGTCTCAAAGACACATTTATAATACAGTAAAGATCGAAAGCATAAATACAGGGTGCTCCAAAACATTTTTAACACTTATATGGGACTATTGTTTTTAATGGAAAAACGGACGATACAATGTGACATGATAACAAATGTCATGTTAATAGCTTCAAAAAGTCAAAGAGTCTCCCACTTGTTCGCCATCGTTTGTCAACACGTGGCCTGGAATCTTCTCCAGGTGATCTCTAGAGCCTGGAGGCACAGTTCTTGTGAAATCGTTGCAAATTCTCAGAAGTGTAACAAAAATATTGAAGCACCCTGTAATACTGTGATAATAATAAACAAATGCTGAATTTGTTCGAGTTATGCTAATGTTTGTTAGCAATATACACAGAGAGCACAACAAAAATGTTTCGGTTCATTGCAATGAAGAGGGGCTAATCCAAGCGCTTGTAAATGACGTATCGTTTGAATGCGTGTGTTTCTGTGTGCAAGTTTCTACTCGCAGCGAACTGACTGGCTGAAGAGTCACGCACGCGGGCACGCTGAAGCCAGGAGAGTTTGTTGAATGAGATGTGTTGTTGCTCGACCTTGAACCTTCGAGTTAAACAATGCAGGAGATTACAATGGGTGGGAGTTGGCGGACGGGGCGGGGCGGGCGGGGGGTGGCGGGGCCCCGGGGGGGGGGGCCCATATTTTAGATGTTCAATGATGTCCTCATTATTTTACCAACCACACATGCCCCTATGCCAGGGGTCCGAAACTAAAATAACAAAAAGATATTTTGTTGTTGTTTGTTGAAAACATCGAATTCGGTACCCCCCCCCCCCGCCCTCAATATTTCAAGAGGCGCGTTGCAATGCGAACGAGACGGCGGTCCTGAATAATAAATAATAAATAGATGGCGTCACGGGGCCGTCTTTAAAGCGCCGCATTGGGGTGCTCCAGAAGCGCCTATGCCAAACTCTCCCTTGTAAATTACGTTGGTTAGTTCGGCTCTAGTTTCTTTTTTTTACGTGACATACAAATCGTCATTTTTAAACTCAAGTAAAAAAAACGATTGCAATTTTGACCCGCAACCAGTATTATTACACATAGGGACGCTATGGCTTCAATCTTCCAAATTACCTGGGGGGGGGGGGGGGGGCTGGTGTATCGAAGTGCTACGGTATTGAGTTGCAACCGTTATCAAGCACTTTGCATATCTCTGGGTCCCTACAAATTTGAGGCCCAGAGGCCAGTTGCATGAAACTATTTGGGTGAAATGTCCCTTGGATTATATACTTGGGTTCGATTCCCCAGTCGGGTGTCTCTGTGTGGCGTGTGTATGTTCTCCCCCTGTCGTGCATGGGTTTCCTCCGTGTTATCCAATTTCCTCATGTAGCTAATGTCTTCCCATTACCTGCAAATTACTCATATGGCATGACAGTAACATTGCTCCCTACTGATAAACCTTGGCAGGACCTTCCTGCAAAAGAGTATCGAGCATCGGTGATGCTTTCCTGGTTAAACATGCGAGTTAAAAACAAAAATCCAAATCAGTGAAAATTATTTGTAAATTTCCAGGCTAAGATGTTTCATGAAACCGGCCGCTGAGCCTCGGCCCCCTTAAGGCCCCTTGCGTAAATGCGGTCACACACACAGCCGCACGTGTGTGTGTGTGGAGTTTGTGCATGTGTGTGTGCAACTGGAGTAATGAACCACCCCTCCCAATCCCTCGGTGGTGGCTCTACAATCTCAAATCTCATGGGCGCCGTCCCATTCAGATGTCGGCTGCTGATTTTGCTGAAAAGACAAGATTTGTTTTGCCGATTGGGGTTGGCACATGCGGGGAGCAAGGCCAACACCGTTTAGTGTGACGACGACGACGACATTTTTTTCCCTGCCTGATGTGGAATTTCACAAAATGCCTCTTAAAGATAACAGGGAAAATGAACGAAAGAAAACAGGATACATATTTAATTGTTGTTGTGCTTGTTGTTGTTGTTGTTGGGCACCTCCAGAATGTCACGCCCATTTAGAAAGATAAGTTGACTCGGCCGCGGCATGAAGGAATAATGTTGGCCCCGTGAAAAGTCAAAGTCCACTTGCGACTGGAGGTGGAGTTGGTGGGCTGCAAGCGTTTCGGAACTGCTACCAATATAGCCAGTGCGCGGCAGGACAACAAGTAGGTTTCCTACATACCCGTAAACATTTTTGGTCCCTGCACGTATCTGAACAGAGTACTCGATGTGCCATCCCACGTATGCCAATAATAGAGCCAAGGCGAAACACCTCATAATGTGACCCTTCTATAAAAGTGTCTCCCAACTCAAACGGCGCACTCGTTACTGTTGTTGTTGCACCAAAGCCAGTGATACAAAAAAAACATTCCACATTCCCACGCCAGGGCTCAACATCTCTAGAACTACCACTGATGATTCCCACAAAGTGGTCTTCATTTCGACGATCCCCCAAGGAATAATGGGATGAGATGACCCCAAACTTCCGACGGGCATTGGAACTTGCAACGTTTTGACTGCGGTTAAATTATATAACGCCACCGCCAGCACTCGCACCGAAAGGCTACGTCTATTGCTAACACGTACAGGTATGTACGAAAGCAAGCATGAATACGCATACAAATAATACTGTGCACGATTTAAAGTGTGCTGCGCACCAGGGACGTATACAAACACTATACAGTATTACGATGGTGCAAATGCAATTAAAGTGTTTACTGATGGCAGAGGGTGGAGTGTAGACAGCGCAGGGTGCCTGCCGCCGCTCTGCGTATGAAGGATGAGATAAGGGACGGGTGGAGGCTCCCTTATCTCCCTTCCTCACATGCAAAGCATGTAGGCCCATTAAACAGCAAAGGGTCCTCAAAGGAAGTGCCCACAGACATACCCCACTGGTGGTGAGGCCAGGAATCAGTAAACAGGACAAGGGGCAATGAGGGGGCAGATTCTTCGGCAGGGGAGTACGAGGGGTGAGGTCACAGGCGGGTGGTGGGAGCGAGACACCAGGTTTTTCTATCAGGATTCACCGCCGGTGACGAGATGTTAACTCCCTCGCCTGGCATGCAGGAGATCGTGGGTTCGATCCCAACCCTGACAATGGTTCCTGTATATTTGTAGTTTTGCAAGTTTCTCCCCTATAGCCAGCGTCTAATCTCGTCATTCTGCAGCCACCAAGCCAGAGTTCACCAAACGTGGCAAAACGGTAAAAATGATGAATTTGTAGTTTAGTTTGTTGTCATTCCTCGGCACCTCCGATTAGCACGGTTGGTTACGTACGGTGTGAAAGAAGCTCAACGTACATGCATACAAAGTAAAGCATGCCTTACAAAATATCCATCGCAGATAATACACACTGAAGGCTTTCTTTTTAAATTAGTGTATTATTACCTGTAATGACGCATGGATCAGAGACATGGCCTCTGGCAAAGGGAATGGAACGAACGCTTAAGAAAAGTGCACAATTGAGATGCACGATGGAGAGACAGGGAGGGGAACACGAGCGTCAGAGAACACACGCCGAGGCATCCGCGCTCTCTTGATAATTAAGTGCCTGGCTTGGGCTAGGCACGTCAGGGGGAGGTATGAAGGCGGGCAGACGGTCGATGACTCACTGACGATGGGAGTGAGTGTCAGTAAAACCAGCGGACGTTTGTGCCGTGGAGATTGAGTGATGAAATCATCTCGTGTGTCCGGCTGCTGGACCCGGGATGGCTGCGTCGCAAGGGCTGCGAGAGACGGTGCCAACCCACTTGTCCTGAGTGCTCTCTTACCGCAGCGCCGCTCAGCTTGTGATGGGACAACTCTGGTGAAGATATCGTGACGGCTCTTTGTCAATCCACTGCTGGATGAAGGTCTCTTTAACTGATCTCGATCATGAGGGAGACTGGGCCATATTTGAATGTGCTGCTCAGTGCTGGCACAGTGACGTGTGGTGCAGATGTTAGTCGTGGCTGGCACTCGAAACTCGCTGGGTTCATGCAGCACAGTGTGCTAACCGCTTGGCCACCACTCTCCTCAAATACGAGTGATACACACTATAAAACAGTGCTGCTAATGCTTTATTTGCGTAGTAAAGCCTCACTGAGTCTTAAGACTTTTTTTTAAAGAAAGGTCCTGGTTGTGATATTTGGCCAATTTCTTTAATGTATTTGTGCGTGGCCTGTATACGTGCACCAAAAATACGGACGTGCATCCAACCTTTTAGACATTTACACACACAGTACAGTTTACAGTTGATTCTTTATTTGTTTGACTATATCATTTATGTTAATGTAGTTAATATGCAACTACCTAAGGTCTTCCTTTGGTTTACCTTGCAAGTAATCTATTAAATTTGGGGGGTGGAGCGATGGTGCAGTGATTAGCACACTGCACTGTTAACCTGGCGAACGGAGTTTGATTCCCAGCAAACAGCTAACGTCAGAAGCGAGTGATATATGAACCGGTCATGCCACCCACTCCACTTCACCAATCCGCGTTGACCAGTGTCATGAAGTATGGTTAAGCAACCATACTTTGATTGACAAAGGGCTGTAAACTATTGCTACACAATCATAACACTGTACTATTAAAAGTAATCCAGACGTTCAGATTCCTGGCTCGCTGCTTAGCAGGGCTCCTCTCCACTCCGAGACTAATTCTATAGTTAGTGGCTGCAGGACGTTGCCACCGAAGCTAGCTGGGTAAATGGCTACACGAGATTTGTCCGTGACACAAATCAACATTGCATTGAAACGGCGGAACAAGAGATGGGAGTAACAGATCCAGAAGACTGACACGGTTAATTTAAAATTACTCTAACTTTTTAATTTGTGCTCCTATTAACGAGATATATACAAATCACGATACATATGATCTTGTTCTTGTATTAGTGTGTAATATATATTACCGTTCGAGCTCGGAGTACAGGGTTGCGAGAAGATCATGAGAATGACAGCTGTCTCCTATTTTCCTTTGCAGAGCAATTAAGGGGCGCCACAGGGGCGAGATGTCAACTACCTCGCCTGGTATACAGGAGGTCGTAGGTTCGATCCAGACCCTGACGCCTGCTGTATATTTGGGGTTTGCGTGTCTCTCTCCCCGTGGTCGCGTGGATTTCTCTACGGATCCTCAAGTTTTCGCCCTCCACATTTAGAATCAACATCACGCGTTTAGTGTGCTCCTATTAACGAGAGCATTTTGCCTGTTATACATTTCCACACGACGATAAGCCCCTTCGTTGAGCTTTCGTTTGTGGTGGTCAGGTCACTTCTGAAAGAGAGCTATACTGCCCAGTGGGCCTTACCTGGTAAAAAAAATAGATAGTTTTTTAAATATATATTAAACGGGTTTTCTCTCTCTCCTCGTGTCTTTCGAAATAATGAGCCTGCGTGTGTAAAGTGTGAGCCACCCGACACAGGCAACTGATGGTATGAGCGACACACCACCTACTAATAACTTTTACCTGTCCAGCCATCCATCACTCACGGACACACGGCTACCAACAGTGCCTGATAGCTCAGCCGTGAGGGTTTTTTTTTACAAACGTTGTGATTGAGGGTCAGAGACTCTGAAGGTAAATGGAAAATACCTTGCATGTGTTAAAGTGCATGTATCTGTACGATACTGGTGGGGTATTTCTTTAAATTCCACTTTTAAGCAACGAAACAAATTCACACCATATCTTGCTTATACTTGATGGAGTCAATGAAATAATTCTAGTTATTTACAGTCTTCTTTGGTTATTTCAGTAAAGTCACGTAGAATGAGAATAAAATAATAAAGTAAAACAATAAAATTCTCACGACGTTTCGGCCACAACACAAGTAGCCTTCTTCAGGTGAAGGAACAAACTGTCGGGACGACAGAGCTTTAAGAAGGCTACTTGTGTTGTGGCCGAAACGTCGTGAGAATTGTATTGTTTTATTTTATTATTTTATTCTCATTCTACGTGACTTTACCGAAAGAACCAAAGAAGATGAATCCTTGCAGTTACGAAAGCTTGAAATCGGAATTTATTTACAGTCCTTTGTCAATCCACTGGTGGATGAATGGGTCCTCGTGCTGTGATGGTCATGGGTGCGAGAGGACGAACTCAGCATATTTCGCCAACACATGTCAGCGCGGACGATTCATTATGGGCAATCGTAGCAGTTTTAGTGTAGGGAATAAGAAGGCCTGCTGATGACACTCGTGAGGGCGAAATGCACCCATATGGCGCATGCAAAATACTTTCAAAAGTCATTATTTAAGACCCGTCAGCCAAACGATTGAGGAGAAGTACTATATCGGGCTGCAAGCAAGAACTAACACATTCGTACAGAAACAAAGACTGACTTTCCCACAGTGCCATTTATAAATATATGTATTATTTGCATCGCGGAGTTCTTAGGGGTCTTTGCGAGAGGAATGGGGAGTGGGTGTGTGAGAGGGTGTGTGTGGGGGTGTGTGAGAGGGTGTGTGTGGGGGTGTGTGTGGGGGTGTGTGAGAGGGTGTGTGTGGGGGTGTGTGAGAGGGTGTGTCAGGGGAAGGAGTGGAGTGTGTGGGGATGTGTGTCCTCGTGTGCATGACTGACTAAGCAAGTTTCAATGCATAGCATCGCATAGCACAGGGGACGTGAACACATTCTTCAGAAGAAAAAACATGCTGTGTACAACACTGTTAAACACTGACTACACAATAGACCTATTGTTTAAAGAGCATTTGGCTGCTATAAATGTCCACATGATGATACGTCTATTATCATGTGTGCCCAAGGTCGCTACCGAAAGAGAGCGACATAGCTCAGTGGGCTTTACTTGGTAAACAAAAAAATAAGTTTAGTTTTAGATTAAACCATACCACACCTCAAAATTGTACTATTTAAGATACCGTATTAATTTTCCGGATTATAAGACGCGCCCCCCCCCCCGCGTGCCCCCCCCCCCCGTGTTTTAAAACAAAAGTTGGAGGTGCGTCTTATAATCCGGTAGGTGTGTGAGTGTGTGCGTGACCCACATTGTATAATTAATACCGGGTACACGTTTTGGTTGCGTCTTATAATCCGAAAAATATGGTAATAATACGTTGCAGAACTTTGTCAATGGAAAACTGCTAATGACAGTGTCATGGGGATTGTTTGACCATACTTCACCATTCTGGTCAATGCGGGTTGGTGACGGTGGAGACCTAGAACCGGTTCAGATTATCATTGGCCACTGACGTTCACCGTGGCCGGGATCTCGAACTCAGTTTTTCGTCTTGTTCATAGCTCACTGCGATAAACTGCTGCACCACCACTCCCAAGATACGTAAACACTTTTCGTCTTTGCAAATTTTAACATAACAGTTATTTTCTACGTACACATTGGTAAGCACTGGGTCAGCGTGGAAGAATGGGCTAAAATAATATCGACAGCGGGAGTTTCCCTGGAGCCCAATAGGAGTGGAGCGAGCAATTGGATGCCTGCGCCTTTTACCTTTGGCTACCCTCAATAACAAACGTTGCGAGTTATGCTTCGTTTGTTTTTTCGCGTTAATGCACACGGAGGAGGAAGGGGAGGATCACAGAGAAGTGACTACGGGGCCCCCGTAACCGGTAGACACTTGACCTGCTGCTCATTGTGAAGATGGCAAAGATGCACGATAATGCGGGGATCGCTGTGCACGTTTTTGCTTTGTTAGTCGAGGCATTTCACATTCGCGAGGCACACACCGATGGCCAGATAGACGCGATCAACGACTTCATTCCACCTCCACGCTTATTGGACTTTCTACAGGTGTTGTGATAGACTCCTGTTTGGACAGGTAACACACACACACGTGGGCTAAGTATGAAACCTTTGTACCTGCGGCTTAACGATTTCACCCTCGCCCCCCCCCCGATCCAACGCCAGTCTTAGATTCGGTCGCCACGATTCCAGATTTGCAGTTTTATTGAAGAAACAAATGTTATTTTGTCTCCCAACATCGGTTGATAGATACATAATTGATAACGCCATAGCCCGCCCCTATCATTGTGTTAACCCCTCCACCAAAGGTGATGCATCACCGGGACGCAGCAGCGCGCACGCACGCACGCGCACGCACGCGCACGAGCGAGCAGCAGTAAATGCTCTGTAGCAATCAACATCTGTTCTACATAGACGTACTGCGAAACATAAAACAGCTGTTGAAGCGAGACGCGTAGAGGCTATTCAACGCGTGGTCAAAAAGTGCTTGAAGTTCCACATTACCATGGAGAGGGCCAGCGGTGTTTAATATGTATGCGCCACATACAAATTCTGTCCTAATTCGACCTCCGAACTGGATCTGAACTCGTAACTTTCCGATTAAGAGTCGGGCGCTCCAATCGTTCACACGCAGTGAACACGCGTCGAGAAACCGTCCCAACGCAAGACCTTCCAAAAACAGGCTCTTGACAATCAACGAGGTCTCTTCCTGGATAGAACGAAATGGCATCGAGACCGAATTCAAACCCCGCAACGCGCTCCGCGACGTGACGCGCGTTCTCGCTTCATCCACCACGGGCGGTGTTTGGATGCGTGCAAGCAACGCGCACAAACAGGTTGCTGCAAGGCTGCACTACGAGCAGCAGAGAGATAAGTGCAGCAAAATCAATGTTGCACTGTACTCCAAGCAAACCCCCCCCCCCCAGCCCCCCGTCGAGACTACACGCCTCGCATCCACCAAACCTCGTTGACCAGCGTGGCGAAGTATGGTGGAATAATTTAATCGCCCCCATAGTATCGCGTTAGCCTGCGGATTGCTGCACGTGACTCAACTTGCGCGCGCGCTCAAGCGACAAACGCGCGAGCGTCACACGTATCGTGCGTAATGAAAACGTCGGCGGTACTCACATTGTAAATGCTCTCCAGCACACCCGCGTTGCCGTACTAGTAACGAATTGTCACGTTCGTGTTGACGTGACGACCCTAACTCATTGGCTGTGTCGGGTGGTGGCGGGTTTAACGACGCTGTTGTTTTATTTTACGCGCTCTAACCGCCCCCCCCCACCCCCCAAAACAAAAACCACACACACAGAGACTGCATTATGCACGCGTACAGATTCGCGGCAGTGTACTCGAATTTACGTGCCCGCGCTTTGCAGGAGCGACGGCACCGCCGGCACGACACGCGGAATCGCTGCCGCTGCTGGCAGAGCCATACTCACTGGGGTATCGGAAGTAAAATTCATTCTCCGCGTGGTCCGTGGTGTTCGTCTCGTACTTGGCGTCGCTGTCCTTGTCGTAGCGCACGAACACGCCGTACAGGATGATCATCGACACTTGCAGGATGAACCCCACAAGCGGCAACTTGGTGCGCATGCTGGTGCCGTAAACAGCTGCCATCTCGTCGCAGCAAAACTACGACCACAACAACAACGGCAGCAGCAGCAACCAAACTACGGACCTCGGCGGTCTTTACAAATTGTGGCCGGTGACAAAATAATTGAGACTGGCCTGTGGATGACGCGAGCCTTGTCTCTCTCTCTCTGTGTTTGTGTGTGTAGCCTGCGCTCCTGCTGCCGCTGATGCGTCCCGTGACTGATGTGTCAACAGCTCCAGCAAGACGCTGGTGTATTGCACGGCGGATGGATTGCTGCCTGGGTTGGTGGTGGTGGTGGTGGGGAGGGGTTCGTGGCTGGATGATGAACCAAAAAAAGCTGCACTTGAGCGAGGCGCGCAACTGCACAAGTGGCCCTCGTGGCACTTTCCCCTCCCGCTTTGTATCGACCAGAGGGACGCGGGTCGCCCCCCTCCACCCCTCCACCCCCTGGAGGAAGTTTTATTGGTCGGAAGCGAATTGCGCGCGCGGCCACGCGCGATTCAAATTCACTTCGCCTGCGTTGCGTTGCGTGTAGCGCGCGCCGCCCGCGTTGTGCGCGGCTCGGTGAACACAGCCAGTCAGGCAGCCAGGCAGCTCACCCCAACCCAACGCAACCCTCCCACCCGCCCACCCGCACATTGTAACCCCTACACTCTTACAGCGGAATTAAGTGCTGTTCGTGAAGCACCCCTTTAAAGGTCT
Source organism: Petromyzon marinus (assembly GCF_048934315.1). Lineage (NCBI taxonomy): Eukaryota > Metazoa > Chordata > Hyperoartia > Petromyzontiformes > Petromyzontidae > Petromyzon > Petromyzon marinus. The sequence goes on along the minus strand of NC_133679.1, from coordinate 4,118,507 downwards.
GAACCACGCACGGGTTGGTGTGAGGTCAGCACCACCCACACCGGGCCGCCCTTGTCTCTCCCTGTGATGATGATGATGTTCACAAACCAAACTGAGTACTAATTTGAGCTACTGTACGTTAATAATACGCTTTGTAATAATGCTGTATCGAGGCTTCGTTTCTTAGCACATCCGATTAGCACGGTTGGCTCCGTACGGTGCCAAATAACTTCAATAAACATGAATTCTTAGGTGTGCACAAACAAGAGTGGTCCGTACTGTTTGATAAGTATTAGTAATTTACAGAATATATATTTTTGAAAATAGATTATTATTAAAAAATAAATAAACATGTACTTTTTTATCCAGCAAAGACATATTGAGTCGCAGGTCCTGCACTGACTTTTATATTTCACGAAGTTTTCAGCCAAATAATGATGGGTTTTTTTATACACTTGGGAAGGAAGCCGCAGCATCTGAAGAAAACCCACGTGGCGTGAGTGGGCAACACACTCCATCCCCATACAGATGGAAACAGATAGAGATTAGTCCGCTGGCTGCACTGCCTTCTAATGTCGAGCCAGGGTATGGTCGCTCCTCGGCACTCACGGGAAGGGAGTTTCACGACATCCACCGACCATCGCTGCTGCCTCCACGGTGCAGAGGTCACAGGTCACAGACGTGCGCTGCCACCGCGATGCGTGCATTTTACCGTGCGCGCCAGAATTATTTTACGATTTGGACATTCATTTTAAAGTTGCCTTTGGGCTATTGTACGAACGGGACAGAAGTGGTACCGAGACGTCGCGATACCACACATGAGACGATACCAACGGTACAACAAATACAAACGAGACAGCATACAAGACATAGCGAGATACTGCACACTTCATCACGTAGCCACACGACTCCACTCCGATCATTCGCTGCCAGCATTGCACGATATTCACCAGGCTACTATGGCCCAAACTACGGAGCAAAGAGTAAACTACTGCACTCTGCGCTCCTTCAACGGAGAAATAGAAAAAAACTACACGAACTCTCTCCTGAAGCCCTCTCTCTCTCTCTCATCGTGGCTAGCAGCAGACCTCGATATTGGCATGTATCCCATTAACATATTGTCATGCGCAAGATTGGAACCAGGCTAGTCCTTGACATGAGCATAGAAACACGGCTGATCAAACAGCCCGCCAAGCAAAAACAAGAAATTAAAAAAGTTACTACCCGGGCGGCACAATTGAAACGAACACTCGGCCGACCAACGAGACATGTGAGTCATAGAGTGCGAATCGGTTTCATTCTGGAGGGTCGGGAATTGAGGTTGGTATCAAATGATTTTTTTTTTCCTGTGTAGCTTGGAGTTGAAATATCGGTTGGACTCAGCCAACCCTTTCGAGCGAGATACAGACAGCGCCGGTTTGTTGGAAGGCCAGCAAAAGTGCCGGTTGGAGGTTGCATGGTGATATCAGTTCCTACCAGGGGAATGTGGATTTACATCACGGAGCTGTGCAGTGCCACCCCCATGCTCACTCGAACAAGTAGACTTTGTGTTTTTTTTTTATATATTGGTGTATATATATCTAGGCTTATGCAATGGTAACCGCAGTGTGCTATGAATCCAGGTTACCCGAGTGTGATTCAGAGCCACGGCTAAGAATCAGCGGTGAGTGATATCTGAACCGGTCTTCTCCTCACCAACCCGCACTGACTAGCGCGGTGAAGTATGGTCACAAATACACCACGGCCTTTTTGGCGTGGGGAGGCTTTCATCAATGACGTCACAGCATTGACAAAGGTCTGAAAATAGTCAGTACCAATTTTTTAACCTTTCCTGTAGCAGACAAAGACGAAGATCCCCTCTCTAGCCATGACAGACTGTTGGGGCAAGTACTGTTAGCGAGCACCTAAGGGGCCGTCGATAAATGACGTCACGCGATTTTGGTCGATTTTTGACTCCACCCCCCCCCCCCCTTCGTCACGCGGCGTCACAAAAGGTCAGACCCCCCCCCCCCCTAAAATATGACGTCACAAAGCTCTGCCCCTCCCCCATAAAAAAATAAAATATGCTTCAAATCGCTTTAAACTATCGTCATTGTAGTGCGTATTTAATGTCGCGCTGCACTCTGATGTTGTAGGAGAAAACATTTATTAAAAAGTCTATTTAATTAGGTAGAACGTGTTGTCTATATTTATTTAAAGTTGCGCATTTTGATGTGAAGTCACATTTCTCACCCCCCCCCTCGTCACACATCGTCGCAAATGTGTGACCCCCCCCCCCTAGGTGCGTGACGTAATTTATGGACGGCCCCTAAGAAGGTCAGCACGGCATACGAGGGGGTGGGTAACGAGCAACCACGCCCGTCTGCCTTTCCCTCGTGGCTAAGTTTTTAACACATTGCACCAGCTACTCAATTGAGGCTGAATCGACCTAGGGGAGGCCCAGGACCGGTGCCGATAATCGCTACACCACAGCTTCCCATGAAGCAGACAATCACTTTTACACTAACACCAGTTCGATGTTCTTCTGGCTGCGTTCACAAGTTACATTGAAGATCCGAATAGCATCTGTGTTGGCAAGAATTGCACTGTTCTCATTATGCTCCAACACGTCTCGAGTTCAGCTCACCTCGTACGTAGTTACAGATGCCTCTTGCTACGGTGGGTTTAACGAGGTCAAGTTTACGTGGGAATCGGTGCTAAGGGCTTGCTGTGTTATTCGCGTATCAATTTTAAAAGGCTCCTTTATCTGATTGTGCACTTGCTAAGCAGCTGCGGGCCATAAAACCTGTTCTGTATTAGGCCGTCACGCTCTTTCAGTGGCTTGAAGGAATGCAATTTCTCATCCATTAACCTTTTTTTGCCCATGGTCAAAGACCCCGTCAGACCTCAGAGGCGAAGCTGGCTTGTGCCTGGACAGTGCGTGGATGGGGCAACCAGACCACCGTACGTGCAGTAAACAGGTGCTATAGGACGCTGTGGGGCTACCTCGTGGGCAACGGTGGATGATGCAGAAATGTTGTGCTGCACTCTTCAGCTACATCTATGATCCCCACATTCACCAAACTGCACTGATCATCGTGGTGAAGTATGGTCAAATATAACCCCTCACCACCCGCATCGCGAGGTGAGGCCATTATCTCGCAGTGGATTAGCTAAAATTACGAACTAAGCAATGTTTTATTTGACCAGGTAAGACCAACTGAGCTGTATAGCTCTTTTTCAGTAGCGACCTGGCCACAAATGACAGCTCAACAAAGTGGCTTATCACCTGGAAATGTATAGCAGCCAAATACTCTTTAACACGTTTCTAAATGTGGAGGGAAAACCAGAGAACTCGAATACAAATCCACACGACCAAATCGCCCGATGATGCTGGATGTAATTTCCAGCAAAAGGTCAAATTGTAATTATTGTGGATTCATATTCTGTAGGTCTTTCGGTAAAGTCACGTTTCGATTGCAACACAAGCGGTCATCAGAAAACGAGGGTTAGCTTCTAAAGGCAAACTATTTATAAAGGTTTGAAATGGGCGTAGCCCAAATGTCAGCAGCATGGGCGGGTCAGCTAATGTTAATGTGAGTGGTGGGCGGTGACCACGACGGTGGTGGGTTTTCCACCAATTAAAGGGCTGCCAGGTAAAAATTAGCGTGTTAATGTAAGATCGGTGAGCAGCCTCCATGGCGAGCGCATTGAGGTGGCTATGTTAATGTGAGAGATTAGCGTGTTAATGTAAGATCGGTGAGCGGCCTCTACGCCGAGCGTGATGTGGTGGCTATGTTAATGTGAGAGATTAGTGTGTTAATGTAAGACCAGTGAGCGGCCTCCATGGCGAGCGCGCTGAGGTGGCTATGTTAATGTGAGAGGTTAGCATGTTAATGGGAGATCGCAGAGCCGCCGCCTCCTCTAGGTCGGCGAGCGAGGTGGCTGTGTTAGTGTGAGAAATTTAACCTGTTAATGTTAAATCGGAGAGCCGAAAATAACAACTAACATCGGACGGTGGTGGGATGAGAACATCACAGCCAGTTATGACCTAAACTGGTTGATAACGTCCTTCCAATAATTGCTAAGTTTTTTACCCATCTTCTCGGTTGAAATTGTGTCTGTATATAGGGATGGCTTCATGAACGAATCTTTGTTGATAGCCAGTTAGTTTGCAAAGTACCTTCGTCTTAGAGATATGAATTTCGCGTGAGCCCACCGCATTAAAACAATGATCAGCCACGGCCGAGGTATTGGTCCTACCGTGTTTCAGATCTGCCTTATGTTCATGAACATGGTCCGAGACATGTCTCTTAGTTCCCAAATGTAACTACTGCCGCAGACACAGGTTAGTTTGTAGACGCTGGGGTATTGCATGTCAGGGATCACATGCTTCACAGATGGGATCAGATCACGAATTTTATGTACTGTGTTAAATCGAACCTAGATCTTGTGTTTTATCATGATTTTGGAAATATTTTTGGTGACCCCTGCTATGTATGGCGAGGTAATGATTTTGATTGGGTCCTCAGATGGTTCTTTCCCAACGGTTGGGGTGATAGCTTTAAGGATTGTATAGTCTGAATATCCATTCATCTTGAGAGCTTGGTATACGTATTCCAGTTCACTGGCTAGGTGATGATGGTCGGAATTACATCGAGCTCTATGGTGTAGAGTTTTGATGAGGGAATTTTTCTGGGATGGATGTTGGTGGTAGTCAGGTTTTAGGTAGGCATCCGTATGGGTGACTTTCCTGTAGACAGTGTCCCATTGAGCCATCGTGTCTTTTCGATTAAAACATCCAAGAATGGTAGCTTGCCATCTTTTTCTACCTCCATGTTGAATTTGATGGCTGGGTGTATGGAATTGATGTGGTTGAGGAATTGATTCAGAGTTGGTCAGCCATGTGGCCAGATGACGAACGTGTCATCTATGTACCTCTTCCACAAGGACGGATGTAGAGTGGATGCCTGTATGGCATCTGTCTCAAATTTTTTCCATGAAAACATTGGTTACAACTAGCGATAAGGGAGAACCCATTTGGGTACCTTCGACTTGTTTGTAAAATGTTCCATTCCAGGTGAATTAAGTGTTGGTGAGGCAGTTTCTCACCAGGGCTGGTACATCAGCATTCATTTCTTGTTGGACCAAATCTTCAATGATTGCAATGGTGTTAGGCACAGTAACTTTGGTAAACAAAGAGACTACATCGAAACTAACGAGCCGATCACCAGGAGATAATGAGATGTCCTTAATTAAAGATACCAAGGGAGATGAGTTAAGTACAGCTGAGGCGGTCTTACCAGTGAATGGTTGTAAGGTCTCAGACAGAAACCCATTGGTAGTAATTGCGTTTGTGTAATCCGCATGTTGAGATAAAGGCGGTCTGGAGAAGTGACAGCTGCCAAAATCTGCTAGACAGCTAAAGGGTGGAGAAACAATGATTTATATATTAAAGCAAATATTGAATAACCTGTATATGCACTTGCACTTGAGTAATTTGTTAAAATGCCATGCTCATTGGTGGGTTATAATTCTAGAGCCCAGATAGGATATGTTTTTTTTTTATTAAGGTGACAGTGTCTGTGCCCAATCGTTTATTTAAATCCACTGTCTTCTGCGACATTCACAATTCAGTGCATGTAACTTTTCCATAAGCTGGCAACATTTTAATCATCTCGTTCTCATAACACAATGCCAGATGCCAGCCATAAACTAAAAACTGTAAACTATTTTTATTATTTTACCAGGTAAGGCCCACTGACATATACAGCTCTTTTTCAGCAGCGGCCTGGCCAGAAACGATAGCTCAACGAAGTGGCTCATCATGTGGAAATGTATAGCAGCCAAATCCTGAAAACGCATGTTTCTATATATGTCGTATATCTAATACCAAGAGGCAATGTGCTCTTCAATACAGTAAACCCTACTCGTAAAAATAGTGAAGAACATTGCCAAAAGAAATGGATTTGTGTAATATAGCACATATGACTGAGCGATTAGGGGTGTCATGGATTCATTGATGAACATCGATCCACATTTCTCAAAATAGATGCGATGAATTGTGTGTACAAGACTTTGTTTTTGGAATGCGTATGTTGCGTAACGGTTTCACTTGACCCCCCAACAGCCACGATAGGTATTACGCTTTAACCAACATCAAACCAAAAGTTTAACACGTAGGCTTTCGCGACCAATATTATTCATAATAAAGGTTTTTGGGTTAGATCGCGTTATTTATATATGTGTAGTAACCCTCCACCACCCGACACGGCCAATCAGCAAAAAAGTGTCACGTTGACAAAAGACAAATAGTAGAGAACTATTTGTAGACAAATAGTAGAGAACTATTTGTCTTTTATAAATAACGCGATCTAACCCAAAAACCTTTATTATGATCAACCCAAAAGCTTGAATCGTGCCAGGGAGTAGGCTTGGGAATGATTTAAGCACAACTTTGTCTTGTGTCTCGTAAATAAGAATATATTTTTTTATGTTGCAGTCCACCGGTCTGAAATGGACTCTAAACAACATTGCTTTGACACTTTCTCTTTCTCTCCTTAATCATTGGTCCCCTCATGGGCCCCATTGGCCTTCATGGTGGAACCCCATTGGCCACTCGACTCGGGTGGGCCCGCCACCAAGTCTAGATTCCCTCCACGAATTCGCAATCATTCCCACGTGCCCTGACGGATTTGGTGTGCAAATTTTGGCGCGAGTAACTCAGCGGTGGACGGGGCTGCGTCCGAGCCTGCCCACTGAACGTGGCCTTTGACCACGGGGCCACTTGACTTTCAACGGCGTCGCTGACACTTTGAGTTGCCGAATTGGATCACGCCAGCGGCAACCTCAAGGGCGTCGGTGGTCGTTTTGAAGATGGCGTTGCCATAAATCCCGCGCTCACCCCGGAGTATGCCCTCCCGTTCTGGGTTTATTACACTTGAACTAATAGTGGCATCGGCGGTAAGGGTAAAAAAAAACTAGTTTAGTGACTCATCAGCCGCAGGCAGTTTTGTGGTCTCTTTCATGACGGGTTGTATGTTTGGAATTGGCTACAAATTTGTTTTTTTTTTCAAATGAGTAAAGACACTCTTATATATGTAGTGCAGTAATACCCCGGTTTATGCCGGGGATGTGTTCCTAAAAGGTGCGACGACGTATATCGAAGCAATGTCAATCTAAGCGATTCACAGGGTGGGTGGTGGTAATGGTAGTGGAGGCGAAGGCTGAGAGACGATGGATAACGAGAACGGACGAACGACGCTGTCAGCAACGTGAGTATGGGGGGGTTGAGGTGATGCAAATCGAGTAGCGGTGGTAATAATAATAATAAAGTGACGACGTATTTGCGAAACGACGTAAAAGGGGGAAGACGTATATCGGGGTATGATTGTTATCTATTAATCAAGCTTATTGTCGTCATCATCACTGTCATTAAAATTCAACTGTAGCCTTACTGTTATATGAAGGGGATTACCTTTTAAAAATCAGTGCATATTACCAACTATGACGTTTGTACCAGGGACGTGGTCACTTATGAGGAAAATTGAACAAATTCTGAAAAGTACCCGTTATAAAATGCATTCAGTTTGGGGTTCACAAGTCTCTTAGACACTAGACAATACCTGAGAGTTAAAGGAAAATGACAAACACTAAGATATCCGAGTGGCGATGTGACAGAGTGCTCGAACTCATGGGCCCAAATCCCAGTTTGAGGTACACAATTGCCTTGTTTGTTACTTCACTGTGTATACAAGACAAATATCCCACGTATAGCCTTAACAAACTATTGGGGCAAGTGCAGTTAGCGAGCACCTATGAAGGTCTAAGCGGCACATGAGGGGGTGGGTGGCCAGCACCACCCCCGACCGCCTTAGTCTCCCCACTGGCGATGTTTACACACCGCACACAGGTACTCATTTAAGGCTGAGTCGACCTAGGGGAGGCCCAGGACCGGTGAAAACAATCGTCACTAGTGTTGTTCGTGAGCATGACTTGAACTCGGCTCACCGGGTTCGTAGCGCAGTGTGCTAACCGCTACACCACCGCTCACCCAGCTGTGTATACGGTCCTGTACTCGAATTCACGAAACTGAAGCTGCTGCATTTGGACGACTTGCAATCTCGCTTTTGTGGACAAGGGCTGCAAGGGTCAAGTGAGGCTGTGGATGGGAAGGGGCGAGTGGTGAATGAATAGTGGGGGACCACGGGGGTGATGTGGAAGTTGTTAATAATAGAGACGGAAGAGTGACAATGTGGCTGCCGTTGTTGGGAGGATGAAGGGATCACGAGATTCTGCCGAGTGATGCAGTGGGAGAAAGTCTCAGGAAGCGACGTTTGTTCAACGGCCCTTCGCCAAGCCACTTGTGGATGAAGGGGCCCTACCCATGGCGCATTGGTCACGAGGGCGGCTGCTTTGACCACACTTCACCACCGTTGCCAATGCGATTTTACTCGCAGTTAAAAGTGGCACCCGATGTTTAATATTCGCTGCTATGTTGCTCTCGCTACTGGCTTTCTGAGATTCAGGAATTTACGCCGAACCCTATGAGCACTCATTCATTAATGCTGCCCGAGTCTGGCTATACAAGCCTCGGGCAATAACATTTAACCCGTCGGATTCCAGAGGTGCCTACTTCTGTCTGGCTGCGTCATTGCAACTAATATGGTGTAAGCCGTGTGTATATGTGGTATGCGTGGGCAGTGACTATTCATGCTATCTAATTCTGATAACGTTGGCTTCTCAGTATCTTCCATGTGTAGGCTGGCATGCTTTCACCCACAAACATTTGATAACCAATGTCCATGCAATTGAGAACAACCAATTTCACGGGCTGTTATCCCAAAGAATACACCCCCCCTTCACGAGGCTGGCGTGGCCACAATAAATACCGTAATTCTCTGGATTTCAAGTCGTCACTGTCTCCCCCCTGTACTTTAAACCAAACATGTGGGGATGCGTCTTATAATCCGGTAGGTGTGTCTTCATGCGTGCGACATGGCAGCCCTTCACAAGGGGCCTCTTGCAATCCTGTGAATATACGGAATATTTTCCAGATATTTTTTTCCAGAGCGGCCTTGCAACCTTGCGATTTTACTTTTAAAACCTTGTACTCAAAGAGAAAAAAAAAGAGTGCAGGCCGCACCTTTATAGCGTTAAATATCCTTCATCCTCAAGAACGGCATCATCACCAGGAATCCAGGATGCACGTGGAAAGTCTGCAGGAAGAAGGTGATGATTTTTATGACTCCTCAGTGGTTCGTGTTTCATATTTTTGGCATGCTTACGCATTGGCATTCATAATTGTATAATAGCAATCACTGCTGGGAACTCAGCATACTGTGCTTCCTAAATGTAACCCTTATAGAGCGCACTCTTATCTTAACGGAATTTATATAGCTCCGTAACCAAGGCGCTTTAGAAAAGAATTAAGAACACTGCCTGTGAATGTGATGGTGGAGGTGAGGCGAAGGCGATAGATGAGAGGAAGCAATTGGGGGGGGGGCAAATCTGTGGTGCGTGAATTTGGCGAAAGCGAGAACGATGACAGTAAAACGACGACGAATGTATTGAATGAATGGGGGAATGAGTGATAGCCAGATAATGAGAATATGAAGAGGGAAGAGTAACGGTGGTGGTTAGGAGGGGGAGATTAAGGGGTCGTGGGGCGAGCTAGGGGAAATAGGTGAGTTTTTGAGGAGCGGAAACAGAGTGAGCGAAGGTGACCGTTGAATGTGGAAGGGGGAAAGTTTGTTTCCAGTGAAGGGGGTCGACAAGAGAAAAATAACGTCGTGGATTGGGCACAAGGAGAAGGAGGAACAGAGAGAGACAGCAAAGATTGAGAATCAACCCACATTAACCAGCGTGGTGAAGTATGGTCAACATGGCGTGGGGAGGCCCTCATCCAGCTCTGGATTGAGCAAACGTCTGCAGATTTGTATTTTATACAATTCTAAAATCCAAAGTGCCTATATATATATTTTTTGGCAGGCAGTGCCCATATAAACTCTGGGATTGTTAAAATGAGTTTCAGTCAACAGTGGAGAAGCCAACATCGGTTGTCTGATGAAGGGACTTGGAATTAGAAATTTGTCTGATGTGGGGCGCTGGGAATATGAAATTTGTCTGATGGAGGCACTGGGAATTTGTTTTATTTGTCTGATGGAGGCAGTGGGAATTTTAAATTTGTCTAATGGAAGGACTGCAAATTTGAAATTTGTCTGATGGAGGCACTGGGAATATGAAATTTATCTGATGGACGGACTGGGAATATGAAATTGTCTAATGGGGGACAGGAAATATGAAATTTCCACCACTCACTCAAGAGCAGGTGCTGCCTTTAAGCACAATTGGACAAGGATTCACTTTGACTTTTGAACATCCCCCTAAAATGTAATTTTGGTGGCTTGCCATATATATTTTTAAAAAACTGTTAAAGAACATCTGCAAAAGGGATAACTGCTGTATATATGCATTGTAGCAAGAAAAAAGTATGGAAAATAGGAAAAAATTGCATAATATCGTTTAGGAGACATTTTCCCCTACATCCCACTGGGATTCGGAGCTTGTTAATGTTTCCATCTCTTTCTAGGGACCCTGGAAATCCCACATAGAGTTAGGCAATTATGAATTTCAACGGCCCAAACGGTTGGTTAGGCTGTGGATGTTGGAGCCGATAAGCAGAAATCTCCCAACTCATCTGAACTTGTGAAACGGCTTGAGACTCCAAAGGGCCTTTCACAACAACACGCTCGTCGGGCTTTTGCTGTAGAAAATTGGGAAAGTGCTGTAATCATGGCCGTGTCTTTGCCTCCCAATGTTTATTGAGTGCTTAAGCCACCGTACGAACAGCCGCGCTGGCTTTTACAAAGAGGCTACGCGGTGTGTTCATTGAACTATACGAATGCACTTCCCTCGCCAACCTCATGCATTTTTTTCCGTCTCTTGTTTACAAATCTGTTTCAGTAACATCGGCCTTTTTGAGATTCCTTCTACGCAGCCCAAGTCGTATGAAGCCGTCGCGCGCAACTTAAACTGTAGTCGCCTTTCAGCGATGCGAGCGCCTTAAAAGCGTTACTGTTTATTTTTGATTCCTGAGATCAAGTGATCGCAAAGCAGATGCTAGGCACGTAACGCACTTGCGCGATAATATAACATAGTTTCTCGTGAAAAGAAAAACAACCCTAACCAATCTATTGAAACCATCATCACGGCTGAGAAATATTGTTATGACCTCAGGAATTATTTGTTAGCCTTACATCGATTTATCTGGTGACTATCCACAACCCTTTGTAGAGAGTCACTCGCCCTGTAGGGATGAAGGACTAACTCAGCCTCTGACCGGGATTTGACCTGGGATCCTTCTGATTGCAAGCCGCGTATGAAAACTTCCGCGTTATCTGTCCAGATTAAAAAAAATAAAAAATAAAACATTACTTTCATCTTCGCTCACCAATTTATGATACGTCAATTTACGTTCACCGTTGTACGCTCGACGTTGCGTCGACTTTGAAAACAACTCGGACGCTTGGAGGCTTTAGCTCAGAACTTCTCTACCTCGCGGCGCGGCCATCCAGCGAGAGCGTTCCCGCAAATCATTTTCCTTCGCCCCCCCTCCCCACGAAACGTTCCGCCGAATGGCACGACCGAATGGCACGACCGCGTGTAACTCGCACGGTAATTGCTCTGCTGCTACTTCCTGTTGCGTTCGTAAACTTCCCGTGCCGAGTGGAAATTTGCGACTTGGCATCGGGCGAACACGCAACGTTTCAAACAGAAAGGGGAGCGGAGGTTTTTTTTTGTGTTGTTGGTTTTTTGTTTTGTTTTCGCTAAGGGACTTTGACGGCGATTGCCCCGCGTTTAATCGAGGAACCTCACCTCCGCCTACCGAGCGTAACCCCCCCCCCCCACCAAAAAATAATAGTCACGAGTTGAACCGCCCGTGTTGGGCTGCCGCTTTCAGCATCAGAATGTGGATTTACAATGGGAGGAATCCGATGAGCTATGAAGCTCTTTTTTCACAGATGTCCAGCAAGGGCGGGTCAGGAAAGTTACAACAGCAAACACGAAAAACTCGACAGCGATGTAAAGTAGAGTAATAATAAGAAAATCACGAGAAAAAAACCCCCATTATTTTACCAGGCAAAGCGCGCTGAGCTACATCGCTTCTTTTTCAGAAGCGACCTGCTCGCAATTGATTGCTCAACGAAGTGGCTCATCATGTGGAAATTTATAGCCGCCAAATAATCTAAATAAGGTAAACGCATGAGTCCCAGGGTTAGACAGCGTGCCCGTCAGGCAGTCTGCATCTTCCCAGGCAATGCACCACTTTGGAATTCCCTCCCTTCGCCTCTTTCCCATGACCTCATCGCCTTTATCAATTTAAGCCTTGCAGTGACCGTTATGACGGCCCCTTGGTGGCTTTTAGTGCGGCCCCCGACATCATCATCGTGCTGGTAAACTAAAATGGTTTCAAATGTGTGGTGGTACCCACACCGATGATGTCTTATCGGCAAAAGTGCCCCCCCTCCCTCTGAATATGAGTGAAGAACACTACCTAACAGCTTTAATCGTGCTGTTGGTTGCTCGCATTTTGGGCTGTTGTACCTATCTCTGCTCACCAACCGTAATCACAAAAAGCGAATCGCGAGCAACGCCTTGAGAGCTACGACAATTTCAATTTTAAGCTGTCGTGACTGCAAGGCTTTGACTTTGACATAGCCATTTCTGTGACCAGTCACAAGCTAATCACTCAGCTGTTTCAATGCTAAATTCTCCTGTTTGATATGTAAACCCCTTTGTCATGGTGCCTCACTTCTCTAAACCAGCTTAAAAGACGCTACGAATCTTAACAACGTTCATTGAAGCTCTGTCGTCCCGACAGGTCTGTTCCTTTCACCTGAAGAAGGCCACTTGTGTTGTGGCCGAAACGTCGTGAGAATTTTATTGTGTTATTTTATTGTATTAATTTATTATTTTATTCTCATTCTACGTGACTTTACCCAAAGAACCAAAGAAGAACTACGACAATACAGAGACATTCCGTGCTGCTGCTGCTGCTGCTGCGATTTTTACACATTTGCTGTCGCGTTGCCAACGTGTTTTCTTGAAAAACCACAATCCGTAAAACAAGAATACATCCCCGCTTTGCATAATCTTCGTGAAAAATTATCAACATTGATTGCACGAACATTCAACAATCATCACGACCATCATGATTCATACATATTTTGCCAATCCACTGCTGGAGGGCAATGGATTCAGCATTCACATTGTGCACTCCCCCCCCCCCTCAGTAGCCCCCCCTCCCCCCGTCAGTAGCCCCCCTCCCCCCGTCAGTAAGCCCCCCTCCCTCGTCAGTAACCTCCCCCCGTCAGTAGCCCCCCCTCCCCCATCAGTAGCCCCCCCTCCCCGTCAGTAGACCACCCCCCGTGAGTAGCCCCCTCCCTCCGTCGGTAGCCCCCCCCCTCCCCCCGTCAGTAGCCCTCCCCCCCACCCAGCATCAATAGCCCCCCCCAACCCCCGTCAATAGCCCCATCCCCCCATCCCTGTCACTAGCCCCCCCCTCCCTCCCCCATGAGTAGAGTGGTCCAGCGAGTCGGTGGCCGAATTGTGTGAACTCCGACTCTACGAATCCCATTCCGAAACGAATGCACGGAATAACATGAGTAAACGCGCTGCTGAACCAAGCCTTGTTACACGCCGTGTCGGGCGCGGGAGCTGCTTGGCCGCAACAAGCCACGCCGCAGTTTGCTTCTGTGACATCGGTGGGGGCCAGCAGCACGGATATCGCTCGCCACCAATGTTAGCCGCGGGCATAACTCAAACTTAGGTTGTTGGGCTCACGTCCGTGCCAGTGTCACTCGGGAGCCATGGTTCTGAACAAGCGTAATGAAAAGACGTCTTCTCCGCTTTCATACAGTTATTGCATTATCCGGATCATGAGACAAACCCTCAACTTTTTATTTTAATTCACGGGGGGGAAAAAACTTGCGTCAAAATGTGGTGAATACGGTAATTATCCGTTCAGCACTTTAACCTTGTAGAGTGGTTTACTTGGGATTGTTGTAGCCTTGAAACAGCTTTAGTCCACACCGCGCCTGCATCTCTGTGTTATTTCACTCACGGCTGAACACAGAAGCGAAATATGCATCTCAGCACGCTCCCAACAGGTTAAACAAAGGTTATCGGCAAATCAAGTACAACAAATACTTTGGTCAAGTATGCATTTACAATATACATTTTAAAAATGCCTCGCGTGAAAAAAAAAACCGCCTTCGATTCAAAATGTTTGAAGTGATTACAAATCTATTGTTCCGTGATGTCTGTATCCTGCTTTGGCAAAAAATCTTCCCTCTCAGGAATTAAGAAGTCCACAGAGGAAGTTGGGAGCCTGCGTAAAGCTGCAGGTACAACAGTGCCGAACGCAAGACGCTTTGCACAAGAAGCCAAACCTTTGTTACACAATCTCTTAACAAAACCTTCCATCTGAGCTGTTAAGAAGTCCAGAGAGGAAATTGGACCCTTTAGCGAGACTGCTGGTACAATGCTGACCTCAATGAGATTAGCAGAAGAAGCCAAAAGCTATGTTTTATTAATTCATTTAAAAGTGCCCGCCACCCACCCTCCCGCCCTCACTGCCTCCCAAAGACAAAGATCCCTCGTAAGGCGTTCACAGACTGTAGGGGCAAGTGCTGTTAACGAGTAGCACCTATAAAGACTGGAACGGTACACGAGGGAGTGGGTGGCCAGCACCACGCCCGACCGCCTTTGTCTCCCCTGTGGCGATGGTTTGCACACCGCGCCAGATACTCATTTGCGGCTGAGTCAACTTAGGGGAGGCCACAGACCGGTTCAGATGATCATCTCTGGTGTTGGCCATCAGCAGGAATCTGACTCGCGTCACCGGGTTAATAATGCGCTAACTGCTGCGCCACCACTCACCACCCACCCACACGCATTTCCAAAAATCTAAAAATAAGTCCAACGCTGTAAGATTCAAATATTAGGTTCCTAAATCAACGAGGTGTACGATATAGAATTACAAGCAAAAAAAACGTGTATAGTTGGAAATGTACTGTGCTCTGAAAAATGTGAACAACTAACATTTACCATGATTTTTTTTATGCCACTGGGCAGACACACAAAAGCCGAATGAGATATGGACTTTGAGATGGAGAGGTTCCTTCAGATGCCTGACCGAGGTCTCGCATTGACACTCGAGCTATTCCTCTTGCAATTTTGATTCAATATGACTCCGAGTCGCATTGCATCGTGTATCTGAAAATAATTTGCGAAACATGACTTTTGTTCTTGTCACTCTTAAAACAAAATGGAAAGCTCACAAATGTTGTATCTATGGACAGATGTGAAAAGTACCCATGCACACTCACAATAATATCTGTTAAAGCTGCGTATTAAAATCATCTTGTGACCAGATTAATATATTTTTTATGAGGGAAGACCAACATCTAGTTTGCTTCTTGCATTGGCTGCAGAAAATACTCATCACGTGACACCTCCCTGTTTACCAGTGGCCCAGACATTACGAAGTGAGAATGTAAGCCCTGATGCTAATACATTTAGAAAGTGACATTAAATAACTTATTGATGCTGCTCAATCTGTAATAATTAATATTTTTTGTGACATCCACTGCTGGATGAAGGTCTCCTCATATCATGTCAGCCATGGTGGTTGTTTGACCATACTCCACCATGCTGGTGAGTGTGAGTTGTTGACACGTGGGGGGCCCTGGACTGGCTCAGGCATCACTCACCATGTACGTCAGCCGTGGGCATGAATCATTCATTGTCGTTGTGTTCATAGATCAATGCTCTAACCACTGTGCCGCCACTCCACAACTAAATTAACATGTTTATGAGGCTAACAGGTGAACATCCGTATGCACTTTATAAATTAAATGTATATATTTTTTTACGTTTAATGAAGCATTCATGAACTTGATTTTTTTTTTACTACCAACAAGTCTCTACTGGTTCAAATGAGCATCACTCATCTGATCTTATGGCATAGATCCAGTGATGTGAATGCCAGTCTCCCCATAGGATAGCCAATGTTGACTTTCCACAAAGTGGTGCTACGTTTATTGACCCAGGAGGGACGATGTCCTGAATCGATCCTGAGTGGGAATTTAACTCGTAACTTTCAGTCCATGAGTCTAGCATTTGCCGCAGTGCCACCCAACCAGATGGATGCTCAACAAATCTTCAGTAAGAGTTGCTTCAAAGCCATGGTTACAAAAGTTGACTCTCCTCACAGCATAAAATCATGCGTTATTTAACATATCAGACATGTATTGGTCTTATTATTATTATCGTTATTACATAACAACTTGGCAACTTATGTGCAATCACACACATTTTTTTAAATGCAAGCATGAACAAAGCAACATGTGTTTTCAACAAATAATTTATTTTTTTGCGATAACTCTGCAGCCAGTGGAATCGACAGAGCACTGAGCGGGCGTCAACGAGATACAGGGTTTGAACCGAGATTTCAAACCGCGCGCGATTAAACCGGGGTTATCAAGTGTTGTGAGTCGATGTTCTCAGCACAGTTACAAATCACTCCACACAATTTTAATTCTAACGAACACTGGGTAAGCTCCAGCTTAATAAAATGTATGGCATGCGATGAACAGGGCGTTGTGGGAAGGTTGCATTGCCCCCCCTGAGAAAGATCACTTGCACAGATCTCAGAGGCAGCTCCGTGATATATCATTCCACGGACCATTTTCTCAACACAGGGTGATGCACTGCTCCAGTGGATTCTTCTTATTCTCATGCCAGTATGCCGATCGCAGAATTAGAATACAATCAGGGAATAAAAGACAAAACAATGATAAGAATGATAACTGAGATGTTCCGATGTGTTTTAAAGGACGGTTAAAAGCTTGCGAATATATTTTTTTCTTTTAAAGTCAAACTTGATAAGATAATCTCTGGCTTGGCATCATAACTGTGAGCGAGTCTCCTGTCTGCGGGTAGAGGAACAGCTGCCAAGTACACAGATACGAGCCCTAGCAGCATGGGCTGAATGCAGAGATGGTATCTGTACACAGAAGCGCATTATGTAATGCAGTTCAACTTATGGGCAGCAGAGATAAGGTGAGTTCAAATTGTTGTGATTTTTGCGGCAGTTTCCAAAAGCACGTGTCAGCGCTGAACAAACCATCCACAAACATTGATTATGTACGTTTGTTTAACTTATTTCACACCATATTTAGCTAACCATGCTAATCGGAGGTGCGAGGGAAGAACAACAAACTAAAAACTAAGATTATACAACGCCTCCTTCCCATGTCTCTCTCTGCATTCTTCAATAATGAACCAATTTGTTTATTGAAAAAATAAAGCGCAATTCAATAAATACTGAGATACACTCACAGAAGGCCCTGTGGCCAATGCATTGTGAAAAATAGCAATATTTTTTTCTATGGTGAGACAAAAATACAAAAGAGGCATTACTTCATGAGCCCTTAACATTATCCGAAATGACACTTGATGATGGACAAATATGGATTGTGGGTTTTGTATTTAACGTGTTGAAAATCGTACATTTTAATTCGGAACATTTGGCATCACCCCGGTGGGGCAGTCATGAACGAGCACTCCTCGCAATCGACTTGGCGTATCACCCTCCTGAGGGTGTGTAAAATGAACAATACTTTGCGGGAAGGAAACCAGTGGTTAACGCTCTAGAGAGACTGGCTTCTGCTATGACAATATGGTGGGAGGCAGTGGTGGTTGGTGAGGATGGTTGGTGGGGTGCCACGGTGGCGAGATGTGATCTCCATCGCCTGGTATGCGGGAGCTGGTGAATTTGATCCTGACCCTGACGCCTGCTGTATATTTGGAGCGTGCATGTTCTCCCCTTAGTCGCGTGGATTTTTCTCCTGGTCCTCCGGGTTTTACCTCCACTTTTAGAAACACACGTTTAGACTATTTGTCTGCGATACATTTCCACGTGATAAGCCACTTCGTCGGGCTATCATTTGTGGCCAGGCCCCTTCTGAAAAAGAGCTTTATAGCTCAGTGGGCCTTACCCAGTAAAATAAAATAAAGTTTACCTGAGGAAGGCACCTTGTTGCGAGCCCCAACACGTCTCGCTACTGAAACATGATGTGTACAGTGTTCCCTCAATATTCACGAACTTTGCTACCCGCGATTCTGGCTATCCGCGAATCGCACCTGGAGTTCTCGATGACTGCATCGAGAGAGAGCGTGAACAAGTGGTGAGATTAAGTGATGAGAGAAAATGTGATGCGAGAAAGTGATGAGGTAGAGTGATGAGATAATCGTCATCAGTATTAAATAATATAAACTATTATTTAATATAAACTAAGTAATAATATAAACTATAATTCAATAATTTAATGTTTATTTTTTATTTAGTTTGTTTATTATAACCATTTTTCAATTATGAAAATAATAGCTAATTTATGTACTTACTTAAGGTTTTACTTCGCCAATATCATCGTCTGTGAAATCTGCTATTCACGAGCATCTCTGGAACGTATCCTTCGCGAATAACGATGGAGACCTGTACATGGCACCAGCGTCTTGGCACGTTGCATATTCCATGGCCTCCGGTGCGAGGGGAGGGAGTAATTTTGGAAGTGGTCAAGAAAGGAAGGGTGGGGGGGGGGGCAGGTGATTGGGCGGATGCGGGAGACCAGTGGGAGCGGTGAGACTTGGACTCAGTGATTTTGTTTTCCTTGGCGGTTTCCTCTAGCCCAGGAGTCATCACCGTGTTGGTTGGATTCCAGGCAGTGACGTGCAACGTGATGAGATTTTGCAGACGGGACGTCGATTGAACGTTTCGTTCTTTTGCGGCATCATTTGATGGAGGGAGAATTTTGGTTTGTTTAATATTCATGTTGTATCTCTTTTGGACAATAATGCCAAGCGGCCAGCAACAAACAGCACTGCTAAAAGTTTCAATAGATGTCTTGGATTGAGCAAGGTTATACGAACTGGGGAACAGAGACTTTGTGAAGGAATGCCAATCGAGAAATACAAGGGACTGTAGGAAGCCATAATAGGCGCCTGGTATACATAGGTCATGGGTTGGAGTTTGCATGTTCTACCTGTGGTTGTGTGGATTTTTTATCTGGATTTTCCCATCACAATTAGAATAAATGCGCCTTTATAGTATTTGGCTGCTATATATTTCCACGTGATAAGCCACTTCGTTGAGCTATCATTTGTGGCCATGTCGTTTCTGAAAAATATCTATGCAGCTCAGTGGGCCTTACCTGCTAAAATATCTGATATTTAAAATAAACAGTAAATCGAGGTTTCACTGTGGCGTTCATCATGTTGGTCTGTCCCTTTTCAGTAAAATCTTCACCAATACGTTACTGGACTTCACCTTCCCACCGGTAATTTGCGTTCAAGCAACTTACATGTTTGAATGGATTGTTTAGTTTTATTGCTTAAATTGTTTTTTTATTGCAGCCTTGAATTCACCAGGGCCAAAGATCACACTTTAAGACGAGATAATGATGTTCACCATTACTCGTGCTCCGACCATAAAAGACCGTGTGATCGCCAAAGTGTCACGTGCAACTGTAAAGCAATTGCTTTGAAGTGCGGCATATCATTCAACAGTCAAGTGAAATACCTTCCTGGCTCAAACAAATAATAATAAGGCCCTGGGCCAACGGTGGAATTCCCATGCCTCTCCATTCCACGTGCCATTTTTCTCCACAGCACAACCACAGTTGCTTTCCCACAAATACAGCACTTCCTTTATCTCTCCAACGTATTTGCACCGCGAGCTCAGTTCCTGAAGAAGCCCTCGGCACGCGGAGGGGGCGAACGTCGGACGTCGTGCTAAACAACACGCGGCGTGAGGCGACAATGTACGGCACAACCCGCGAAAATCCTATGCAAGGAGCGATACTTTTTTTTTAAAAAAAATTCACTCTGAAGGAATGATAGGGCTGACTTTAAACTATCCTCCTCCACGATATGCACCCTGAACCTTCCAACAGCGAGCACTCTCTAGCCACAGCATGGGCCACACAAATTCCTGCGCAAATGTATTAGCGTGAAACCACATTGAAACTTTAATGCTGTACAATAAGCAGTGCAGACCAACATGTGATATACATTAAATTTGGACTTGACCCAAATAATTTATGACGCTCACTGATGTGCTCAAAGTCCTCCTATCATAAATTTAGTGGCCCCGTGACACCAATGGAATCCTTTGGGGGAGGAGACGTGAGGCCACATGCAAGGTTGAACATTATCCCAACTTATAACACAGCACGCCCATCATCACCGTTTGCCATGATCAACCCTCTGTTGGATGAAGGCCTCCCATGATCACCCGCACCTCCGATGAGAACGGTTGGATGCGAAAGAAGTTTAAGAGACATACATACATACATACGACATCTTTCACGATGCTGTGATGTGAAAATCCATCTCGCACCTACACGTGAGCTTATTTCATCGCTCCATCTCCAGGTAAAAAAATAAAAGTTTAGTTCAAGTTTAATAAAAAATAACTCACAAACACATTGAAGATGCCTGGTTTTGATTTTCCATGAAGCTCATGGTCCACCCTAAAGAGTATCCACACAAACCAGACCATACAACGTAAAACGACACAATGCCCCATCCAAAAATATGAAGGAGATATCACCTGACGCAGTTGTCTGGCTGGACCACCTGAATGTGAAATTCGTATTTGTTGCTCTGCAACTACATCAGCAACCGTACGAAGGAAGGAGGTGCCTGGAACATATTCTCTAACCTACGTGTTCTTCCTTGCGCCCATCGTTTTAAATCCAAGCAAGCATCTGCCCATGCCTCGCCAGCGATGTTCTTTGTCAAAAACTAAACTCAACAACAATCGTGCGTACAGCATTAGCATACCAATGTGCCTGGACAATAAAGTTGTGAATCAGTGTTCATTGCCTGCTGTGGATCAGAAACACAACAGATACGGTATACTTTCACGGCAACCATATAATAACCAAGCATAAAAGTATTGTACAAAGCCTCACTGTGCTTATGGTCCACGGTGTAGAAAAGGGGGCACTTACCAATCAACAACATCTGGTCAAACGGCACCAATTGTTTGGCAATTCCCGACCCCGCTGATGAGCCGCAAAAGGGTAAAGTAAAATGCTGCTGATTAACATACATGTGGAAAACCAATCGGATGAAGGACTAAAAGCGATATGGAACAGAGAATAATGTATTTAAAAAGAGTCCTTTATGAAGCCCGTGAAAGCCTTTTAGCGCTCCAGGAATCCATACTCGTTGGTTCTTTCGGTAAAGTCACGTAGGTAGAAAATAATAGATCACGACGTTTCGATCGCAACACAAGCGACCGTCATCAGGTGGGACAACCACAGCAGGGAAGCTGTTGAAACAGGCACATCCAGATCGCTTCAGGAATGTTTTTTTGGGAGGGCCCTATTCGAGATGTTTCAGAAATTCACTTGTGTATTTTTCATGTAGGAGGAAACCAGAGAACCCAGACAAGATTCATCCACAAGAAGAGATAAGGAACATCTCCATCTGTATGCACACATAGGGTCAGCCACCTACTTGGTCTACCACCGTCTGCAGGCAGTAGACGGAGTTTTTTACGTTCCGCTGATGTTGTGCCGATCCGTTTCAGTTCCTACCCCCCAAATCCAGGCGCTGACTCGCTGTCGCCCAAATGGGACGAGGTCTGTATGCGTGGCATCGGCCAATGCGATGCATTTTTTTAATTTTATTTTAAGTCGTATCACCAAAGGGCGCGCATGGAAAGAGGAACGTGTGTATACATATGGACTGTTATGCTCTAGACCAACACGTTCTTCGTAATCACAAATAAGGGTCAGGTTGCCCCAGCGTGAATTGAGATAAGCATTTTAAACATTATTTGCTGTTGTGGCCATTCAAGAACCAGTTGTATCAGCTGATGTTCAACGACCATATTGACCTTATCTCGATGTCAACGCGCCTGAGCAAAGGTAAAAGGCAAAGGCGCAGCCCTGCAATGTCTCACTCACGCCAATGCTGGCAGAAAGGTCCTCCACTAGACGGAGCTCTTAGAGAGCCCCCCGCTATGTGGCATTTGGCCTACTCTTCCACACTCGGCCAGAAGTATTGGAAGAGGTGGAAGTACACACACTCTTACACCACCGTACGCAACCTGCCGATTGACTGCGTTCTACTCTCGTACTACTTCGTGGATAGAGGTGGGCGGGTGTAAGGAACGGGCACCATCGTTTGAACTGCTGCCCTGGGAGACCGAACCGGCGAACTCTGGATTGCAATTCCTGTTTGCTAACCATTACACAACAGCGTGCCTGGGATAGGGTGAGAACTACCACAGAGTCATTTATTAAGCAAGACTTACTATTTTCTCATGGCTTTTACTGAAACATTAGGTTCTTGTCTTTGCATTTTACTTTTGTGTACAATGTTTTGACACCCCACTTGAGCGGAGGTGATATTACATTTTAGTTTCTCGTTATTTATATATTCATCTTTTAGTTTTTTGATTTGCGAAGTAAGTGGGGTTTTGTATTTGTATCATCTGTGTAAGGGACCGAGAAATTGAGGTTCCAGATTTGTGGAATACAATTCCACGAATGACGCCATATAAAATTAAATCATTATAATTAAAATAAATACTTTTGCTGTTTAGACGTCTCCCTGTGAACGTTTTACGGCGACGAGAGCCAGAGGTAAGAACGTTCAAATGTATAGGCGTGCTGCGTTTCAGCTGCATAAACGCCTTTACTCAGTTGCATAACACGGTAAGGAAGTATGCACAGTTGAGAATACACAAAACATTTACATTTGCGAAACTCAAGCAATGAAAACG
This sequence comes from Petromyzon marinus, assembly GCF_048934315.1. NCBI lineage: Eukaryota > Metazoa > Chordata > Hyperoartia > Petromyzontiformes > Petromyzontidae > Petromyzon > Petromyzon marinus. The sequence goes on along the minus strand of NC_133679.1, from coordinate 4,095,685 downwards.
ATGCTGGAGGAAATAAAAATAAAAACTATGCATACGTTTAGTTTTACAGTAAATTCACGTCGTGTTTTTTTTTAGTTAATTGAGCGTTAGGAATTAAGATGACACGATGCCGAGGCTTAATGACGCGAGTTCATTTCATTATCGAGAGTGTCGAACACTTTTTTTGTAGACTATAAACTAACAAAACAGTTTTAAAGTGTGAATCCACATTGGGCGCAAAGGGGCCGACACCCGCTGAGGTTTGGTCAGCGCCGAAAATAAATGTCATTAAATAGTTTTGAAATATTTGAGTCATTCCTGTTCGAGAGATACGGCTTCGAAGGCAACAGTACAGGCACCAGGCATGGCTCGGCAATGTGAGGAATTGAACGTTTGCAGAGCACCCCTTCCACCCCACCTAGCCCGGCATACTCTGTTACCCATTCCGCACAGGTCATTCAAAACTAAAGATACCTAATTGGCCAGCTAGTTGGGCAGCACAGCAAGTTGTGGTGCCCTCCTATCCACGTGTGTGTGTTTGTTTCAGGTGTCATCCCTTTTAATGCTGCGTGGGGTTGCTTTGCTTTACCAGGTACTCCATATTTTTGGCCAAACATCCCAATGCATTAACCTCATAAAATAGACGTATTTATTTATTCACTCGATGAGGCCCTCCTGGGTTAATAAAGAATATTAATATTCCCGAATGGGGGTACACATCAACGTGCTTCCCTTACAAGTGCCTCTCTGCCGCACTGTTCTCTCGGCCTTGTTATATCACGGAACTAGTGCAGCTGGTTTTGTGACCTTTTCGTGATAAAATGAACTCCAAAAATAAAATTGGCAAGCGGTTTCACGATACCAATATACAATACTAATTTGGCAGGAGCTAGAAGTACTCACAGCGACGCATTAGTTGCGTGACGATATTTTGCAAAGACTGGGGTTTGTATTTCTTCCAGTAATACATGAGGACATTGTACAATGCATTTTGGGAATGTTCTGCGTGATTTCTCATAATTCTCATGCCATTCTCGCAAGACGTTCACGTTCTTTTTTATATATATATCTGCAGCACACATGTATGTTGAACTTCTTTCGCACCGTACGTAGCCAACCGTGCGAATCGGAGGTGCGGTGAAGGACAACAACGAACGCAACACCAAAAGAAAGCAGCTCGTGATACGCAGGAATCTTGATTTGAAGCTTTCGTGACTGCAGGAATCCATACTCTTTGGTTCTTTCGGTAAAGTCACTTAAGTATAGAATAAAATAAATCACGACGTTTCGATCGCAACACAAGCGGTCGTCCACAGGCGGACAAAATATAATCCAGCAGTGGAACTGCCGAACTAGCAGGGACTTTACTGTGCAAAGGTGAAGAACCCCTGCGTCAAGTTTAGGAAAGGTAAACAAATAACTTAAAAATACAAATTAAACGACATTTATTTTCTATCTTACCAGGTAAGGCACACTGAGCTATTAGCTCCGATAAGCACAGTTGGTTGCGCACGGTGCGAAAAAGAAGTTCAACAGACAGTACACACATACCTCTGGATGGACATGCGTATGTGGCTAAAAGACACGTGCCCCATTACTATACTGCCGGGCAGGGAGATCGAACTGAACTGGCAAACCTCGGCATTGCAAGTCTACTTTCGTGAACATTTCATCACGGCGGCTTCTCAGTAGAATGTTGCTTGCAGTATAATTTGGAACGTCATTTCTGATTAGGATTAGACGAAAGGACATAAAAAATGCATTATAAACAGGTTTGACCATAAATTTCGATTTAAAGCTTTCGTGACTGCAAGGATTCATCTTCTTTAGTTCTTTCTGTAAAGTCATGTAGAATGAGAATAAAATAATAAATTAATAAAATTACACAATAAAATTCGGGACGACAAAGCTCTGTCGTCCCGACAGGTCTGTTCCTTTCACCTGAAGAAGGCCACTTGTGTTGTGGCCGAAACGTCGTGATAGTTTTATTGCGTTATTTTATTATTTTATTATTGTATTCTCATTCTACGTGACTTTACCGAAAGAACCAAAGAAGAGGTTTGACCATACTCCCATGCGTACACCACAGATGGCCAATCGACTGCTTGCGTTTGGTGGGGTAAAGTGTGGGTACTCCCCCACTCCACTGTGCTCGCGCTATCGCTCTATCTCTTTAGATTCCCAGGGCTTGTGAGTTCTAAGGGGCGAGTATTGCTGGTTTGAAGCATGCCGCTGCCTGCAGACTGACATCCCCTCCAGGCAAAACCTTCGCAAGCAGTACTATACGCAGCGTGGTGTGTATTCTCTCAGCACGGTTTGTAATTTATGTGTATAAATTCTACACACGCACATCATTTTTCAAAAGGAGTTTAACATCGCCTTAAACAAGTATGACTCAGGGCGCCAGCAACCTCGGCAACTTTTTGTCTGAAACAAAAAAAAAACACGTTTTAGGATAGCTATTCGTAATGCTCAATGGGTATCACACGCACACACGACGTTCTCCTGTGCAGCCTCATAACCGACACGCCAGTGGGGGCGACGATGGCCTGACGCTGGATCAGCGCCGGCACCTTACGCCTCTCTTCCACCGTGCAACTGAACCGCACCGGCGCCGCGCCAGACTGCGTTCTCCACTGACAGAGCCGTGCCGCCGACGTCACGCGCTTTGCGACCACGGTGACACAGTCCCGCCGTTTTCTCATAGCGACTGACGCTGACACAGACACCGATGAATGCGTCCCGCTTCTGACCCTGTGTGGCCCTGAGCCAGATTCAGATGTCTTCTGAGGCCAGTCCTTTCGCCGGGCGCCACTGTGGCGAGGCGTCAACTACCTCGCCTTGGTATGCAGGAGGTCGTGGGTTCGACCCCGACCCCGACCCTGACGCCTGCTGCTGTATATTTTGAGTTTGTATGTTCTCTCTCTCTCCACGCAGTCGTGTGGATTATTCTCCGGGTCACTCTGGTTTTTCCCCTTACACATTTAGAAACGTGCGTTTAAGAGTATTTGGCTGCTAAAAATGTCCACGAGATAAGCGACTTTGTTGCGCTATCATTTGAGGTCAGGTCGCTTCTCAAAAAGAGCTATATAACTCCAGTGGGCCTTACCTCGTAAAATAAAAAAAATAAAATATTTATAGTTTAGTGCGAGGGAACCACACTGGCTCGGCTCGCATGTAGCAGTGGAAAGAAGGAAAGCGAGTTAGTTGTGTTTTCATGGCAGCCTATGCCTGGCTGAACCCATCCCGGGTGGCGGCCCTATAGATCACTTCTCAACCCGTGTCAAACCCTTACTTACATATTAGCCAGTTGGGAAATCAATGGGTCAACGGAGAAGTGCTATCTTCTCCTTTAATTTCAATTTATAGAGCACTTTGTGATGCCGTTTGCTTGATTTTAATTCATAGGTGTGTTCGTTTTGATTTATAGCTTTCGTGACTGCAGGGATTCATATTCTTGGTTCTTTCGGTAAAGTCACGTAGAAGGGAAACAATAAAATAATAAAAATATAAAACAATTAAATTTTCACGACGTTTCGACTGCAACACAAGCAATCACCACAAGGAAATTTGCTTTTCACACCTGATGATGATTGCTTGCTTGTGTTGCAGTCTAAACGTCGTGAGAATTTTTTTAATTATTTTATTGTTCCCCTCCTACGTGACTTTACCGAAAGAACCAAGAATAGCTGTGTTTGTATTAAATGCAAACAACGAACAGTTAGGGGCCGTCCATAAATGACGTCACGCGATTTTGTACAATTTTTTTACCTCCCCCCCCCCCCATTCGTCACACGGTGTCACAAAAAGTCAGACCCCCCCTCTCAAATATGACGTCACAAAGCTCTGCCCCCCCCCCAAATATATAAAACATGCTTCAAATCGCTTCAAATTATTGTCTATGTAGAGCGTATTTAATGTGTCGCTGCACTCTGATGTTGTAGGAGAAAACATGCATTAAAAAGTATATATAATTAAGTAGAACGTGTTGTCTATATTTATCTAAAGTTGCGCATTTTGATGTGACGTCACGTTTTTCACCCTCCCCCCCCATCGTCACACATCGTCACAAATGTCTGAACCCCCCCCCCACTAGGTGCGTGACGTCATTTATGGACGGTCCCTTACAGAAATATCTTAGAATATCTGACTTAATATTTTAGCTGAAATTAGTCTTGTACACCTAACCATCAATAGGAATGCGAGAGAAGAGGCACTCTGAGACAGGCTGGAAGAAGATTGACTTCGATGGCTAGGCCTAGAAAGTGGCGGTTCTAAGTAGCCAACCAGGATATAAACTGGGGTGCTTCAAAAACATGTTAACACTTACATGGGACTATCGTTTTTAATGGAAAAAGGACGGATAATAGACTGTAACATGATAACAAATGTAATGTTAATCGCTTCAAAAAGTCAAAGAGTCTCCACTTGTTCGCCATCATTGTCAACACGTGGCCTGGAATATTCTCCAGGTGGTCTCCAGAGCACGGAGGCACATTTCTTGAGGTTTTGTTGCAAATTCTCAGAAGTGTTAACATTTGTTTAAGTACCCTGTATAAAGGACTGTGGCGTGGACTTAGAAATTAATTAATAGCCTGGGACAAGAACGAGTGCTGAAGTTGAGATAGGCAGGCATAACTCACTACATCGGTGGGGATACCACCAGGAACAATAACAATAATCAGAAGAATTGGTGACGACGTTAAACTTTGTTAAGAAGTATCTTTTTTGGAACGCTGTTGCCTAACCCACACCCTCTGGCCGCTGAGTGGAAATGAGGACGAGGTGGGGCCACGCCTCCCGGCGCTACGAACCTGGTGCCCCGAGTTCGATTCCCGCTCGCGGCCAACATCAGTGACGATTATCTAAATCGGTCTTGCGCCTCCCCTATGTAGACTCAGCCCCAAACGAGTACCTGGTGCGGTGTGTAAACATCACTGGGGAGACAAAGGCGGCCGGGCGTGGCGTTCGCCACCCACCCCCTCGTGTGCCGTGCCGTCAGTCGTAGGCGCTAGCTAGCGGCACTTGCCACCACATGCTGTTACAGGCTGTACGGGGGGATCTGTGTCTTTTGCGTCCAAGCTCACGGGGCCTCGGGGCTCATGGAGCTTGGAGATGCCAATCGAGGACTCAACGATCAATCGATTTCGAATCGAAATCGCAATTTGAAACAATGCGATTAGCAAATCGCAAAGGCTGCGATTTTTTTGCGATTTGAAAAAGGTCTATTACTTTCTGAATGGAATTGTTTTATTTTGTATTATTAGCACTTTATTAATTTAACTTAACAATTGTTCCATGTTTGATTGTTCTATTTCAATTAAAACATTTTAATAAATACATGTTGGAAGCAATTCACGTACTTTAAGTTCTCATCCTTGAATTTTTAGTTAACGCTTTCGTGACTGCAGGGATTCATATTCATTTTCTTGGTTCTTTCGGTAAAGTCACGTAGAAGGGAAACAATAGAATATATAGAGCAGTTCATATTTTGATGGTATCACGTGGTAATGCTCCATCACATGTTTTAAATCTATTACACAGTGAATATTGAACTGAAGCTTTACTTTCATTTTTTTTATCGCAAATCAAATCGCAATATCTGTCAGAAAAATCGCAATTAGATATTTTCCCCAAATCGTTCAGCCCTATGCCAATCGTATGCGCTGCTGCTGCTCATCCTGGGCTCGTACTGGGCCAGTGCAGACCGGTTCCCCATTGGGGGCTGTTAGCGAACACCTATTGAGGCCAGGGCAGACGTCGAGAGGGTTTCTCCCCCCACAGACGAGATTCCCACACCCCACTAAACACTAAAGGCTCAGTCAACGTAGGGGTGAGCCCAGGGCAGGTTCAGATTGCACTTGCCACTGATGCTGATGCATGGCCTGTAATCAAATCCAAGTTGCTGCGATCTTAGCATAGTGTGCAAATAATACACCACTGCTCCCTATACAGGCACACAAAGACAAAGATCCGTCATAAATCTTGCACAGAATGTTGGCGCAAGTGCTTTTAGCGAGTGCCTATTAAGGATGGTTCAAAGCTCGTGTAGGTATGTGGTCAGCACCATGCCCAATCACTTTTTTTCTCATATATATTTTATACTGCACCATGTACTAATTTAAGGCTGCGTTCACCTTGGGGAGGTCCATAACTGTTTGAGGTATCACTCTTCTCACCACTCATGTTAACCGCGACCGGGTGTTGAACTCAGGCCGCCGAGTTTGGAGCACGGTGCGTTGACATTGCTCCACCGCTCACAGCATGCAGACAAAGACGACAACGACAACAACCGCCATTCACCACCAAGTGACAGTAATGTTACCACTTCGCTTGTGTCAGGCTAGAAGCAATTTGAAGCGAAGTGAAGTGTCAAAGGCTCACTGGGCAGGAGGTCACGGGACAGGCCCAGGTGTTATAGACTTAACCGACTGACACAAGTGACACACACGAACGAAGATACACGGGCGTGCCTACATTATTGTTTTACAATGACTGTAAATGACACATTCTTCAGGTGGAATTAACACCGCATCCTGAGACACAATGCACAACAGGAGACTTTTGTTTCAAATACATGGCTTTCTTTTCTTATGAAATACAACCTCCTTTGTTGATGTGCATCATCTAAACCTTTAATGGGATTTTCGCTGCCGCCTTCATCGCAGTGTTGGCCTTATTGCAGGGCCAAAACATCATCTTCTGCCACTGAGACCAGAGGCATTCATATGCCATGAAGGCTGACGCCCTGCTGGCAGGGGCAATTGCCAGCTTGTTTTGGATCTCGAGGCCAAGTTTTTCCATCAGCTTGTTGCAAGGGATATGTGCAGACGCTTATTTATAAGGCTAGGCACGCACACACTAACGCGCGTTCGAGACATTTTCTTCCTCTTATCATTATAATCCCCTCAGCCTTTTCCACAACAGCGGCGACTTGATGCCATCGCACCACGCGATGCACTCTGGGAAATGCCACCGACCACCATGCAAAGGCAGATTCAAGCAGTTATTATTTTGCCAAGGTCGTGCACGATATGTTTTCTTTTCTCTTGAGAAAATGGGGATGATCAGAGCTGGGGAACAATGGCAAAGCAATGGCCTGCATGGGCTCATATTTAGTTTGACCACCCAGGAAAATCTGATTGTGCCGGTGGGAGAGTGATCGACTCACGTCCTGAAAGGTGCGAGCGCGAGTCGCAGTCCGGGTATGCACTCCGTCGAACTTCGTTCGCACCGTACGTGTGGCCCAACCGCGCTGATCGGAGGTTGCGAAAAGTGAATGTACGCGCATCACTCGATGCGAGGGGGGTTTTTGTGAACATCGATAGCAAATGGCAGTAGCACCGTGCGCACATATTGCACTCGATGTGGGCGGTTAATGGGTCGCGGTGCGCATGTGACCGCCGGATAAGTGACGTGACGTTCTGAAATTGAGTGTCGAATCGAAAACGTTGCACCAGCAGCAGTTTTCTGTATTAAATTCCTGTGTCTTTATCGGGTACCCTTTGCAGAGTATCCAAGGACAGGCACAAGCCAACGACAGGTGCCTTCTCTGACGTTGTTTCCAGGTCGTACCACATCAGAGGGCTATACAGCACAACTGTGGAAACCCACGTAGCGACAGACACTTCGTGGCAATTAAATCACACATTTGAGCCACAAAACTACCGTTCTGTTTTCACACAGACAAATGTAGGCAACTAATTTTCCCAAACTGGAGATCATATTTTGGAGTTGTTGCATTGTTTGGACTTTACATATTTCAATAACATTTTCCTTATGAGATTAATATTGCACATTCGACGTCTTGCATTGCTGAAGACATAAATACTGTTTTAATTCCTTCGTGAAATGGTGATCTGCCCTGCTCTTTAATCCCATCGTAAATATTTAGTTTTTATTAACGACTTGCTGTGCAGTCTTAAAAAAAAGTTATTTGGATAACACTATCCAAACATTCAAGAGAACTTGTTTTCACGATCATTTTCTTCAGGAAGTTCAGAGGTGAGGCTCGTGCTGTTAAAGATAGAGTAATTGAAACCAACTTTATTTATATTTCATAGAAAACTTGAATTCCTCACTGCACGTCAGGAGTATCATGCAGCATTGAGCTGCTGTGCCCCAAAGGAATGATGGCAGGCAAGGATTTAATCACGTCAACGTAACTTCCCGTGCAAATAAGCATTGAGGCGGTAGAAATTTCCACATTCCTATGGCAGGGGCAGCTCTGTCTATTGGACAACCGCTATTGATTGCCACGTCGTGTTAGCGAGCAGGTACTCAATTTATCGACCCGAGAGGGATGATGGAATGAATTAACCCTCCAACTGGGATTTGACCTGGTGACCTTTACCACTGAGCCACCGGGCCGGATCGGGATCGTATCACCTTGTCAATAAACGGGTGACCAGCTCAAGCCTGGAATCGTGCCTGGGTTGAGCAAATGTATACAAATTGTGTATACTTATTTCAGAGTCATTGTCAAAACACTTACGTAAGAATGCAAACACTCCTGTAGAATGTGTAGGCTGGCACGGAATGTATATGATCAACTCACAGACTATTCTTTGAGAAACCAAGTCATTTTCTTTCTCTGTATAACTCTTTTTTAAATCATCCGAGTGGTCTCTGTGCGCACCAGAGTCGCACGGTACCACTCACACGAACGTGACAATCATGTTCTGGGGACATTTAACTGGCATTATTCTCTGAACAATAACGACACCATTTATATCTAACAACAAAAGCCGTCATTCATCACTCAGCGGGAATGACGTCACCGCGGCGCTTGTGCCAGGTTAGGTGCACTTTGAGTGCGGAAGGCTCGCTGACAGGAGGTCACGGAACACACCGGGGGTGCCATGAGTTGATATTAAAAAAAGTCGTGTATATATATCGTGTACTCAAACATTAATACGTCACCGAGGGTCGAGGCAGCAATGCAGGAGGAGGCGGGGGGGGGGGGGGGGTGTGATCCTGCGTTGAGATGACTGTGGCCAATCCCATTAATTAGATTGAGGAATACCCCGGTACGCGGGAGAGAGTAACCAAAGAGAGTCCAGGCATGTAAGCCTGCGGTTGCTTTAAGGCCACACGTGTACGAGTCAAGAAACAACGTCTCTACCGCTGACAGCTGGCGGCTTGGCAGCCCAAGCCGACAGCCCTGGGAGCTCCCCGGCAGTCTCCCACCCAAGTACTGATGGGGCACATCGTCTGCCGACGTGCGCATCCAGGATGGTTTGCGATGTTATGCCGCTCACCGTGAGATATCTGGAGATGTTAATATAGCTCTCACAAAAGCACATTTCAGGTAACACAATTTGAACATAATTGGTGATTAAAAAAACATAGATAATTTAAAAAAATGCTGATTTGTGGGGAGGGGGTCATGAAACTACAGTGTATGTTGCCGCTGGTCCCCTTGTACAGCTCGACATTTAAACCCATGGAAAACCCATTCCTGTGGATAATCCAGTCCTGATTAAATTCACAAACGATGCTAATCTCTAAATCACTTAAGCTGCTTGCACATTCTGCACACACCATATATCTTCTTCTTCTCGGTCAAGTCAAATTGAAGTCGCCTACATTTTCAAACGAGGCCCTTGTCTGTACTTAAGTTCGCCTTCCAAACGCCGAACTTGATCATGAATAGCAACATGCAGGTCTGCTGAGAGAAAACCCTTGCAACAGAGCGGAAACATATGGATATTGTTGATGATAAAGGGGAAAAAAAAACAGTGAGCAAAGGTGCATGGAGAAGCGCACGCTTGGATTTACACTGGGAATCAGAAGCGATGATACTTGAACAAGTTAAAGACGTTGATAAAAGTAGCCTTGAGCAGAGCACATCGCAAGGAGGATGATGACAGGTGGTTGGGATGAATGTACGGAGTGGCAGGCAAATTGAGCAGGATGTCCACCCCAGAGGGTGGAACAATGAAATCAGTTCACGTGCATGGTGCAAGGTGGATTATTGCGTCGCGCGATCACACGAGAGACAGCGACGCCTTGGGGAGGTTTTCATGTAGCCAGTGACTTGATCATTGCCGAATGACGCATTTACATTTTTGGCTCTGGGAAAGGAACAGAAATTCCTCAGCTGCATGGCAGGAGTCCGTTTGGTTTGACGGGTAGGATTTCGCAAACAATATCATCCATAATACAGGTTATTTTTTTGGTTAGATCGCGTAAATATATGAATGTGTCGTTAAACCCGCCACCACCCGACACAGCCAATTTAGTAAGGTTTGTCACGTAAACAGAACGTGGTCAATTCGTTACTAGTACAGCACACTGGCCTGTTGGAGAGCCAAGCCACAAAATTTACAATCCGAGTACTGTGACGTTTCTTTTTTTTACGCACAAAATGTTTGACGCTCGCGTGCTTGTTAGTGGCGCACACGTGCAGAAATCCGCCGCCAGATTTTTTTTTATAATAATAATAATGCAATTTATAACGCGCGCAAACTTGCGGACGTAACGGCCGCAACTCGGAGGCGCGGAACCGAGCTCAGAGTCACTCGGAAGCGTGGTTGTAGAGGTGAAGTTTTAAAGTATCTCTTGAAGGAGACGATTGGGGTGATGCTGCGAATGTGCAGAGGGGTGATGGCGTTCCAGACTGTTGGGGCAGCCACCGAGAAGCGGCGCATCGACGTGACCGTCCTGGATCTTGGTATCTAGAGGAGGTCGTGAGTCACACTGCGAAGACATCTGTCGTGTGCCGTGCTGCAAGTCGTCAATAATGAAGAGAGGTACGGGGGGGGGGGGGCAGGCAGATGTGAAGGCGTGGTGGCAGAGGCAGGCAATCTTGTATGTGACCCTGCTGGCAATGGGTAGCCATTGGAGGGCACGGAGAGAGAGGGCAAGGTTGTGTGCGGGGAACCACTGTTGCAGGGCAGTGGTGCATTCCGAGAAATCCTCCCTGTTAAGGAATGAAACAGGATGATTTCTCCACAAATCTGGCTGTCGCCTGATGAAGCTAGTTGTAATTACTGGCGAAACGTCGTACTCGGGTTGTAAATTATTGTGGCTTTGCTCTCCAACACACCGTTGTGCTGTACGCGTAGCGATTTGGAACGTTCTGTTTATGTGACAACCCTTACTTAAATTGGCTGTCGGTTGATGGCGGGTTTAACGACACATTAATATATATTTAGGGGATCTAACAAAAAAAACCTGTATCATGGAGTCAGTTTGTGCATAAGTCAACCGCTGTCACGAAGTGGTACTTAATTGATCAACAAAGGAAGGACAATGAGTTTAGCCAACACCAACTGTATTTTGAACTCGCAACCTCCAAATTTGCTGAGCAATCTACGGCAGCAACAGCTGACCAAAGGTGTTATAATTGTCAATGCAGACGATCGAAGTCGTATCCAATGCTTGCCTCCAGCCTCCCATGTCTCTGAGATTGTTTTAAAATGCTAGTGCCAAAGGACATAATTTCTACCCACTAATCCTATCGTGTGAGCGCAACGCCAGATCAGAGGTGAGAGGATCACGTAAAGTAATCCGCGTGTTGATGTTGGCTCGCGTATATGCTTGCATAATGATGATGATAATACTAACCGGTGTGTAGATATTTGGGCCTCGATGGGTGGCGCCGTTATGAGAGCGATTGAATCTCAATTGACTCACGAGTTCATTTGCCAGTCAGTTATTAACACAGCCCATCGTTGGTCAGTGCAGCGTGGTCAACGGAGGTGCCGAGGGCTGCTTCGGATTGCCACTCAGCGGCGCCCAGCTGCCGGGCTCATAGCCAAGTGTACTGATTGCTGCGTCACCACTCAGCCCCAAATGAAACAGAAAATATGCTTTTAAAAGAAAGACAGCCGTGCACCTGATGAGTCCAAAACCGTGCAATGAAATACATGGTGGGGTGGGTGGGGGGGTAGCGGGGGCCGATGGGGCAAAGACATTAAAATGCCTCCCTCCTGATTTATAATTTGATGTGTGGAGGCTTCGTGCCACGGCGGGTTGGACGGTTATAGCCCATGTGGATTGCACCACTCGCCCCGGTAAATGCCTCCGTGCGAACTCCTGTGAACTATGACCCCCCCCCGCCCGCCCGCCCGTGTTTCAGCCGTCGGGTGGCACATTCCAAAACCACTCGGCCGGGGCCCGTTGCGCCTAAAATTCCTGCGGCTGCTAGAGTTTTTCCAGGCACCGATTTGATCGATGCTTTGCATTATTTATCGCACGTAACTATTATATATGTACATACGTATACAAAGCCCGTGTATTTCTTTTTAACTGCTGATATGTTAAACAAATGTGTGTGTTTTTAAAATAAATATTTAGAATTGAGACGATGAATCGATCGAATCAATCGAATCAAACTTATAATCCAATGCTTTTCTATTGTCAACTGCTCAGGCACATCCTGGGTGCGATGGTGGCGAGATGTTAACTACCTCGCCTGTATATTTGGATATTTGGAATTTCCGTCTTTATCTCATCATCATCACGGTGGCTATGAGATGGTAACTCTCTCGCCTGGTAACCAGGAGGTCGTGGGTTCGATCCCGACCCTGACGCCTGTATATTTGAAATTTCCGTCTTTCTCTCATCATCACGGTGGCTGTGAGATGTTAACTACCTCGCCTGGTATACAGGAGGTCGTGAATTCGATTCCGACCCTGATGCCTGCTGTGTATTTGGAGTTTGCATGTCTCTCGCATGGATTTTTCACCGTGTCCTCTGGTTTTCCCCTCCCCATTTAGAATGAACATGCGTTCAGAGTACTCGATTGCTCTACAATCCCACGTGATAAGCCACTTCGTTGAGCTTCTGAAAAAAGTGCTATACGGCTCAGTGGGCCTCACCTCGTAAAATAAAAATACAAATATTTTTTCAAATCAAGATATTTTTTAGAGTTTTAACATCCTGCCTCCGGACGGCAGGATACCTCGTACGAGCAAGGTAAAAGCGTGACGGCGCCTGATGATGCTGTCCAGCGGCACGCGAGGAAACAGAGCTTAAGACTTAAAAAAAAATCCCAACTCATTTTGCGTGATCCAGTTAGCCGAGTAACAAGCTGATAAATGGTAGCGTAATGGAATTACTGAAATAATCGGATAACTGAGCTCTATTAATGTTCACGCTTTGAACAATCCACTGCTGGATGAAGCCCCCCCCCCCCCCCCAATGCTGTGCTGGTCGTCAGCTTGTTTGGCCACATGGGTCAGTGCAGTGTGGCGATGGTGCACCTCCGATGAGCACGGTTGGCTATGTACGGTGCGAACGAAGTTCAGCATTTATGCATACAACGAGTGAGTACATGACCAATTCAGATATGTTCAACCACTTGCAAAACTTGAACACCATTTTGGTGGCTTTTGACAACATTACTCTGATTTTAGAAGCTGGAGTCACTTTTTTTATGTAAACAACGCGTGGACAAGCTGCTGCATAAATCATGAAAGGAATGTGATGGGGGGGTCGAGCGCAGATAGACGCCTACTCTTTGTTCACTTGATTCTACACCCGTTGCTGATGGGATCCATGTGTTAATTAGAAGAGGCCTTATGAGGTGGCCAGGTGGCTCCCATGTCAAAGCATTGAGCCAGCACGCCACTCGTTGCCTTTGCCCTCGGTCATCCTCGCAGTGGCTTTTGGCTGGCCATCAAACAAAGACGGTCACCGCATTGCTCGCTTTCCAATGCGCTTTTGCAACCGTCTGCAGTGCTCTTCGTTTCGATATACGGAAGCCACTGGAGCTATGCTCTTTCAAATCTAGATTTAAAACGAATTTGTTTAGAACTGCTTTTTGTGTTTAGTTTGTTGTCCTTCCCCCGCACCTCCGATTAGCACGGTTGCCTACGTACGATCATCAGGTGTGGTTCTAGATTTGAAGCTTTCGTGACTGCAAGGATCCATACTCTTTGGTTCTATTCGGTAAAGTCACGTAGGTAAAAATAAAATAACGTGACTTTACCGAATAGAACCAAAGAGTATCAGGTGTGGTTTTCACACCTGATGATGATTGCTTGTGTTGCAGTCGAAACGTCGTGAGAATTGTATTGTTTTATATTTTTATTTGTTTTGTTGTTTCCCTTCTACGTGACTTTACCGAAAGAACCAAGAAGATGCGAAAGATGTTCAACATACATACATACAAGTTTCGCAACTTGTATGTAAGTGACTGCAAGTGAATGATTTGCCCGGCGGACTGCGCTCTTAACGCGCGCGGTATCGCAATCTAAAACCAACAGCGGCAGCTTTCCGAATGAAATGTCGACTCCCATTGGCCTTGGTTTTTTTTTTTCCTAGATTGCAAGCCCGGGCCACACAAAAAAATATATATAATGTGTCATTAACAGATTGCCCCTCGTGCTGCTTTGCCCGCACAGGCTCCCCATCAGGAGGAAAGGAGTCAAAACACGCAGCTCTTAAAGATTTATCTCACCCATCTCCTCCTGGGCCAGCTCCGAGGGCAGTTTTCATCGGCCGTGAACTTGTTTTCTGATTTCCTGGAAGGCCCACGCTCTTTGCCGCGCATCCCACCCTCGCACCGCCGCCCTTCCACCGCTTCCTTTCCCATAATAAGATGACATGCTCTGACAATAGAGCAGCCTTAAAAGCAACCACCCTAGGTCGTGCTGTGGCAAAAAAAAATAAAAAAGAGAGAGAAAAAAACCACGCGAACAAAACACGTAGCTTCAAGCGTTCTTTTGCACGACAATAAACTCAGCAGGAGATTCCTTGGGATGTTTAAAGAGCAGGGTAAGAGAAGAGGTAATTTTAACAAATAATCAAGCACACGTAAGCGCTGGTTGTCCCGAAGTTATGCCAGGATTGATGGTGTTATAGAAAAAAAAATGTATAAAGATATGTATATATCCAGGGATTAGTTTCCTATCCGATAGTGAGATACATGCCACATAGATGTTGATTTTAACTGGCATCCGTTGAAAGGGAATCGAAAAGGAATGCAATCTTCGTAGTGAATAAGGGCACACACGAAAACTCAACAACTCCATCACTAACACTGTCTTGTGAATAAAACATACATCACGTGAATAATCGGCTTATACTTTTCGAAAGACGTATTGTCAGGTGTTTTCTTGTCAAATACGTTGATAACATTTTTATATTAAATTACACATCTACAATGGTGTTTTATTCGATGAGCTGTGTTAAACGTTTGAAATGTTAACCCGCAAACAAGATACAATGTTTCATTATAAAGTACATCGATTAGAAATAAATACAAAGATCCCCCGTATAGCCTTAACAGACTGTTGGGGCAAGTGCTGCTAGCGAGCACCTATGAAAGCCAGCAAGGCACACGAGGGGGTGCGTGACCAGCACCACGCCCGGCCGCCTTTGTCTCCCAAATGGCGATGTCTACACACCGCACCAGGTACTCATTTGAGGCTGAGTCGACCGAGGGGAGGCCCAGGACCGGTTCAGATAATCGTCATTGGTGTTGGCCGTGAGCGCGGATCGAACTCGGGTCATAGTGCAGCGAGCTAACCGCTGCACCATCGCTCCCCTCTATTCGACACACACACATAAGTAAAGATTATCTGGGCAAGCGCTATAAGCAAGCGCCAATTAACGCAAGTGTGGTCACATGCACAACTAGCTGTCACATGCACAACCAGATGTCAACCTTTGCTCCTCCAAGGTGTTATATTCACACAGCATAGCAGGTACTCATTTTTTTTGACTGAGCTCACTTAGATTAGGGTCTCGCAAAGAGTTCAAATTAGTTTCCAATGGGGGTGTATTTAGCAGTGTGCGTGTTATGTGTTGTTTGTAGAGGGATTCATCTACGGAAACCCCTACTGATGTCTAATGACTCCTCTTGCGTTTGTCTTCACAGGTGATTGAACACCATGAAGGCAATGGCTCCACATCTCATATCTCAAAGATGAAAGAGTCAAAGTATGTAATACTATTGTGTAACGAGATGCAGTGGGAGACATGTAGAGGATTTGAAATAAAATGTCCGTTTTATTTTAATGGACTATCGTCAAATGGATCACCATGGTTATGCATATATACGTAAAAAGGAAAGGATATTATAGATTAAACCGGTGTTTGTCAAAACACTAGCCCTAATGACCAACCACGGTGTAGCTTTTCATGGCTACCCATCTTTTACATTCGCTTACCAACCAAGCCGCTCAACTCGTCGTTTCACGGGGGACAGGTAAGCAAATCATGCGGGGACACAGGCTGCGGCGTGGCCACCGTGCAGGAGAAGCGTCGGACGTGCACGGGGAATTTCATCGCCCACGTTGCCGCAACAAAACACGCCGACACGCAAGGGTGAGACAAATGCCGTTCCTGGAGCCCTGTTAATTATGGGCATCAAGATGTGGGCATCTGTGAATTGTGGCCTGAGGAAATGATGGTTGACGGACAAAAGACGGCTTATGGACAGATAAAGGCACGGTTGTGGCTACTGGACCGGTCCTCCCGTCATGCCTTGCATGCCACGTGACATCATCACCAGACTGCGTGCTTAATGCACACAGCCTTGGTTCAGGCCACCGACTCGAAAGAGTCAAAATTATAGCCATATTACTTTTAGTTTACCGTTTGCTGTGTAGATGTCGCTTGTTTCCAGCCTGTGTCGGGGAGGCTGACCCCCGGCTCCTCGCTCACGTGGGATCCACTGCTCCCCTCTTCCGTGTCCTGGGGAGGGTTACTGCTCACCGACTCCCCCCCCCTTCGCTGCGGCCCCTCGGGGCATGATTCGTGGCTGGCACTTAGCCACCTGGGATCAATTTACACAATCTCTGCGCACACTCACTTCCACCCACTCACTCGAAATCCGACGTCGCTCTTCTCCCGTGCCACGCACCAATCGCGCGGGCGGGACTCGGGGTCGGGGGTCAGAGGGCAGGGACGTCACTCGCACACACGTAGCCGATTGGGGGGTTGTCTCACGGGTACGCCACCCGTTCACCCCACACACACGTTAAACAAAAGGCTGCACGAATAATCTCGCGTGTACGCCGCCCGTTAGCCTCATGCACACGTTAATCGAAAGGGCGTATGAGTAATCTCACGTGCCCCTGTACGAGTCCGCCGCCGCTCACTACACGCACACGCTAACCACGAGCTACACGCATGGGCAAGCGCAAACACGTGGGTAAATACACACTCGCGCACAAACACAGGGTACAACGGCGCACACCAACATGCATCCGTTCCACCCTCGCAGAAACTACACAACAAGGTTTATTGATCCCCAACAGTTTATTCTCAGCGAGTCTGAGGCTAAATTACCCGAGTTAGTTTGAGTCAGCAGGGCAGGTCTAACCTATCTCCCGATGGTCTAAGACCCGATCTGTATCGCCTCTTTCAAATCACTCTCCTAAGACAATCTCACAATGGCCTCGATATCTCACTCTCGGGTACTCACGGTTCGACTCGTACGGGGCTGCTGGGTCGGATCCTCGCTGCACTTCGACTCGTCACACGGACGTTCGAGTGGCTGGGAAGTCGACGGCCCCGAGCCTGGTTTGAGTACAATACGAACTCCCTCTCCCTACCTTCTCTAATCCTTTTATTGTCCTCTACATCAAAGATAAATCGGCGCTGATCCGATGGCCTCCCGTCCAATCAGGTGGCTCGGATTTCCCGCCACTCTCCACGGACCGGTGCTCTCTCAGACGTCCGCTTTTCACCCTCTAAACAAGCGCATCTGTCCTACCAATCAGAGGGCCGGCCCTGTCTTTCCCACCGTTCGTGACTCCGCCCCCCCTCTACCTGCCTGCTGACCAGTGTGTGTTGTGGGTGTTTTCTACCCACAGTGGCTCAGCAGCCCCGTCGTGACCACGTGATTACCACCCAAGTCACGGCGCTGCGGTGCGAGTTAGCCTCGGGGGAGGTCGCCCAATTCCCTGGTCGCAGGAAACCGTGAAGCTTGGTCCCACGAGAGGGCTTCTGGGTGAAAACCTGTCGGCCAGGTGACCTCCCCTTGGGGCTCTATGTGGGGGTGTGTGTGTGTTCATGTGGGGGCTCTATGTGGGGGTGTGTGTGTGTTCATGTGGGGGGTGGTGAGGAAAGAACAGCGTCGGCCCCGTCGCTCGGAGGTGGCGGCGTCGCGGCCACGGCGTCGGCAGGACGGCTTCGCTGCTGCGGCATCACAGTTGCCGGCACGGCTCCGACGGAGCGGCTTCGCTGGTGTGGCACCACACCTGCACGCCCCTTTCTGATGGAAAGAGTGTCTGTTCCATTTTGCGGAAATGCATTTGTGGCCGCGCATGGGCTCATCTGCTCGTGGGTTGCACGCATGAGTACACGCACGGCGACCTGGTGGAAGTGCAGGTATTTCCTACGTACGCACGTACGTTGGATTTTTTCGCACCGCTCGCAGTAGCCAAACCGTGCCTGGTCGGCTAACGCAGTCGCCGCGGTTGTGTGTTGACCTGCGCGACTGCCCCTGGCTGTAAAAATGCGGGCGTTCATCAACGTCACGGCGAGACCGTAGCAGACGAACAGGCTCCCTTCAAGCCACTGTCGCTGGCTGCCTTAGTCAAACACATGATGAATGTTCCTCAGGCTATTCCCAGAATCTTCACGATGTTCAGCAAAAACAACAAGCCCTCCCGAAAGGGCAATCTTCATGTCGCTCCTAAATCTAGCGCGCGCAAGACTGAAACTGTTTTGCGAAGTGAGAACGTTTGATAAAATGCAGTCGATGCATGCATGCCTAAATACACCGAAGTGATGTATTCCTTCCACTTACCACAATTATTTGCCTGCAAATGAATTATGCGGCAATAGTGTGGCAATGTACATGCGATAAACTAGATCTATACGAAGAGTCCATAGTATGTAGAGCATTGATATGACATAGACTTCACAATGCAATCGTTTAAACAGCTGTAAAATATATTCAGGATTTCAACGTACCAAGTCATTTGCCGTGCAGCATACGTAAAGGGGAGCGCAGCGTGTGAAAAAGTGTAGACGTAGCCAGGCAAAACATCATGAAAAAATCACTCAAGGCTGTACCCTTGTTGCCATAGATACCGACATTAAGATGGTATATTATTGTATTAACCTCCCTAGGGATGGTGGGCTGACTCAACCCGCAGACGAGAATGTGAACTCGCAACTTTCCGGTTTGCGAGCCACTCGCCCTGCCGCCTGCCCGCCTATACTATGACGGTACTCTGGCTGTATTTCTGGCTGTATTTCCTCATACGCAGCGGGGTTCACAGAAAGGCTATCTGATAAACTGACACCAAGCCCATATATTCTCCCTTGAAGCTTTGAAAAATGTCCATACTTTTCAATGCCACCTGCTGCACGAATCCATCTTGCATGTGATCGTAAAAATGCATGGTTATCTCTGCATAGAACCTTTTGTTGGTTGCCTCTGATATATATTAAGAAAAAAACCGTGCATTATAAATCATTCATGCAATAATAAACGCGTACAAATCCATTTACATGGGTGCCCCGTGCCATCACAGCGAAGCTCGCTTCCTTTTGCGCGACATCACGTGGCGTCCAAAACAGATGAAACCCGTCCAGTGAGGATTTTTGTACCCGTTTACCGGACTGGGGTGGAGAAGGTGGTGCAGTGGTTAGCGACCGCGATGTCAAGCCGGCCACCTGAGTTCGCTTCCTGGTCACAGCTAACACGAGTGCTGAGCGGTATCTGAAACCGGTTCAGTCCACGCCCCCCTCCTCCCCTCCACCGCGCGCCACTTCTGCAAACCACAATGGCCGGCGTGAGTCAAGTCTGGTCAGATTGGCGAATAGGGTGCAGGTACCAGAGTGCTGCTCGGGTTTGTATCCTCAAAGCCAAGTCAAAGGTGAAACTGCGGAGCGGTGGTCATCTCTGTTGGTGGACCTGAACCGTTGGTGGGAAATTCCACATTTCTATGGTGGAGGCCATTCTCCTGCACAGGAAAATACAACTAATCAATGACTGAACATGTATACGTGTATACAATTTAAACAATGCGTTATGTAAATGTTTGTTAAAATTGTACATACTTATATTCCACTTGTGCATTTCCATATGCATGCTGTGCATGCTGTACATTGGCTTAAACTCACAGTGGAGATCAGGAAAACAATTCAGCAACATTTAATGTGGCTGACTGCACAGTGTGCATTTTAACACGAAGGCTTTCGCGACCAATATCATCCATAAGAGGTGTTTTTGGAATAGATCGCGTAAATGTATAAATGTGTCGTTAAATCCCGCCACCACCCGGCACAGCCAACTAGTAAGGGTTGTCACGTAAACAGACCATGCCAATTCGTCACTAGCACGGATTGTAACGACACATTTATATATTTATATGCGATCTAACCTCCCAAAAAAACCTCTATTATGAAAGTGTACAGTATTCATTTTGTTCATTCTCTGAGCCTGTTTTTTGTTGGTTGCAGAAATGCTAGTAAAGACTGAAAACTCATTTCTTTAGAACTGATTTTCGTGCTTAGTATGCTGACCTTCCCCGATTAGCACGGTTGGCTACGTACAGTGTGAAAGCATAAATTTTGATTTAAAGCTTTCGTGACTGCAGTAATTCATACTCTTAGTTTTTTCGGTAAAGTCACGTTGAAGAGAAACAACAAAATAATAAAATATATATAAAACAATAAAAAAATTCTCACGACGTTTCGACCATAACTCAAACGGTCATCTTCAGGTGTGTTGGTTTGCATAAATTTATTTTTAAACAGCGCATTTCTTTATTTATAAAAAACGTTAGCGTCACGCGCAGCGATTTGGCAGTTTGCCCAGGACTAGTCCAGTTCTTAATTGATTGTTCACGCTTACAGTGGCTTTCAGACAGCATACATTATAAAAAAATTCGTCTCCCCCCTCCTCTTTTCAAAATATAGATGGACTAGTCCTGGGCAAACTGCCAAATCGCTGCGCGTGACGCTAACGCTTTTTTTAAATAAATAAATAAATAAAGGCGCCGTTTAAAAATTAATTTATGCAAACCAACACACCTGAAGATGACCGTTTGAGTTATGGTCGAAACGTCGTGAGAATTTTTTATTGTTTTATATATATTTTATTATTTTGTTGTTTCTCTTCAACGTGACTTTACCGAAAAAACTAAGAGTAAGTGTGAAAGCAGTTCAACATACATTTTGATTTAAAGCTTTCGTGACTGCAGGGATTCATATTCTTGGAAGGATTTGATAAACCATTTCGGGTCTTAATTGATTGATCACGCTTACGGTGGCTTTCAGACCGCATCCATTATTTTTCGTCTCCCCCCTCCTCTTTTCCGAACACAGATGGACTCGTCCATCTGAACAAACTGTCAAATCGCTCTCCGTGGTGCCAACGTTAAAAACCCGCCACTTTTTTCAAAATTTTCTTGCTGTGGTTTTCACACCTGATGATGATTGCTTGTGTTGCAGTCGAAACGTCGTGAGAATTTTTATTGTTATATATTTTTATTATTTTAATGTTTCCCTTCTACGTGACTTTAACCGAAAGAACCAAGAATATAAACATAAATGCTAATATAATTCATCATAATCATTTAATATATTTTGTATTCGCGCCACTCTCATAGCGCAAATGCTATCATCGCGAAGGCGCTACATTTCGTAGACTCACGGTTGCCAGTAGTTTCACACGAGGGGGTGGGGGGGGGGGGTGGGGGTGCGGTGGGGCGATGTGTCTACGCGTAATCCCAATTGAGAAACCTGCGGATAAATCTCTGAGTTTAGCAAGATTTGGACCACGGCGCTGGCGTATTTAACGTCCGCTCTGAAGCAGATGGTGAGTACACCGCGCAGTAATAACTAGGGCGGCCTGCAGGGTTCGAACCACGAACCTCCGCAACAAGCAGAGAAGCGCGCTACAGGTGGGCCACGCCAGCGCCCAACGTGGGGTGAGAAATAAATAACAAAAGCACAGCACGGGCCCTTCCAAAATCTGAGTGCCGTGTCCGCGTTATGTAATGCAGGATTACATAAAAAACTTGCCGAGGATGTGTTTAATCTTAACCGTCGCGTGCATACCTTATACAATTAGTCCACTGCATGGCTTACGTTCCCCTTGGCGAACTGTGATGTAAACAGCAAAGGGAGTATTCTTCTCTATTTCTCCGATCCGTGGATTTTTTTGGTGCACTTTTAAACCCCTCGAGGTGGAAAATTAAGAGACCCCCCCACCACCCCGCCCCCCCCCGTGCCACATTCTGGAAGAGGACAAGGGGACATTCCCATCAATTACAACCACTCGGCACTTCAGTTATAACAACCCGATCCCTATCAATGAACACATCTCATTAGTTAACATGTCCCTACCGCTGTGTGTGCGTGTCTTGTCAGGTTCATGAAATTAGGCCACCTGATCCCTTCAAAGGAATGGAACAAGGGGTGTGCTCGTTTGTCAGTCTAAGAATATACATATTTAAAAAAAAAAGATTTAGTTGCATATTCGTGGCGAAAGTTGAACATTTAAAAAGCAATTATTATTTCGATTACGGTTCGCATGTCTGCCTCAATTGTGCGCTGTGCTACCACGCGCTCAAGCTGCCCGTGGGTGCCCTGGGAGATGCCGCTGCCCCAGCTGCCCCTCGGGCTCCTTGTTGTCGCCGTTGTTTTTGTAGTCGTTATTGTTTGTCGAAGATGTTTTGTTGTTTTGTCGTTCTTGTTCTTGCCGTTATCGTCGTTATTGTTGTTGTCGTTATTGTGTTGTTGTTAATGTCATTGTTGTCGTTAGTGTTGTGGTCGTTATTGGTATCCTTATTGTTGTCTTTGTTGTCATTATTGTTGTAATTGTTGTCGTCATTATTAACATTGTTGTTGTTGGTGCAGCCAGTTGATTTGTCGAAGGCAGTGCTGCGTTGTTGTTGTTGCCCTCTGAGCCCTCTCCCGGGTGCCCCTCCCTCGTCTCCCCCCCCCCCTCCTGCACCCCCATTTCACCCGGACGCAGTCCTCGTTTTTGTCAATCGCATTAAGACGCGGTGGCGTTTGGGCGCGGTATGACTTGAAACTGTTGCTCGCTGGACTCCCGCGCAATACCCAACTGCACTTATAGCCTGCTGTGGACGACACTGTTTTTCTCATGGTAAAAATAAAGGCGAGAGAAAGCCAAGCGCGACACGTATCCGGCGAATCGTAGAACACTGGTGCTTGACGCGTTACACGCTTTAGAGATGGGTGTGGCAGAGGTTGGCGGATCTCGCAAACTCCGCGAAACGCCAAAAGCCACTGCGCTTCGCGGTGGCCAGGAGGTGGCATCACAGCACGCGGGCTCTCTAATCCATCTGTGCCGACCCGTGAGAGTAATCCCCTCGTGTTGACCGGGGGTTTCTCCAGCCAACGCTGGTTGCCAAACCCGCGTGCAAACAAACTAACAACTAACAGGTCTGCATTTTGAAATTGGCCAAATATCCCATTGGAGCACTTTATGAAAATGTGATTTTGCGCCGAAGGTTCAGCGAAGACCCAACGACCGAGCAGCAACCAAAGGAGAGAAAGCACCTCAAATAGGACGTCCACCGTGGAGACGGAGCAATTGAAGTCAGCTCGTGCGCCGGAGCTAGCCACATCGACGCATCAGAGTGCGAGGGATATCGACGGGGCTCCGAGAGACCATCGTCCGGCAGGAGATCCATCACGGCCCGACGGTGATGCAGACGATGCCGAACAGTGGCGTCCACGATTGATGTGCACGCTCCACGATTTTACTTCCAAGCTTGCGCGGCGGGTGGTGTGGTATTTTAATCCGGCGAACCGCGATGGACGGCAGAGCTGAGCGAGAAAACACGCGGAGGCCCCGCGGGTTGTTGCGAACGAGACACCAGTAGGTGGGAGCAGGGGACACCGGGTGTGCTGATGAACAGACGTGGCACTCACGGAACGCCGATGCGATCCTCTCATTCCTACGGCTGCGCAACACGCTCTCAAAATGTCACACCCTCGATCCGCTGCCGGGTGTGGTGGCGTGCGTCTGCAATCCGGCCAACCGGAGGTGAGGTCGGTGGACTGTGCAGAGGTCATTTGCCTGGAGGAGGCAGTGACATCGCATCTGTGAATGACGAGAAACAAAGCGCTCGTGACAACACACAGAAATGCGTAGAAAGCACACAGCTTTTGTGCATGTGCAGAAACATGAAGGGGCATTGTGGCTATCTTGTCTTAGGTAACCGTCAAATGCAAACTTGAGCAAATGTGACCATTGGTGACTATATAGTGCTGATGAGTCCAAATGCGGATGAAACCCGTCCACAGTTGTCCATCACTGCATCACTGCTGCTGTCAGTCGGTCACATTTGCTCAAATGTATTATTGATGGTGACCCAGGACAATGGGGACCACAATGCATTTCTTCAGGAAATGCTGATGGTTTTTACGTATGCACAGACGCTGTGTGCTTTCTGCACATTCCTGTGTGTTGTTAGAAACGTATGGAGGCAGTACAGAAAGTTGGCTGCCACCCTGGCTGAGCAGTTGTTTCAGTGTTTTTCTCCCACGCATGTGCGGTTTCACCCGGGCACTTGGGTTTCCTACAAAGTGCAAAAATAAAAATATTGAAAAGGAATTCCTGAAAATGAGCTCTTGACACCAAATTAAGATTGCCTGGGTAAACAAATGTAGCATTATTGAATGGGCTGCTTTGGTAAACAAGATATTCTCCTTAGAACTGAGGAGTACAGGCAGTAATTGACTCTGCATAAGCTTACGTTTAAATAGTCGGCATCGTATGATTAATACAATGCAATTGTCATTATCGCTATCAGGTTTGTAAGAAAGGCAGGTTCAGTTTCAATGCAAAGCGATGTAACAATTGACAGATTTTCTAAAATTAGATGCGACAGTTAAGAAGTAGCTTTCTGAAAATCACACGCGCGCGCACACACACACACCAACAAAGCGTAACCTCCCCCCACACACACACACATTTCCTCCTGTCAAAATTGTACGAAGCATTAATAAAATTAACCATCCTGCACGGTGGCTTTATCCGTTTGTGGACAAGTATAGCCCCGCAGCTGTGGGTCTGCCATGTGGAATTTTCCACGTTACGGCAGAACGTCGAAGCAAGTTAAAACCTCGAGGCAGATCGAATTAAAATGTCTCCCTGCTCAAACAAACAAACTGGGGTCCACTCGTCTCCAATTGCGGTCACGAACCAGAGGTGGAATTTCTACAATCTGGTGGAGGGGGGGGGGGGGGGCGATGGAGGGAAGGGGGTATTCCCTCTTCCCATATTATTTCAAAACCGCCTTTCAATCCACCGCTCGACGAAGCCCTCCTCATACCCTGTCAGTCACGAGGGGGGAGGGATGTTTGACCATACTTCACCTTGCCGCTCAGCACGGGTTGGTGAAGTGGGAGTGAGCGGCAGATGTCGCTCGCAGAATGTGTTTGCCGTGGCCGGGAATCAAATTCAGATGGCGAGGCTCGTGGCGCAAAGCGCTCACCACTCCACCGCCACTCCCCCAATGTGCTGTATAATATTTAAACAGTGTCGTGCAGATTTAACATGCACCAAAAAAAAACGACACACGTGAAAAACAGATATTTTCTAATTGCTCAAACACAATTTGTGACGTTCAAGATGATATATCAGCAACCTACTTGCTGTACTGCCTCTCAAAGGGCTCTCGCTGCCCTGCAAGTGGCTATCTCGAGCCCCTGAGCAGGGATCCACAAACTCTGCTTCACAGCCACGACACCAGGGCCATTAAAGTTCCGCAATGCAACGTGACAAAGGAGACTTGACCTCATCATCGTCATCATAAGCCATGGTCAATCCACTGCTGGATGGAGGTCTCCTCAAGTAGCCTCGCAGGCCCCCACCCACTCTCACGATGCTGTAACAACGTGGATGGATGCTCTATCAGTTTACGATTGTTTTTTTTATCTCGTCATCTACAGATGGGTGAGTAATCGTCACGACTCGTCAATGAACACATGGCGACTATTTGATATATCTTCCGACCCCTGAATAATCAATCCTGTTAACCGTAGCCTTTTGTGCCTCAGCACATGACAACGGAGTTCACGTGAACCTCATGAACATCGCGTGCTACCTTTGCTTTGTGTATAGCTTTCCCTCGTTTTTCGCGATGGGTACGTTCCAGATATGCTCGTGAATAGCAAATTGCGCGGATGATATTGGCCTACGAATATCGTGCGCGCAACGTCTGCAGATGATTCTCAAGCTTCGAGAAGTTATCTCTATCATTCATCGCTTTGTCTCTCGTCGCTTTATCTCTCGTCGCTTTATCTCTCGTCGCTTTATCTCTCGTCGCTTTATCTCTCATTACTCTCTCAATGCAGCAGTCGTGCAGAGTTCCAGATGCAATTGGCGGACAGCCAGAAATCGCGGACAGCAAGTTCGCGAAGTGCGAGTGACTACCGTACGTCAACACATCGACATCTGCCGCGCATCTATTCGAGGCGTCGTCACTGCACCTCCGACACCTTCAAGTTTCAAGTGGCCGCCCTCCACAGGTGAGGTCAACCCTTGCCAGGGCGAAGACGGGGTGGGGGGGGGGGTTAAGCACGCGGGAACGACGATGCATTACAAGCACTTCCTCCCGAATGGTATTCCCCATCTCACGAAGCGCAATGTTTATTATCTCTTTATTCGAGACGTACTTTACCCGCGAACGCCGTCCGTGACACGCAACATTTCCTTTTCACGAGGATCGGCGGAGAAGCGGAGATTGCGCGCCGTACATCACGACTGCCCCCCGCACACACGATAATAAAACAAAACTCACGGACTTTGCACGATATATTAAAACGTAACATTTCCAGCTAAAAGAATAATCGTGTTGCCGTGCGTGTAACGCAACATTCCTATGACCACGTCGGCCAGAATGCGCCCGGTCGGTCTCGTTGGGAGATCTTGGAAGCTAAGCAGGCCCCGTCCCTGGATAGTGCTTGTTTGGATGGGTGAACCAACTGTACAGTGTTGGTCCAGATGTCTTGTGACCTCACAATTCACCCCCTCGTTTTTTTTTGCCTTTGCATATTCATTTCTGTTTTAAACAAACCTTGCTTGAAAAAAAGATAACTTTTCGAGAATGAAATGGACGTCACGCGACATTTGGACCACCCTGTACATACAGTGAGGGGAAAAAAGTATTTGATCCCCTGCTGATTTTGTACGTTTGCCCACTTGTGTTGTGCCGCTTGTGTTGTGGCCGAAACGTCGTGAGAATTGTATTGAGTTATTTTATCAATTTATTATTTTATTCTCATTCTATGTGACTTTACCGAAAGAACCAAAGAAGATGAATCCTTGCGGTCACGAAAGCTTTAAATCGAAAAAGAAATGATCCGTCTATGATTTTAATGGTAGGTTTATTTGAACAGTGAGAGACAGAATAACAACAACAAAATTCAGAAAACGCATGTCAAAATTGTTATAAATTGATTTGCATTTTAATGAGGGAAATAAATATTTGACCACCTCTCAATCAGAAAGATTTCTGGCTCCCAGGTGTTTTTTATACATGTAACGAGCTAAAATTAGGAGCACACTCTTAAAGGGAGTGCTCCTAATATCAGCTTGTTACCTGTATAAAAGACACCTGTCTACAGAAGCAATCAATCAATCAGATTCCAAACTCTCCACCATGGCCAAGACCAAAGAGCTCTCCAAGGATGTCAGGGACAAGATTGTAAACCTACACAAGGCTGGAATGGGCTACATGACCATTGCCAAGCAGCTTGGTGAGAAGGTGACAACAGTTGGTGCGATTATTCGCAAATGGAAGAAACACAAAATAACTGTCAATCTCCCTCGGCCTGGGGCTCCATGCAAGATCTCCCCTCGTGGAGTTGCAATGATCATGAGAACGGTGAGGAATCAGCCCAGAACTACACGGGAGGATCTTGTCAATGATCTCAAGGCAGCTGGGACCATAGTCACCAAGAAAATAATTGGTAACACACTACGCCGTGAAGGACTGAAATCCTGCAGTGCCCGCGAGGTCCCCCTGCTCAAGAAAGCACATATACATGCCCGTCTGAAGTTTGCCAATTAACATCTGAATGATTCAGAGGACAACTGGGTGAAAGTGTTGTGGTCAAATGAGACCAAAATGGAGCTCTTTGGCATCAACTTAACTCGCCGTGTTTGGAGGAGGAGGAATGCTGCCTATGACCCCAAGAACACCATCCCCACCGTCAAACATGGAGGTGGAAACATTATGCTTTGGGGGTGTTTTTCTGCTTAGGGGACAGGACAACTTCACCGCATCAAAGGGACGGTGGACGGGGCCATGTACCGTCAAATATTGGGTGAGAACCTCCTTCCCTCAGCAAGGGCATTGAAAATGGGTCGTGGATGGGTATTCCAGCATGTCAATGACCCAAAACACACGGCCAAGGCAACAAAGGAGTGGCTCAAGAAGAAGCACATTAAGGTCCTGGAGTGGCCTAGCCAGTCTCCAGACCTTAATCCCATAGAAAATCTGTGGAGGGATCTGAAGGTTCGAGTTGCCAGACGCCTGCCTCGAAACCTTAATGACTTGGAGAAGATCTGCAAAGAGGAGTGGGACAAAATCCCTCCTGAGATGTGTGCCAACCTGGTGGCCAACTACAAGAAACGTCTGACCTCTGTGATTGCCAACAAGGGTTTTGCCACCAAGTACTAAGTCATGTTTTGCAGAGGGGTCAAATACTTATTTCACTCATTAAAATGCAAATCAATTTCTAACATTTTTGACATGCGTTTTTCTGGATTTTTGTTGTTGTTATTCTGTCTGTCACTGTTCAAACAAACCTACCATTAAAATTATAGACTGATCATTTCTTTGTCAGTGGGCAAACGTACAAAATCAGCAGGGGATTAAATACTTTTTGTCCCTCACTGTAGCAGGCGTTGTAGGCCTTGCCTGCTAAGCTGAAGCACGTGTATATCTTCTCGATTTATTATTGAGAAATGTTCATGCATGCGGATGGTAACCGGAGTGTCCTTCCAACAGCCACTACTGGAGAGAATAGCTGGTACTTTGCACTGATTAAAACTAGATTCTTGCGGCACGATGCCCTTCATTTTCAAAGTCAATTTGCCAACAGCCCTCCAAAACCCTTTCTCACTCGCCTCTTTGTTTCGTAATTTTCTTCCTGGTCTGCCTTAAATTAGTAACTCCCCCGTGTTCTCCGGTTATTATCCCTCCAACAATTACTTACTTTTATCTAGCAACATTCTTCATAATAAAGGTTTTTGGGTTAGATCGCGTTATTTATAAATGTGTCGTAACCCCCCCCCCCCCACCCTTGATACAGGATGGTCGTTTTCCCGTTCCGTTTCATTCATCGTTCAATGTAACAATGCCATAATTGTGAATACGCCTTGCGTGATATTGGAATATGAACACGTTTATAGGAGCTGTAGCAATGAAGTCAGTTCATGTGCAGGTGCGAGTTGTATTACAGCTGAATGCAGCTAAAAAAAACTCGCAGACACCTTGTGAAAGAGCCAACGCAGAATATTCCTGATTCTTTTTTATCTTCCGCAAAGCTGATGGTCCACCGTAAACCGCACCCACTGCAAAAAGCATGGCAGATGCGGATGGATAACTGACGCACAAATGGACAATTAATAAACTCTCCAGTGTGCGACTGTGGTCACCCAGAACAGACCCCTACAACATGCAGCGACGCAATGCCCCGATCCACAAAATATAAAGGAAGACATCGCAGCGATACCCTCTGCTACTACTCCCGACGCGGTTATCTGTGCTTGACCACCTGAATGTGAAATTGTAATTGTTACTCTGCATCTATGTCAGGCGTACGAAAGAAGAGAGTAGGATTGTTACATCGCAGAAACGTGAACAACAGCGATGGCCATGGGGAGGCCTTCATCCAGCAATGGATTGATCATGGCTGCTGACGATGACACTTGGTGTTTGGCACGCTTGTAAAATCTGGAATGTATGCAATTCATGCTAAGGAATGTAGTCACATTGCAAGGCATTGCTCGATGCATAAGCAGTATTTGTCAATGTCGCAGTGTGTCTCATATCCACTGGGCACCCAGAGGCAGCAGTGGAAATCACACTTAATTATTTGGCTTCACACCAAATAGCACTCACTTTATCAACCCAGGAGAAATGATGGGCTGAGCAAACATCAACAACAATACTTGACTCGTAAACATGTACCATTATTATTTGCAGTAATTTGCCAATCCACTGCTGGATAAAGACCTTCCCACGCCGTATCAATCGTGGGGGTTATTTGACAATACTTCACCATACTAGGCGGTTCAGGTTATTAAAGAAGGGATGGGGATATCACTCGCCATTGAAACGAAAGTTAGCCATGACCAGGCTGAACTTGGGTTTCCGGGTTCACAGTTCAGTGTGGTAACCTCTGCGCCCCAACCCCCCCACCCTATATACATAGGCACACATAGCACTCTACACATTTGGCTTTTGAACAGCTGGTTTCATAAACTCATGTATTTAGTGACGGAGCCTTGCTAATTATATATTATCATTGGTCTACCTATTTGTCCCACCAAGTCATCTTGTTGTCTATATTTTGTGTCAGTTGCATTAAAGTGCATTGTTTTCACTCCTTTAGCATTCACAGATTGGGTGAACGCAAATACTCGTTGCAATGTCTCAAGATAAAACTCACGAAGTGCATGCAACATAAAACCTCTGGAGGAGCTCTCCAGAGCTCCCTCTTTTGGAGGCTTTTCCACCAGCAGTGTCGTGAGTAAGTAATCGTATAGCTGCACCTTTGCCTTCTCTTATACAATGTACATTAGGGTGCCACGGTGGCTAGGAGATGTGAACTACCTCACCTGGTATACAGGAGGGCGTGGGTTCGATCCCGACCCTGACGCCTGCTGCTGTATATTTGGAGTTTTCATGTCTCCCCATGGTAGCGTGGACTTCTCTCCGGTCCTCCGGTTGTTTCCTCCACATTTAGAATCAACGCGCGTTTCGAGTATTTGGCTGCTATACATTTCCACGTGATGATAAGCCACTTCGCTGAACTGTAACGTTTGGCCCGGTCGCTTCTGAAAAATAACTATATAGCAGGTCAGTGGGCCTTACCTGCTAAAAAATATATACATAGTTTCGTTCAGTAAATAGCACGCGCTCTGGAAGTGAGCGCACATTAGCTCAATGTGACCTTACACGACACGCAATTGCAACGAGGATGTGGACTTTTGTTTGGGTTTGTTTTGCTCGTAAAATACGGGGGGGGGGGGGGGTGTCCACGGAGGAGCGTGCATCATGTAAACACGGTTTTTTTATGATTCGCCGTGCAAGTGACAGCTCGTAAAGTTTGTTTTGTGGGCCAAAGCTTCCCGGCTCCCACAGTGACCTCTCATCGAGAGGCCTCTTTGGTGGGGGGGGAGGTGTGGGCATGGCGTGAGTATGCGAGTCCATCATAGGACGCCGGCATGGCTATGCAACTCCAGGGAGGCGTATGGTGGGTGTGCCACTGTGAGATCTCAGAAATTGCCCGCGTGCCTCAGTGTCCAAACGCGTTTTAAAAAGGAGACCATCGCCATGTGGTAGCCGTAGGCCAGTTTTTGTTTTTATTTCTACATTCCGATAGCAGAAGCCCGTCTCGTCATAGGAGAATCACTTTTGATTTCCCACAAGGTGGTCCTGATTTTATTGACCATTGAAGGGATGATGGGCTCAGTCGCTCTCAAGCACTCCAGCATATACCAGCACCAAAATACATAACAGATCATAGCCGTTCGTCAATCCACTGGTGGATGAAGGCCTCTGCATGCCACGGTGGTCTTGCGAGTCGGTTGACCGTTCTTCATCAAGCTGGCCCAGTGCGGCCTGGTAGAAGGGTTTTACGTTGGGAGTGGAGGCTGGGGTGCAGGACTAGTCCAGACATCACACACCGCTGATGTAAGCCGTGGCCGGACATTTAACTCAGATAAACTGCGTTCATGGTGCAGTGTGCTATCCACCGTACCGTTTGCGCCCCCTGTAGTAATTGCGATGGCTAATGGTATTTGGATATTTACACACAAGAGGGCACGTGAAAAAAATACGCCTGATCATGTCAGCATTGAGGGCATAGCTGGAAGGACGAGGCCTGATAGAGCGGTAGGAGGCTGATGGAGGTGTCGACGGAGATGGACAGACGTTATGTCAGAAGTTGACCAGTCGGGCCCATTTTAACAGGCACGAACAGTAGACTTCATGTGACCTCCCTTGCCAGCATCATCATCTAAGAATAGGTTTCACCCTTTCTGGCAAAAGCTTAAGATGTTACATCACCAAACAGAAACATTTTGCAAGGAATCATGTTTTTATTAACCACATATACTTCTGGCGAGCATGCAAACACAAGACATGCTGTGATAGTGTATACATTGTAATTGAAACTGGTTGATCCACACAAGAGACAGCTTTCTTTAGAGCCTCGTCTCAAACAGTTTTAGACCAGAGGACGCCAAGAGGCGAACAGCACAAAGACAATGCCACTCTCAGAACATTGAGATCTCGGGGCGAGCAGCTACATCGTGGGACCACGAGGAGATGTGGTTAATGCAAACATGATTCCTTGCAAAAGGTTTCAGTTTGGTGTTGTAACATCTTAACACAAACTGTTTTATTGCCAGAAAAGGGTGAAACCTATTCTTATGTAACGAGCAGTAGACTTTGCAATGTTTCAGTTCATTACAAAAATGGACAATGGCATGCGATGCTCACCTAAAGACAACGTGGTGCATGTAGAATGAAGTTGGATTCGTGGATCACGGGAAGATGGGGACTGACATACGATGCCTTACTACAAGGCAACGTGGGTGCACGTAGAAGGCAGAAGAGAAAGTAGGTTTTTGGCATATCTGTGCATGGTTTTAAAAGACACACACTTGCTTGTGCAAGCGTTTTCCATGCCCTCAGGGTTCCTCTCAAAATGTAAAAAATGAATCAATAAAAAAAGAACTATCCACACACATCTTGCACATTCCTCTTGAATATAGATCCCAAGACCCAGTAATACTTTCATGTGTAGATCACACGAAAAAAACCTCAAGGTACAGAAATAAACATTTGATCAACCATAAACAAAGATGAAGAGAAAGTTCACTTCTTGACGTCTGTGATGTTTTGCAAGGTGGAGCGCAGATAATTATTTTATGAAAAGCAGGTGACTTGGGAGGGCCCTGCTGAGCGAAACCATCCAAAGCTAACAAAATATAAAACTCTTAAAACCAAGTCGTAAAAAAAAGAAAAACAAATGAGATACGGTTTTTGCTCTGTCAAATTTACTATCTCAGTAAAAAAAGAAAAACAACCCATGTTTGATTTAACATTTGTTATGTTCAGTGCCTCTTCAACGGAGCGCTGCCTTGCTATGGTGAAGAGGCTCCAGACCCGAGTGGCTCTACTCAAAAGGGGCACCACCCATAACAGGCAGATTCTCACTCGGTGAGAGGTGGAGCAAAGTTTGCTCTCCTCACCAGCCGCCATTGACCAGCGTGGTGAAGTATGGTTGACTAGCCTTGGTGAAGTATAGTCGACCGTTCACCATGGCCGACTGGGGAACCCAGGCAGGATTATTTTTTTGAAGTCCACCCGCCCCGCTACCCCCACTTTCAATGTCTAAACTCCTCGTGAGATGACCGCAGAGATGTAGACAAGAGATAGTGATGTAGTGAGATGACAGAAGGGAGATAGAGACAGAGATGCGATGATGTGAGGGAGATGTCCACAAGAAAGATGGCGTAAGATGAAAGAGAGCCCCAGGAGAGATTAACTGTTTAACGATCGTGTTTATTTGGATTTGAATCTCAGTTCACGTCTGGTTCACCACGATTTCTTTCATGAATCTCGGGGTTTCTTAAGCCTAGGTTCAACCGCCGGTCGTGTTAACGTTCAAGGAACTAGAACATTCTGTCGGGGAAATTATGATTAACATTTTATTTTGCATGATAATAAGATACTTGCATGTTTGTACGTATGGATGTCCACATTTACATTCAATTGTATACATATGTAGAGGTGTTACGGAAAGGTGACACGCGGTTGTAGGGCGGTGGCCACAACCACGTCCGCTACAGCCACCACCCTGGGGGGCTGTGGGGGACGCTGTGATCCCTCCCAGCCCCACCCCTCAGTGAGGGACAGTATAAAAGGTGGGACCCGGAGAGCTGAGGGGCAGTTCGACTCAAGCAAGATGAAGAGCCAGTGAAGAAAGAAGATCGACTAGCCAGAACCTGGAACTCCTTTGGCTCGCTGTCCTTTTGAGGGCCGGGCAAAGCAAGCCAGGGGGTGCGACACCAGAGCCACGAGGGCCGATGTCCTTCTGAGGGCCGGACTCGTGTGGCTGGTGATCGGGACCTGCGCCGAAGCTGGGCCAGGTCAGACAGCCACCTGAGAGAGGACCAGGATAGAGGGAACCAGGGAGCTAGCGTGGGCTAAAGCTCGGGGAACGTTCCCTCTATAGAGTACGGGCGAAGAGGCCGTTACCTCTTCAAGTATCAGATTCGCCACTGTAATTGAAGCGTCTGTAATAAATACGTGTTGCCTCCAATGAACAGTCTCCGACGTCAATAAGGCCACTACACATACAAAAAACTTAACAAACAACTTAAAAAAAACTACTTAACATCGTCACTCTACCTACGTGACTTTTCGGTAAAGTCACGTAGGTAGATTAAATAAAATTAAACAAAAAAATGAGTATGCATTCCTGCGGTCACGAAAGCTTCGAATCAAGATTCAAATCGTCGCTGACACCACCTAAAACCACAGAGACAAACTCTGGAATGCACAATCCAGTGCCTCGGTCGTGCCTGTTCCGTGCTGCACTCGACTGGGACCGCCTGGAACGCGGCGTTCCTCCGCCGTGCGGAGACGCGGCCAGCCACGAGCGGCTGTCATCGCCTTGCGCGCCCTTCCGCATCGGAGCTCCTTCTGCACCGAGAGAGCTCATCGTGCCTGTGCGCGTTGAACTTCTCTCGCACCGTACGTAGCCAACCGTGATGACGACAGTCAACGTGGGAGCTGGCCTGGCCAAGGGGCCCACAGAATAAATATTTTCCAACGCTTCGTGAAATGTTTTGGGGGGTTTCTGACGCTCCCACCCCTTCCTCACAATTCTCTACGCCCTTTATATGCAGGGTCCCGTTACATCCACACACGTAATTTTCAGGGTTGCTTGCCATGTAGCGGTGCTGTCAGGCGTGGCTTGTTTAAATCAGCACTATACATATGAAATGTTACAGGAAACGCAATTATCACACTAAAGCCGTGCTCTTTAAGGCACAATACTGTAATCTGTATTTGTACAGCAATTGCTGTAATTGATTTAAATCGGCGAAACAAAACAACCCCATTACACGGCTCAGTTGCGATCGCATTAAGGGCTATTGCGCTTTAAGAAAAATTGTGATTTTCAAACAGCTTCTGTAAATATGTGCTGTTAGGTGATTGCATTATTGTACACATTTGTGGATCAATCTGTGCTCATAGGGGACCTAATAGCTGTATGCACATTCATGCACACAAGCACTGCTTCCCCCCAATGTTCCGTTTGGAATTGATAAAAGCTACCATACTGCCTCTATTTGACTACTGTGACATCGTGTATAAATCAGCCCCAAGTACTGTACTGAAGAAGCTTGATTTCATCTATCACTCGGCCTTAAGATTTACATTGAACTGCCCATATAGGACTTACCACTGTGATCTTCTACATTGGGTAAAACTTAACATCGCTTAATGTTCGGCGGTTTGTCCACCAGATCTTATTTATTCACGATGTACGTACAAAAAAATCCGAAGACTACCTGCTGGATCTCCTCTCTGTTTCAAAGAACAAATTTGACCTCAGGTCTTCGCTCATTTACCAGCTTCACATTCCCTATTGACGTACAAAAACTGGAGGAAGGGCCTTTGCTATTGATGCCCCCAGGGTCTGGAATGCTATTGCCAATAAACTGCAACTTGAATCGCTACCAATGGTATCTTCTCTAAAAACTGCTCTAGAGGAGTTGTACACGCCTAGCTGCCACTGCTATTCATTGGAGTAAAATAAAATAAAGTGTTTCGCTCCGGATGACGCTGCAAAGTATTAACTGTATTTTGATTTAGCGTGCTGATCTTAAAGGTGCATTGAAAAATGTGATACTCCGACTGATGCTTCTGTTGTTGTGGAGTAACTCATGCAGCCAGTTATGGCTCTAGGATTTGGTGTTACATGTTATTTATGTAGTTTATTGTAAAAATTCGGTCACAGTCCCTGTGATTACTGTTACGTTGCAATTATGGCTTTATTTTTTGGTGATTTCGAAAAGTTTTTTGGTTTGGACATGTTTGTTTTGTTGTAGTACGGAGTTAGACTGATGGCCTTAATCTAAGTTTTCTTGTGGTTGTTGTTGTTGTTTGACTTGCATCCCACTGGGATTTTTTGCACACAGCGTTGGTGTACGGTGCTTTTTTCAGGAATATTTTGCTGTTTTTTAATGGATTTTCTGTGTACCGCAAGCTCAGACGGTAGCAAATCAATAATGGCCACTTAAGAGGAAACCTTGAAGATTGGGCAAGAGATTCAGAAGAAAGAAGTGAGTAACGCTTAGGTGTATTGGCACCAACAATCAATGGCTGTGATGACATCTTAATTGTTGAACTGTTTTTTTTTTAATTAAATAGGGGAAAAAAGTACAGTCCAGTGATTAGCCTCACAGCGACGCAGTTGGGCGCCTTGGTGGTGAGATGTTAACTCCCTCGCCTGGTATACAGGAGGTCGTATGTTCGCCTCTATATTTGGAGCTTGCGTGTGTGTGTCTCTCTCTCTCTCGCCGTGCTCGTATGGAGCTTTCTCCGGAGTGTCCGGTGTTTCGCTCCACATTTAGTGACACGCGTTTAGAGTATTTGGCTGCTACAAATGTACACGTGAAACGTCACTTCGTTGAGCTGTCATTTGTGATGGCCAGGTCGCTTCTGAAATAGAGTTGCATAGCTCAGTGGACTTTACCTGCTAGAATAAAAAAAGTGAATAGTTTTAAATAGTTTTAGTGTTAACGTTTCAATTTATGTTAGGACCCCCCAAGATAAGATATACCAACCAAGAAATATAGGGAGATCAGAAACACTGCGCCGAAAGCGATGTGACTTTACAATGCAACGGACAGCAGATGTCAGCACAGCTACACACCGATCCGGCTTTGACATGGGCAGCGTTTACCCTACCTAGCGTGCACCTAAATGCACCGCAACGCAAGGTGGCACCATTCCATTCCGTGGCGGACACTTGAAACGTGAACGCGAGAACGTTAAGAAGACGATCCACATTACGCAGCTACGGCACTCAAGTGACACTTACGCTTGCCAATGCATCATTGGCCGAATTTGCATGCGAATGAATATCGGTGGGTTGTAGGGAGTGACGGACGCTGGGGAAGTCCAAGGAATGAAGTTTGAGAGACAACGACCACCCTGGCGATCAGTTATCAACGGCACATTGCAGCGTGTTTGTTGGACTGGCTGAGAGCAAGCTAGATGGGCCAATTCCCCGGGTGCGTTGCGTTTAATTACATGGCAACCGCCGTTCTCTGGCATTTCCCCGCTGGATTGAATTCATTTACATGAACGGCTAAAGAAGCAAAGCTGAGGCAGAGGATGTTTCAAGCGTTGCTGCACTGATGCAATTATTCTGCTTTAATTGAAAACATCTACAACCGGACAGGCTTATCGGTCTCTTTGAAATCTGAAACACCGCTAAAGTGATTAAACGTTAAATTTTGATTTAAAGCTTTCGTGACTGCAGTAATTCATATTCTTAGTTTTTTCGGTAAAGTCACGTTGAAGAGAAACAACAAAATAACAAAATATATATAAAACAATAAAAAATTCTCACGACGTTTCGACCATAACTCAAACGGTCATCATCAGGTGTGTCGGTTTGCATAAATTTATTTTGAAAACGGCATATTTATTTATATATATAAAAATAACGTTTGCGTCACGCGCAACGATGGCAGTTTGCCAGGACTAGTCCATCTATTTTTTGAAAAGAGGAGGGGGGAGACGAAATTTGTTTTTATGTATGCTGTCTGAAAGGCACTGTAAGCGTGAACAATCAATCAAGAACTGAAATGATTTATCAAATCTTTCCAATGATTGCTAAGATAGAATCCATCTTCTCGGTTGAAATTGTCTCTGTGTTTGTATATGTGGATAGCCTCATGAACGAATCTCTCATGGAAGCCAGATGGCTTACAAAGAACCTCCGTCTTGGAAAAGTCAATGGCATGTGAGCCTACTGAATTAGAACAATGATCTGCTACGGCCGAGGTGTTGGTCCTACCGTGTTTAAGGTCTGCTTTATGTTCACGAATGCGGTCCGAGATATGGCGTTTGGTTTCTCCAATGTAACTACTACCACAGAGGCAACTTAGTTTGTAGACACCAGGGTATTGTATGTCCGGAATCACATCTTTTACAGACGGAACCAGATCACGGATTTTATGTAATGTGTTGAAACGGACCTGGATCTTGTGTTTATTCAAGATTTTGGAGATCTTTTTTGTGATCCCAGCAATGTAGGGTAAAGTGATGGTTTTGAAAGGCTCCTCAAGAGGGTTCTTCTTCATGGTTTGAGTGATAGCTTTGCGGATTGTATAGTCGGAGTAACCATTAGCCCTAAGAGCTTGGTGTACGTGCTTGAGTTCACTGCTTATGTGTTCCTGGTCGGATATGCATTGGGCTCTATGATACAGAGTCTTGATGAGAGAATTCTTCTGTGATGGATGGTGGTGGGAATCCGGTTTCAGATAAGCATCCGTATGGGTAGCTTTCCTGTAGACAGAGTGGCTCATTGAACCATCAGGTCTCTTTTTAATTAGGACATCCAAAAAAGGTATCTTGCCATCTATTTCGACTTCCATGGTAAATCTGATGGCTGGGTGTATGGAATTGATGTGGTCGAAGAATTTGTCTAGAGCAGGCCGGCCATGTGGCCAGATGACAAAAGTGTCATCCACGTACCTCTTCCATAAGGTTGGGCGCAGAGTGGCAGTCTGGATGGCGTCAGTCTCAAATTTCTCCATGAAAATGTTAGCTATAACTGGAGAAAGGGGGGAGCCCATTGGGGTGCCCTCAGTTTGTTTGTAGAAAGTTCCATTCCAAGTGAAGTATGTATTGGTTAAACAGTGTCTCACCAGGGGGGGTACCTCAGTGTTTAGTCCTTGATGAACCAAGTCTTCAATGATTGCAATGGTGTCAGGTACAGGAACCTTGGTGAATAAGGAAACTACATCAAAACTGACAAGCAGGTCGTCTGGGGACAGGGAAATACCCTTGATTGTTGATACCAGGTGAGTAGAATTTTGTACCGCAGAGGTGGTCTTTCCAGTGAAAGGACGCAGGATTTCAGACAAAAAACGAGCTAGTTTGTAGGTGGGGGAGCTGATAGTAGAGACTATGGGACGAAGAGGTGTATCAACTTTATGTATTTTTGGCAAGCCGTATAATCTTGGTGGCCTGGCAGCAGAAGGTTTCAACGAAAACTGTTTAGATTGATCAATTAATGCGGTTGAATCAGAAATTATTTTGTTGGTTTGTGTGACGAGGCTGTTGGTGGGATCTCTTTTTATTTTTGTATAACTACCATCGTCGAGTAATTCTTTAATTTTGTTGTTGTATTCTATTTTATCCATGATAACAGTAGCATTGCCTTTGTCAGCTGAGAGAACTACAATATCATTCCTCTTTTTTAATTTATATAATTCAAAACGCTCATCTTTGCTGAGGTTGCTAGCTGGCATCTTAGCGTTTTTGAGGGTTGCAGCGATTTCAGATCTTGCTACGTCTGCAGCGATGTGACCCAGGCCCCTGAGAGCAACGTCTACTTGGGCAATTATATCATTAACTGGTATGTGTTTAGGTGTGACTGCAAAGTTTAGACCTTTAGCTAAAACGGATTTCAGACCATCGGAAATAGAACTGTTACTGCGATTAATTACGACTTTATTAACGTCTAACTTTTTGGTGTGTGGGTCCGGTCTTTTGTTTAAGAGGAGGTTAAATTTGGAAATCAGGTTTTCCTTACATTTGGTCGACATAGTAGCAGCTGAAGAGGCAGTCATATTGTCTACATGTTCCCAATCCGATGTGGACATTATTGCCGTCAATGATAAGTGTGATTTGTAGAGTGTCTTGTCTAACTGATCTAGTTCTGTGCGTATAAGTCTGATTTTTTCTGAGATAAGAGCTAAGCTAGTTTTGAAAAGAATTCGTTTCGCATTAGAAGAAGTTACAGTAGCAGAGGTGAGTGTAAATGCGATTGGTATTACCCCAGAGTCGCGGCATCTCTTCAGGAAGGTGAGAGACTCGATCAGCTGAGCTTTCTTATCCCGGAGTTTGTTGAAAGATCTTAAAGTTATGTGAAAACCCTCCCCGTAGAGGCGATTAAATTTTGATTTAAAGCTTTCGTGACTGCAGTAATTCATATTCTTAGTTTTTTCGGTAAAGTCACGTTGAAGAGAAACAACAAAATAACAAAATATATATAAAACAATAAAAAATTCTCACGACGTTTCGACCATAACTCAAACGGTCATCATCAGGTGTGTCGGTTTGCATAAATTTATTTTGAAAACGGCATATTTATTTATATATATAAAAATAACGTTTGCGTCACGCGCAACGATGGCAGTTTGCCAGGACTAGTCCATCTATTTTTTGAAAAGAGGAGGGGGGAGACGAAATTTGTTTTTATGTATGCTGTCTGAAAGGCACTGTAAGCGTGAACAATCAATCAAGAACTGAAATGATTTATCAAATCTTTCCAATGATTGCTAAGATAGAATCCATCTTCTCGGTTGAAATTGTCTCTGTGTTTGTATATGTGGATAGCCTCATGAACGAATCTCTCATGGAAGCCAGATGGCTTACAAAGAACCTCCGTCTTGGAAAAGTCAATGGCATGTGAGCCTACTGAATTAGAACAATGATCTGCTACGGCCGAGGTGTTGGTCCTACCGTGTTTAAGGTCTGCTTTATGTTCACGAATGCGGTCCGAGATATGGCGTTTGGTTTCTCCAATGTAACTACTACCACAGAGGCAACTTAGTTTGTAGACACCAGGGTATTGTATGTCCGGAATCACATCTTTTACAGACGGAACCAGATCACGGATTTTATGTAATGTGTTGAAACGGACCTGGATCTTGTGTTTATTCAAGATTTTGGAGATCTTTTTTGTGATCCCAGCAATGTAGGGTAAAGTGATGGTTTTGAAAGGCTCCTCAAGAGGGTTCTTCTTCATGGTTTGAGTGATAGCTTTGCGGATTGTATAGTCGGAGTAACCATTAGCCCTAAGAGCTTGGTGTACGTGCTTGAGT
Organism: Petromyzon marinus; assembly: GCF_048934315.1. Lineage (NCBI taxonomy): Eukaryota > Metazoa > Chordata > Hyperoartia > Petromyzontiformes > Petromyzontidae > Petromyzon > Petromyzon marinus. The sequence continues at coordinate 4,054,428 of NC_133679.1, read as the reverse complement.
TCACTGCTTATGTGTTCCTGGTCGGATATGCATTGGGCTCTATGATACAGAGTCTTGATGAGAGAATTCTTCTGTGATGGATGGTGGTGGGAATCCGGTTTCAGATAAGCATCCGTATGGGTAGCTTTCCTGTAGACAGAGTGGCTCATTGAACCATCAGGTCTCTTTTTAATTAGGACATCCAAAAAAGGTATCTTGCCATCTATTTCGACTTCCATGGTAAATCTGATGGCTGGGTGTATGGAATTGATGTGGTCGAAGAATTTGTCTAGAGCAGGCCGGCCATGTGGCCAGATGACAAAAGTGTCATCCACGTACCTCTTCCATAAGGTTGGGCGCAGAGTGGCAGTCTGGATGGCGTCAGTCTCAAATTTCTCCATGAAAATGTTAGCTATAACTGGAGAAAGGGGGGAGCCCATTGGGGTGCCCTCAGTTTGTTTGTAGAAAGTTCCATTCCAAGTGAAGTATGTATTGGTTAAACAGTGTCTCACCAGGGGGGGTACCTCAGTGTTTAGTCCTTGATGAACCAAGTCTTCAATGATTGCAATGGTGTCAGGTACAGGAACCTTGGTGAATAAGGAAACTACATCAAAACTGACAAGCAGGTCGTCTGGGGACAGGGAAATACCCTTGATTGTTGATACCAGGTGAGTAGAATTTTGTACCGCAGAGGTGGTCTTTCCAGTGAAAGGACGCAGGATTTCAGACAAAAAACGAGCTAGTTTGTAGGTGGGGGAGCTGATAGTAGAGACTATGGGACGAAGAGGTGTATCAACTTTATGTATTTTTGGTAAGCCGTATAATCTTGGTGGCCTGGCAGCAGAAGGTTTCAACGAAAACTGTTTAGATTGATCAATTAATGCGGTTGAATCAGAAATTATTTTGTTGGTTTGTGTGACGAGGCTGTTGGTGGGATCTCTTTTTATTTTTGTATAACTACCATCGTCGAGTAATTCTTTAATTTTGTTGTTGTATTCTATTTTATCCATGATAACAGTAGCATTGCCTTTGTCAGCTGAGAGAACTACAATATCATTCCTCTTTTTTAATTTATATAATTCAAAACGCTCATCTTTGCTGAGGTTGCTAGCTGGCATCTTAGCGTTTTTGAGGGTTGCAGCGATTTCAGATCTTGCTACGTCTGCAGCGATGTGACCCAGGCCCCTGAGAGCAACGTCTACTTGGGCAATTATATCATTAACTGGTATGTGTTTAGGTGTGACTGCAAAGTTTAGACCTTTAGCTAAAACGGATTTCAGACCATCGGAAATAGAACTGTTACTGCGATTAATTACGACTTTATTAACGTCTAACTTTTTGGTGTGTGGGTCCGGTCTTTTGTTTAAGAGGAGGTTAAATTTGGAAATCAGGTTTTCCTTACATTTGGTCGACATAGTAGCAGCTGAAGAGGCAGTCATATTGTCTACATGTTCCCAATCCGATGTGGACATTATTGCCGTCAATGATAAGTGTGATTTGTAGAGTGTCTTGTCTAACTGATCTAGTTCTGTGCGTATAAGTCTGATTTTTTCTGAGATAAGAGCTAAGCTAGTTTTGAAAAGAATTCGTTTCGCATTAGAAGAAGTTACAGTAGCAGAGGTGAGTGTAAATGCGATTGGTATTACCCCAGAGTCGCGGCATCTCTTCAGGAAGGTGAGAGACTCGATCAGCTGAGCTTTCTTATCCCGGAGTTTGTTGAAAGATCTTAAAGTTATGTGAAAACCCTCCCCGTAGAGGCGATTAAATTTTGATTTAAAGCTTTCGTGACTGCAGTAATTCATATTCTTAGTTTTTTCGGTAAAGTCACGTTGAAGAGAAACAACAAAATAACAAAATATATATAAAACAATAAAAAATTCTCACGACGTTTCGACCATAACTCAAACGGTCATCATCAGGTGTGTCGGTTTGCATAAATTTATTTTGAAAACGGCATATTTATTTATATATATAAAAATAACGTTTGCGTCACGCGCAACGATGGCAGTTTGCCAGGACTAGTCCATCTATTTTTTGAAAAGAGGAGGGGGGAGACGAAATTTGTTTTTATGTATGCTGTCTGAAAGGCACTGTAAGCGTGAACAATCAATCAAGAACTGAAATGATTTATCAAATCTTTCCAATGATTGCTAAGATAGAATCCATCTTCTCGGTTGAAATTGTCTCTGTGTTTGTATATGTGGATAGCCTCATGAACGAATCTCTCATGGAAGCCAGATGGCTTACAAAGAACCTCCGTCTTGGAAAAGTCAATGGCATGTGAGCCTACTGAATTAGAACAATGATCTGCTACGGCCGAGGTGTTGGTCCTACCGTGTTTAAGGTCTGCTTTATGTTCACGAATGCGGTCCGAGATATGGCGTTTGGTTTCTCCAATGTAACTACTACCACAGAGGCAACTTAGTTTGTAGACACCAGGGTATTGTATGTCCGGAATCACATCTTTTACAGACGGAACCAGATCACGGATTTTATGTAATGTGTTGAAACGGACCTGGATCTTGTGTTTATTCAAGATTTTGGAGATCTTTTTTGTGATCCCAGCAATGTAGGGTAAAGTGATGGTTTTGAAAGGCTCCTCAAGAGGGTTCTTCTTCATGGTTTGAGTGATAGCTTTGCGGATTGTATAGTCGGAGTAACCATTAGCCCTAAGAGCTTGGTGTACGTGCTTGAGTTCACTGCTTATGTGTTCCTGGTCGGATATGCATTGGGCTCTATGATACAGAGTCTTGATGAGAGAATTCTTCTGTGATGGATGGTGGTGGGAATCCGGTTTCAGATAAGCATCCGTATGGGTAGCTTTCCTGTAGACAGAGTGGCTCATTGAACCATCAGGTCTCTTTTTAATTAGGACATCCAAAAAAGGTATCTTGCCATCTATTTCGACTTCCATGGTAAATCTGATGGCTGGGTGTATGGAATTGATGTGGTCGAAGAATTTGTCTAGAGCAGGCCGGCCATGTGGCCAGATGACAAAAGTGTCATCCACGTACCTCTTCCATAAGGTTGGGCGCAGAGTGGCAGTCTGGATGGCGTCAGTCTCAAATTTCTCCATGAAAATGTTAGCTATAACTGGAGAAAGGGGGGAGCCCATTGGGGTGCCCTCAGTTTGTTTGTAGAAAGTTCCATTCCAAGTGAAGTATGTATTGGTTAAACAGTGTCTCACCAGGGGGGGTACCTCAGTGTTTAGTCCTTGATGAACCAAGTCTTCAATGATTGCAATGGTGTCAGGTACAGGAACCTTGGTGAATAAGGAAACTACATCAAAACTGACAAGCAGGTCGTCTGAAGAGGCAGTCATATTGTCTACATGTTCCCAATCCGATGTGGACATTATTGCCGTCAATGATAAGTGTGATTTGTAGAGTGTCTTGTCTAACTGATCTAGTTCTGTGCGTATAAGTCTGATTTTTTCTGAGATAAGAGCTAAGCTAGTTTTGAAAAGAATTCGTTTCGCATTAGAAGAAGTTACAGTAGCAGAGGTGAGTGTAAATGCGATTGGTATTACCCCAGAGTCGCGGCATCTCTTCAGGAAGGTGAGAGACTCGATCAGCTGAGCTTTCTTATCCCGGAGTTTGTTGAAAGATCTTAAAGTTATGTGAAAACCCTCCCCGTAGAGGCGATTAAATTTTTATTTAAAGCTTTCGTGACTGCAGTAATTCATATTCTTAGTTTTTTCGGTAAAGTCACGTTGAAGAGAAACAACAAAATAACAAAATATATATAAAACAATAAAAAATTCTCACGACGTTTCGACCATAACTCAAACGGTCATCATCAGGTGTGTCGGTTTGCATAAATTTATTTTGCCTCTGTGGTAGTAGTTACATTGGAGAAACCAAACGCCATATCTCGGACCGCATTCGTGAACATAAAGCAGACCTTAAACACGGTAGGACCAACACCTCGGCCGTAGCAGATCATTGTTCTAATTCAGTAGGCTCACATGCCATTGACTTTTCCAAGACGGAGGTTCTTTGTAAGCCATCTGGCTTCCATGAGAGATTCGTTCATGAGGCTATCCACATATACATACACAGAGACAATTTCAACCGAGAAGATGGATTCTATCTTAGCAATCATTGGAAAGATTTGATAAATCATTTCAGTTCTTGATTGATTGTTCACGCTTACAGTGCCTTTCAGACAGCATACATAAAAACAAATTTCGTCTCCCCCCTCCTCTTTTCAAAAAACGCTAAGATGCCAGCTAGCAACCTCAGCAAAGATGAGCGTTTTGAATTATATAAATTAAAAAAGAGGAATGATATTGTAGTTCTCTCAGCTGACAAAGGCAATGCTACTGTTATCATGGATAAAATAGAATACAACAACAAAATTAAAGAATTACTCGACGATGGTAGTTATACAAAAATAAAAAGAGATCCCACCAACAGCCTCGTCACACAAACCAACAAAATAATTTCTGATTCAACCGCATTAATTGATCAATCTAAACAGTTTTCGTTGAAACCTTCTGCTGCCAGGCCACCAAGATTATACGGCTTACCAAAAATACATAAAGTTGATACACCTCTTCGTCCCATAGTCTCTACTATCAGCTCCCCCACCTACAAACTAGCTCGTTTTTTGTCTGAAATCCTGCGTCCTTTCACTGGAAAGACCACCTCTGCGGTACAAAATTCTACTCACCTGGTATCAACAATCAAGGGTATTTCCCTGTCCCCAGACGACCTGCTTGTCAGTTTTGATGTAGTTTCCTTATTCACCAAGGTTCCTGTACCTGACACCATTGCAATCATTGAAGACTTGGTTCATCAAGGACTAAACACTGAGGTACCCCCCCTGGTGAGACACTGTTTAACCAATACATACTTCACTTGGAATGGAACTTTCTACAAACAAACTGAGGGCACCCCAATGGGCTCCCCCCTTTCTCCAGTTATAGCTAACATTTTCATGGAGAAATTTGAGACTGACGCCATCCAGACTGCCACTCTGCGCCCAACCTTATGGAAGAGGTACGTGGATGACACTTTTGTCATCTGGCCACATGGCCGGCCTGCTCTAGACAAATTCTTCGACCACATCAATTCCATACACCCAGCCATCAGATTTACCATGGAAGTCGAAATAGATGGCAAGATACCTTTTTTGGATGTCCTAATTAAAAAGAGACCTGATGGTTCAATGAGCCACTCTGTCTACAGGAAAGCTACCCATACGGATGCTTATCTGAAACCGGATTCCCACCACCATCCATCACAGAAGAATTCTCTCATCAAGACTCTGTATCATAGAGCCCAATGCATATCCGACCAGGAACACATAAGCAGTGAACTCAAGCACGTACACCAAGCTCTTAGGGCTAATGGTTACTCCGACTATACAATCCGCAAAGCTATCACTCAAACCATGAAGAAGAACCCTCTTGAGGAGCCTTTCAAAACCATCACTTTACCCTACATTGCTGGGATCACAAAAAAGATCTCCAAAATCTTGAATAAACACAAGATCCAGGTCCGTTTCAACACATTACATAAAATCCGTGATCTGGTTCCGTCTGTAAAAGATGTGATTCCGGACATACAATACCCTGGTGTCTACAAACTAAGTTGCCTCTGTGGTAGTAGTTACATTGGAGAAACCAAACGCCATATCTCGGACCGCATTCGTGAACATAAAGCAGACCTTAAACACGGTAGGACCAACACCTCGGCCGTAGCAGATCATTGTTCTAATTCAGTAGGCTCACATGCCATTGACTTTTCCAAGACGGAGGTTCTTTGTAAGCCATCTGGCTTCCATGAGAGATTCGTTCATGAGGCTATCCACATATACAAACACAGAGACAATTTCAACCGAGAAGATGGATTCTATCTTAGCAATCATTGGAAAGATTTGATAAATCATTTCAGTTCTTGATTGATTGTTCACGCTTACAGTGCCTTTCAGACAGCATACATAAAAACAAATTTCGTCTCCCCCCTCCTCTTTTCAAAAAATAGATGGACTAGTCCTGGCAAACTGCCATCGTTGCGCGTGACGCAAACGTTATTTTTATATATATAAATAAATATGCCGTTTTCAAAATAAATTTATGCAAACCGACACACCTGATGATGACCGTTTGAGTTATGGTCGAAACGTCGTGAGAATTTTTTATTGTTTTATATATATTTTGTTATTTTGTTGTTTCTCTTCAACGTGACTTTACCGAAAAAACTAAGAATATGAATTACTGCAGTCACGAAAGCTTTAAATCAAAATTTAATCGCCTCTACGGGGAGGGTTTTCACATAACTTTAAGATCTTTCAACAAACTCCGGGATAAGAAAGCTCAGCTGATCGAGTCTCTCACCTTCCTGAAGAGATGCCGCGACTCTGGGGTAATACCAATCGCATTTACACTCACCTCTGCTACTGTAACTTCTTCTAATGCGAAACGAATTCTTTTCAAAACTAGCTTAGCTCTTATCTCAGAAAAAATCAGACTTATACGCACAGAACTAGATCAGTTAGACAAGACACTCTACAAATCACACTTATCATTGACGGCAATAATGTCCACATCGGATTGGGAACATGTAGACAATATGACTGCCTCTTCAGCTGCTACTATGTCGACCAAATGTAAGGAAAACCTGATTTCCAAATTTAACCTCCTCTTAAACAAAAGACCGGACCCACACACCAAAAAGTTAGACGTTAATAAAGTCGTAATTAATCGCAGTAACAGTTCTATTTCCGATGGTCTGAAATCCGTTTTAGCTAAAGGTCTAAACTTTGCAGTCACACCTAAACACATACCAGTTAATGATATAATTGCCCAAGTAGACGTTGCTCTCAGGGGCCTGGGTCACATCGCTGCAGACGTAGCAAGATCTGAAATCGCTGCAACCCTCAAAAACGCTAAGATGCCAGCTAGCAACCTCAGCAAAGATGAGCGTTTTGAATTATATAAATTAAAAAAGAGGAATGATATTGTAGTTCTCTCAGCTGACAAAGGCAATGCTACTGTTATCATGGATAAAATAGAATACAACAACAAAATTAAAGAATTACTCGACGATGGTAGTTATACAAAAATAAAAAGAGATCCCACCAACAGCCTCGTCACACAAACCAACAAAATAATTTCTGATTCAACCGCATTAATTGATCAATCTAAACAGTTTTCGTTGAAACCTTCTGCTGCCAGGCCACCAAGATTATACGGCTTACCAAAAATACATAAAGTTGATACACCTCTTCGTCCCATAGTCTCTACTATCAGCTCCCCCACCTACAAACTAGCTCGTTTTTTGTCTGAAATCCTGCGTCCTTTCACTGGAAAGACCACCTCTGCGGTACAAAATTCTACTCACCTGGTATCAACAATCAAGGGTATTTCCCTGTCCCCAGACGACCTGCTTGTCAGTTTTGATGTAGTTTCCTTATTCACCAAGGTTCCTGTACCTGACACCATTGCAATCATTGAAGACTTGGTTCATCAAGGACTAAACACTGAGGTACCCCCCCTGGTGAGACACTGTTTAACCAATACATACTTCACTTGGAATGGAACTTTCTACAAACAAACTGAGGGCACCCCAATGGGCTCCCCCCTTTCTCCAGTTATAGCTAACATTTTCATGGAGAAATTTGAGACTGACGCCATCCAGACTGCCACTCTGCGCCCAACCTTATGGAAGAGGTACGTGGATGACACTTTTGTCATCTGGCCACATGGCCGGCCTGCTCTAGACAAATTCTTCGACCACATCAATTCCATACACCCAGCCATCAGATTTACCATGGAAGTCGAAATAGATGGCAAGATACCTTTTTTGGATGTCCTAATTAAAAAGAGACCTGATGGTTCAATGAGCCACTCTGTCTACAGGAAAGCTACCCATACGGATGCTTATCTGAAACCGGATTCCCACCACCATCCATCACAGAAGAATTCTCTCATCAAGACTCTGTATCATAGAGCCCAATGCATATCCGACCAGGAACACATAAGCAGTGAACTCAAGCACGTACACCAAGCTCTTAGGGCTAATGGTTACTCCGACTATACAATCCGCAAAGCTATCACTCAAACCATGAAGAAGAACCCTCTTGAGGAGCCTTTCAAAACCATCACTTTACCCTACATTGCTGGGATCACAAAAAAGATCTCCAAAATCTTGAATAAACACAAGATCCAGGTCCGTTTCAACACATTACATAAAATCCGTGATCTGGTTCCGTCTGTAAAAGATGTGATTCCGGACATACAATACCCTGGTGTCTACAAACTAAGTTGCCTCTGTGGTAGTAGTTACATTGGAGAAACCAAACGCCATATCTCGGACCGCATTCGTGAACATAAAGCAGACCTTAAACACGGTAGGACCAACACCTCGGCCGTAGCAGATCATTGTTCTAATTCAGTAGGCTCACATGCCATTGACTTTTCCAAGACGGAGGTTCTTTGTAAGCCATCTGGCTTCCATGAGAGATTCGTTCATGAGGCTATCCACATATACAAACACAGAGACAATTTCAACCGAGAAGATGGATTCTATCTTAGCAATCATTGGAAAGATTTGATAAATCATTTCAGTTCTTGATTGATTGTTCACGCTTACAGTGCCTTTCAGACAGCATACATAAAAACAAATTTCGTCTCCCCCCTCCTCTTTTCAAAAAATAGATGGACTAGTCCTGGCAAACTGCCATCGTTGCGCGTGACGCAAACGTTATTTTTATATATATAAATAAATATGCCGTTTTCAAAATAAATTTATGCAAACCGACACACCTGATGATGACCGTTTGAGTTATGGTCGAAACGTCGTGAGAATTTTTTATTGTTTTATATATATTTTGTTATTTTGTTGTTTCTCTTCAACGTGACTTTACCGAAAAAACTAAGAATATGATTAAACGTTGTTCCCAAATGCCTTGTAGGTCGTATCCTGGTACTGGTTCATAAGTACACCTCTTATTGAAAAACATTGCAGAATAAAACGATGGTGCATATGGTACTGTACCTCCATTGAGGTCTTACATTGAATTACAATCAAGCTACAGCATTTAAGGGTTGCAATTTTAAAACCGCCACTTTAAAAAAAAATTCTGGCTGTGGTTTTCACACCTCATGATGATTGCTTGTGTTGCAATCGAAACGTGAGAATTTTATTGTTTTATTTTTATAATTATATTATTTCCCTTTTATGTGACTTTACCGAAATAACTAAGAATATGAATCCCTGCAGTCACAAAAGCTTTAAATGGAAATTTTAGCATCGTTTACGTATTGTCTTTTTTATCGTATGTATTTTAACGTCTTGTTTTTTTTTCCATTGCTCATTTTGTCCACGTGCCATGCATTTGCAAATGTGATTATTAATGATCATAATACACGTTTTTTTTATTCCACAACTTCTCATAACATATATCATATATTTCAATCACAAACGTACGTACATTCTGCTGGAGGTGCAACGATTTATTTCCCATGTTGATTCGATGAAATATCATGATTCATGGACAAGAATGTTTCTGAATATTGTGGCAAACGTAAAAAAAAAACCGCCACTTTTTTCAAAATTTTTTGCTGTGGTTTTCACACCTGATGATGATTGCTTGTGTTGCAGTCGAAACGTCGTGATAATTGTATTGTTTTCTATTTTTATTATTTTATTGTTTCCCTTCTACGTGACTTTACCGAAATAACCAAGAATATGAATCCCTGCAGTCACAAAAGCTTTAAATCAAAATTTAATATGTAATACCCACTAAATTATGGGACATGCAGCGATACAGAGGGACACTTGGGGTGCATCACTTTACCTGGTGGACAGGTGTGCATGCAGTATCATAAATGCCGATCAAAGTACCACTTCATGTCCAGCCAGTTGGCACTGTGGTCACAGCCCACGTTCTTTCATCACATTGAGATGCTTCGTTGCAACTGGAGCTCATCATAATGGACATTTGGTTACAACAGTTCCCTAAATGAATGTAGAACTTATTTCGCGCCATACGTAGTCAACCGTGCTAACGGGAGGTGCACATATCCAGATGCCTTTCTGCAATAGGATTCCCTATGTCCAGATGTTTGACCACAACAGAAGTTTTCCCACATTCATAAGCTCAAATATTTATGATTAAAGAAATCCATGAGTGCTAGTTTTCCATTCAGCTAGATGGCCAAGTGGCAGGGCACTCAACTCACAATCAGAAGGCTTCGAGTTCAAATTCTGATCATGAGTTGACTGAGACTATCATCTCTCCATGGTTAATACAATGAGTAGCACTTTGTTCACACTCGAAATTGAATAACTCTCATCTTCGGATCTCCACAGGATATGAGACTTGTCATTGAATATTTAAGCAAGGACACCGTGTTTTTATGATAAAATAAATCTGTGTGGCTGAAAATATTCTACAAAACAATCAGAATGAATGTTCCCACCAAACGCATGATCTCATCACTTCCCAACGTATTTGCTTAATATTTATTCCTGAGATGTTTACGGAGAGAACAAATATCTTGTAGACTGTATCCACATCGCAGTATTCAATTAAACAGCAATGACGACAATCTCTATTTGTTTATCCAAGAAGATTTCAATAGGGTCTCAAGACTCCTACAGGGGAGTCCTACTGCTTGAGATGTTTGGCCAATTCCTTGTTGAGCATTTTGGGTATGAGAGAGTGGGGTGCCCAGAGAATACCAAGACAAGGGGGCAACACAACACACAAGCAGAAAAGAAATGCATGCATTCCTTGTGCATAGAACTGAGAATCTACTCTATGCCACGATGCAATATTTATTTTTTAAACAGGGAACCTGGGATGTAGTTCATGCGTTCATGGGAGGACAGTTTTTTCATGGCCGCAAAACAGATACAATTCGACACTGTCCAATCAGATGTGGCAGAAGCTACGTCTACAACAACACAGTTCAGACTCCTCATTCAAACACTGCACGATTCATGCAAACGTGAGATTTGTTTACTTAAAATTGCCAGCATTTAAGTGCAAAACTAATGTAAACACAATAAATGCAGATCCCTGCACCTACAATTTCCCCACAACCTCTGATTATCATGGTTGGCCACGTACGGCACGCAAGAAGTCCAACAGACATACGTACTTGCACGCAAGACACATACGCCAAGCATGATGGAATGTATCTCAGTGTATGCGCCTTAACAAGCGGCAGGCAGAGTTTGCTCATTAAGCTGTCATTTACACGAGCTGTCATAGATCGGAGATGCACGTGAGCGGAGATGAACTAATGAATGTAGAGACCTCCCCGTAACCCTCATTTCCACGGAGTCCATGAACCGGCAGGAGAGGAATGAGATTGGAACTGGGAGAGTAAACAGTTTGGTGTGTGAGGTAAGGCTGCAAACGAGAATTATTTAAAGGACTACTATTTTTTAACTGAAGGCCGTAGAGTGACTTGTGGGCGGTTAATTTGGCCATGAAAAGTACATAAAAATAGACCATAATTGGACAAATATATGTATGTGTCTACTTACAATGGTGGGGAGCGGTGGCCTTGTGGATAGCACACTGTGCTAGGATCCCGGTTATCCGAGTCTGATTCCTTGGCACAGCTAACATCAGTCATTGGTGATTGATATCTGAACTGATCCTGTCCACCAATTTACCAACCTGCACAGAACATCATGTAGCTTGGCCAAACAATGACCATGACTCACATTGCATGGAGAGACCTACGTGTAGCAGAGGATTTACAAAAGGCGTCATCTGGTCGAGCAGCAATTGGGTCGAGGCTCAAAAGAAAGCCGTCCCTTGGTGTGGACCAATCAGTTTCAAGGACAATGCATATATTATCGTAGTATGTTTTTTTTGCATTTTGACTGCAGGTATTGTGGTTAATGCAGACATGAATCCTCGTAAAAAGGTTTCAGTTTTGTTGCCAGAAAAAAGGGGAAAACCCCTATTATTAGGCTGTAATTTGTTACAGTATTATTATTGAGTTGTGTTATTGTGAGAATACACCCTATCGTATTAATGTAGATGGTCACCACTGGCTTAGGGCTACCTAGAAAGATTATCACTCAACATGCATTTTTAGCAGCGATACATTTTGGCTCGAATATTCATAGCAGAAAACAACAATAGAATGCAGGCTGAATGCAATAATATATTTGTTAAAGTTAATGTATTTTTGTCTTTCTTCCAATTTGTTCCTAAGTTGCAATCGTCATAATCTCAAGAAAGAAAGAAAATATTTGGTAATTTCACGGAGCACTGCGACCTCGTGTCACAAATGGCTGCGCAAGGCATTATCAGAGAATTACTCCGAAAAAATCCTGATATGTGAATTCTTAGAGTTGGAATGACCAGCCAAATTACCTGAAAAATAATTCGCTTTTGTTGTTGTCCATTTTGTGCTCATTTTATTCCATATCGTGCTACTGGTGAGGTGCAGAATCGATTCAGAACTCTCACAGAGTTCCCTATGTGAGAGAATGATCAGCAAAAGGAGATATCAAAGATCTGCTACTGAATGAATTTAGGTGACCTCTCATCCACACTAAGGGGGGCCGCACTTTCCCACCAGAAAACAATGGAGGGGCCCCCTGTGTGCTATCACTGTGCCCCTTCATGTCTCCGTGTGCCGATGGCATCTCCAACGGTGTAGGTCAACGGCATCTGGGTGTCACGTCAGCAGGTCACGTGCATAACACCCACCAATTACAGCCACCCGAGCGTAGAACTTGACGTTGCTGTCCCTCCCGGGGATGCCGTCAATCTGCCCCCACCCTCAGGCCCCCGAGTCAATCGCCAGAGCTGGCCCCTGTCTTCCTACCCAACCACCTACCCACCCACCTCCCTTTGTAGCCTGGCACCCTGGATCCCGCAAACCCGTGGGCCCTGGTGCAGTAACGCTGCCTGCACGCTCAAAAGCCACGTCAACGAGTGGTCTATGACGTCAAAAGGAGAAAACGGGCCAGGGATAACCAGGGGCGAGAGGAATCTATGGTGTGAAGGTTATACCACAAGTACAAGATGCCCATCATATCTTCCCATTTTCCCTCGCGACACCACATTCCTTGTGAACGCGCAGCATTAAGCACTCTCCTTGACATCGAAATTGCCAACATGGATGTTATCTGACCACTAACTACAGCCCTGATCCTTCCTCCATGTCACGCATTATATCCACTAAAGCTACTCTGCGGGATTACTGTGTGCAGAGAGTCTCAAATGAAAATCACAGAGCAGACTCACTGAGCTGTGCAGGCATTTGCCCCTGAATATTATTTTTCAAAGACACGCAATGCCTTGGCTTTGGGTCTAACCTTTATTTTTGCAGGAAAGCACTGTTGCAAACCGTGCACTCGAGGTGTAAAGTAAAGGTGCGGCCCTGTAATTCCGTGTCTACGCCACTGCTGGCGAAAGTGCCCCCAGGAGTGAGGGCTCTAGCGAGCCACTCTAGACGCTGTTTGGACATACTCTTTTGTGCTGGGCAGACACATTTGGGGCCGTCCATAAATGACGTCACGCACCTAGGGGGGGGGGGGTGGTCAGACATTTGTGACGATGTGTGACGATGGGGGGGGGGGGGGGGTGAAAAATCGTCCACAATCGTGTGACGTCATTTATGGACGGCTCCCTTGGAGAAATGGGAGTAAAGTACCTAAATTGTACTAACTGTTGTGACCCCGTTATACTGCTGGGTGGACAGAGGTGGGGGGATGTTAGAAACTGGTCCATTGCCAGGAGATGCGTTGAACTCCTGGCTGGGAGGTCAACTCGGTCACATGTTTGATGTTGATACTCTGAGGTTGATCGAATGAGCACAACTTTGTAGGCAGCCAAGTGGTTGTGTTGTGTGCTGCCAATCCGTGCAACAGGAATGTGGATTGTTTCTTATCTAAACTGCTCCTGCACACTGTCCCAGCCCAACCGGCATGGTGAAGTATGGTAAAAAAAACGTATGGTTGGAAGGTGTTTTCTTACGTCCAGATGTGAATAGCCTCTCGTATTGGTGCTTGATTGTTTATAATTTCCCCACAATGTGCGTACGTATGTTGAACTTCTTTCGCACCGTATGTAGCCAACCATGCAAATCGGAGGTGCGGAAATGGTAACATCACTCACGTTTAAAGGAAGGTTTTTCGTCATACAGTGGTGCACAAGCGCATAAATCAAAAACTCAAACCAATTCTTCAAGAGCGTTGCCTAAAAGCAATGCTTAATATCAGCCGGAGCAGTACAGCATGTCGTTAAATGAATACTTTTCGGAATATGTGATTTAATGTTTTAATAGGCATACTTTTTTACGTGCGTGGTAGTGCCTTATGCCAATAATCTCTTACTACAAACCATTCCAGCAGCAGCATTTTGGAAAATAGCGATTGAGAGATTAATCCCTGCTTAAAAGGCAACAAATATAAATGTCCCTTTTCTTCATAGCAGAGAAGTGCCATGAAGAATGGGCCATTGCCTCAAATGCTACCTATTACGTACGTACATTTATTTCGAGGGCAGCGTTATCGACAAATGCATTTGCCGTTGGTTCCTTTAAGGAGATACGAGGTAAATTGCACCGGGCATTCTACCGCAGTCATCCCCTGTGCTCGCTGCACCAGCGACGGCGGCGATCTATCCCATCGCTCGTTATTCCCCGGGCAAATGCTGTGAATGCAGACGAGCCACAATGGGGGGGGGGGGGGGGGGGTGACGATACCCGTGCCGCTGTCACGGCGACTAATTGCGCGCCTCTCCTCCAGACACGGAGGATGCAGCTTTTTTGTGATCGCATCTTTCTCGCGTTGCGCGCGCGTGTGTGCGACGCGCCCAAACGACAGAACGTACCACTCGTAGCCAGCCCCTACCTCAGTGCCGGATTATCCCAGTAGCAACAGTGACTACACATGTAGTAGCTACTACTACTAGCTACTACTACATGTGTAGTAGCTACTAGACATGTAGTAGTAGCTACGGGTCCGGCACTCTCAAGGGCCCTGCGCTAAACGCTTTCAAGCTATCAATTCCGGTTCAGTGTGTCTGCATTTGCTCTATTACTACAGTACTATACCGCCTTCAACTTTTATGAACTACTGGGTGTTTAAGGTTAGCGATTTGTCGTATTATCTGGCTGTATAGCAAATGAACAAATACAATTACTTTACTATGCAGGTAAAAAAGTGCGTTTTAATATTTATGTGTTTTAATTTAGGGCCCCTTTATAACATCATGCTACAGGCCCCGCATGAGCTTAGTCCGACACTGCCCTTACTTCCTCGGTCAGCTTCCCGTGCAAATGCGCGGTTCACGATGGCGTTCTTCGTTTCACACTGTGAGCCGCGGCGGTGAAACATTGCGATGATTTACAAGCATTTCAAGGGGTTAAATGGCACCGCTATCTTCATCATATCTCGTTTTGGTTTAACACGTAGGCTTTCGCGACCAATGTTATCCACAATGAAGGTTTTTTTTTGGGTTAGATCGTGTAAATATAAATGCGTCGTTAAACCCGCCACAAATGTTGTGGATTTACTCTCCAATACATCGGTGTGCTGTGCTAGCAACGAATTGGCATGTTCTGTTTACGTGGCAAACCTTACTAAGCGTGCGTCGGTGGTGGCGGGTTTAACGACACATTTATAGTCATGCGATCTAATAACAACAAAAACTGTATTATGGATCGATTTTTTGTTGTAAGTAAGGAATTTGCCACATTGCGCTGTGAAATACTAGTGTCATTTGGGTAAACTTTTCAATACTTGTTTCGAATTGGTTTTGTATTTTTCATTTTCTGGCATACTGCTCCTGCAGGTTAGGGGAAATGAGTAGCTTCATGGCATTTTGACTGTTTTATTCCCAGACTCCCGCATTTCCTCTCTACTCCACTCACGAGCTTTCAAGCAGCAATTCTCCGATTAGCTGAAGACATCGTCAGCATGGCTGCAGGAATATTTCACATTTGCACTTCAATAAGCATCGCCCCCTCGAAATTAATTACGATGCACAGTGCCGCATGCTGAATTTTAAGATGAGACCACTTTGACAGCGGTGGTTTGTCATTTTTAACCCGTGTCATTGCCTCGTTGCTCTACGACAGAATGCATACTTGCACTGGCAGCTTTCTGAGCTTGAAAAGCTGTCATTTTCTGAATTCCTCCCCCGAATATATATAAAATATATATATTACATCTTTGGGTGAGAAAGTATTGAGCATGTTTAGTCGAAGTGTCTCGAGGCATGCTCGCAGGAGCACCTTGGCCACCTAGGTTTGATTCCCAGCCAAGGCTAACATTAAGCGACAAGTGATATTTGAATCATTCCTGGGTCTCCCCCTTCATCAACCCAAGCTGACTAGTGGGGCGAAGTATGGTCAAGCAAGCCTTATGATTGAAACATTATGAGCAGGCCTCCATCAAAGCTGTGCATTAACAATTGGCTGTAAATGATTACTAATATTTAGAATCAAAGTGCAATAGTGTGCAAATACAGTAAACCTCAATTGGAATACTCATGGCAGTGCAGTAAATGAAAGCAGTATGAATGACCTTACATAAATTCTGAACATGTCAAGAGAAATTATTCCAGACTGAGCATTATTTAAACAATGCGTAACTTCTATTTACATCCTTAATCTTCCTATCTCTCTCTATTTTTCTACGGAAATCTCGTGCATGGGTTCGGCGTGTTGTCTCTTCTTCATTTACGAACATAAAGCTGCTTTAATCGATCTGTCTCCACGAGTGGCGAACATGCGACCACGCAATCGGCTTCACTCGCTGGCGCTTAAAATGCGCGAGGGAAGAAATTCCTTCAGACGAGAACCGGCGGGAAGTCATCAAATGAGTGCCTCCCTCCCTCTGTCCTGAGTCGAAGGGTGATCACATCCTGTAATGGATCCATCCGTCCCAATGCGGAGTTATGGAAAGCGGTGTTCCGTAAAATGTTATTTGGGGAGGGCGGCGATTGGGCGCAATGTTAATAACAGCTCGGATTGCCATTTTCACTGGCTGCATTCTGTATTTGCCTCTCATCTCATCAATGTTGCCCGACATACTCAAGCACTCTGAATGCCCCCCTCCCCCGCCCCTTTGTTTTGCTGCTGTATTCCAGTTGGCCAATTCATTTCCTGGATAAGCAGCACAATGCAATTTGTCAACCTAATGAACAAGAGCGTTTATAAAAACACAAGCAAGAATTATTACGATCCACGATTTCAATTCATTGGCCTTAAGTCAAAATGTACTTCTCTAACTATGGCATTTCAATGCACATTAAGATTTACAATTATTTCCCAAACTCCCCAGCTCGCCGACTGACATTTGCTCTGAGTACGAAATAGATAATCATTTACTGAGCGACGATTATTGTTCTTAATCCTTTGCTGATTAGTCTCGACCATGAGCTCCCCTTAAAATGAAATAACCCATTTTTTTTTACCAAGTCCTGCCAAGCCAAATTGAAGTGTACCTGGAATAACATTGCATAACACTGTAAGATAAAAACATCGAGGTGGACTGTAATCTTGCATAAGAATTTATCAGACACCACAAACGCAAAGAAGCAAGAGACAGGTGGAAGGCTATCATTGCATATTCACATCCAAGGCAATTGCAAGGCTATGAGTTCAAAGCCGAGTAAGGGTTTGCCTCATTCCACTATCTCCCCATGGCCAATAAAATAAGTACTATGTAGACGGAGACTAATTGGCAGTGATCCTAGGGAGGGACTGAAAATGTTTCTGGTAATATGATTCCCTGATGCACAATGTCACATGGGGACACGTTGACTTGTGACGACATGGAAAACATCTGCTGGGACAGCATTTATTTTTAAGATGTAATTTTATGATGAGACCTCATTGTCCACAACAGCATCGGAGTCGATAGATTACTTTCAAGAAGTTACTTTTAAGAGCATGACCACCATAGCGTGTTCAGTATTTTTTACGTGATAACCTTTTTTTAATGTATCAATCCACTGCTGAGCGAGGGTCTCGCCACGCTGTGTCGGTCCTGCGGGTTATATGATGACCATACTTCACCACGCTCGTCAGTGTGGGTCGGTAAAGTAGTTACTATGTTATACACGGGAGTAAATCAGTAGACGCGTGTGCTTCTCACCTTCTCCATTTCATTCCACTATTCCACATGGCCAATGAGCATTTCGTACGAGGGACATCTTGCGTCTGTTTCGGTCACTTGCCTCATGCGGTGCTCTCTCCACTTCTCTCTGTCCATTGCTGCGTCTTTCAACGGAAAGTGGCTTCCATTCCGTGCGGAGTTCAACGCGACCACCCACTCAGCGTTCACTCCCAATCGATGAGCCACAGTAGCGAGATGTTAACTCCCTCGCCTGGTACACAGGGGGTTGTGGGTTCGATCCCGACCCTGACGCCTGCTGCTGTATATTCGGAGTGTGCGTGTTTCTCTTCCCTTGGTCGTATGGATTTTTCTCCGGGTCCTCTGTTTTTTTTCCTCCGCATTTACAATCAACGTGCGTTTAGAGTATTTGGCCACTGCTATAGCTTATATAAGTACATGATCAGCTACTTCGTTGAGCTATCATTTGTGGCCAGGTCGCTTCCGAAAAGAGAGCTACAGAGCTCAGTGGGCCTTCCCTGGTAAAACTAAAAAAAGTTTTGTTTTAGTTGAGATGCTGGACTCAACCCACACGCGAGCCGTGTACACCTGACGCACAGATACCCCTGGCACGGCACAATTCAAACGCGAATATAAATCTCAGCCGTGAAAAAAATATCCACGGTGGGGGGGCGGGCGGGGGGTGCAGCAGTATAATTTAAAGGGAATAAAATCAGCAAATTGGTCACAGAGCTCTAAGAACGGAATGGGAGGATCAAAATAATGATTCCTCCGAGCCTCTGAGGTGCTGCTCCTCGCTCGTACGGTGAGCTATTTCCGCTTGCAAATGTCCCCTCCACTCCCGCCGCGCCCACCCACTATCAGCGGCCTCTTTAATGGCATCCGTAGTTAATGCATTGCGGCAAATCCATTTCTAATTTGCAATTGTATTGGGCTAGGGGGAGGAATACTTCCTGCATTTTCAAGCGTGCCCGCTGAAGATTGTGTAAACATGCCGTTAACTAATCTAACCCTCTTAATCTTCGACAGAGTTTTCGGCAAACACTCTATATTGGACGGCTATTCCTGTAGAACGCACACTTTTGATGAAAACCAGGGCCTATTTTACTCTCACACACGGGCACAGGTATGCATCCATGCACACGTGTACATGCACGGCCGGCACCATGCCTGGCCACCTTCGTCTCCCGTTTGCAGATGCAAACAATGAACCATGTTTTCTAAGTCAAGGCAGAGTGTATTTAAAGGTAGGCTTATGACCAGTTGAGATATGACTTGTCCATTGCTGTTCGCCACGATCGGGGAACTGAACGCAGGCCCTCCGGGTTTGTGTGGAGCAAAGTTTGCAGACCACTGCGCCACTACTCCCCACATTAAAACACAAACATACAAAGATCCTCCGTATGAATCTTGACTTAAAGCTTTCGTGACTGCAGGAAATTATATGCTTTGGAACTTTCGGTAAAGTCACGTAGATAGGTTCAAGGAAAATCACAAAATAACCAAAAACTACGACGTTTCGATCGTAACGCAAGCGGGCGTCATCAGGAAAAGACCCCTTTTCTTTGAACCTATGTGACTTTACCGAAAGACCCAGAGAATATCCTCCGTATGGTCTAAACAGAATTTTGGGGCAATTGCTGTTAGCGAGCACCTATGAAGCCCGGCACGGCACACGAGGAGGTTGGTGGCCAGCATCATGTCAGCCGCCTTTGTCTCCCTCGTGGCCATGTCAACATACCGAACCAGGTACTCATTTGAGGCTGAGTCGACCTAGGACCAGTTTAGATGACGGTCGCTGGTGTTGGCCGTGAGCGGTTAAATCGAACTCGGCACGCTAACGGCCGCACTACCAGCTCCCCGTGCACACATAAGCGTACACGTGCGAACGCGCACGTAAGCGTGGACACGCGCGTGCAAACACACGAGCAGATGCGGACAAGGCAAAGGCAACTATAGACACGCACGCACACACGCACAATCTGCGGAGCATTGTGGCAATGGAAGGTACACCAAAAAATTGTTGAAGTTGCCATTCCTCACGCGCCATTTGACCGTTGCCCCTTTGCCGCGGTGGGTGCGTGGAGACACTTTGTCACGCTGCGGTGTCAATGGCACCGCGATTTTAACGGACGTGACAACCCGGCATTACGACCAATCCATCTCGCGCCAGCTACCGCGCGGAACCCCCTTGGCCAATACATGCTGGGTCAGCTATTTCTCTTCTCCTTCTTCCTTTTAAGGACCGTGGAGGGGGGAAAAAAAGGCCATTTCTATCCATCATCAGCCGCTAATGGGAAAATATCCACGGTTTTTTTTTTGGGGGGGGGGCATAAATTCGCAAAGAAAACCATTACAGAGTAAAAACTAAAGTGCCACAGAGAGAGAGAGCTGTGCCAGAAGTGCCCAATTTGCCGTTTTTTCTTTAACAAATTGACATGCATTTTATGCTTTTATCGCTTAATGCACATCAGGGTTTTTGACAAGTTTCAAAGGAAAAGTTAACTCGGAGAAATAGCAAAGGTTACTTGATCATAATTTTATTCCTAAATTGTTACATACACTCTACATGTGTGTGTGTGTGAAAAGCCCTGTCTTAAAATGTTGACTCGTCTTTTCCTGTTATGTGAACGTTTTACCCCGCCGTTATTATTCAAAGACGAGTCTCTCCTTTATATAAAAAAAACACATTAATGCAGATCGTGCGTAATCTTTGTCAGCGCCGAGCGAACAGAGGGAATTCCACAATCCCACGACAGGGGCTAGTCCATCCCCAGGGCTGACAATATTTGCTTGCCTACGGCGTGTTATGCAATTTATCGACCGGGGGGGACGCGATGATGGGCTTCTGCGTTGAGCCCCCCCCCCCCCCGAAATAGATTTTGTGAGATGAAGCTCTCCAATCAGAGTGCCAGCTGAGCAGGTACGATAGCTTCACGATGACAGTGTATTGGTGCATGCATTGCCATTTGAAATGTCTCATCATAAACGTACAGTCGTACGTATATCGTGGCATACTTTTCAATGCTGAGAATGCAAACAGATCCCGTCGCAATGTCAAGAACTATTTGAGTCCGGCACATTAGAGCACATTCGGAAGTGCTTTCCGTTTACCTTTGCTAAGCAATCATCTGGCTTAGAGAATCGTAGGTGCACTTTAATTTATTTTCATTTTAATCATTTCTGGTATTGAACAGGTCCCTGCAGGGTGGGCTGGTAGGACAAGTCTCTGCGCTGTCTATTGCTGATTTTACACCCAATAACACGAGATTTCACTTCGTTAAAGAATTGAAAGGGGACGGACGGACGGACACATTAATCTATTGCAGGCTGGTACACTCAGTTTACAACTTCGTTCCTACCAGTATAATTTGGTATTATATCACATTCAAACACCAGATCTTGGTGATATTTTTGATGTACATTAACTCAAATCACTACACTGAATGCATTGCAGATGAAGAAAATAATAATGTTGCTATACAAATGTATACGAATTAATACAGCGAATATGTCCACCTGTAGAGTTTGTATGTCTGCATTTGTTCTCACTATAGGAATACAGTGTTTAAGATAAATACCTTAATCTGTAAGTATGTGTGGCACATTAGGAATGGACCACTCTTTTAATTATTTCCTCGTGCAGCAATGGAGCAAAGTGTGCTTTTGTGAAGGTCCTTATGTGCTGTGTGCAAATAACCGCCATGTGCTGTGTGCAAATAACCGCCACAAATTTGTTGTGGTTTTCACACATGATGATTGCTTGTGTTGCAGTCGAAACGTCGTGAGAATTTTATTGTTTTATATATTTTTTAATATTTTATTGTTTCCCTTCTACGTGAAATTACCGAAAGAACCAAGAATATGAATCCCTGCAGTCACGAAGCTTTAAATCATTGTTCTTTCTTTTATTGTTTTTCAGATATTTCGGATTCAAGCGGTTTTTAAAGAAAAAATCCACTTTTTATGATGTTCAAATCTGAATAATTCTAAAACGGTAGGAGCTTCCCCTGAGAGTATTAAGTACATTACTTGTTGTTCTTTCTATAAAAAAAGAATGGAATTTTTAAATTGAGCGGTTTCCAATGAGTACCTCTTTAAATATAGGAAGTTGAAGCAAGTCGTCAACAATTTTAGTTTATCTTTGGCGAAAAAAATACCCATTTTGAGTAATTGTTAGTGTCTGATCGTAGAGTAAAATTGTCAAAGATCATATCAGGTTAATTATTATATTTATTGAAAACGTTTGCCTGGCGAGGGCAGGCTTTATGAACGAGTGATCTATAAAAGAAAATGACCAAACATTAACATGATGCCACTTCCACACCTTACCCACCAAAGGTGGCGCCACACGGGTATGCAAAAGATCCTAATAATCTAAAAAAGACATCTGAAATGTCCAAAAATACCATTGAGTCGTGAGATTCATCGAGGCCCTGCTGAACAATAAGCCAAGAGGGCAGAAGCCAAAACGTGTGTAATTTTGGAGTCAGCGAGTAATGGTATTTCTCAGGTGATGCAAAGGTGTTTGAGAAGCGAGTGGATATATTTGAATGCGCTTTCTTTTCACGAGTTCCGAGTAAGTATCTTAGCAAGTGATATTGTCAACGGAAGCGTGTCTGTTTGGAGGCGAGTGGGGGGGGGGGGTAGGGGGGGGGGGCGTTTGCGATCTGTTTGCGATGCCAAATCTATAGCGAGAAGCAACTTGTACAAGTCAACTTGTCCCAGCGGTCGCAGAAAATACAATTGCTTAGTGTGGAAGATTGGTGCTGAACATACACTGTCTCAAGGCAGTAATAGAAGGTCTGTTAAATTACTTTCTGTGCCCTTTATTTCTCCGTGAAAGTGATTGTTGTACCAATAGCTTCCATGCGTCCCCTTGGCAGGAATGATGAATGGCTCACTCTAATGCAGACTGGCTCCCAGTTTACTTCCAATTTCATCGCTAACAAAAAAAATTGGACGTGTTGTGTCTGTCCTCTGATAAAGCCACACAAGATGCATGCAAGGAGAGTTTGTGAGCTTAATGTATTTTCAAGGACAATAGAAACAACTATAGCCGCGATCATTTAAAATTGCCGTTGTTCATTTGGTGCCTAATGGAAAAGTAACTGATTAAGCTGTTATTGTTAAGTTTTCAGTATAAGTAGATCATTCAATGTATATTTTTGTATCAATTAAAGGACAGCTAGATCACTTTCTCGGAATGTAACACCACTGTCCATGCTTCTATAGATTATCATGATTCAGGGCCAGGATTAAATTCATGAATTCAATCTTGATTCTTTCTCCCAGTGTAGCTCATGTACAATTTCACGTGACCACAGGTTTTCCAGGAACCAATTTCTTACAACACACGAGTACATAATATTAATCGGAAATGATTCAAAAAAATCATCATTTGATGCGAGCGCTGTGAGCATAACGATCGCTTCAAAATCGATTATAATCGATTAATTTACACCTACCTCCATGACTTGTACATTGGAACCTTTAGTGTCACTTCCACTGTTTCTTTTCATTGCATGGTTTGTCTCCGAAATGTATCTTACACTAATTCTTCAGCTGCACATGTGCAAATGGAAGACGGCCACCTGGTGTTTTTAACCCAAGAAGGCATACGAGAAGGGACCATTCTATGAAAGACGTAATAACAAACCCAACTCCTATTGGAGGGTGGTGGGGATGGGGGGATATTTTCTGAACCTCAGCCTCAGAGAGCTCCAGCTGAAATGAAGCCCTGCATGTCCATGCACATTCATCTGCGTCGCTGTAAATTAATGTACGTTGTTTTCTTTTCGACGTTGCTTGTTTAACCAGAAAAGCCTCTCTGAAAATCATGATTTTTTTTATCAGGAGGGTCCCGCGATGATTACTGCTATGTAGAATCCCAATTGAATAATTGCGGTAATTTTTTCCAACGTGGCAAATTGGGGCAGTGACGCCTGGCTTACTCATGCGAATATACGTCACGGGAAATTTACATCCGCTCTGAAGCAGGTGGCATATGTATTATTAAAAAAAATGTATACACCCAAAGTAATAACCAGGGCAGTTACTAGATTCGAACCGTGAATGTTTGCGAGGAGCGACGAACGCGCTGCCGCTGGGGCAGGTAACCGCTTGTACAGTGAGGGGAAAACGTATTTGATCCCCTGCTGATTTTGTACATTTGCCCACTGACAAAGAAATGATCAGTCTATAATTTTAATGGTAGGTTTATTTGAACAGTGAGAGACAGAATAACAACAACAAAAGCCAGAAAAACGTATGTCAAAAATTTTATAAATTGATTTGCATTTTAATGAGGGAAATAAGTATTTGACCCCTCTGCAAAACATGACTTAGTACTTGGTGGCAAAACCCTTGTTGACAATTACAGAGGTCAGACGTTTCTTGTAGTTGGCCACCAGGTTTGCACACATCTCAGGAGGGATTTTGTACCACTCCTCTTTGCAGATCTTCTCCAAGTCATTAAGGTTTCGAGGCTGACGTTTGGCAACTCGAACCTTCAGCTTCCTCCACAGATTTTCTATGGGATTAAGGTCTGGAGACTGGCTAGGCCACTCCAGGACCTTAATGTGCTTCTTCTTGTCAAAAAAGTTATAAATTGATTTGCGTTTTAATGAGGGAAATAAATATTTGACCCCCTCTCAATCAGAATGATTTCTGGCTCCCAGGTGTCTTATATACAGGTAACGAGCTGAGATTAGGAGCACACTCTTAAAGGGAGTGCTCCTAATCTCAGCTTGTTACCTGTATAAAAGACACCTGTCCACAGAAGCAATCAATCAATCAGATTCCAAACTCTCCACCATGGCCAAGACCAAAGAGCTTTCCAAGGATGTCAGGGACAAGATTGTAGACCTACACAAGGCTGGAATGGGCTACAAGACCATTGCCAAGCAGCTTGGTGAGAAGGTGACAACAGTTGGTGCGATTATTCGCAAATGGAAGAAACACAAAAGAACTGTCAATCTCCCTCGGCCTGGGGCTCCATGCAAGATCTCACCTCGTGCAATGATCATGAGAACGGTGAGGAATCAGCCCAGAACTACACGGGAGGATCTTGACAATGATCTCAAAGCAGCTGGGACCATAGTCACCAAGAAAACAATTGGTAACACACTACGCCGTGAAGGACTGAAATCCTGCAGCGCTCGCAAGGTCCCCCTGCTCAAGAAAGCACATATACATGCCCGTCTGAAGTTTGCCAATGAAGATCTGAATGATTCAGAGGACAACTGGGTGAAAGTGTTGTGGTCAGATGAGACCAAAATGGAGCTCAACTCGCCGTGTTTGGAGGAGGAGGAATGCTGCCTATAACCCCAAAAACACCATCCCCACCGTCAAACATGGAGGTGGAAACATTCTGCTTTGGGGGTGTTTTTCTGCTAAAGGGACAGGGCAACTTCACCACATCAAAGGGACGATGGAGGGAGCTGAAGGTTCGAGTTGCCAAACGTCAGCCTCGAAACCTTAATGACTTGGAGAAGATCTGCAAAGAGGAGTGGGACAAAATCCCTCCTGAGATGTGTGCAAACCTGGTGGCCAACTACAAGAAACGTCTGACCTCTGTGATTGCCAACAAGGGTTTTGCCACCAAGTACTAAGTCATGTTTTGCAGAGGGGTCAAATACTTATTTCCCTCATTAAAATGCTAATCAATTTATAACATTTTTGACATGCGTTTTAATGGATTTTGTTATTGTTATTCTGTCTCTCACTGTTCAAATAAACCTACCATTACAATTATAGACTGATCATTTCTTTGTCAGTGGGCAAACGTACAAAATCAGCAGGGGATCAAATACTTTTTTCCCTCACTGTATGTATGTGTGGGAGCAGTAGTGTAATGGTTAACGCGCTGCGATACGAACCCGGCAACCCCAGTTTGATACCCGCTCACGGCCAACACAAGTGACGATTATCTGAACCGGTCCTGGGCATCCGCTAGGTCGACTCGGCCTCAAATGAGTACCTGGTGCGGTGCATACACATCGCCACTAGGGAGACACAGACGGCCGGGCGTGGTGTTGGCCACCCACCTCCTCGTGTGCTGTGCTGGCCTTCATCGGTGCTCGCTCACATCACTTACCCCAACAGTCTGTTAAGGCTACACGGGGGATCTTTGTCTGTGTTTTTGTGTGTGTGCATATTGGTATCAGTGATGACACATGTTGCGGATTCAAGCATGTGGTCACACCCTCCTAGTCCTTCATCTATCATGAAAACATCACCATGTGGTCGGGAAAAAGCAGCTGAATATAAACACAAGGGAACTGTATTTCCATCTCAAGTCATCACAGCACAGTGTTTTCAATGTCACAGGCGTGTATGGTAATGTGCAACGCATGCACACACGTGTGTATATTTATTCAACTGAACGGTGGATTTGGCATGGAGTGATGGCACAGTGGTTATCCCACTTAGATCGATTCCCAGCCATGGCTAACATCAGTGGCCTTAGGGGCCATCCATTTAGTAGGTGCGCAAAAATCTGTCAAAACTTGACCCCTCCCTGTATCCTATAGAACGGCCGATATTTAATCCACGCAGAAACGATCAAGGATTCATAATATTAACGTGTTTAAGCAAACAGATAGTCCACCGCCGGACTAATTTGAAGGCCAATGTAGACAAATTATTATCGAGGCTGCACGCCCACCCCCCTGTTTCCCCATACGCAAGCGTACGCATTTGGGTCAACCCCCCTCCATGCGTACGTACTAAATAGATGGCCCCTTACAACACACGAATAGTAACAGCCACGGTCTTGGGCTCTTCTTCACAACTCGTGCTGACCAGCGTGGTATGTACAGTATCTGTGTTCAACTTCTTTCACACTGTTCGTAGTCAACCGAGATAATCACAGGCGCGGGGGAAGGACAACAAACTGAGGGATGGTCACACAGCCCCCATGGCTGATAGGGAGTTGCGGGGGGCCTTCATCCAGCAGTGGATTGTCAATGGACTCGAAATATTTGTTTTCGTAATTAGTATTACGAGCACATTACAAATAGTACTTTCAGTCCCGGATTATCCTATTAACAAAAGCAGCTACATATGTAGCTACAGGCCCCGCACTTTCAAGGGCCCCGCGCTAAATGCTTTCAAGCTATCAATTCCGGTTCAGTGATTCTGCACATGCTCTATTACTACAGTACTATACCGCCTTCAACTTTGATGAACGACCGGGTGTTTAAGGTTAGCGATTTTTCGTATTATCTGGCTGTATAGCAAATGAAAAGATACAATTACTTTACTATGCAAGTAAAATTTTTGTGTTTTAATATTCATGTATATTTTTTTAATTAAGAGCCCCTTTATAACAACACTATCTTCACTACCCGGCTTCGCCCGAGACTTGGATTCTTGTCTTGGATTAATACAACGGCCTACGCGGAGGATAGGGGGGGGGGATGCGTGACGTCAGCAGGCACACTGTGTGACGCTGCCGCATGCGGGTGACATCACAGATGTGACGTCACCGCTCACTTGCCGTGCAAAATATATCCATTATTGCGCCCCCCCCCCCAAATACAAAAGTCAATTTTTTTACTTTTTACATTGTGTGCAGATTGGAAGCTACCCACATGTCGGGAAGTATGCTAAACATTTCGGACAGACTCACATTCCTCTTTATATATAGACTACCCGGCTTCGCCCGGGACTTGGATTCACCACACCCGGCCGCCTTTTTCTCCCCAGTGGCGATGTTCACACCACAACAGTTACTCGTTTGAGGCTGAGTCGACCTAGGGGAGGCCGAGGACCGGTTAAAATAATCGTCACCGGTGGTGGCCGTGAGCGGGAATCGAACTCGGGTCGCCAGGTTCGTAGCGCAGCGCGCTAACCACTACACTACAATGCGTTACGCTTCCACATGCGAGGGTCACGTGACAGATTTGACGTCACAGCTCACTTGCCGTGCAAAAAAAATGCATTATTGAGCTCCCCCCCCCACAAAAAAGTGTATTTTTATAATTGTTGCATGGTGTACAGTCTGGAAAGAACCCACATGGCAAATTTCAAGTTAGTTGCATGTCGGGAAGTACGCTAAACATTTTGAACAGACACACACATTCACAACTTTGCCTTGTATATGTATGGAGGTACATGCCCCGCACTATCTCAATCCGACACCGAGTACAATATGGACAGCAATAAGACGGAATTTTTTGTTGGGGTTTCCGGGCTTTTCTTTCACCTTCTTGACCGCCACAATCGCAACTCGTCAAAGCACTTCACACCGACACCATATGGATTGTTGTTTGGTAATGCGCCGGCGAGTACAAACTAAGTGACGTTAGTTTCTTTCTATTCGGGCAATGCCACGACACGGGGCTGAAATATGGGCCCAAGATCAATATTTAAATTCATATATCGACACAGATATCCGCTGATGGAAATAATTCGCATCCAGACTTGCGCCAAATATGAATAAAGCAATTTGTCTGAGATAGCACAAACCAAATCGATATTATAATTAACCTGGACACGCGGACTCAAATGATGGAGGATCCGATAAGCGAATGAAACATCTCTCGAGATACCAAATCAAACAATGCGCGATGCGTGACAGCCAAATCAATGCGTCGGTTAGCATATTGACTATTAAAAAGCCCTGACCCAAGTGAACCGCTAACCGTTAAATGCATAGTGTCAGGCATTTAAAGGGAAACAAAATCAATGTTCCCAACAGAAGACGCTCATTTCGGCGTCGTGCTTTTTATTTTGCGCCCCAGTTGCTCCAACTGCAGGGCGGCAGTCGGCTTCACGTTAGTGACATTCGGGAGTTTTAAATAACGTGACGTGTGAAGAGATTCGTCAGCAAATGATCGGAAACTAATAAGCCTGGTGTTTGCTTCCATTATTATAGAATTCAGACTTCATGAACATGGAACCTTCCAAGGGTCTAACCCATTATTTGTATTTGATACACCATTTAAATGGTTCAAGATGTGGCATGCGGTAGCAACGTGTAACGCAAGTTCTCTGCACATACAGAGAAGACGGTGCTCCTTCCCCCAAGTGCCTCACTAAGGCAGCAGATGGCCTCAGTGCTGCACACAGAAGAGCTGAACAGGATTGGTATGAAGGCTGCATTCCAAAAAAACATCAAAGATGTTTGGTTATGTCCTTTTTTTTTTAGATGGACACCAGCTCCATAGTCAACATGCACCCTCCATGCTACAAAGAGCATTGGGAATGGTGCTAAATTGCCAATATGTGACATTGGGAGAAATGTTCCCATTATTGTGGGGGTGGTGACCACTGCATGTCTCTATCACCAACGTTCTAGGGGCTTAGCAATGAATGCTGTCCATGCAGCCATGCTTTGAAATGATTCAGGGTGACGATTACATTTTATAATTCACTTGCCTTTTTATGGCAAAGTGTCGAGCAAATACAATGTCTCGTGGCGACAAGTTTCCCAAGAACCAAGGGCTTGCAACGCACAGTGCACGAGTGGGAAATTCACTGCTCTCACGAGCCAAGAATGTCTGTGTGTCCCGCGCGTCACGTCACGCCACGTGAGGCCAACCCCCCTCATTAATATTCATGAGTGGGTGCATTTTTACACGAACGCAGAGAATGGTCGAGCTCAAATAAATATGTTTATTACGCCAAGTCGCTTCGAGCGTGACGTTTCTTTATAGAAAGTGACGGAAACATATAAAATCTACGCATCATCGTGCAAAAATCCGTGCGTGACGTCAGAGCACACGAGGCGCCCCACCCTCATTAATATTCATGCACGGGTGGAAATTTACACTGACGCACAAGAAGGTAGCGCGGGAATTAAAACATTTTGACGCAAATGCGTTCCAAATTTGACGTCTCTTGATAGAAAGTGAGGGAAATAAATATTTATACGCAGCATCACAGCGCATTATTTCTCTTCACTTGTTTGTTCCGCTCTTGAAACAACAACAGGTAAGTCTAATTTATGCTTCTAAATTATGCTAAAGAAAATATTTACTAATATAATGAGCCAATAATGTCTGTGTGCAACGCACGTGACGTCACTCCACGTCGACCAGCCCCCCTCATTAATAATCATGAATGGGTGACGTCACTCCGCATGGAACACCACCCCTCATTAATAATCATGAATGGGTGACGTCACTCCGCATGGAACACCACCCCTCATTAATAATCATGAATGGGTGACGTCACTCCGCATGGAACACCACCCCTCATTAATAATCATGAGCGGGTGACGTCACTCCACATCGATACTTTTTTAATTTTGCACCTCCGATTAACACTATTGGCTACGTACGGTGTGAAAGAAGTTAAGCATACATGCACATACATACATTTTAGGGCAGTGTTATTAATGAATGTGTTCAGTTGAAAATATATATTTTGGTTGTGCACCAATGATAATGCAGCGTCACAAAAAAATGGTTTAATTTGCAATAATAGTTCAACTGCAGATTTGCACGAGAAGGCCTAATGATATTTTCAAAAAGCAAAGCCTACAGAGAAGATTCCATTGTAGGAAACGCCTCATAATGTATTGACTTTGAGCAAATTGAACACGAGCAGAACACGAGGAATATCCCCCAAGCACACAATGGCCACGTTAGTGGATGACACCACAGAGCCTTTAACCTGCTCTTGACAGTAGATGGCACACTCTGATAAATTATCGTCGCAATGCCACATCTCAGTGGGAATCGTAAAACGCATGACCCATGGCAACTGGTTCACTGACAAACATGCCCGACCAACAGCCTAACCAGCCGCCAGACACCCGGGCCACGTGCAATTTGGCAACAGCTGTCCACTTTAGCAGACATATAATCAAAGGTACAAAATAAGGAGGTCCATTTATCATCGTCAGCTATGATTTATCCACTGCTGGATGAAAGCCTCCGCAAGCAGAAGTTGAAAAGTCGCGCTCAAAATAAATATCTCAAAGTGGTTTATTTCTCAATTTAGCACTGGGGCAGTGCTCGCCTCTTTAAAGCCCTGAGCCAACGGCGAAAATTCCACATTCATATGACGGGGTCGAGCCCTTCCATAAGAACAACCACTGTTGACTTCCCCCACAAAGCGGTTCTCTTTTTATTGGCTCCAGATTTATGAATGGGCCGAGTCAAACAATTGGCGTCTACCATTTACATGATCCCGGTTCAAACATAATATCTCGCTCTAAAAATCGTCCACTTTGTTTATCAGGTGCACACAATGACCATAAACCCATGCATTTGGGTCCACTGTCGAATGCAGTTCTCTAAACCGCATGTCTTTGTTTAGACAAGCTGTGCATAACTCGTTTTTTTTCATATACTGCCAGCTTCCCCAGTAATTCCATTCATAAACTCCCCTCCACCGTTAACAATTAGACGAGCGTACTGCACGTGCAGTTGCGAGGTGCATTCGCTCGGCTCACCCAAAGCCTTTCCAATCCTTGGGTCACGTGTAAAGTAGCGATTTGACAGTCTTTTTATAGTGGCTCCCGTGCCCTCTGGACCCAATATTGAAAACCCACAGCAGATTAAGATTCAGCCAAGCGTGGTGAGCGGGGCCTGGGCGCGCTCATTTTTCACGCCGCGTCCCAAACATCGAAAATATGTCGCGGAATTCCACAGCAGGTTGAAGCCGCGCTGAAGTTGTGGACGTTGAGACACACTTAACACACCGTTTGCCCGAACAATTCTGCACGTATGTGTTATACTCCGTGATCGACATTTCTTTAGAACTGTATTTTGCCTTTAGTTTGCTGTCCTTCCCCCGCACCTCCGATTAACACGGTTGGCTACGTACGCTACAAAATAAATTCAACATACATACATACTAAATAATTGAAATTATGTTGCAAAGCGTTCTTACATATGTTTTATAGACTTTTTTTTGTAACCATAAGTACTTTATCGCAGCCCATTGTCGGTCCACTGATGGAGAGGGCCTCCCAACGGATGCGTCGGTTACTGTGGTTGTTTGACCATGCTTCACCACGCCGGTCGGTGCTTCTTGGTGAAATAGGGACCAGCACCGGTTCAGATACCACTCATGGCCGGTAATTGAACTCAGGTTGCTGGATTCATAATCATAGCACGTCGCTGCCACCTCCACCCATACACAAAGCATTTTATGGGCATTCCACAACACCTATTTGCATTATGCCCATTGTTATTATTATCACTTATTTTAATACACACTGGTAAACAAATTTTTTTCGGGTGCTACATCTGGAAAGCCCCCTATGCATAGAAGCATTAGTGAAACGAAACAAATTGTAGGCATCGCTTTCAAGCCCACAGACTTGCAGTTATTTGAGTAGAATGTGTTATAATACCTTACGGTGGATAAAGGGCCTATCTTATTATTTAAGAGCAAAGCTAGCCAAAGAGATGTGAAGGCGGATTTAATATTTAACAGCATTAGGAATTGCAGTATGTACAATTCATATCTAGCATGTCAGGAGGAGGGTGAGGGAGGGAACATCTTACATTGTATTAATTTTATATAGAGCCATCGGCTCCTTCATATTCCCAGAGATTCAGCCATATGAATGTGATACACAGAAATTTCCTTTCATTTAAAATAAATGAAGAGTGTGGCCGTAAGAAATTTAAACACCATTAATATTCGTGACATTTGAAATTGGTTTGACTCCTGCTTTATATGTAGTATACGTACATGAACATCGTTTTATGGATACTATATCCTAAGTGCAGGCAGATGCTGCGATTTCAACGGAACGCGTGCGCCAAGGTTGTATCTAGAAGATGGAGATTCTGATGAGCTATTTGATTGCGTACGATAGCGCCCCTCTTTTGTACAACACGGATCGTTTATTGGCGCTCAAGAGATGCGGGTCTGTGGCTAGCAGCAAGGCGCAACACTGCGAGTTGAACTCCTTGCGGGCGAGCAACCCGGCCCATCATCATCTCTGAGGTCAACAAACCGAGTACAACGTTATGAGAATGCAAGTGAAGTCACGTATATAAAATAAAACAAAATGAAAGAAAATAATTAAATCACGACGTTTCGGAGGCAACGCAAGCTTCCGTCTTCAGGTGGAAGCTCCTAACACAGATATTCTGCGTTGACTTTTCAGGTCAGGCATGGATGGCTCCAGCTGAAATTAAACTCTGCGACAAATATCTACTGTTGAGTAAAGACAAAGACACGTCGTATTGAGAGTCAGCAGATGTGATAGAATTGAGATTCAGGGCTACACGTACAATTATCCTCGGGGTTGCTCGAGGTTGAGTCTAAATCTGTGAATTCGCCATTGCATCTTCCCTCCAGTCATCTGTATTAAAATCGAACTGACGGTAACAGGAGCACATGTGCACAGCCCTATGGGGGAAACACAGGAACCTATAATATCCATGCTACAGCAAAGAGGCTATGCTCAAACACATCTGACAGTCACACTCCTGTTGCAAACACGGATGCAAGCCCCTGTCGAATCTTGAAAAAGTGCATCCGAGCTCAGAGGATCATCTGGCCAGGTTCTGAGCCAATGGTGGAAATTCCTCATTCTGATAGCAAGGGACGAGACACAGATGGGCTTCCAACAGCAACAACAACAAAAGGTTAGAGGTGCAGCCGTGCAATTGCCTGCTCACTGCACCGCTGGGGGAAAGGGGCTCCAACTTGAGTGAGCTCTGGAAAGCCCCTCGAGAGGATGGTTTTTGCGATCTATTTTTCCACGCGCACCGAATTATTTTGGAAGAGTACCCACGCTTTAGCTCTCCACACGCGACCTGCCGATCGAAAATGGCGTGAACATTTATACTGCTGGGTTCGAGAGAGGCGGGAGGTTGGAGGTTTAAACAAAAAACCACGCAGCATCGTCCTAACTGCCACGCCAGGGAGATCGAACCAATGACCTCTGGATAGCAAGAGAAGCTGTGCCAACTATCACACCACGGTAGCATCTCCGCATGCAAAACAAAAAGCCATACTCGATTCATCAACCACAAGAGAGTGTGGTCAATGAGTGTGGGAGGAAACCGGAGCACCCAACGCTTGCGAGGGGAAAACACGATCCCATACAGATGGAACAGTTGACGTCCACATGTGCACAATTCACAACATGTGTCCGATCATATTCTTTTGGGTCTGTCGGTAAAGTCACGTGGTGGATAGGTTGAAAGGAAATAACACACAGAAAACTACGACGTTTCGATCACAACACTTACGATCAACCAACCCTCGCCTCCGCAGTGCTGGGACCACAGGCCGCGCGCACAGCCACCACTGCTCAGCCGAGTGCTTTTGCCAGAGCACAACCCGGCCGCGGATGGCCACGCCTGAACGCGACCGCGGGCCGTAGGCATGCGGCCGATGCCTTTTGCGGCGTGACCGCGTTGACAGCCTGCATGTCCCAAGCTTCTCAGTTGCACGAGAGGCACTGGACGGACCATCGACAGGTGTGGCGCATTCCTAAATGCATCTTCACATCCTTCCCTAAAAGGCGTCGGTTTCGGTCAACGCTCTCCACAGCGGATTCCTCTTCGGATCCTGGGCGCTGTGGCGCTCTCTCTCTCTCTCTCCCTCCCTCCCTCTCGAGTGCTCGCGGCGCTGGCGATTTCGCTCCGGTTTTTGTTTCATTTCTCCCAGTTCCAAGGACCCTGTCGATGACCCCACGACCTCAGCGGACGTGCGCAGGAAACGCGCGATACGCACCACCTGCCACCGTGCGCGCACCTCCTCCTCGTCACCCCCCCCCTCCCCCGATGCCAACCACGCTCACCGCTCCCTAGGGGGCGGGGGGGGGGCGGGGAGCGCCCCACCCCCCTCGACTTGCCACCTGCGGCGTGGCACCTGGCCAAGCGGGGCCTCGTCGCGATCGGTGCAGAAGTGTCGCCGCTTGCTCGGGTTTCGTTACAATTTCTTGTTCGGCTTGACAGCGGCTATGACGTGGACAGATGCACAATTGCGTTAATTGGTTGTTGTTGTTGTTGTTTTTTAAAGGATACCGTTAGCCCTTTGTTTTGTTGGAATATATACGTTCTGTCGTAGGTTTTTGTGCGTGTGATAATGCAAGTAGGCGTACGTGTTAAACGTTCCGAAGGATTTGGTGCTCATGCGTATAAAAGTGCACATTTAATTAATAATAATACAATAATACTTTAACAACCCTTCATAAATCCACTCATGGATGCAGGCCTCCCCCTATGCCACCTAGGTTATGAAATTCTTTTGACCACACTTCACTACGATGGCCAGTCTGGGTTGCTCAAGGTGGGAGATGGACCCAGAACCGGTTCAGACCACAGTTGCCACTGACATACCTGTCAACCCCTTATCAGTGCCCTACCTTATTACAGACCAATTCAGACCGTATTGGTCACCCCGTGCCCATATAAATCTCAACGTTCATCCTACAAAGTCCCATCACAAGGGAGAAACACAAACAAATAGACAAGACATGTTTTTGCCCGTATTGAAACGGCTGTACGCCTTATGGACGTGAAAACTAAATGTCCCTGTACAAGAATACGGGATAACCGTATGGGTTTACCAGGAATGCAAATGACATAAGCCGTGACTGTAAATCGAGCTCAGGATGCCATGTTCATAGCACAAGAGCCTCATTGGCTAACCAGTGTGTCACTACTGCCTGCGAACTGTGTGTACGTGTTTGTACACGTGTCAGAGTAAGAGTGCCTGTTTAACAATTGGAGTAATGTGTCTTCAAAAGCAATGTCAGGGGTCAACTAAGCCCATTACGTTGTGGAGATTGTCCCTCACTTAACAATCAAACCCACCTGCCAGGGCCGACCAAAGCCAAAATGCTGGGAGTTAGGATACCACGCTCCAATATGCAGGCAAATGGGCCTTGTGTTGTTGTTGTTGTCGTTTTTTTATGTATACCGCCACGTATTATTTTTGCGTCAAGTGACAAAGAAGCCGTTGCAATAAAATCTCTCTGGCCAATGTATCCCCACGTGTCAGAGAATGGCTGGCAGGAGATAATTTTCGCATGACTTTTCCAAATAAATCCTTGAGGGGGCTTTTAAACAAAAAATCGTTTACACAGTAAAGAGGGATGCACTTTCCAATAAACTCCATGAAATTATTTGTTGTATGGTAAGTTTAATGTTTTCACTATGTCAGAGGTGGAATTTAACCGAAATTAAGTGCAAAACCAAAACACATTTCACGTACGTTTTGTGTGTGCGTGCATTAGTGGGCAGACTGCGACCATCAACTGGCTCCTTGAAGCCGACGGCTCTTGGCCATTCCAGCTCGGCGCTCTGACCTCTGGAGCCACCCAGCCACCTGTACAAACGAGCGTTTTTTTCGGATTAATACAGAAATTGATTTATGTATCAGCGGAAAATATCAAAAGCGAGAGCGCTTGCCGACTCACAACAAGCAATGTGGCAGTGCTCGTCTCTCCATCGGTGGCTCCGAGGCAGTGGTGGTCAGAATTTCACATTCCCGTAGCCGGGGGCTTATCTGCTTCACAGGAGAACTGCTGTTGACTTTCCACAATTTGAATCCTCAACCAATGGCATGGTGCAACTGAATCAGGGTTCCACAGATTGTAGGGGACCCCCCCCCCCATTTCAGTACTAGCACCAGGGCTAATGCCAACTAAGCTAGGCCGCTGCCCACAACCACACCTCCGATTAGCACGGTTGGCTACGTACGGTGCGAGAGAAGTTCAACATACATACATTGTAAGTGAAATGCTCTGAGAACTTTGCTAAGAATATATAAATTTAGTGTTACAGAAAATGATATATATTTTCTGAAAATGTCTGTTACAGAAATTAGAAAATATTAATATTATAAATGTCCCTTAAAAGAAAAAAAATCTCCTGTAGACATTTTACTTAGTGATCTGTGGTTATACTTCTGCCAATAACTCATTTACATAACTTGAAGTCATCAATCTTTGATCTCTTCTAAAACACTCATTCACTCTCCTGGTAATAATAACATGAAACTTTACCACTTCTTTGGTTAGTCAATCAATCGTAATGAAGCATTAAGACCGATTATGATTATTGGTGGAACTGAGTGATGGATGCAATTATATCGCTGGTAGTTCTGCGTTAATTGTACGACCACGTGTGGCTGATATAACGTTACCACATCGAGGAACGTGGTTAATAACTATGCATAGAGCGTTAATGGATACGGTAGCACTTTGTCTAACTGGCTCTGGCCTGCGTTTAAAGCAATAATCGTGTTTTCAAATAAAAAAATGGTTGCAGACTTTTGATTTAAAGATTTCGTGACTGCAGGGATTCATATTCTTGGTTCTTTCGGTAAAGTCACGTAGAAGGGAAACAATAAAATAAATAAAATATAAAACAATACAATTCTCACGACGTTTCGACTGCAACACAAGCAGTCATCATCAGGTGTGAAAATAACCTTATTTTCTTGCTGTGCAGTCGAAACGTCGTGATAATTTTATTGTTTTATATTTTTATTATTTTATTGTTTCCCTTCTACGTGACCTTACCGAAAGAACCAAGAATATGGTTGCAGACTGTTGATTAAAAAGCAAGTAAATGCAATGGATTATAATTTTAGGATGGTCAGTGTATTAGTATTGTTATCGTTGTTGCATTCATATATAGAAATCACAGCCTATGTGGAGAAATAATAAATAAAGGAAATAAACATTACTCAGGTAATTTCTAAAACACCTTTTGATTGTTATACAATTATAGTGAAAATATCGGTTATGATGAATAGCTTCAATGTCTCGCACATGTGTGAACATATAAAAACTGAATTGTTTAACGTTTTATGGAATGCAAGGCAGTGTTATCTTACGCTGCCTAAAACAGTGATATCAACATTTATACAAAATGTACTTATTACTACCTGGACACAACAATCCTTGTATGTATCCATCGATTTGCAACAACACCACATTTTTTAAAGTCTTATTTTCCAAAGCACCTCTAATTGACAATTGAGGGAGTGGTGGGTGCGGTGGTTTGGCGCACTTTGCTGGTGGCCCGAGTTTGACTCTGGATCACGCTTGGCATTGGTGACAAGTGGTGTCTCCATTGGCAGCCCTAAACCAGTGGCAGGTAATACACATTCCTTCGCTGGAGATCCGTCTCTAGATATATAGAACAAATCGTTGACTTTCACCAAAGTGGTACTCATGATTTTGTTTTTTACCCTGGAGGGATGATAGCTTTAGCTGAAGCCCCACTCCAATTTAAAATTGAGTCCTCCAACACCGAGACGAGACACAAAGGCTCGTCGCAGCGTGAAAATACTAAAACAAAACACAACTATTTTTTACCTTACCAGGTAAGGCCCACTGAGCAATATATATATATATCTTTTTCACAAGCGACCTGGCCACAAATGATAGCTGAACGACGTGGCTACGTGGCTTATCATGTGAAAATCTATAGCAGCGGCGAAATACTAAAAAAACTCAGATCTGGCCGACACCATTCCTCAGCACCACTCCGCTCTGGTTGAAATCTAAAAAAAAAGTGCTCAATATTTAAAATTGGTGGAGTGGGGGGGGGGGGAGCTAGAATAAAGGATTCATTGGAGGCAGGATCATCATTCCACACTCCTGCATTGCTTGCCGTCTTGTCCCGTTTGTGTGCACGTGTTTATTGGCCTGCGTCGCTCCACGGCACTCCCGTTGTTTCGAGTGCCCACGGGGCCTCGCTTGAAAATGTTGCATCCTTTCAGGGGGGTGCTTGCCATTCTTACCTGCGGCAAACTCGGCCCGCTTGCCCATCGGCTGACCGCTCGCACGTGGCATATCAGGAGGACCTACCCACGAGTTGAAATGAGAATTTCACCATCATAAGGGGCTTACACGGCCATAAGCCCGTGGCCCATCAATTCAGCGCCTCATTGAAATTCCAGTGTATAATAACACTGAAGCACAGCATTCGCTCGCTGGGGAATTCGAACAACAATGGGCTCCCTCATGCATTTTTCAAAGCACCGGAGGTATTCTTCATATCGCAAAACCGAACTGTCAAGGCACCGGCGCATTTGTCTTTATAATTCACTGCGCGAGCAGACGAGCGGCGGCGTTGCTGGCGAGTGGGTATTGTGCTGTTTATTAAACGCACGGTCAAGGCTTCTGCTGGTCAGCACCCTGATCCCATTCACCGGAGGACCATTTACATTACAGTCCGAGTTTTGTCAGCGATAACAGGCATCGATGACAATGCCACATTCTGCACTGAAGTGCATTTTTTTCTCATTTTCAAAATAACCTGTTTATTGTGTATGTTTTTTTTTACAACTTTAACCATTGCTAGGGCCTGCAAATGACTCAAAGGTAACCTGTATATGCATATATGATATAATATGTAAAATAAAAAAGTCAAAGTGGTTTCCACCTCATGTGAGCATGAGACAGTGCTTACTCCTCTTTGCAGCTTTGAACCAGTGCTATAAATTCCACATTCCTATGGCAGGGGAGATTCACACGACAGGGTAACCGGGACAATGGTTGTTGGCGTCAATGTACAGCGAGAAAGAAATGCAACATACATTCAAAGTACAATTTATCCTTTCATCTCGAGAAGGCATGAAAGCCTGAATGAAAACCCTTGGCCGGGATTTGAAGTCGCGACCTTGCGACTGTGAGCCACTCATTCTACCGCTGCGCTCTTCTCCCGGACACATTTATGAAAGCAGGAATATAAATGATAACGGGAATTTTTTTTTTGCAAACAAACGACGCACCTACAGCATACCTCAATGCGAGGTTCAACGTTCGGGAATTTAGATCGACTTGAACGAGCAACGGAATCAATCCCCGTGGGGACGACGAGAAGGGGCCCGTGAATTGGCCTCGACCGTTTGCACTTGAACAAGCACTGCTCATTAGCAATGTATTGCCCAGGGCGTTTGCGGGAGGTCTGGAGAGGCCGTCCTGAATCGTCGTTTGTAATCAATGGCTGGAGCAAAATCATACTGAAGGCGTAAAAAAAAATGGCTGCCAACGAGGACGTGGGGAAATGTTTATTTTTAACACGAAGAGGGCCAATAGAAATCAGTCCCCAAGCGGCACGTTATGTTTGGATTAATCTGCACCCTACATATGTTCGGGGAGAATATTCCAATAGCAATTGGCTAGTTTTGACACTGGCCAATTGTAGGCTGTCCCAAGGTATACTGTTATAATTCAGTGACCTGTGTAGTGCATAGTGTATTATGAGGGCAGAGTGCTATCGCCGCAGTAGTCTGCACACTGCGGTATAAACCCAGCGATTTCAGTAAAAATCCTGGGCACTACTAACATCAGTTCCATGTGGAATCCGAACTGATCCGTGCTCTCTCTTCACCAACCCACATTGATGAGTATGGTGAAGTATGGTCAACGACCTCCACGACTGACATGGCTTGTGGGGAGGCAGTTATCCGACACTCAATTGACAACGGGATGAACATTGATATAACAATCATCATTATATGACTTAACACACAAACACACACACACGTATTCATTGGGCATGTATGTTAACACCTAACTGTAATCATTAATATACCGTTATAACAGATTAATCACGTGCCCGTCTTATTATCAAGAAGAAGAGACCACAATGGCATGGACATCTACTAAGACCAATCAATTTTGTACATATGAAGAACATCCATCATCATAACAGAAACATAGAGCAAGCCGAAAATACGCATGTTAAAACAAGAAACACGCGGACACGTGCATATATATAAAAAAAATCGCTCACCCTTTGCGCGTTATGGTAAAAAAAAGATCAATCAGCGGTCCCTGAAGAACATCTACAAAGGCTGGATACCGCAAAGAGGTTACCATGAAAACTGGTGCAATGGAAACCGACACGCGCTTGCCAGAATAGAGGAAGATCGAGGAGCATATGGGGAGACACTGTAGACAGGGACTTGGCACCTTTAGATTTAACGACAATGATGACACCATTGGACTTGGCACTGGGAATTGGCGTCATGGGAATTGGCGTCATGGGAGTAAATGACAACGATGGCATTGAAGGCAGCACGCAATCGGAAGCAGTGGAGGGAATTCAACTAAACTGTTGTTTTTCTTATTTTACCAGGTAAGGCCCACTGAGCTGTACAACTCTTTTTCAGAAGCGACCTACCAATCACCTGCTGGTTGCTCAACAAAGTGGCTTATCATGTGGAAATTTATAGCAGCAGCCAAATAATCTAAAGGCATGACGTTGATTCTAAATGTGGAGGGGGAAAAAAAACGGAGGACCCAGAGCAAAATCCACTCTACCTCGGGGAGAGAGACGTACAAACTCCAAATATACAGCAGACGTCAGGGTCGGGATCAAACCCACGACCTCCTGCATACCAGGCGAGGTAGTTAACATCTCGCTACTATAATGCCTCCTGATCAGAGGTACTTCTTCACGTGGTTGCCGGCCACTACAGAGCAAACCTCAATGAGTCCGCGGCCGTCTGGACCGGCCGCAGGAACATCGCCCATCGTCTGCGGCGACGAGCGGGCCACATCTCAGTCGCTAGAGGACCTGACGATTCGCGTGCCGTCACACAGACCCACGTGAGGGCCCAGCTTCGGCACGACGGGCGGTTCGTTTGTTTCACACAGGAGCGTGTTTGAGTGGTGCAAAAGGCACAACAACAAAAATGGACGAGTGAGCAAAAAGATTGCTGAGGCTTTGGAAGCAGATGTCATGAAATGGTTGTAGCGTACCTGTCCCAATTAATCCTACGTTTTTGGCGTTAGAGCGTTAAAACACCCTGGCGACAAACGTATATGTGCAGCAGGGGAATAATAGGACAACGTCTCATTCACTTCACTGCAATTTAAACATTTCTTAGCACTAAAAGTGGGAGCTTACCTTGAAGCAGCCGCACACTTCAAGGCAAATGTCCCTCTTTAAAAAAAAAAAACGCTGCACCGCAGTACATCCCGACACCGGCAACGTTCGCGCTGACCAACTCTTGGCAAGCATCAACTCGTTTGCAAGCACCGTGGAAATGTTTGAAAAGGCATTTGCGTTTCTGTGAATGGATCAGTTTTGTAACCGTAGATTTATAGATAACTTTACATGGTGCTCAGAATCTGATGGATGCGGGAAGCCACCGCTCGACGAAAAAAAAAAAAGTATTCGCTGACACGCGTGCCGCCCCGTCGACCGTTTGCCATTTCTTCGCGGATTGCTGCCTCTGCACAAACGCTCGAGGCATTGTCGCCCGGTAAAGTGTGGCCAGTCACTGGCACATCAAACCCGATGTACATTTGTCACAATAGGCGAGCAACACTCGGCTTGCGACGCTTATTCCATTGCGACTCGTCCGGTCTGGCAGTGCTATCCAGTCTCCGTGGTGTAACCTGATCAATCTCGCTGCAGAGAGCAAACCTGCTTGACCTTCCGCGGTTTTCAAAATATATTTCTTTCATGAGCACGTAGTGATTTATTTATTGACGTATTTTCATTTAAGCAGAGCAAAAA
This sequence comes from Petromyzon marinus, assembly GCF_048934315.1. Classification (NCBI taxonomy): domain Eukaryota; kingdom Metazoa; phylum Chordata; class Hyperoartia; order Petromyzontiformes; family Petromyzontidae; genus Petromyzon; species Petromyzon marinus. The sequence goes on along the minus strand of NC_133679.1, from coordinate 4,011,959 downwards.
TAGAAAAGCGGACTCAGGATGCAAAAGATCGTGGTAACCATTATCGACAAGTAGACGTAACAACCCGAGTTGTCACCTAAGGCAAGAAGCAAATCATCAGGGTTCTCGTCGTGGAGTACACAAGTAGCACGATATATTAGCGGACAATGAATCTCCTTTCTCGTACTTGTCCCTCCACGTAACAAACAAAAAAAACGACCGGAGAGGTGTCCTTGCCACTATAAATATCGGGTAGTTCACCAGCATTGGTTTAAGCAGGCTTGAGTCTGCTGATGAGACATCGAATGTCAAAAAGTGATCCATAGCTTGCCCGATGTTAACCAATGCTGCTGAAATGATGCACTCGCAGAAGGCCAAAGTGATTGCTGGGATGTGATTTTTTTTTTCTCTTTACGATAGAAAAGAGAAGCGGAGGAAAGCGAGAGAGGGAGAGAGAGAGAGAGACAAGAGAAAAGGAAGAAAGATTGATGGGCAGAGTGGACCCAGTGGGGTAAAATGATCAGGCCTGCAATAGGTCCACCTAAAAGGCAGCAGCAGTAGCAGTAGTAGCAGCAGTAGCAGCAGCACACCTGCGAGCAAGCGGCGAGTGAATCGTGCGGGAGATGCCCCCCAGGGCTCTCGAGCACGATCACCGTCCAGGGTTGAACAATTTCCCCGCAACGAACGCAGGCGACTTTCACGGTGATTGACGTGCAAAAAAAAAACAACGCACTCGTCAAATTTAATTGCTCGAAGCGTTATCAAGTGCTTGTTTCATTCAATTATTTATCATGCATGCGTCGTAAGAAAAACAATATTGCACAAACTCGCGCAAGATAAATTGAGTACAGTGTCAAAAGGAAAGCCGCGCCGTAGAATGTGGTTTTAATTTTTTTCCCCCATTTATTCCATCAACATAGATTAACGCGTTCATTTGGCGCACAATAAAAAAAATCAGATTTCTCCAGGCAATTGAGCCGTAACATACACTGCATGTTTCGCAATGCTGCAAATATTAATTAGATCACAAATAAAATAACTGGAACGAATCTGAGCAATGGTTCACACTGCTCGCCGAGCATAACTTAAACGGATCGGAACTAAACCCTACAGTTTAATTGTATACATTTGTGGGTAACATCTTGCCACTTAACATTTGTGCATTTATTGATATATCTAATGAGCCGTATTTATCTGAAGCTCATTCAGGTATGTGCTCAACATGTAATACACACACGTGGAAAAACTATAGATTCAAGCACTGCTTAGACATACTGCAGTCGAAAAAGTGTTGCTGGCTGGCGTGCAGCCAAGTGCACGTTGGTGATGTCACCGCGCACATCTGCGTGATGACGTCACCCACATACCACACCGTTGTGCAAATGCGATAGAGGAGAGATGGTAGGAAATGAAGGAGGGAGGAAGAGAGGAACGGACAGGAGGAGGTACAGGGAGAGAGTGAAAGGGCGTGAAACGGAGTAGAAAAAGAGAGCAAAACAGAAATAGAAGATTCTTTGAATTAGATCGCGTAAGTATAAATGTGTTGAAACCCTCCACCACCCAACACTGGTAAAGTAGTAACTACTTGGCGCTTTGTTTACGTGACAAATCCCTTACTGCGTCGGGTGGTGGAGGGTTTTGACGCATTTTTACTTACACGATCTAACCCAAGAACCTTTATAATGAATAATGTTGGTCGCGAAAGCCTACGTGTTAAACAGATAGAGGAGAGCGAGGGAAATCGACAGGCAGTGGAGGGGAAGATTGGGGAGAAGCAAGAGAGATTGAGATGGGAAAGGAAGATGTGGGAATGAAGAGAACGAGGGTGAGAGGTCTAGAGAGAGAAACAGGGAGAGAGATAGGGGAGACGGGAGTGGGTGAGACAGTGGAGGGAGGAGAGGGAGGGAGAGGTGGAAGGGAGGACAGGAAGAGAGAAAGAGAGAGAGACAGAGACAAGGCGAGGCATCCAGACACGTCGTGATATTCAGTAAATATAAGGCAAGAGAACGTTGGAGAGACAGGGCTCTATATGAAATCCAAAGTTTTGCTGGCTGGCTGGTTGGCTGGCATGCAGCAAGTGTTGGTCAGTGCTCAGCTTCATCAGTGGACTTAAATCAGCAGTTGACATTCCACAATACTATGGTGGAGTTCAGTATGTCCGTGAAAAAGCTACTGTTGACTATGCCTATACCCAGGTTGAAAGTAAATATAGGAGAGGGTGGCAAAAGTGTCACTGCTTAATATAATTATTACTCCAGAAAATGTGCCAACTTTGTGGCCAGATTTGAACCTGTCAAGTAATGCATCACATTTCAAATGTCATAACATTGTGCTATATTTGGAATGCCACATCTTTCAGAACACTTTTCCACCGCTTACAGATTGCAATGAACTCATCTCTGTAAATAAATTGTTTTGCAATAACGCAATTGCACGACGGCCCCTCGGTCAAGCTGTTGGCGTCTGATAGAAGGCTACTCCCTATGCTCTCTTTTAAATCGGTGCTGTACACCCGAGGAAAGTTGGTGTCAGAACATTCACTCGGTTTCTGCTTATTTGAGCTCTGAACCTGCCGTTAAGTGAAAAAAAAACCGCATCAAAATTGAGCACATTTTCAATGCTGATGCTGAGCTATTTTGGAGAATCCATCAATATCGCGCACAGGCAGAAGTTCAGTCAAATTATCTTTGTGGGTGCAAGGTCCGGTAAAAAGAGAAGCTTGTTTTAGTCATAGTTCGCAGTACACTTCACATTGTATAGTTCTACACGGTTATGTCGTCTTTATTGTCCCACTGCCCAAAAACTTGTGTGCATGTACTGGCGGCTCTGAATTAAGAATGTGCCGTTAAACCCGCCACCACCCGACACAGCCAATAAGTAAGGTATGTTTAACGACGCATTTATATTTATGCGATCTAACACCCACCCACCCCCCCCCCCCCAAAACAAAAAAAAATCTATATTATGGATGACATTGGTCGCGAAAGCCTACTACGTGTTAAACTGATTTAAGAAGTTTGGTTTCTTCTATTTGAAGCCAAGTTCAATCACGAGTATCTGCCGCGGTGAGGAGTCGAACCTTTTCCTCAGACATGCACTCCGGCTTCCTGACAGTGTTTCCCCCTCCCACCCCCCCCCCCGAAATGTTTTAATTCCTTGGCATGTTTCGTGAACACCGGTGCTCATCTCAGCCTCTCTCTTTACCATTTTCAGCATTTCGTATCTGCCGACAGGCCGACTCCGAGGCGGTGTTCACCATCCTGCACAGTGATGATTACTTTGTGTCCCAGCAGCAAAGGATAGCTCTCCACAAAAAAATGCCGTGCATTACTGGTGGAGAAATAGAAACTCAAGCTGCACGAGAGTGCATGAAATAAACTGCTCTACAGGGTCACGAGCACCGCACACGTTTCAATTAAACTTCATGATCCCGATTTCAAGGTCGTGTATTTTACAGCAGACAAATACTCGAAACGCATGTTGATTCTAAACGTGGAGGGAAACACCGGAGGACTTGGAGAAAAGTCCACGCGACCACGGAATGAGATACATGCAAACTCTATATATACAGCAGGTGTCACAGGGTCGGGATCAAACCCACGTCCTCCTGCACACCAGTCGAGGGAGATAACATCTCACCACCGCGGCGCTCCAGCCAGCCTGACTCTGCTGATGAGTCCCAGAAGATAGAAACTGGTCCAGACATCGCTTGCTTGAGCAGAGTGCTGCTTGGCAGGATTGGTCTGGAGATCCAATAGAGCAAATTACCTAAACGCGCATTTAATGTGGAGACGGTGCGGACTCATCTTTATATGCACTTTTAAATAAAAGCTAGTAAAACAGCAAGTTATAACATAATTGACCCAAACTCATGGCAACATGTATATTTTGTAAAGCCTCTCTGTCAACATTTACTCTTTGAAAAATAATCCTTTTTGCTGGATGAATAACACGGTCTTAGAATAAATTGGCAAAAGAAAAAAACTAGCGCACGGTGTTAACATTGAAGCCACGGTGCCTGGCAGGGAATGTGAAGTTCTGCCGACACCAAAGACTCCCAGTGGCCCGAGGTGAGTGAATGATGATGGCACCAGATGACACCGGTGGTGGCGGCGGTGGCGGCGGTGGCGGCGGCGGCGGCGTGGAGGAGGAGGTGTGGTGAATGTGGTTAGGTCCAGTGGAAAAAAATAAAAATAAAACGTTCGTCGTGCAGATTGAGAGAAGAGGAAGGATCGTCGCCAATGCATTGTGCACATTCATTCATTTCATGACAGAGGACCCACCCGAGTCGCACTCATGATTGTTCACGAACCTTTGTCTTTTTTTTTACTTAAAACTTTCGTGACTGCAGGAATTCATATTCTTTGGTTCTTTCGGTAAAGTCACGTAGATTGAAAAAATAATGAAAATAAAAGAAAAAAACTTTGCTTTATTGTGAGTGTCATTCCACAGTCCCATAGCAGGTTTCAGTTTCTACCATAGGATGACCACAGCAGTAATTATTGTTTTTACATCCAAAGGACTCGGTCGACTGGCATATGAAAGTTCGCAGCCTTCCAACGAGGAGTTCAGGGCTCTGTCACACAACCTCCTGGCCGGTTGTTGATGCCAATTAACGACGTCCATTTCACCTCGATGACGGCATTCGTTTGGTTTAGGGTAACGTGACAACGTGCAACAGGTGGGCTGTCAAAGTACAACCCAAACTCTGGACCATGTAGTCAACCAATGTGCTCCTGCAACAGAGGGATAACAAAACGACAAAAAAAACCTCTCTGCCGAAGCCCCCTCCGTCGTGACTAGCAGACCTCTACATTGACATTCATCTCCTGAACCACATCGCTATACGCACGAACAGAAAAGAACACGGCCCGGAATCAATAATGCAATATTGCACGACTCTCCGCGTGCTAATATTCCACGTGCGCAGCCTATTCCATTCACGCATACATCAAGTCCCACGCAGAGACAAAAGGCGAGGATAATTATGCTGGTCTCCGAGGCAGAGGAGGAGAGTTGGGTATTCCCATCACGTAGGCCTCACGCGAAGGGCAAAGAGCAGAGGGAGCCTCGAGTGGCGAGCCTCACAGAACAGCATGCTTCCTGCCAAAGGGCCTCCTTTAATTTTCATCACAGAAGACGGAGGCCCTCGGAAGAAGCGACGCTACAACCGGCTTACGCCTCCCTTTGATGGAGCAGAGGAAGATCCCCCCCCCCCCCCCCGAGTCCAGAGGCCACTCTCCTGGAGGCAATGAAAGAGACGGAAATAATTAAGGGAGTCCAGGATGCTTGCTCTAACCCCAGGGCCAATTAGTAACCCATAGGTGCCGGATTCTGCCACGTGGAGTCTGCATACAATGCGTTGCATTAGGCACTGTAGGGACTTTTTAAAGGGCTGTCGTTACGCGTGCCATGTGCCCTTTAGAAACCACACACTGCAACGTTCGGATCAATTGAACGAGAAGATTACCCAATGGGCATCGCTGTTGTTGAAGGTGGGCTGTATTGGCAACGGATTTTGGAAACGTTTAAAAACCATGTCCACAATAACTCCACGTTTTATATTCTCCTCACTCCCCCCGCCCCGTCCCATTCACGTGCAGCCAATTGAGTCCATTCTTGTTGTCGTTGCGATGAGCCAACTCGGATCGGCGCTAATCACCGGGTACCTTAGCCACATCAGGCTTGTTAATTGATGCACATTGGGAACAATTATGATATTCTGTTTCACACGCCGAGCTGGGCCATGACACTTTAAAGTGTCCGCTTCACGTAATTAACTTTACACACACCGCCCCCCTCCGCCCCCCTGGTTAGAATCAAAGAGAGAACCTTGATTGTATTGTTTCTGCTCTTGAAATGTATTCACTACCTCGCCAGTCAACCGCGTCCACATAAACAAGGAGTGGTTAATCAAATGTGTTTTCTCCCCGGCCGTTGCATTAAAAACAATAGCGACAACCGACGTCGCACACTCAGTTATTTTTTTTCCTCCGGCTTGCGCTTCCTTGTTTTATTAATTATGAGGCGCGTGCTTAACTGCAAATTAACAACAAAATGTTAAACGCATGCAAATGTGGCCGTTTACGGAGGCGCGATAGCGAAGGCGTGAAGCCAATGGGTCACTTTGTGGTGACATACACTGGAGCAGAGGGACGACTCGACCGCCGCTTGTTTCTTTCCGCTCCGCAGATCTGCGGCCGCATTGTTCTACGTATGACTGTACACATAAGGGGGCCGCCCATAAATGACGTCACGCGATTTTGGGGCTATTTTTGACCGCCCCCCCCCCCCCTTCGTCACACGGCGTCACAAAAAGTCAGACCCCCCCTCCCCCTCAAATATGACGTCACCAAGCTCTGCCCCCCCCCCAAATTTTTTTTAAAAAAACATGCTTCAAATCGCTTTAAGCTATTGTCATTGTAGTGCGTATTTAATGTGGCGCTGCACTCTGATGTTGTAGGAGAAAACATTTATTAAAAAGTCTATTTAATTAAGTAGAACGTGTTGTTGTCTATATTTATTTAAAGTTGCGCATTTTTACGTGGCGTCACATTTCTCAACCCCCCCCCCCCCTCGTCACACATCGTCACAAATGTCTGACCCCCCCCCCCAGGTGCGTGACGTCATTTATGGACGGCCCCATAGACAATGATTCGAATTACAATTGGGCCAGCGGAACTTTGAAGGCATATAAACAATGTGCCCATGTCTTTTTTTACGGGGCCTCCACCCGTAATTAGTAATTATGCAGTTGTTTTGTTTTATTAATATTATTTGTGCGTCATTTACAACGGAAATGGGTCATTTGATAAACATGCATTTAAACACGTGATGCGTTTAATGGATTCATTTATTAGATGTTCGAACGCAGGATACCTGTATTATAACTTTTTGCTAAATGTACGTTTTTTGCTCTGTTAGCAGGGTCATTGCTATTTGTAAGTTACATTGATTAATACAATCCATCACATGAGCCTGGCATACTATCCACTTATTATTTTATTGGTATATATAAAATAACATTTTCATACTAGTTCTTTCGGTAAAGTCACGTTGAAGGGAAACAATAAAATAATAAAATACATATAAAACAATAAAATTCTCACGACGTTTCGACTGCAACACAGTCATCATCAGGTGTGAAAACCAACAGTCATCATCACACCTGATGATGACATTTGTTGCAGTCGAAACTTCGTGAGAATTTTATTGTTTTATATATATTTTATTATTTTATTGTTTCTCTTCAACGTGACTTTACCGAAAGAACCAAGAAGATGAATCACTGCAGTCACGAAAGCTTTAAATCAAAATCTTCATACTATATTGCATGTAATATTAAAGTTAAATATTTCCTCCTAACGCATATTGACAGCAACACAAGACATGTCGCAATACGCCCGAGGTATCCATTCGTGGTCCCTTAGGCTATGGTCAGCGGTCCGATAAACAGTTTCCAGATACGATTTCGAGTGCCGAAACAACCGTAATTTCTCACTGCACGTGTATATTGTTGAGGGCTGACAGCGGTGCGTAGGTGCACAAAGGTTGGGAAGCGCTGCAATAAACATCGTGGCACACCAATAAAATTAGCACCCTCTTTTTCGGTGGACGCATTCACGGCACCCTCCGTGTCCCGGTGAGGATATTGGTGATTATTCATTGCCACCGCTTGGAGCTATAGAGATATGACCAGTGCGGCCAAATGGGCAATAACTCTGTTCGGACGACGTTAAATTAGCGGAGCGGATGTTGCAGTTACCACGCGGTGGAGGGTAACCTTATGAGGCACGCTGCCGCAATATCCATCAAGGAGTTATGATAGCGCGGGTCTAAGTGTGCGACGCACCGCAGCCTTCCCAGGCATCTGTTAAACCCAGCGTTGCTGTTAGTCTTGCATGCCGTCTATTGCAGTTTATTGAGTTCACTTAAGGTATGTGCAAAACATAGGACGGTAAAGACACTGCTGTACAACCCCCCATAAAATAAACCACATTGGAGAGTTATACAGCACAACCACTGAAAGCCTAACCCAACAAAGTAGGAATTTTACTCAGCGTATTTCATCGTGTTGGGTGTGAAGCCTGCTGTTCACTATCCTCCTGGCACCTTGCTGCTCATACGTGGCATGTCCTCACCACGTGGTGATTTCTGTGCGATCCACCAACCCCATATGTGAAAGCCATGGTGTGTCGGGATGTGCCACTGTGCCTCACTACATTTCTACAACAGCCAACGATAAACGCGTCGATGGCTAACTGCAGCAGGCTGGGTGGTGCCGTGGTTAGAACAATTGACTCGCAATTCGAACATTATAAGCTCATATCCTGCAGATTGTCTATGCCGGGCCGTTAATTGAGTATGCGCATTTGTGGGAAGTCCACAGTGGACATACATTCATTAATAGGGGTTCTAGTGTACTGTCTGTAATTGCAATACAATTTTGATTCATATAGCGTCTAGATAAAACTGCATATCAAGATGCTGATGGATTTTTCACACGTAGGCTTTCGTGACCAATACTATTCATAATAAAGGTTTTTGGGTTAGATCACGTGGAGTATAAATGTGTCATAACCCTCCACCACGCGACACAGCGAGTAAGGTTTGTCACGTAAACAAAACGCACCGATGAATTACTCCTTCAGCACACCGGTGTGTTGTTGTTGTTGTAACTTTACCCTCCAATAAACCGGTGGGCTGAAGTAGTAACTCATTTACATGACAAACCTTACTTGCTGTGTCGGGTGGTGGAGGGATACGGCACATTTATACTTACGTGAACTAACCCAAACAAAACATTTGCTATGCTGATGGATACACATCTTACGGAAAGACTGGCCCCTGGCACAGAAAGGTGGAGATAAGAAACACCCTAATGCAACATTTGAACCTATAGACACTGTTATAAAAAATCGATCATGATTGTACAAATGTTACGTAAAAAAAATGCCATTTGTAAAGTAGAATCAGACATGATAAAGACTGTGACCAAATCTCGCCCAATCTCAGATCCTTCGCAGGGGTGAGCGTGAATAGCACTGGGATGTGTGACCACCAGGCCTGCCAGCTTGCAATAGACAGCTTCGGGGCTACTCGGTGGCACATAGAGGGCAGTGGAGCAAAAAAAAATCCTTGTTATTGTTTGCACTTCTATGCTTCCGCATCTTTTAGAATCTAGATTGAAACCCCCATTTCCTTTGAACTGTTTTTGTGTTAAGTGTTGTCATTTCCCTGCACCTCCGATTAGCACGGTTGGCTCACGTAAGGTGCGAAAGAAGTTCAACACACACACACACATTCACCTTTGCTCCCCACCTTCACCAACCGGTACTGACCAGCTTGACGAAGTACGATTAAATACCCACATCTAGAAGGAACACACCTAGCAGGAGATTGACCCAAAGTGCCTTGCATGTAGCATCATTCTAAACATATTTTGGACTGTTCCTGAAGTGCTCCATTACAACAATGCACTCTCACTGAATGTTTTGCTGATCACGATCAATTGCGGGCACGGCGGCACCAACTACAATAATTGCAATTGCCCTGGGATAGGTTTTGAAATGAGAAGCCATTCCAAAACTCTCATCGCCACGGCTTCGCAACCTTTGTAGTTTTCCCAGGGCTTTCCAGTTTTTGTTTTTGTCTGAGGATGTATTTACCGTTAATTAAATACACGCGTGCTTTTTATATACATTATGATGCTAAGCAGTTAATTATAAATATAATGATCAGAGTATTTGAAAGGCCGAGCAAGCATTATGACAAAAAATGCGTGCAATTATAAAAAAAGCGAAATCAATTGTGTGTTTTTTTTTTATGGTAAACAACAATCATAGCAGATTTTAATTACACTCGTAAGCCCTTTTTAAAAATTAAAACAGTTACAATATTAATTATTGTCTTTAAATAAAATATAGCAATAGTAAACCATTTAATTGTAAGAGTAAATCATGAATGCAAGTGCTTCTGCTGCATGTATGCTTAAGTTATTGAGCAATCTCTTGGGAAGGAATTTGTAACTCAAAATTTAAAGTGTTAATTATATTTTGCATTGGAATTCCCCTTCCCTACCCTATCCCCCCACGTCCGTCGACGCAGCAGTATACATTCTTCCACCACAGTCGATCGGCAAGTCTTGAGTGGTCTGGGTCAAGTGTGGCTCCCCCAATCTCTTTCCAGATGCCTGGACATCGTTGAATAGTAGGCCAAATACCCTCTCTAGAAGGGCTACTCTAAATCTCCCTCTACCGGAGGCCCTTTCGCCAGCAGTGGGGAGGGCAACACATTGTAGGGCTGCCCCTTTGACCTTGTACGATATTTATTTTGCGTGGTAAGACCCACTGAGAAATTGAAGAAGTCAATACAAATATGCCACATTCGCATTGTTGGTAACGTTGAACATTTCTCTATACACACATACACAGGGTGCTTGTAAAAAATGTTAACACTTACATACAACTATCGTTTTTAATGGAAAAAGAACGGATAGTACACTGTAACATGATAACAAATGTATGTTAAACGCTTCAAAAAGTCAAAGAGTCTCCACTTGTTCGCCATCGTTGTCAACGTGTTGCCTGGAATCTTCTCCAGGTGATCTCCAGAGCCCGCAGGCAGCAGCACATGTCACGTGGTATTGATGCAAATTCTCCGAAGTGTTAACATGTTTTTGAAGCACCCTCTACTCGAAAGTCTACACGTGAAATTGCACTCAGCACTGCACTCTCAAATTATATTTCCCCTGCCGCAAGGCTAGAGATATACGACAATTATGGGGCATGCAAAATTATAACAAAAATTTTGAGTCGTGTGATCACTTGCTCGCAGCCTCAGCAGCTTGGGGTAAGCCTGAGAAATATTGCAGCCAACTTAGCAGTAGGTCAGCCTATGCTGCCTAAGGGCTAGCGGTAGTATTTAAAATGATAGCCCATCCTGTATATCTGCATAAGGCACTTATAAGAATACAAATCTTCCATTTGCAACTGCACAGAGCATCATCGCAGGTGACATACTGGGTATTAGATGCGGCTGTGTGGAATTACGCCAGGATAATGTAAAGCATTCACCTATTGTTGAAATGCATAAAATACAGCTGCAAGTAATTTGGAGCATTTATAGCCACTGCAAAAAAATATATGTAGAGAGAGAAAAGATAGAGAATGATGTACGGTATAGAGAGAAAAAAAAACCCCAGCAGGGTAGCTCTCTGACCACAGAATGAAAACCGATGTGGAGAAAAGGGGAGTGTCTCCCCATGGCGTGACAGCGTGGTGTCCTGCAATTACGTGGCTAAGAGGGGAGAGTTGCGACATCCCCCCGTGTCCGTGGTGTGCAAGTGAGAAGCAGAGAAAGCGTCGTGTGCGCGTATCTCATGGGGCACAGCGGTAAGAGCGCGAGCGGGAATCGAACCCGGTGACCCGAGTTCGATTCCCGCTCACGGCCGGCAAAACCGGTGACGATTCTCTGAACCGGTCTGGCGCCTCCCCTAGGTCGACTCAGTCTCAAATAAGTGCCTGGTGCGGTGTGTAAACATCGCCATTTGGGAGACAAAGGCGGCCGGGCGTAGTGCTGGTCACGCACCCCCTCGTGTGCCGTGCCGGCCTTCATAGGTGCTCGCTGACAGCCCTTGCCGCAACAGTATTTTTTAACGCTGTACGGGGGATCTTTGTCTTTGCTTGTGAAGTGCAGTGGAGTTCCATTGATTCTGGCCACCTGTATTCGATTCCCAGCCATGCGACAAATCAGTATAAAGTGGCAAATAAACCTGCACCTGTTGAGGGATCTCCGCCTCGACGAGTAAGCGTCAACGTTTACCTGGCTGGGTGTGTAACCATCACATGCTAGATACCAACGTGGGATATTGACAACATCACCTCCTCATATGCCATGCCAGCCCTATAGGTGCGCGCGTGTGTGTGTGCGCGTGTCTGTGCATGCGCTGTGAACGCACGTGTGGATTCGCCTGCTCCTTTTTTTTTCTTTCTGGGAACGAGGCAAATGTCAGCCACCTTGAGCTCCAGGCTACAATCACCACACGATGGATTGGGATCCTCGCTGGGCCACGCTCCATTTGTGGGTCATCATGGGCCCTCTGCTATTGCATCCCCCCCCCCTCCACCGAACATGCCCTCACCTTACTGGATACGCGATTCACAAGCAAAGGTTTTTTTTATTTCTCCCTCTTGTTACTTGAAATATAAAACCTTCCTCGTCCCCACCCCCCACCAGCCACCACCTATCTGTGTGTCTGTCACCTCTCTGTCTCTCCTGTTAATGCCCCTTCGGTGAAGGTTGGACACAATATTTGTCGAACGGTAGCGTACTGCCTCCACGTTTTTATTTCTATTTTTTTTTTACCGAGCGGTAAATGTAATTTAATAAGACAGTGGTTAGTAGGTTTTGCTCTGCGAACTTAGCGTCCAGAGTTCGATGCCTGAGCATGGCGAATACTCGCGGGGAGTGACATTGGAAGCCATAATTGTCACCCCTCAACCCATGTACCAACCCGCACTAACCAGGGCAAAGCACGATCACAATGCCCTCTTGACAGGCACGCGGTGTGGTTGAGACCTTCATCCAGCAGTGGATTGACAAAGGGATTTAAGTTATTATTACAATTATTATCTATCCATTTGTGAATGTTGCATTTCAGGAATGGAATCTGTTAATTTTGGTAATTCGTGTGTTATTTATTTATTATGTTATTAGTTGAACCTGCTATGATAATATATTTCTGTAGCAAAACGGTATTGTTAAAACGGATGGTGCTATTACCGATGGGGAAATTGTATAATTGATAGCAGATAGGGGACTTTAATTTCACATCAATCAAAATTAAAGGAAAATTAAATAAATGCGGGGGAGGGAGGGGGAATACCCTTTTGTGACTGTAATGGTGTGATTTTTATATGAATGTTTATTACCCACGGGGTAGGAGATGGATGGAAATTAAAGTGGATTCAAACCCTTCCATTGGGGGTGGTCGGAGAGCTTCGGAATGACACTGCCCCGTCAAGATTAGAGTGACGGGGGGGGGGCGGTTTATATGTCACACTTCCTCCGGATTGTTCTAAAACACATTACCCATCCTGCAATGCGTGAACATTAAAGCCAACGCGAGATCCGCGCACGATCTGGAATGCTGCATTTCACGTAGAGTTTTGTCAGTGGTCAAATTTGTTTATGACTTCCTGGGACTAATGTGAAAAGTTGTCGCTATTTTGGGCTGAAGGCTGTCAGCTTGCAGGTGAAAAAACGTATTTGAATAGAACGCAAAATACTCGCTTTTGAAATATACACGCATCGAAAAATTTGATGCGCAACAGGGCCATTGAATTGTTTAGATTAAAAAGGGATATGCATTTCTCTATTTGCATGTTTGTGTATGATTATTGCTTAGCACATGAAACACAACTTGCAATATACACCGACTGTAGTGTGTGTTATAATTACGATAATTATCATTATTCAACTTCAGAATAACCATGATTGCTTCTGTGTTTGCAATAACACTGTAACGTTTGCTTTAACAAGTAAAGCTTTGTTCAGCTTTGATTAGAAAATATTCAAATTCGATTTTTGGGTTAAGCCACATAATGATCTGGACAATTTTTTGCCGTAACACTCTCCACCACCCGACAAGAGCCAATCAAATCAAGTTGTCATATGGCCATTATACCTAAAATAAACAAATTATTCATAATAACTAATTACGAATCATAATATCGGTGGCAAAAATCCTGCGTATGATATCACCTTACATTTGTGTTGCATGAAAAATTAAACACACTCATTGCAATGTTGAGAATATTAAAGCCGGAACGTTTAAAGGGAGAACAGCATGAAGCAATACGCGTGTACAGATTCGGGCCGCTTTATTGGTTGAGTAAACTCACGAGAATCGTCGTCTGGTTTGGCGATCGCGCACCGTTTAATTTGCAGCCATGTGATGGCAGGGTGGTCCCATCCGTGTACTACTTTGAACAGAATGTCACACGAGGTTATTACCGAGTAGAAATATCTGCTCATGACAGCAAGCTTGGCCCAAGTGGAGAAAGCGAACGTTTAAACAACCGTGCCTCTATTGTGTAGACAAGTCCACAATTCTCTGGCAGAGTTCGAGTTATTTGATTTTTTTATACGTTAAATATGTGACTCATCAATACACAACAAAAAGTGAAGAAAAAAATTAAACAAATTCATACCACAACTCTCCCGCTTCCCTGCCACGATAAAAGTAACCGACATCGAATCCCATTAACAAATAAAAAAATAACTGCCCCGTCTGATGCATCCCTCGCTATACTTACAGTGGAAGTCACACTCCTGATTTATACCACTCATTTCCTCTCCTCTTGGATAACAAGTTCAGCTTTCACTTCTTTTATTGCCCGTGACTTCATCCCAATCTGACAGGTGTGATACGACATTACATCATGTTCGGCCGCTTGAGATATCACTGTCTAATTTTATTTCTCCCCGGCAAACCGGTATGACACTCCATTTTTCATGTTTAATGGCCGAGGTCATTAGGCATTACAGTGGCACGGGAAGCTGACCTTGCCTTCGATGTAAATGCCGGCTGGTCATTTGAATAACTAACGGCGCAAAATTAACAATTTAGAAGCGCCGGGGGCGAAATGACACTGCATAATCAGAGGGCCGAGCTTTCTATTCGGCAGTGGAGTCTTTTAGCACTAAGCCCCTGAGACCGTGAAAATAAATAAACAATGTATATCCTTCTACATTTTAACCCTTGCCCAGCAAATCCTACAGAACACTCACGCAACATATGTACATGCTAGCAATTACCATTGGGTAAAAAATATATAGTTTTAAAAATATATAGTTTTCAAATGTTTTGATTTATTAAAGGACAATTGTTCATTTTTTGGAGGGGATTGTCGGATCGTTTGCATGATGTCATAATGGAAGGCGTCTTCGTGCTGACAAAAGTGATGTCACGCAGAGTCACGTGGCACTGCTTTTCGTGGGAAAAGCACGGGTGTGATGTAATACGAGAAATATCATCTGCGACGTCAATTCGAAGCACATTTCTTTGAGATTGTCTCAAATTCAATATCTAAGCCCCCTTTTTTGGACTGTTCATATTAATAACATATTATCAATGTTACATGCGCAGTAACATATTATCAATATTACATGTGCAGTAACATATTATCAATGTTACATGCGCAGTGACATATTATCAATGAGAGATGTGTTTGTGCTGTATTAAGTAAGTTAATGATGTGCTGTTAATATTAAAACTGCAAGTGGTAGGCAAATACTCTACACTCTTTAGCACTCTGCCTCAACGGCAGTTCCTTGGCTGCTACCTCGTCGATCCTCCTCTGTTCTCTGCCCTCCTCATTTCCTTCAGCTCCTCCAACATCCCCAATCCTCGGCCTCTTTTTCCCTTCCATTCTTCCTTCGAATAATGCCCTCATCCATCAAACCTGTTCCCTCGCCGGAGTGTGTCCGAACCCCTTCTCCTTCCGATGACTGCCATTACCATTCTTCCTTCGTTGGTGACATTCGTTATGTCTCTTGGTCTTCTTCTCTGTCCAGCTACTCTCTCTCTCTGTACCTTACATATCCACATTGCCGAATGCGTCTAATCAGCGTTATCCTCTTTCAGTGTCCACGTCACCGATCCGTAGGCTATGCTTCACACCATTGCCTTGATTCACACGCAGATAAAAAGCAATGATGCCTGCGTATCCTGGACAAAATGTGAGGTGGAGTGCTTAAGCGAACGCCTATTTGGACCAGGCCCTCATTCGGTTTTGGTTTGACAAAAGGGTTGTACATCTACACATTGTACGACTGTCCAAATTGAGAGATGGTTCCCACGTCGGCACAATGAATATCCATTATTGATCATCTCCATCCACAAGACGGTGGCGAGATGTCACTTACCTCGCCTGGTATGCAGGAGGTCGTGAATTTTATCCCGACGACGCCTGTATATTTGGAGTTTGCGTTCTCTCCCCGTGGACTCGTGGATTTTTCTTCGGGTCCTCGGGTTTTTCCCTCCGCATCTTGAATGATCGCGTGTTCAGAGTATTGGGCCGCGATAAATGTCCACGTGATAAGCCACTTCGTTGAGCTATCGTTTGTGGCCAGTTCGCTTCTGACAAAAAAGCGTTACAGCTCAGTGGGCTTTATTTAGTAAAATAAAAAAAATAGTTTATAGATGGGCCCATAATGAATATCCACCATCGCACATCTCCATCTCCATTATTGATTAATGCACAGAGCCATGAAGATGGCATTTCAAAATATCCCAACCGAACATTGCTAACTTGTAATATCTCGCTTTCAAAACATTCTGATCTCCCTTTATATTCAACATACAATTGTATGACCGCATGCATCATCATTCACTGTTGGTGTCCATGACGCTTTGCCTCAATATTTGCTCGCTCCGAGAGCTGAGAATGGCCGTCGCATTGTTGGTCGCCACCCCTCCCATGTATCAAATTGACCTCAAATCAAATGCTCACTTGCTCTGTCATTTTATCCATTAGCGAGAATAGGCGGCGCAGTAAGCCACTACGCTGCCCTTCACCTTTAACCTAATATCTCATCTCTAGCAATATCAATTCTAAAAGCATATCCACCGCACACAATAAAAAGAACAGCACACTTTGCCTTATGTAATGTTCGTCCCTCGCTTTGCATCAATTGTCTCTGCTCATTCGGGCTGCCAATTGATATTGCTGGTAGCTAACGCCTTTCTAGGTTTCGCCAGGAAGGCCTGCTGCTACTTACTACATAAACCATCGCGCGAACTCCGGTCATCCTTGCAGCGGCTTTTTGTCTCGCCATGGAACAAAGAAAGTCACCGCATCGCGTGCTTTCAGATGCACTTCTGCGGCCGTCTAGAATGCTCATCCTTCCGATATTGGGAAGCTACTGGAGCTATGCACTTTTAAATCATCTCGATTTAAAGCTCATTTATTTAGAACTGCTTGTTACGTCTGGTTTGTTGTCCTAACCCCGCACCTACAATTAGCACGGTTGGATACGTAAGGTGCCAAAGAAGTTCAACATGCATACGCACGTTGCTGGAAAGGATGATGATTGGCGGTTAAGACAAACAATGCATGGCAGAAAATGGATAGAAAACCACTTAAGAATCACCTACAAAGATGATGCAATGCAATCTGCTCATGTACAGGTGCTGAATGGATAATGACATTGCAGGATCCTTGAGACGTGGCTATAGGGGAGGTCTTCATCAAACAGAATCGGAATATTTATAGTACACTGGAATAATCCAATGAGCTATAAAGATCCTTTTCACAGATGTCCAGTAGGGGCGGCTTAGAACGTTACAACAACAAACACTATAAAGACTCGATAGGAGTGCAACGTATAAGAAAGGTAATCAAATTACTTCAAATAATATAGATATGAAACTAAACTATTTCTAATCTTACCAGGTAAAGCCTAATGAGCCATTCGCTGCTTTTGCAGAAGCGACCTGGCCACCAAATGCAAGCTCAACGAAGTGGCTTATCATGGGGAATTTTATATCAGGCCAACGTTGGATAGAGCATGATCATTGTGATTATGGAATATAATATACTTATGTGTGTGTGTGTGTGATATAAGATCCTGCTGTGGGAGAAACCACAAAGCTAATGAATCTTTCGTTGCTGACGCACGATCGAGGCTATCACTGCTGGAAGGTGACACAGTTATTTAAAGACACTGTAATCATGGGAGCATCGCAGTCTCGCCGATGGAAAGGTAATTAACCTGACTTTTTACCATTGATTGCCAGAGTCTATTACAAGGACAATATTTTACGCAAGGAGAGAGAAGCATGGTTATTTGTTGATATTTAGACGGAAATGAGTGACAAACAATGACCAGTTTTGACATTGGTTGCACGGTTTAGTCAGTCGCGCATTTTAATGTTGAATATGAATTGCCGAGAGGTCGTCCATGGAGCTATGGAATAAGCTCATGGGTAGGAGCTGGATAAAATCGTTGCATTGCAAGACCATCGCAGATGATGATGATGGTTATAATGACTATGATGATGCTGATGATAAAGGTATAAGATAAAGAACGTTTTATTTTAGGCCAAAAAGTGTCTCCATGATCAAATCCACGAAAGGAAGTGGTTAGTTGTTTTACCTGCTAGCCATCTTAAATTAAATATAAATAAGAACTGTAGACATGCAATTAGTCTAACCCCTGTTGATTCCCACAAAGCGGGACTTGTTTTGCAACCATGGTAGGAATGCTGGGTTGGTGTGACCCCGACACAGATGCAACACACACACTCGAGTTGGGCACTCTGCTACAGCGCCACTGACCCACACTTTAGTGCAAGGTCTAATACATAATTAAACATTTGTTCTTCACCCTGACACCGATTCCAAAAGTTTCACATTTTTTTAAAAGCCCATGCACGTAACGAGTTTACGCAATTATAACAGAATCTAACAGAGCATTTGCTTGACGGTACAATATATTGGTGCCAGAAAGAAGTGGCAGTACATGAGCGTGTTGGCACAACGACGGGGCTGAAGCCGAAACAAATGTCGAAATGTCCGGTGGACACCTACGGGCTATCTGACCATGGACCGTGCTGACGATGGCAACGGAACATACCCGTATTGATGTTTGTTCATTATTAGTTACATTTAAAAGAATACACCGAGAAAAGGTGTTAAAATAGGTGGGTGGTGGGCGGGGCGGAGGTGGAAACTGTGATTTCCAGATGAGAAAAACCAAGACTTCGTACATTATTAGGATAACAAACTCAAAACTGACAGCTTCTCTTCACATGCATCGACGGCAAATGCGTAATTTGTGTTCGGAGTGCACATTCTCCACTACCACGTGCCCCCCCACCTACCCCTGCATGTTATAAAAAAAACCTATATTTTGTCTCTGTAAGCAGGAGCAGAGCAGAGAGGCAGGAGCGGTTTCAGCGTTTGACACATGTAGGGGTGGCATGTCGGCCGCATTCATTACAGGGATTTTGCGTTTAAGGCGCTAAACGATTTCCCCACCACCCCTTCGCCTTCCTTTCTCGCCTCTCCCTCCCCCCCTTCCCTACCTCCCGCCTCCTCCTCCTCCGCAAAAAAAAAAAACCACGGACGGACAGCGACGCGGCTGCCGGGGAGATGCAACCGGGCCGCTCTGTCAGGGCGTGCGCCGACGATGATGATGATGCGCCGACGATGCACGAGGCGACTCGGTGGGCAGCTCCAAGCCGGCACACGCGGGTGGGTGGGAGGGCCCCGGGAGCTGTCGACGCGCGGCGAGGAGCGATCGTTGCTGACTTGCAGGTCGTTCACCGTTCCGCGGCACGCTCCATCCCCGCTCCATCCCCACCGCCGATCGATAAGCGCCCCCCGACCACCCCCCCCCCTACCCGCCACCTCCTCCACGCTTAGCGAAGTCGCAACCAAATTCAAAGCGGAGAAAATCGTGAGCGGATTCGAAAAAAAAGTCGCACTCGTTGGTTCGCTTAGGCGACAGCGTCGAAGTTGCGGTGTCGCTTACAATTTGCGAGCAGCGGTGGTCACTGTGCGGTGTTATTCCGCTGTCGGACACAACAATTTCATTGTTTGTTGCCAACAATGAAAGGTAGCGGGGCGGATGTGAGTGGCATCTGCGTCGTAATGGCCGTGCTTTCGATGGCAGGACGTGCCGTGCATCGGCATGGCTGCGTTCGTGTCGCTTCTGCACCGGAACGGCGTCTTTAAAAAACACACACACCACAGCCCAATCGCTGTTCGATGTAAACAACAACAACACCAAGAAACACTAAAACACTTGAACAACACTGCTTGCTGTGACTTGAACAACACTGCTTCGTGTAAGTTATACATTCATGACTAAGTGGTCTTTGGGGCCGTCCATAAATGACGTCACGCACCTGGGATGGGGGGGGGGTCAGACATTTGTGACGTTGTGTGACGAGGGGGGGGGGTTGAGAAATGTGCCGTCACATCAAAATGCGCAACTTTAAATAAATGCGCAACTTTAAATAAATATAGACAACTTTATTAAATTGACTTTTTAATAAATGTTTTCTCCTACAACATCAGAGTGTAGCGACACATTAAATACGCACTTCAATGGCGGGGGGGGGGGGGGGGCAGAGCTTTGTGACGTCATATTTGAGGGGGGTCTGACTTTTTGTGACGTCGTGTGACGAAGGGGGGGGGGGGGTCAAAAATCGTCAAAAATCGCGTGACGTCATTTATGGACGGTCCCTTGACCCAAATTATGATTTTTTTGTTTAGGGTAAAGACTACTTACGCATGAATGTATAACCTACACCGAGTAGTGTTGTAAGGGCCGGATTAAGATGCTGTAGGCCCCCTGGGCTACAGGTACTGTGATGCCCCCAGTAATATTTTCAAAAGGAAAACAAAGTTAAGGAAAAATAAAATGTATTTTTACAAGGCGAACAACAAATAAAATTCAGCATTCACAAATGAAATCACTTTCCACTTCATCTCTGGAGGCCCCTGGGGCTGCAGCCCCTAAAGCCCCAGCGCTATAATCCGGCCCTGAGTGTTGTTAAAGTGTTTCAGTACATACATACATTCATGCGTAAGTTGTCTTTATATACAAATTCCGATTAGAACAATTACGTGCTAGGGCACCAACGCAAAAAATAGATTTTTGTACAGATTTAAATAATCATAAAAACAAAGGTTGAGCTGTATAACGGCTTCAGGGCTCGAGGCTGCTTGAGCATCATGTTAATGAGGTGAGACCAACATCAGCTATAACCTTTTGCATATCAACGTTGGCGGTAATCGTTGTCAAGCACAGCAGCAGATACATCGCACCTACGATTAGCACGGTTGGCTACGTACGGTGCGAATTAAATTCAACGTACATCGCCACGTTAAACGCATTAATGTTCTACGTTGGAAACCAAGGTGCTTGGGCACACACTCAACGTATTGTCGCAAGGTTATCAAGCACAAAACAAAATGTTGATTTTTTTTTTTAAACGGCCCGCTTCGCTGGATTGTCTAGCATGATAAACACATGGAGGTAGAATCAGAAAACATGTGCTACTTATATTGCACGTTAAGTTTGTACGAAACGGCACGTTAATTCATTCATACAGTAAAATAAACAATTGAATACTAATATAATACGCCAAGCATGTGTGTCTTGTGCGTGACGTCACTCCACATGACCCCCCCCCCCTCATTAATAATCATGAGCGGGTGATGTCACGCCACATGCCGCACCCCTCCCCAATAACCTTGCGGGGGTGACGTCACTCCACATGCCGCACCCCTCCCCAATGACCATTAGCGGGTGACGTCACTCCACATGCCGCACCCCTCCCCAATGACCATTAGCGGGTGACGTCACTCCGCATGGGGCACTCCCCTCTCATTAATAATCATGAGCTGAACAATTTTTTTTAATTGAATATTTAAGATTCACTGCAATATACATCCGTCCTTGGAAGGGGTAAACAAGCTAGTTCCTATTAATGATGCAACCGTCACGTGTACGGCACCGGTGTGAACGCAGGCGTACAAATGAGACTGGACGACAAAGAGAAGGACAAAATAAAAAACAATTATTGTTTAAGATCGCGTCTCTGGATTGCGATCATTCATCGAATCGCTGGTGAAAGGGTGGGAGTGGGTAGGTAGTGAATCGTCAGTTGTCTAACGCGTGTTTAATTACGTATCCCCTGCGTACAACCAGCGTTCGTATTTTTCTCTATTTGATTGCTGGCAATACAGCACCTTATGAAGCATGATCATTGATTATTATGATAAAAAAAAGAAATGCCATGTTCATGCTTAGCATCATAATTACGATGTTTTTTTAATTTAGCATGATATGGCATTTGTTAAAAGGACTGAATTTCAGTTTAACAAGTGTAGCCATAGCTAGGGCCAGAAATAATGTGTTAAAAAGCAGTAAAGGCCCTTTACATGTCCCAAACGAATGTAAATCTTTGATAAGATTGTGTCCTCCATACAATGGTGTTCTTCAAACAGGCTGTCACAAAGAAAGATACGAGTTTAAACATTTCATCATTGAGAGTCAGTGGGACCATGCTGAATTCAGCTAAAATACCATGCTTTTATGCTTGCAGTTCAAAGGTCGTGTGGTGCCTGGACCCAGATTTCACCTTGACCCCACGCACAATAGATACATAGACAGTGTGATTTAATGCAAGACAGGATAAGCTGTCACTCAGAGAACTGGAGATTTACTTGCGTAAACAAACATGGAATGGATGGAATTTTCCCAAGAAATCTTGCAAGATGTGCCCTCTTTTGTGTGTTCGTGGTGACAGAAGCTACTCGAGAAATGTTTTTTTTCTCAACAGAAGCTGTCAAAATAGATTATATAAGGAAATTGATGCGTGCAAGCGGCACAGGCATAGCTGATTAACATGACTGCCTCTGATAATGCGACTGCGGCTGTTAAACATTACAACTGTTACAAAGGCAACTCGGTGCAACTGGACATGCCAAACGTGAACGTCAATTCCCCCCCCCCCACCCTGCTCATTTCACAAAACAAATACATCGTGAGATTAGACTCTGGCCACACCTACGTGGAGGTCAGATCCATATGCCGATTCATCAAGGGAGCAAATACAAGATTAAAGAAATGCACTCGCCCTTTTTGCTCCCATGTTCCCAGCATTACAACTGCCTCTTGGTTGCAGCATATTTTCCCTGGGCATGCTTTTGGCGTGCACACGAATGTTCGTCATTATTGCAAGAGATTTAATTTTTAACCATGCCGTCCACTGTTACTTATTCAGATTGATTTTATATAGCCGTGGAGTGTTGTGGCCCAACCATTTGATGTTATTGTCTTTCGAAATAATGGGCTGTATGCGCGTAAAATGTAATATCACTTTGACAAATATGACATGAAGGCGTGGGAAATTAACAGTGGTAGTTTTATGCAGAGATCTGTGCTCACGAGAGCAATGTGATGACATGACATGTACCTTCCGTACAATTTTTTGGCTAAAATTTGGTGACATATCTCATAAGACCCATTCATAATGTGCTCCTTAAAAAATGCATTAAATGAAGAGAGATATATTCACCAGCTAATTTTAAACTCCAACAAGACTGCTAATTATTACATATCCAGAATTTGATTGCTCAATTAAAAGATTGTGAGTCCAAATTGCAGTCTATCATCTCTCTGGGTTAAGGATAACCAGTGCCTCGTCATGAGAGGTCTACGGTGGGTGTATGTTTGAGAGAATGATCCCTGGGCATAGGAATGTAGAATGTATGCTATTGGCTCTGAGCCACGAAACAAGATCACCACTGCCCGATGTTCATTTGAAAATAGAGACAGTTTGACTTCTTGGCTTGTACTTGCACAACTAAAAATAAACATTGCTGTGTGCAGTCTGCAAAAAAGATTCTTAGCTTAAATTATCTTAACTTAATTTGTGTCCAGTTGCCTTTTCATTGCAATCTACACACAAACAAAACGAAAAACACGTCAATGTTGTATCCAATTAAAATTGTCCCGAGCAAGGGCAAGGCAGTGTAATACAAAAGGCTGCAACGCGTTGGCCTCAAGATTGGCCCAACCAGTTGACCCTCGTTCGCTCGCACCGCTTTGCCGCCGACCGTTTCACCACGAGCACGGGAGAGGGGCCACTAAAAGAGGCAGTACACACGTTCGAGTTGACATCCTCCTATCGAAGTCGAGAGACGTAGGGCTGCGGCGTCTATTCCCCAACAACGGAATAGCAAACCGGTGGATGGTTAATAACTGCAGATGCCTCCGTCTGGGCAGCAGGAGGCAACATTAACACTTATATGGAGACCATTCTGTCAAAACCTAACCAGGGCCTGTTTGGAAGTATAAACGGAATGCGTTCGCAGGCACTGTTGCCATGGTAGTTTTTTTTTTTACAAACTGGCTGCATAGAGAATGGGGTGGGTGGATCGCCTGTGGATGGGTGTATTGTACACCTATTACTCATGTCGAGGTGTCTCCCTGCTCAAGATAAATGTAGCTTCCAGTTTAGTACTTACATTAAATCTGGTTTTCATTACTGGTCACCTACATTCTCCGCGTTCTCATCCCTGTTGCTCATCGCTGTTCGTATGGAAATTCCACACCCCTATGGTAGTGATTAGTATCGCCAAAAGACGACTCCTGTTGCCTTTTCCGCAAGTCGGATATATCTCTGAACACCAGCGGGAGGAGAGGCAGTGTTGAGCACTCTGCCACTGTGAAAATGGTGTGTGTAAGACAAGACAATCATATAACCAATTTCAGGGAAATGTCATATTCATATAGTAGCATTATTATTATAATAATATAATTTGACGGGTTGCAACCGTGCAGTGGTTAGCGCACTGCACGATGAACGTGGAAACCCGATCTCGGCTGTTCCTGGCCATGGTTAGCAGTCGTTCGTGCCATCTCACTCCCTCCTGGATGTCCCCCACCATCACCAACCCATAGTGTCCAGCCTGATGAAGTATGGTCAAACAACACCTGTGTTTGACTTGGCGTGGGGCGGTATTCATCCAGCAGTGAGTTGAATAAGGACCGAATTATTATTACAATTAGTGGGTCATTTGCCCTATTTGTATGTAGTATGACAAGCAAGTATTGCACGGTGT
Source organism: Petromyzon marinus (assembly GCF_048934315.1). Taxonomy (NCBI): domain Eukaryota; kingdom Metazoa; phylum Chordata; class Hyperoartia; order Petromyzontiformes; family Petromyzontidae; genus Petromyzon; species Petromyzon marinus. The sequence goes on along the minus strand of NC_133679.1, from coordinate 3,987,330 downwards.
ATGTGAACTTTGTATCCACAGTCGGATGGTCATGCATTGCACTAGTTGCTCATTTATGACTCACTCAAGCAGGAGAATTGGAGAGAACCAGGCCAAGTTCAGTGGCTATTTGCCACCGCACATTAAAACAATAGTAATAATCTACAACCCTTTGTCAATCCACTGCTGGGTTAAAGTCTCCCCATGTCGTGTCAGTCATAGGGGTTATTTGACCATACTTCACCATGCTGGTCAGTGCGGAGTTGGAGAATGCAGAGGCCAGGTCTGGTTCAAATATCATGCACCACAATTGCTAACTGGGTCCAGGAATAAAATTCATGTCACTGTTCCTACCTCAATATGCGCTCACACGCACAAATATATACCTGTACAAACACACACACACACCTGAATGCAGCAATAGAGTTTTGGATAATGCGATGCTGATAACGTGGGAAAGAATATAATATCACAGTGCAATGATGTTCACTGTTTATCTTCAGAGACAAATAATATAAAATAAAAAGCATGACCCTGCATAGGCCTTTTTTCGTTTCCACTGCAAAAGGGGGTCCAGCCACTCATTGTGAGAAGACATTTCACGTGCACAAATCTTCTGCCGGTTTCCGAGAAACAAATGGAAATTAATGGACAATGAATGGAAAGATCCATCGCGAGTCAAAACTGTGGCAAGACGAATGGTCCCCCCCGGCGAGAGATGTACATAGCGGGGCATAATATTGGCTTTGTGTGAATGATTCGAGAGCGTGGCCTGTGTGTGTCCGTTGCCACCCCTTTGTTGCGGGAGATGGCATGTAAATTGATGTAAATGTCTCCTCGGGCCAGCCCACCGCAGATCATTGCAGATGATGGTGGGGGGGGGGGGGGAAGCGCTGCTGTTTGTGCCATGCCAATTCCGAAGCAATCAATCATCGACGCGGGACATTTGAAAGTCAGATTTATATCCAACATTGTTCCCCACCTAGTTATACCTACCTCCCGCGCGCAATTATATACGTATTTTGAAGCGTAACAATAATGCCGACGGTGTGATGTTCGTTTATTGCGGTGAACAGAATAATGGTCGGTGGTTTGGGTGAATGAAAATCAAAGTAAAGTCAGGAGGGAGCAAAATTGAAATGTGCCTTTTTCAACATCCCATGTATAATTCATGTTTCCTAAGTGAAATAAGCTATGCATAGCATTACGTTCACAATTTGTCGACTTTGCAAGTCATAAAGTAGGCAAAGGTCAGCTTCGCAAATAGTGCAAATGACACTGCAGACAAACGGATACCTTCCTTTGCAAGGCAGTAGACTATATTATAATACTGTACATCAATGCTGACCACGTGTTTTGGAAGGATTAGGGCTTCCCACACTTTTCCCCCACTATCATCGCGGTTCATCACTCAAGCAACACACCTCATTGTATGGATTGTCAGAAGCGACAGTGGGTAATTAAGCTTGCCCAAGGTTCCAATGCACCTTGAATACGATTTAACCCCTTCCACATCGGGACCGCAGGCTTGGTTGTCTTCGTTTCTATAATGCGGGAATCCTGATTGAGTAACGTACAGCGTCGATTATAAGACTCGCTATGGACTAAGGTATGCATGTATGTTGAACTTCTTTCACGCCGTATGTAGCCAAACGTGCTAATCGGAGGTGCGGGGAAAGACAACAAATTAAACACAAAAAAGGAGTTGTAAAGAAATGAGTTAATGGGGGATATGTGAAGAGGTCAGATATGTGAACATTCGTGGCAAATGACAGTATCACTCAACGTGCACACATACCACACTGGGTGGGAGCGGTTAGTGGGTCCTGGTGGATATGTAACGTTGTGCTGTACACTCAAAATGATTCGCATTGTCTTCCAACTTTAAAGGAGCATGGGGAAAGTAAGCGGTGGTCCGCTTTCCTCACCAGACGGGCGATCGCAGCCCACGCACCTTTCCCAAGGGAACGGGTCTGCTGGGAGCCCGGCATTGATGCATCATTAGCACCACCAAACGCTGCCTGGGTGTTCCAGGCTCAGGTTTATCGAACGCTTGCAGGTGGACTATTTACGCATGTTTATCAATTAGTCCCCCCGAAAACTAAACTGCGTTTTGTTTCACCAGGTAAAGGCCCACTGAGCGATATATCGCTCTTCTACGCACACCACATGGCCACAAATGAGAGCACGGGGAAGTGATTTATCGCGTGGAAATGTTTTGCAGCCAAATGCTCTCAACGCATGTTTCTAAATGTGGAAGGGAAACCCGGAGAACTCAGAGAAGAATCCGTGCAACCACGGAGAGAGAGAGAGAGACATGCACTCTCCACATAAACAGGCGTCAGGTGCAGGATCAAATCCGCGACCTCCTGTAGACCCGGCGAGGTAGTTAACATCTGGTCACTGTGGCGCCCTGCACGCGTTATCACCAGAGCCGAGAGAAAGAAGGCTTTGTTGCGACACCTCCACCTGGAGCCAAGAGCTCTGCTATTGGTGGAAAGGTGTTCATCACTGCTGGCGGGCTGAATCAAATGGCTTAAATTCCACATTCCGTATCATCCACGAACGACCTCTGGTAACATTCATAAAGTGGTGACGAGTGGAATTTTGAGCATTAAATAAAAATCAGCTCTTTAGCAGTCCACTGTATGCCACTTTTGTCTGTGTGTAGTTCGTTGTCCTTCCCCCACACCTCCGATTAGCACGGTTGGCTACCTACGCTGCGAAATTAATTCAACATACATATACACTGGTGGATGATGGCCTCCCCATGCTTTGTCCTGGAGCGTGTTTGACTTCACTTCATCATGCTGGTCAGTGCAGGCTGGTGAAATGGGTGGGTGGAGGGCACGTTCAGTTTAGATGTCCCGACGGATGTTAGCCATGGCCTGGGCTCAAACTTGTGCTGCTAACCAGCGTGGCCCCCCTCCGCTGCCACTTATCGGGCGAACACGTTGTATTCTTCTGGAACGACGATCGCCAAATGCTGCTCGTAGCTCTCTCAGTTGCTCAGTGAACGTGCCGCCTCTTTATACCGTCCATTAACCTTTCAAATTTGCATCGGCTGCAGCCGCAAAATATATGGCCCAATTCACCTCGTGCTATCACCCTCATTATTTGTCCTCCCACCTTTCACCTCTGCGTGGCAACAGCACTCAGTTTGTCAACAATTAAGCCCTAATCATGACAGATTTGACTCGTTGAAATATGGCGCAATTAAAGCGCATTAAAGATATGGCAGCACACTACAAGCACGCATGCGCTGCTTGTCGCCCGCTGAGCCGCGATGCTCACGCCTGATATGCAATGTAGATGGACGCTGAGAGTGAGATTAATTCTACAGTTACGTCGAGCAAATAGGCCAATCGGTGTTGATCTTTTATGCATCGTGATGCGTTCCGCGTTTTTATTCTGTCATATTTTATGCAGACTACAAATCTAAACCACGAGCAAAATACAACGTGCATGTTATTCGGAGGTTCACTAATTTCGAGTAAATCCGTCATCACTTATGGAATTATAAAGCCAAACTCAATGATGATGGTTTTAAATTGTAGTCATCTGCACACACCATGCACAGGCACATCAGCTGGATGGCGTTTTCAAATATCTGCAAATGCAATTCATATGGATGCATTTCATTGCAAAATGAAGCCACGGATAATGGCAATCAATACAAATTTAGTTATGCATTTTCTTCATTGCTAGCACGCAGTGAAATTGCAACTGTTTCCCGAATCTGGTGGCACACCTGTGTTTGAAATTGACTAAGGTACATTGACTAAAAATGCAATCTCAATTTCCACAACGCTTTCTTGAAACCGTTCGATTACTTTTTTTCCCTGAAGTTAAGGAGAAAGCAAAAAGCCTTACAAGAGGCTTGGAATTCCTCTCCAGAGGGCCTGGCTTTGGGGATGTTGGACAACATTTTGTTTGAAAAGCAAAACAAAGATTGTCCAGGGGCTTTTTTGGCAGTGAGGCACAGTCCCTACTAAAAAAACAATCGCCGGATTAATCATTAACAATGCGTTAGAGCAGAAAAAACATCCAGTGCGGCTGATGTTCTTCAGAGCTCCTTCGCCGCTCTCCATACATGCTGAAGAAGCGCTGTTGCAAGAAATTTGCGCCTGCTCCCGTCGAGATGATTTTCCGTAACACAGTCGGTTTTAATGTTGAACGTGGCGAGAGCATTTTTTGAGTTGTGCCATTTAAAGAAATGCTTTTGCATGTGCGAAGAAATAGTGCATACTCAGCGAAGATCCACACATGGGAGGGGATACAACTCAAAGCTCCACGTGGGCAGGTTCACCACAAAACATTTATTCGATTGTACTCGTTGCAGACCAGCAAACTTGCTGCCTCGTTTCCATGACGACTTCACCAGAATTTGTGTGAATTGTGCTTGTACACCACTTGCGATGCGGTATCACGGAAAAAAAACACATGTTCCGGTGCCTTTGACTGTTTCACAAACACGTGGTCATTTGAGCAGTTTTATTTAATACCCACTTTTCAGGATAAAATAAAATTATTATTCACAAAACACACTTTCTCTATGCTCGGTCTGATTATGAACACTCCCTCCTCTAACTACTTTAAATGATCAATCACCGCATATTATTAATGCATATCCCCCTTTGCCTCCATGTCCATGCTCAACTTGAAAATGTCATTTTTTGCAAAGACTGTTACTTCAAAAAAGGAAATGCTATTGTAATTGTGACTCTTATAAATGGCATTTTAAATGCCAGAAGTGAGTTCCCCTCACTCGTCTCATGCATAATTTTACTTTTGATTGGTTACTAGATGTCCTCTCTACATAGTGTTAGCTGTTTATAATTGTAATAATATTAGTATTGTAATTTATCATGTTTACGATATTTCCCTGCTTTTGTTCTATGCCAGCCCCTGTAAACCCTCCCTTCCCAAGAAACGCGTTTGCTACCATCATATCAGCCATTATATGGCAGACCCTGTAAACCGTTCCCTTCCAAGTCACGTGCCTGCTACCATCATATCAGCCATTCTATGCAGGCCCTGTAAACCCTCCCTTCCCAAGTCACGTGCTTGCTGCTATGGCCAGGTCGCCATCGAAAAAGAGCTTCTCAGCTCAATGGGCCGTACCCAAAATAAACTGATTGACAATGGCTTTCAACAGAAATCTGTTGGCGAAGCAGAGATTAAATACACTTATCTGCAACGCTAGTAACACATTTTGCAGTTATGGGTGAACATTTGCCATTATCTTCTACGTGATAAGCACGTTTTGGAAATACAATTGCTACTATTAAAACATTTTACTTTTTCGATGTAGTGCCCATTATGTATCATTTTTATTAACCGTATTTTTTCGTATTTTGTTTTGTAGTTAACAGACTAAAATGTTCCAATAATTTTTGACAAAATGGTAGAATGCTTTTCCAGATAGTGTACGATTATCAATCATGTACGATAATCAGCATTCCAACCATCTAGGCAAATAAAGGTGACTAATCGTAAATGGCATGGAATTATATAGAAACGTCATTATATCCAAAATATATTTTTGCAAAAAATTCTGCACTTTTTTCCCATTTTATTTATCAATATACGTGTTTTTCATTTTCATCGTAAGCTGGCAATATGCACTGATTGAAACCTTTATTTTCAGGAATATTTGTATTAATTTTGATTTGAAGCTTTCGTGACTGCAGGAATCCATACTCTTTGGTCCTTTCGGTAAAGTCACGTAGGTATAAAATAAAATAAATCACGACGTTTCGGGCGCAACACAAGCGTCCGTCATCAGGTGCGCCCGAAACGTCGTGATTTATTTCATTTTATACCTACGTGACTTTACCGAAAGAACGAAAGAATATATTTGTATTTTTGTTTCCATCATTGTGCATTGTTTAGTTTATTTCCTGGATGAGCACGAGTGAAAGTGAGCGCCAGGTCATTCCTCGTTTGAGCACAGAGTTACCCCAACGTGTTTGGCTTTCGGTTATAAAACACGGTTTAGGTGCACGAAGAAGATATCATTAACTGTGCGGTGTGATAAGTTACGGGAAGCTCTGAGTGGATTTCTAGGCATAGGATGTTGTGATGCGTAGGGGAGCGTGTTAAAGATGGATGAGGGCAGGTTACTGAAGGATGCTGCGGAGTTCACAGCCAGAGGTCGATGACCTGGGAAAAGACCTACAGCTTAACGGTGGGAGGTCATGTGTTGACTGCAACAAGTTGCGGGATCTAGCATACGAGCTATGGTGACCCGAACAACACTGACCTTTGTGACCTCCCCATCTTAAACGCACGCCCATCCCCGCACAAAATAAGTCCCACAGCTCATTTGGTACCGTGCACTAATGGATGAGCAGGGGGCAAAATCTAAAGCGCTTATACCCTTAACAAACTACCCCTGGCTTTACTGCAACACCCCTCGAGGTGTGTGCTAATGAGCTGTCACTCGGATAGGACAGGGCATCGTGGATTAGTGTCACAGATGGCTTGTCAGCACACGCGTACACACGCGTACACACACACGTGCGTACACACACACACACGTGCGTACACACACACACACGCGTGCGCGCAACTCGGTGCCAATCTGCAAACACAGCCCTGGTAAACAACACATTGGCATTCCAGTCCCAGCGCTTATCGGACACCCTGCCTACTCGTAATGCTCACAAGGTGCACCGGCGTTGCCGCCACGTCCTCGGAATCCCCAATCAGCCGCCGGGAGAGACAAACGCCGCCTGACGAATATGGACAAGAAAGAGCGACTCGCCCGCATACATCACGTGGGAGGGGGGAGGGGGGCCCACGGCACAGATGCATTGTTGGGCACGTCTGTGAAAGGCGCTTTGTGCTTCGCGCCTCTGCCATTTCGCGTCCTCCAAAGACAATCTTATCGCAGTTGTAGCAGCTTACGGGGAGTCTGGAAATTGTGGTTTTTTTCGACAATGAGAGGCTGTAGGTTCGCGCGATAAAGAAAAAATGGGACCTATAATATATAGACAAACGTGGAATCGTTGTCGAAAGAGTAAACGCCCCTATAAATAGGTCAACAGTAAAGTGTAATTGATTTTAAAATAACAAAGTGTATCTTTTGAAATAGAAAAGGCATTGTTCAATTATTTAATTGAAATAACATTTGAGGTTGGCCTGGGAGAGTCAATCATCTCACCCAGTGGTTTAATAACAACCGGTTTAGCAATCCATCTGTCCGAGTGCTCGGCTCACAATCAACAAGTTACAAATTCCGATCCTGGTTAGGGATCATTGACGCCCCGAGCTACTCTCTTGCGCGGCGACTATTTCCCGACTCTACGTGTGGCATATATCTGCCGAGGACACGCAAAACACATCAATTAATACACCAGCTCAATTTGTAGGACCATCTCAGCGCTGGCGACTTACTCGTGAGATCATTCCCTGGCTATAATGTAGCCGTGGATTCTGCTGGGGGAGGTGGGGGGGGCATCAGCAGAGATGGTGGTGGAGTCATCTGTCCTCGCAGACACGGAGAGAGGGGGACATTCACAGAGGAAGTCACTCAATGAAGAGATATGATAAGCAGGGTGGTCATCCATCACAGTAATGAGCACGTAGCTTTGGGATTATTTTTTTCATCATTTCTTTCCTTCTCTTATATCAGCGGCTTTTTTTTAAAGGAGGATAATTGAACGTTGCTTCAGGTGTAAGAGTTGAACTTTTAAAAATGCCCTATTATCTTCGGTTGGCAGTGAAACGAGACGCAGGCTCTATAATTGCTTTGAGATGTGAATCTATTCAAAATGGAAAAAAATATTAAAGCATGATTTGTTTTTAATTTTAAAAACTATGTTCGTTTTTGTTGTTGTTGTTGTTGCTCAAGCTTATCCGATGGCATTGTTGGATTCTGCTAATTGTCACCGTTAAGTTAAATGGTATTAGATATGATATTAAACAAAGACTGGCAAAAATGGTGCTGCTTTATAATAAAAATAATGTATGTCAGCACACAGGGCATAATGTGGATGAGGGTTTTGCTGATGCTGGCAAAAAGGTGTCATACTTTAACTCGTTCTGTGACCACTTTATGAATCAAAGTTGCTCGTACCATTCTCTGGTAATACAATTTACAAAACAAGTGAATTTATGAAGGCATCAATGTCTATCATCTCCAAATAATGCCTCGTTTAAAACTGGCTCATTAATGCATCGGTCTCTATCCGGTGTTGCAGTGTGCAATTCTCAAAGTGGTAATGGTAAAACATGACGCTTCACACATTAATCACCATGTAGCGGGGGCTCAAAATTGCTCGTTGAAACTTCTTTGTATGGCCAAGGTTGATTACTTTTGCAATTTGTTCTCATATATTTGACTTATTTGTACGTATATATGTGTAGTGACTTGCTTACCTTTCCTACACTTTGCACTCCTTTTTGTGACCTGCCCCTACTGGACGTCCGTGAAAAGGATCTTTATAGCTTATTGGATTATTCCAGTGTACATAAATATTCCGATTCTGTTTGATGAAGACCTCCCCTCAAGCCATCGCCACGTCTAAAGGATCCTGTAATGTCAGAATCCACGCAGCACCTGTACATGCGCAGATTGCATTGCTTCATCTTTGCAGAATGTAGATTGTTCTTAAGAGATGTTATATGCGTTTTGTGCCACGGCATTATTTGTCTTAACCACAAATCATCATCCTTTCGAGCAACGTGCGTATATATAAGTTGAACTTCTTTCGCACCGTACGTAACCAACCGTGCTAATTGGAGGTGTGAGAAAGAGCTTCACAGTTCGTTGGATTCCTCCTCCTGCAGTATAAATACATATTCCGATTCCGATGTACAACAATAACTATCATCTTATATTGAGGTGGCTGAGTCACCATTAGGAGTAGCAGAGTGTAAGGCCTCCTTCACATTCGTGAGTTGGGCACTGAGTCGTCACGTGTTCCACGGTCTGCTCTGGGTTACCAGAACGACGCACCCGGGAAATGTTTAAAACTCTCTGGGTGTGCGATGGTTGGTCGGAAACTAAACCTCATAATAATTCAACATCCTTCATTTAGATCAAGGTAAAATCCTATTTTTCGATAACGTGAGAGAGTAACGACTTGTGACCTACCAGTGAAGAATATCAATCCGTGACGTGTGCTGTTGAATACAGTTGAATACAAATTCGGCTTGCCAAGTGATGTTGTAAAGGGAAAATGTACATTCGCGAAAACATTCATAGCAGGTTATTCTCAGTTACATGGAAATATCTGGTATTTTCAAAACTTTGACTCCCTGGGCAACATTAGGCAAATTCAACAGCAGTTGAATGTCACATGCGGTGGTCTCATTATGAATGGGGTATTCGATGAATAATGAATCTCCATTTACTGCCAAAAAAAGTTAAAGTTTTTTGGTGTTTGTGTTCAATTTCGTCAAAGTTAAACTGTCTCCATATTCAGCCGAGTGCGGGATTGTGCTCACGTCTGTTGGTTGCTCTGAATCATTACAGCAGTGTAAATTTCACATTCCTACGGCAGGGGCCAGTCTTTCCGAAGGGCTCACTTGTGTTGACTTCCCTATGAATTGGTGCTTATTTGAGTGACTGGAGAGATAAATTGGGCTTAGTGGACCTCTGAATAGGACTTTAAACTCGCGACCTTCCAATCATGATCAGAGTTCTGTACTCGGCAAATCTTTTTTTTTGTTCACTTTGAGCACATGTACAGTATTCTGTAAAGTTACGCACACTCACGTTTTTAGCACACGTGCAGATTTTATTACCTTCTCTGAATGTCGCATTTCCTGAAAATAAATCATGGTACGTGGATTTAGCTACGTAGGGCAAAAAATAATAATTAGGCGTTTTACTCTACCCTATCAAAGCAACGTATTTATGAGGCTGTGACCAAGCAGATAAAATGTATAAGCGCATACAGGGCCGGTACGAAAGGCGGCCTCTCAGGGCTGTCGTCCCATGGCCCCAATCACACGGGGGTTGGATTTTTCTGAACAGACAGAAACTAGGGGTGGGCCTTTCAGTTTTGGTTCAGTGCTGGGATCAATGGTTGACGCCAGCAATAGCCGAGAACACAGATTGCTGGGTTCAGGCTGCCGGCAGCCACTGCGCCACCAACAGTAGCGTAACGAGCGGGGGGGGTGGGGGGTCTCCCTTGCCCCCCCACCCCTTGCGGCCAAAATTACGAGTTGGGGCCCCCTAGACAACCACAAACGAGATATGCTTTCAACAACAACAGTGTAACACGAACAACAACGTATGTCATGATTCGATTTGGCAAGAGGAACCGCGACATTTCGGCCAGGTGCGACCGTGCGAGACAGATCAAATATTGCGGGCCCCACCGGACCGACTGCCGCACTCCCCCATGAGGTGACAATGTAGTTACGCCACCACTGCACCATCGCCCGACCCCATCCACCTCCAGCAAAGGCGTCTGCGCGCCTCGAATCGTGGACGGTTTTGAGAAGCAGACGAGAGACGAATAACGGGGCCAATGTTACACAGAGAGTTGATTGTCCAGTTCATTGTCCAAGGGATCCTCTCTGCATTCTGCACCGAGCATGCTATGAGTTATTTATTTCCAAGACGGATTTGGGAGGGCCAGATAACCCATAGGGCAAGAGGGCTTTCATGCTAATATTTAACATTGGCAATGTTGCAACAAAATATACTTGTTTGGAATGTATGTTATACATTTGCAATGGCATGTTACACATTGTCTGCCTTCGTGCTATTGGCAAGAACTAACAGAGTCAGATATTGGGCCCAACATCAACTCGATCTCCAGACGCGGCAGTTGAACCCGCAACGGTGCAAGTTCCGTCAACCCTCACACCGCCCGCCTCTGCGTCCGCCACAGTGAGTTGATCGGTGGGTCGCGTGCGGTAAGGCAAAGTGTGGGTCCTTCCTACGTCTTTCACGACGGTCCGGCCAGTGTGGAAGAGTAGCCCCAAGTACTCTCTGGCAGAGCTCTGTAGAGCCCCATATAGGGGAGGCCCTTTGGCCAGCAGTGACATCAGGAATCGATATCAGGCTTGCAGCTGTCACTATTTTTATTTTGCCACATCTGGTTTAGGTTATACAACAACTGACATATTGTACTGACACAGAGTGATTGACAAACCAGTGAATCAGTCAAGCATTATTTTCAAAATTACCTCCTAAAATAGTTTTTTTTATTATTCACATTTTCTTCCTTAGCCATAGGTTGCCTTTTTGCATTTCCGTTTGCAATCTGTCCGACGTTTGTCTGACGTTTCGGCAGACTTCCTGCACGTTCAGTTCCATGAAGAAGCTCCCCGAGCGTGTCGAGCGAAACGGTCAGAGATCAACGCCAAATCGCGCTCCTCCTCCTCCCGATATCAGGAAGCCACTGGGAGCTGCGTACTTTGAAATCTCGGCTGAAAACTCATTCCTTTAGAACCGCTTTTTTGTGCCTTCAGTTTGTTGTCCTTGCCCCGCGCCTCCAATTATCCACGGTTGGATACGCACGTCGCAAAAGAGGTTTAAACGTCCGGTGCGTACCAATAGTGTACAAATACGTACAAATGTTCAGCGTGCAGTGGGTACAAACTGTTGTGCGGCATAACCCCGAAGACACATCGGAGAGATCGAGGGAGCTGCGTGGACCAGGGCGCTCTGTGCATTTCCCAGAGTGTTTACATCGATGACCATTTAGACGATGGCGATAATGATACACATTATGTAAGCACGAGGTACGGGCAAGTAAATGCTGTGCAGCAAATTAGTAATTGCAATACGATTCAACAACACGCATTGAAGATTAATGGTTAAGTTGCCTGGTGTGGACTGAAGAGTTTCTTAGCTATTAAAATAAAATAAAAATTGAGATGTACATTGTGGTCATAGTCGGTCAAGGAATAAGGCACTTTAATTCGTGTGAAAAATGGCAATTGTAGAACTTTTTTTAAAAAAAGCTCTACACCTTAACTAGCAAGAATCTTCAAGCGATAACCAGTTCTGCTTTGGAATGAAAACACATTTGAAAGATCAGCCGCGCAAACATGCACCGCCTGAACTCTGCAGCAATATTCATTGATGTCAAAGTTGCTGTCTTCAGGCTCAAACAAGAGTTTCACAAACTCCGTCTGGTGGCGGTCTCCTGAACCAGTGATGGAAATTCAATATTCCTATGGCAGGTTAATTACCCTGGACTTTCCACACGGCGGTACTCATCTCGTCGACTCCACGTCAATAAAACATTATTGTGAACTTCAAGCAAAGCACGTACACACACAACACTATTTTACCAAGAACAAAAAATCGCAGGATCGCAAGTATCAAGGAGGTTGGCATCGCCCGCTCCACTTTCGTTCGTTCTTGGGTCGGTGCCAGCCTGATGAATCGAAACGAAATATCACGTACGTAATTTAATGCCTGATCCACACGAGTAGCTGGATAGACAAATCGTATATATTTGGCTTGAGGACAGTGGCACGGAGACAAAAATTTGTCAGAATAACAAAGCAGTCGCGGAAAATTGTCTTCAAACATTTCTGCTAGACACCACAATTGAAGCAGCCAATACGATTTAACCAAAGCAAAAAAAAAACTAGAAGCTAACCACTATTGCTAAAGGAATGCCAAACAGCGATGTCTCGTTCCAGTCAGGCAGCTGAGCGGTAGCAACGTTTTGATGTCGGCGTCGGCCCAGGGTTTTCTGGTTTGAAATTCAATCCCGGTCCCCAGCGCTGGCTGCCGGACGAGCTCATTTGGATGTCAGACTCAGAATCTCTATTTAGACTGGAGGATATCCGTCTCGCTTTCCAACACTAACAATCCCTCGACACGCCGCGCAAGAGGCGGGCATTTGCGTCCGCTGCCAACGATGGCCACATGAACCTCCAGCTCACGAGGATTGCGGTCCTCACCCATCACAAGACAATTGCATCGAGACGTAAGTTGCGTCAGACGTGCATGCTGGTCGGAATTGTCGCAACATTGTTTGCGAGTGCCCCAATGTGCCAAGTCAATAGTAATTGTACTATGCCCCCCCCCCCCGCCCTTTTGATAGGAATATGAAATTGACACTACTGGCTCGCAGTTGCAAACAGACCTGAGCACTGCCTTTAGCTTCACTTGAACAATGAGACCGATTAAATGAGTGAATTCAATAAATGCAAATGACATGCATTAAAAGATCCACCTGCATACAGTAGGGGTATAGTGGTATATAACAGAGCACTTTGGTAGCGGGGTTTGTGGTGATCACACTAAGATTATTTGGTGCGATACTCTTAATAACCTTTCGGGCTGCTTGGAGGAAAGCGCATGAGACACCAAATCTGAAAATAAATTCGGAATATTATCTTTTCATATGCACGGGTTTTCTTTGGCTGCCTTCCACATGTAAGAAGGGGAATTAAACGTCCCAAAGGGGGGACTCTTGTTAAAAAAAGTCTCGACAAATTTGTCAGCCTCTCCTGAAGAAACATTGCGTATAAAAAATATATATATAAAATAAATGAAATGTATTGTCTACACGCCAATAGGCACTGCACGGCTCACGCATGAAGCGGGGCCTAAAAGGCATTAGGCAGTCTGCAGCATGGCAGACGTCGATGCACTTCATAGGGCTCGTCGGAAAAGCCTTTAACTAACCTGTTGTAGACTCCAATAACTAACCTGTTGTAGACTCCAATATCTAACCTGTTGTAGACTCCAATAACTAACCTGTTGTAGACTCCAATATCTAACCTGTTGTAGACTCCAATAACTAACCTGTTGTAGACTCCAATATCTAACCTGCTGTAGACTCCAATAAATAACCTGTTGTAGACTCCAACATCTAACCTGTTGTAGACTCCAATATCTAACCTGCTGTAGACTCCAATAACTAACCTGTTGTAGACTCCAACATCTAACCTGTTGTAGACTCCAATATCTAACCTGTTGTAGACTCCAATATCTAACCTGTTGTAGACTCCAATAACTAACCTGTTGTAGACTCCAATAACTAACCTGTTGTAGACTCCAATATCTAACCTGTTGTAGACTCCAATAACTAACCTGTTGTAGACTCCAATATCTAACCTGCTGTAGACTCCAATAAATAACCTGTTGTAGACTCCAACATCTAACCTGTTGTAGACTCCAATATCTAACCTGTTGTAGACTCCAACATCTAACCTGTTGTAGACTCCAATATCTAACCTGTTGTAGACTCCAATCACTAACCTGTTGTAGACTCCAACACCTAACCTGTTGTAGACTCCAATAACTAACCTGTTGTAGACTCCAATATCTAACCTGTTGTAGACTTCAATATCTAACCTGTTGTAGACTCCAATATCTAACCTGTTGTAGACTCCAATATCTAACCTGTTGTAGACTCCAATAACTAACCTGTTGTAGACTCCAATAACTAACCTGTTGTAGACTCCAATATCTAACCTGTTGTAGACTCCAATATCTAACCTGTTGTAGACTCCAATATCTAACCTGTTGTAGACTCCAACATCTAACCTGTTGTAGACTCCAATATCTAACGTGTTGTAGACTCCAATAACTAACCTGTTGTAGACTCCAATATCTAACCTGCTGTAGACTCCAATAAATAACCTGTTGTAGACTCCAACATCTAACCTGTTGTAGACTCCAATGTCTAACCTGTTGTAGACTCCAACATCTAACCTGTTGTAGACTCCAATATCTAACCTGTTGTAGACTCCAATCACTAACCTGTTGTAGACTCCAACACCTAACCTGTTGTAGACTCCAATAACTAACCTGTTGTAGACTCCAACATCTAACCTGTTGTAGACTCCAATATCTAACCTGTTGTAGACTCCAACATCTAACCTGTTGTAGACTCCAATATCTAACCTGTTGTAGACTCCAATAACTAACCTGTTGTAGACTCCAATAACTAACCTGTTGTAGACTCCAATAACTAACCTGTTGTAGACTCCAATAACTAACCTGTTGTAGACTCCAATATCTAACCTGTTGTAGACTCCAATATCTAACCTGTTGTAGACTCCAATAACTAACCTGCTGTAGACTCCAATAACTAACCTGTTGTAGACTCCAATAACTAACCTGTTGTAGACTCCAATAACTAACCTGTTGTAGACTCCAATAACTAACCTGTTGTAGACTCCAATATCTAACCTGTTGTAGACTCCAATATCTAACCTGTTGTAGACTCCAATAACTAACCTGTTGTAGACTCCAATATCTAACCTGTTGTAGACTCCAATATCTAACCTGTTGTAGACTCCAATATCTAACCTGTTGTAGACTCCAATATCTAACCTGTTGTAGACTCCAATAACTAACCTGTTGTAGACTCCAATATCTAACCTGTTGTAGACTCCAATATCTAACCTGTTGTAGACTCCAATAACTAACCTGTTGTAGACTCCAATAACTAACCTGTTGTAGACTCCAATATCTAACCTGTTGTAGACTCCAATATCTAACCTGTTGTAGACTCCAATAACTAACCTGTTGTAAACTCCAATAACTTACCTGTTGTAGACTCCAATATCTAACCTGTTGTAGACTCCAATATCGGCAAGAAAGTCACGGCTAAGCTGCCCGGCACTTGAAAGTTGTGGTTATGATTTTTGCAGATTTCTTCTTCGCTAAAATATATTAAATTGAAAATGATAACAATATTCATATTCTATGGTTCTTTCAGTAAAGTCACGTAGATATAAAAAATAATAACAATTAAAAATAAAGTGATTAAAAATATCACGACGTTTCGATCGCAACACAAGCGGTCGTCATCAAAATAAATACCCATAGAATATGAATTCCTGCAGTCACAAAAGTTTTAAGTCGACATAATAACAATGTTCAATCCCTTATGAATCAATTTCCAGATGAAAAAAGCCACGCCCCCTACCACCCCCATACCCAAACGGCCTCCCCTTTCCCTTCATGACATTTTAGTCACGGGAGCTGTTCGACCACACTTCACTCTGCTGCTCAGTGTGCGTTGAAGTCATGGGGAAGGTGCCTAGGACCTTGCAAATATCGCTTCATACCGATGCTAGCCGCGGCCAGGAATCAAACTCGGGTCACTGGATTCATAGCGCAGGATGCTCACAGCAGTGGGCCACTGCTCTTCCACATATATATTGTACACACATTAAATATCAATAAGCTGCATTGTTTATGCAGTGCAATTTTTGATGCAGAAGTCAAGCCGGCATTTGGCAATTACATTGCCAGCGTGCTATTCTGTTGTCATGGCCTACACTTTGCCCTGCTGCTTGTGACTTGCTCCACATTCGTGCCCAAAGGAAAAAAAAAGGTAAATATATTTCAGCCTGCGAAAAAGTAATCTAAGTAATGTGCGAGTGACTGAAAATTAAAAATTCATTTCTGCTAATTGCCACGACATTGCTGATTGAATGAACCCATCTTACGACGAGCAGCCTGTCAGAACATTAAACTCTCGATTAAACGGACTGTTGCTTGCTTTCTAATTTTTTTCTTTTCGTACAATGCTCTCCCAGTTGTGCGATCAGCCTCGTGTCATGAGACACCCGCCATGCCCACTGAAAGTAATGTTCTTCCATCGACAGTAAAACTGATTTTTTTTAATTCTCATGAGTAGGAATTTAGCAAAAATAAAATCGCTTTTGTGTCTGTGCACTGACTTCATCACCTCAGTATGCTTGAGATCCCAGTGGAGAGTGGTAGCGTAGCGGTTAGCGCGCTGTGCTATGAACCCGACCATCCGAGTTCGATTCCCGTTCACGGCCAACACCAGTGGCGATTATTTTCACTGGTCCTAGGCCTCTCCTAGGTCGACTCAGCCTCAAATTAGTACGTGGTGTGTAAACATCGCCACTAGGGAAACAAAGGCGTTCGGGCGTGGTGCTGGCCACCCAACCCCTCGTGTACTGGTCCGGCCTTCATAGGTGCTCACCAACAACACTTTCCCCAGAAGTCTATTAAGGCTATTCGCGGGCTCTTTGTCTTTTGCATCACAATGATTTCATCAACTCATTATGCTTGAGATCCCCGGCCTTATAAAAGCGACGGCCCGGATTCGAACCCAAGAGTCGGGTGGATTGTTGCATCACAAGAACGTGAGAGATGGTGATGGCTTGGGAAGGTGTTCATCCAACAGTCGATAGATCATGGCTGATGTTGACAATTTGGACAAATAAGACTCGAGCAAACCAGTCCCACACCTAGACTCAGGTGACTTCAAAGGTTACGCAAGCGTTGGATGCCGTTGAAAAACCCTGTTCTGAAAAATGTATTCGCTCAATGGAACAATCGCGTGCGATCTTTGCGAACTCGGAACCTAAACAGCCAATAAAAAATACTGTGCAGACTGATCTTATTAATTAATACTGATTAAATGTGTAGAAATTAACTGATTAATGGATGAGGGGTAGTCTTGCGTTTGCCTCCCCTCCCCCCCATGTAAAGCTGCAGGAATTTATGAGTCCATCGAATTCGATGGCGTGAACCCCGGCACGCGTGCTGTATATTTAACAATCCTTTGCATGCCCCACGCTATTACAGGTGAATCTGTTAAGGAAGCAAGCAGCACCTGCGTTTGAGTTGAACCGCTTTGGAAGCTGCATAAGCAGAACCTATGCCCGGCATTTAAAATGTGGAATTCCGACACTAATTAAAGGGTTAATGTGCTCTGGGCATTCTCCAAAACAAGCTAATGAATGCATTTCAGTAATTATGTATTTTACTCAGAACTAATAGAGCATGTAATATTAATGAGATTCGTTCTTCTACTTTACATTTTCTGCGTAATTAAAAGCGTTGAAATCATCTATTGGAAAATCAGTCGCATTAATAAGTATGTAAACAGTCAGTTGCCTGATTAATCAAGAGATGTATTAAATGCATAAAACATTAGCGGATTATATTTTATTCTCAGTTAAGTGGGGAATGCAGTTTTTGGGACTATGTGTCGTAGAAATAAACGTTGATTAATCTAGTCAAATTTCAAAAAAAATTGTGGTGATGCACAATCTGTGTCAGCTGGTACAATTAGAAATTTAAATGCATTACAATATCAAAGCTGTATTGCCTAAGAAGTTAAATTGTGTTTGATACTTATACCACATTTTGATTAAAAAAAACAGATCATCATTTGTTTGTTTAGTTATTAGATGTCGTAAAGTGTCCGTTCTCAGAGTATTCAAAGCCTTGCTTAGAAAATGAGGGTCATAAAGATGCAATTACAAATTTAATTCAGTACCACTATGTAAGCATTTTTGGTTGAGAATGGAATTTTAATGACGATAATATTTTAATTGAATAACATTTAAGGGAAAAAAAAAAACGTTTAAAACAATTAAACATTTTCACCCACCAATTTAATTAATTAATTGTAAAAAACATTAGGTTGTGGAAACTTCATGTGATCATAAACAGGACGTTGTTGAATCGAGGTAGTAATATGAATAGTGCATTGTATGGAAGGAAGAGGTGAAGAGAAGTTTCGTAATGAATTAGCGGTGCATTTTTGATGGACCGCATACACCACTTTGGAAGTGTAATGTTGAGGTTAAATGTATTGTTAAGAAATGTGTGGTTCAGGTGAGATTGGAAACATGGGCTTATGACGTTCGTGGAAGCTCAAGCAACTGCTGAATAGCGATTTTTTTTTTCGAATGCAGGGCAATGAAAATTGAATCAAAAAATTCTACAATGTGAAATTTAACCAGCATTTGCAAACCAAAAAGTTTAACTTCAGCAAAACATCGAGAAAATAAACATGTGCACTGTGAATGCAGGTGAATGCAGAGAGATTCTCGGGATTTCATAGCAGAATATAACTTAAATCTTGACTTAAAGCTTTCGTGACTGCAGGAATTCATATTCTTTGGGTCTTTCGGTAAAGTCACGTAGATAGGTTATTTTTTATTGTCTTTGAACCTATCTACGTAACTTTACCGAAAGACCCAAATAATAGAATATAACTTATTATTCTGGCATGAAAGATAGCAGGCAAGGATCGTTTGATTGCCTTTGATTTGTTACATGCATGATCCCGTTCAGCCAGTTACCTCGCTGTTTCACACGGGACATCCGTGGTGCTGCGTGAGCACACGAAGCAAACGACAACAAAACAACCAACACCAATATGGCAGCACCATGGAATATTGCACAACTAACAAACAAGGTATGTAATGGTCGTGGCAGCCACGGTTCAAGGAAACAAGGAGAAGATCTTAAACGAAGCGGTAGGAGTTTGTCAGAGCAGACTTTCAAGGTCAGGTGTCATCTGTGTAAAAGCTTCAAGATCTGGTAGAAGGAAGCGATGGAGCTTTGGGGTCGCTACTTTTTGGCATCTGGAGGAGGCCTCGCGGCCCATGTTCAGAGCGCCGAGGGAGCAGCACTGTGGAGATTCTGGGTTTGAATCCGAGCGTCCACCGCGATGACTTTTCCCAGCCTAGTCACCGACGACCAACGACCGCACTTAAAAAAAAAATACATCGGATTGATTTTTTTTCCCTTTTTCACTTAACGTTGCAAAATTCCAGCTCTAGAGAATTAAAATATCGGATTTTTTTCTGTCACGTGACGAACAATACTTTGCTAGCCACGCTGGTGAATACCCTCAAGAGAGGCCCTGTTGAGGGTATCTTGGCCGACCATTGTTCTACAGTACGCTTGCCACACGTCTTTGACGAGTGGGAGTCCCTGGACTTTGAGCCACCAAATGCGACCTGCCATGTGGTGACCACATTTATGATGCTGGGATGAACAAAGGTGTCTATTATTTCTAATTATCACAATATTATCGTGATCTCCAGCTTACAAGATGCTCCATGAAGTAACATGCAAGTTACACAAATCTGGTCACACACACACACACACCTGCTGCATCAAAAGACACACCCCCCCGACGTTTGCCTTAAATTACGGGGCAAAAAAAGACGCCTCTTTATATTCGTCCATTATTTACACTCGGTGCTTTTATATTACACGAACTAAAACCAATGAGCCACCTTTGAAGCGGTCTGAAAGCGTGCAACGGAATAATCACGACACAGTCAGCATCGTGTCCGCGCCACAAACAAAGCGGGAGTCTGGGACGCGTGGCTTGCCGTGGAAAACGAGAATCGGTTACTTGAAGGCGGTCGGTCGTGGGGGGTCACAGGCTGGTCAGTCCCAAAGGTGCTCCCTGCCAGACGCTCTGAAGGAGTTGCCACAGCCGTTGCTCAGTTCCACATTCCATTTACGGCTTCTCGACCGCTGAAATATGCATGAGGTGCCAGCAAAAAGGGAGCCCCAGACATCTTATCTGCGAGTCATTCATCTTGATCATCTCCGCAAGGAGCTCGCCGCAGCCTCCTCGTGTTGTGCACACAATGGCTCACGAGGACGGGTGCGGAATGCACGGCGAGCAGATTGGGTCACGCAGTTTTAAACAACAAAGGGCGTTTCGAGGTTGAGGAAATTGTTGGGAGGCAATTCCAAAACAAATGGACATTTGGATTTGTTTGCGTCTACGGGCATTGTGCCGCAAAGCAAAAACTTACACAAAAAGAAATTGTGATGACATTTCATATATTTTGATTTAAAGCTTTCGTGACTGCGGGGATTCATATTCTTTGCTTTCTGTTTGTTGTCACCGCCCCCCCCCCTCTCACCGCAGCGTGCGTTTGTCTAACAATAAAGTTGACCTTGAAACAAGTTGTTTTTATGATGCAACTATATTCATGGCACGTAGGCAAAGGACAATGTCAAATTCATTGTTCCTAAATTTACACTTGACTACATTTACTTTAATTCACCAATGCAGGAATGCAGAAAAATAATTACAATACCAGACAAATGCAGACTTTTGAGTGTAGTACATTACAAATAAGTAATATTTAAAAATAAATAAATTTGAAAGAACGCTTTTATGGCAGAACTCCACGACTCCAGGAAGTGGCCCCGAAGCTTGCCACAACGTAAAGGGACCGTGGTGATTTACAGCCAACGTCAGTTGAGCGTGGACAATTAGACCCAAGCCAAAACATAACAAAAAAATAATGTTATCATTTTTTTTATGATAGAATATAGTATTGTCATCAGTGTGACATAAGTATACCGAGTTTGCAGTCGATACCACATTGGGAAGTGGGTAAAAATTGAGTGACAAGATTTGAGGATACAACTACAGACAGAGTGAGTTAATAAAAACCGTGTAATAATAAATAGCATGGACCAAAGTGTACACGGGAATGCTTGTAAGCTCAATTTGGTACCACTGCTGATTTCTCCCTAAATACGAAATACTTGCTTTGATTTCGTTCCACCTCACCAGCTCCAATTATATTCTTGGTTCTTTCGGTAAAGTCACCTAGAAGGAAACAATAAAATAATAAAAATATATTTTTATACTTTTATTAATAAAAATATATTTTTATACTTTTTTATTTGTATTACTTTATTGTTTCCCTTCTACGTGACTTTACCGAAAGAACCAAGAATAGGAATCCCTGCAGTCACGAAAGCTTTAAATCAAAAGCTCCAATTATGTTGGGCACTTTATATTTCATTGCGGTGTTCCATTTGTGGATCCTTGACTCTGATCAAATTCCAAGAAAAATTATTGATGTACATGAAACCACCTCTGACAGCTCCTCCAGTGTAAGCCCTCCCACCAGCAGTGGCGTGAGCAAGCAATTGCATTGCTGCACCTTCTTCACCTTCTGGACATCGAGGCCTCAGCAGTTCAAAGGCCCCCTGTTTGAGGGCGCACACCTGCGTATTCTAGCCATGCAGCAGCATCTCGAGTCGTTGCCGGTGTGTTGTGAA
This sequence comes from Petromyzon marinus, assembly GCF_048934315.1. Lineage (NCBI taxonomy): Eukaryota > Metazoa > Chordata > Hyperoartia > Petromyzontiformes > Petromyzontidae > Petromyzon > Petromyzon marinus. The sequence continues at coordinate 3,965,588 of NC_133679.1, read as the reverse complement.
ACAATTTCATGCGAGTTACGGATTTATATAAAAAAATAGATTCCTCCTCGCGACAAGTATTCTGTGCCGTGTGTTGCGACCGTAATGACCTATATTTAATTGTTCGCGCCTTTGCAATTTGCTCTGCTCAGTCGGTGTTAGCCGCTGAGGTCGCGGTAGGTTTATTTTTATATTCCTGCTGCTGCTGCTCTATGCCCGCCCTCCCGCCCGTTGTATCGTTCCACGTTCCGTTGTCATGTGCACCGATGCCCACTTTATTGAGGGCGATATTGGCACGTAAAATAAAGATTGACTGGTTGATTAAGGGCTCGTTACAAGAATTCGCGCGCGTGTGCGCGTGTTTTGTTTCATCGCTACAGCACGAAGGGCCCTCTGGCTTCCATCATCATCGAGGCGTTCGAGAAAGATATATTTTTAAAAAAATTCCGAACGCTTAAACCCACAGGGCCGCATTTACGTTTACCTGTAATATAAAACAAACTAAAAATTTGACGTGCAACATTGTATACATGTCACATTCATTCAATATAAATGTTATAAACAATTATTTTTTGGCTTCATGTTTGCTTTCCTTGTTTCAATTGTACTAACGTCTCCTCTAATTCTACAATTAGAACGAATGATGGAAACAGCATAGCTGTTCAAACAATTATAGGATTACATTGCATACTAATCTGTAAAATGTATGCAAATATAATGTGCAAATTAAATAATTATTGCAAGATACGGACACTAATTATATTTAAAAAATCCTTTAAAATATTTCACGTCTCAAATTTCTAAAGAAAATCAAAGGTGAGAGAAACGTCACACTTTGATGTTAGAAAAAAAAAACGCACATCGTGCCTAACAATTTGGAGATAAAATTATATATTTCCTTCTCGTTAATCAGATGCTTGCCCAAAGTTGACATCAAAGCCTTCTTAGGGAGGGGAGCACAGATTGCTTTGCACAAATCACAAAGAGCTTTTAAAATAGATTGGTGTGATATACAGTAACTAATAGCAAAAATCTGAAATTAATGGCACGAGTATTACAATAAGGCATTGCTTAAAAGAGATTAATTATTTAAAACATAATATTGGTATACCTATGCTTAGATATATTTTCGGTAGAAAAGAAAGCCAAAAGCTCTTGGAACTGTCACTGCAAGGGAATCTGGACCGTAATTTGAATGTGCAAATGTGTACATTTAGTAGAGAGATGCACGATTCAGGTGTCATGGAGGCGAGATGTTATCTACCTTGCCTGGTATACAGGAAGTCGTGGATTCGATCCCGACCCTGACGCATGCATATTTGGAGTTTCCATTGTTCTCCCTGTGGTCGCGTGGTTTTTTCTCCGGGTCCTCGGGTTTTTCCCTCCACATTTAGAATTAACGTGCATTTAGACTATTTGGCTGCTATCAATTTATACGTGATCAGCCGCTTCGTTGAAGCTATCATTTGTGGCCAGGTCGCTTCTGAAGAAGAGCTGTACAGCTCAGGGGGCCTTATCTGGTAAAATAAAACGTAGCTTAAAATTGTTCAGTTTCATAGGTGTAGTGAACGCAACCGCACGGTGAATGTGGTTAGTATTGCGACCTGGTCCCAAGCCGTTCCCATTGGATCGACGGTTCCCGCTTACATGATCCTGATCGGTCTTCTAATCTGACAGCGATCAGTTGGGATATGACTTCACTTCATTGCATTGCGTCATCATGCATTGCACGAGACGTGTATATTTTAACATCGGAAAATACGTGAGGCTAAGAGTTGCCTAACCCATTGCATGCCTTTTGCTCCAGGAAATCGATCCGACTCCGAACTGAAGGTACACTCCACGTGTTTGTTTACACAAAACTAATAAAACAGAGCACCTTTTCTACAACACAAGTTTATGAGTAACGTATGAAATAAATAAAAAAATATTCTGCTCTAAAATATTTATCAAAATATTTGCATGAAAGTAAACACAACGCTGAATATTTTGTCCGAATGACTTGCAGACTGCGCAGAATATCACAATACTCGGGTGTACAGGATACATGTCAGGTCATCAGAAATGCACCTGGAAAATGCTCTTTTCCTTTCCATACTCTTCTTGGCAGATGATTTATCATCTCACTTTGTATTAAACTGTCCACCCCTCCATCTGTCTCAAGCAAACTTGGCTACCATAATAATTTCAAAGCAACTACATTACTCTAGCCTGCAACTTAATACGCATCATAACGACTGTACGACATTTAGTTAATTCGATAGGGTTGCATGCATCTTACGGCATGAAATAGAAAAATATATATGCGTTATATTCTTATTAGCTATGGATGTTTTATTTATTTCTTTACTCATGTGTATATAAATATAGATAAGACCATAGACTAACAAACAACAGCCCGTTCCTGTTTTAAGCTATAATATTTTTTTTACTTTTAAGCTTCCTTAAGCTCAGCTGATGAAAGATACATTACACGTTGCTCACTCGCCACCACCAATGCTAACGCCAACCTTGCCTGCTTACATGCACCTAGTGTCACTGCAAAATGACAGCAAAAGTTTGAGGCCAGAGTGGACTTTGTGGTTATATTCAACATTCGTGTCCGGCGACGCTGTGTGTCCCGATACGAAGCTTCACAGATAAAGTTTGGATACGGGAAAATCTCTGTCTCTGTTTTGTAAAGCGATGTTCCTCCTTGTTCATTTTTTTTTAAATAATGCAATGTTAGATCGCAATGTTTTCACGTGCCAAAAAAAAACAGGTTAACGTTATTTCCATTCGTGACCCAGATGCGCTAGGGTAAAATATACGTCATTCCTATGGCAGGCGCAGTCGATTTTTAAATTACAGCCACTATTTACCACTTACCATAAAAAATTGGATCAGTGGTGTAGAAATTCATTCTCTTTAATTATCGTTCGTCACATTGATCTCAAACAACACCCTGAACTTCACGGAAGCGATGCATTGTGAGATGCGGTCACATTAAGGCACAATTCACAATTTCGATGGAATGTATGTACAGGAGCAGAAAACTTTTTTGATCTCGGGCCAAGGCTACTAATATCAATAGCAAGCGATATCTGAACCACTCCTGGGCCACCCCATTCACTAACTGACCAGCATGGTGAAGTATGGTCAAACAACCCCTCTCACAACTAATAATGAGGCCTAAAATCCAGCAGTGGATTGACAAAAGGGTGAGCGTAATAATTATTTCTCCTGTTATTATTATTATTGTGTCTGTAAATAAGCTCAAAATGTATGGGATTTGTAAGGTTTTGTATTTACGTCATTGAGGACCCACGTGCTAATGCTGGACTGATGTTCAAGAATGTGCTCTTTGACATCCGCCCCTCGGACGAGGTGGGCGATTTCGATGTGAGAGCAAAGTTCATGGGAGTGGAGATGGAGAAAGTACAGCTGCATTTCCAGGTGACTGTGTCCCCAGCTCACACAATTTCACTCAACCCCCAGAGGATAACTGAAGTTCATTTCTAAAAGCCCATTTGATATATTTCCTAATATTTCTTAACGTTTCTTCATGTAGAGCCTTTAATATGATAGCTTGTCATTTATATTAACGCATAGATGTTTGAATTGACTTGGCCTAGTCAACTGGTCAATTTATGGAGACTGTTTACCACAATAGGAATGTGGAATTCCCATGACTGGATTGGGGCCCCCCAAGACTGCTGCGCTATTCCTCATGGATCAAGGAGAGGCAGATTGGTTTACTTTTCAGTTTGCATAGCCACACTGTCCAATTGGCAGTGCAGCATGCATCCTAATCGCAAGGTTACGATCGAAACAGCATTATGAGGTCTTCAACCTCCGATTAGCATGGTTGGCTGCGTATGGTGCGAAAGAAGTTCAACATACAACAACATCATCCCGCCGTAGATTGGAAGAGGGCTGTAAATGATTATGATTAATATTATTCACATGGAGGAACATTTATTTGAACAGAAAGCATGCACTGTGCAACGGTGCATGTTCGGAGCTGTATGTCGGCCTTGATATTAACAATTGCCACACTGCTTCTCGAGGGGGATGATCCGAGGTCTCCTGTAACTGGGGATACACTGAACTCCAGAAACCCCATCTTTGTTTTCGTGTCATTGAAAACTGTTGCGTGTGAGAGATGTAAACTGTAATGTTTTTTTTGTGCAATGAAAGGTGGGATATTGTTGGTGCTGTAGTTATATTTTTGCTGACCTCTAAATAAACACAGTGCACCGAAAAATAACTTTCAGCAGCAACCCCACGAGGCACGCTTAGAGCAAACTGCAGACTCATTGAAGTTTTACATTTTTGCCTCATTTGAGGCCACAGCCAAACCTAGATTGGATAAATTGGCCTACAAAGTTCGCGGAGGCTCAAGCAACTGCTAAATAGCCGTACAATTGTTTATTCTGATGCGGGGCAATTAAAATTGCGTGGGGGAAAAGAAAAAAACCCCGAATTCTCCAATGTGAAATTTAGCCAGCACTTGCACAAATAACATAAACATGCATCCTCGGCAAGAAACTGTTAGCCAATGAATTTAACAAAAACTCAGTATCTCAGACTGGATGTTATAAACTCATAATTATTGCATTGTTTCTCGTCGTAAAATGTGACAAACGGACGATATTTTAGCTTTGCTCTCCAAAACCTGGGCTGCACCGGTAAATGAAAATACAATATTTGATGGCTATCGAAGATTATTTTGTAATGCAAATATCTCGTTATATTTATAACAAGGGAGAAATGCAGATACGGGATGGGGGAAAAAAGGAGCACTTCATCAAAGCTTGTACATTTCTTTGACATTAACGCATTTTTAAAAGGGCATTTTCAGCATAACCGGCAATAAATCTGGTGCTTGTTGTTGCTTCTTATACGGTATATTTTGTATTTTCCTTGTAAATGACACTACATTTTACAAGTTGCTTGATGATATATATTTTTTGGCATTGCATATAAAACCGGGGATGCCACACGACTGGATTTGCAATCCAGACGGTCACTGGTTTTTGTTCATTCTTCCGGCACGGCAATTACAATAATGTTTCTCAAATGCCCCCCCCCCTCCCCCCCATTACCTACCCAGCCTCTGTCCACCCAGCAGTATAAAGGGGTTCAACATACTTGGTCACCAGGAAGAGTAGACCAAAACTACCCTCCACCAGCAGTGGTGTAAGCGAGATGCTGCAGGGGCTGCGCCTGTACCTATATAAAACCTATCACACGTGCACGACGAGATATGGCAATGCAAAGAGGTCGAATGGCAATTTAATTCCCTTGAATGCATTTGGCCCGAGTCAATCTCCCCCATGCATTATTGAGCTATGGGTCATCACATCAGCGGTACATTTCATTAGCGGGATGTGACTGTCCGCTGACTAGAGTGGAATTCCTTTTACCCATGGCGTGTAGAGTAATGTAGGGAATGATCAGATAATACAACGGGTTTATAAGAGGCGTCTGTTAATCTGTATTAATACACGTCGGTGCATTGCTGCTGGTATATTACTGCTGATACATCGTGTTGCTGCAATCTTGATTGGGGAATGATTCGTTTGTTTTTTCACAACAAAGCCATCTTGGTGGCTCGGTGGCAGAGCAGTCGGCTCGCAATCGGAAGGTTGGAAGTTCAGCCCATCGTCCCTCCAGGGGTCAATAAAACGGGTACCACTTTGCCCGGCAGTCGCCAGCGGTTGTGCAATGAACAGACGTGCACTTGCAATTGGGAGATGTTGAATTCCCACCACTGTAGTTTTCGGGCTGCAAAGAGGAGATGAGCGCCACCTTAGTGCTCACTTTGAATTTGACTTCACAACAGAAGCGTACATTGACCAAAGTGCTTCATTCTTTATAACTATCTGAGCTGTGCGGTACACCACGCTAATGCTGATAAGTGGTCGGGGGGGGGGGGCAATGGGATTTGTCGAAATACATCCACGGGTTGGCGTTTCAGGCATTTGCAGTTCAACACACGTAACACCCACGACCAACCCCTGCCCCCACTGGCAAAGGCTTTGCTAATGGACCTGCCTGGGCCTCTCTTAATCTCAGCTGAGTTCAGGGTGAGTCATTTGTAAATGCACTTTGCTTCCTTAAAATATTAAAGGATACGCTTAATTTGCCACCGATGTTCATTCCCTCACCCCTGACAGGGCTGCACATCCTTTGGGGGATGCACTATTGAGTGTGAGCTCAATTAATAGGCCCACCTCAAGTTGCATGTCCTTCAATAACTTCAAAGTACTGCACATCATCCTCTCATGGTTCACCCTGCGTAACATTGAACACAAATTCTCGTACTGGAGCCTCTGACGATCGGACGGAATGTAGTTGCCATTAAGTTCAAATGTTTCATTTGAATCTTGTGAGTTGAAATCCTGGCTGGGGGGGGGGGGTGGGTCAACACAGCCCATTATTCCTGTGACGTGGATAAAATGATCACTACTTTGTGGCAAGCCATCTGCGGTGGTTGTTTCGGGCGAATACTGGCCGACACCCACAGAAATGTGGGATTTCTACCACTGGCTGCAGACAGAGCTCAACACCTTTCCCCATAGTCATTTGACGATGGGGAAACGTTGACCTTGACATTCAAATGTTTTGGGTTTCTGGATTACAATGACTCACCAAGAGTTCTCGCATTGATATGAATCCGCTGAGGAAATGCCATGGATTTTGTTGGTAGCAGTCAACAAGCATCAATGCCCGGCTCGTATTTTGCCAGCCAACAAAAAAAAATGTTCTTTGGAAGCAATTGAAAGTGATAATTATTAGAAAGAATGCATGTCTGTGCCAATCGTGCCCCACTGCATTGTAAAATCTTGGATTGAGCGTACGACACATGTGGATAACAGCCATTTTGGCACCGTTGAGCTAGCCTTGGAATTTTCTGCAAACATTTTTAAGCATTAGAGGATGCCGACTGGCTCAAGGGGATAATAGCGTGCCGGGGCACCGAGCAGACATTAGTGAGATCCCGAGCTTGAACCTGGGAAAGTAGCCACGATGAAGCTGGGTGTTCAAGTGAAGATGAGTTGTTGGTTTGATTGCAGTCTCTTAATGAGGGCACACAAAAAAGACATCACATTTCGATTCGCTTCCTTTTGACATACTTCCAGCTTCTTTGAGGACGGAAGAAATATCAGTTTCACTGCTCTCAGATGAACAACTCTGGGAGCAGGGCTCTCTGGGAAGTGTGGCTCCCCAGGGTGTGGATAAAAGTCAATGAAAGGGGGCTCTCGGTGATTCTGTGATTTTCATCTTCGAAGGGGCCGTTTAATCATCATATTAAATTTGGTTTCACTTTTTTTTCTTTGAAAATTTAAATGATTATCCATCCGTAGATCAAACCCAACAGTCAAAAGTAAAAAAAAAAATGAGCAAATGGTAGCCATTCCACATTTCCGTAACGGGGAATGTGATGAATGTTAATTCAACTTTTTATTTAATTTGTTCCAGTATCCTATCGACACGAAACGCTTACACTTACACATTCACGGGGTGTGTTACATATTCTGAGCGTGTAGCATAAGCAGCAGAGCAGTTTTATGCACAAATCCACTATTTGCATAATGAGCTGATTTGCCAAACAGATCAGCACAATGCAATGCACCAGTGTGGAAAATATAAAATGTTTGGTGTCAGCGTAAAGAGAGCACTTATTGTGCATACAATGCTTGTGAATAAGAATATACAGACCTATGTTACAAACTAACACAAGTCTGTGCAAATATAAAAAATATATATTGAGATTCAGCTCATTACATATATTGCACGAATGCTTAATGAGACTGATCTTATTCCTGTGCACGGGCTTTCACTGGGCATCCTTGTGATGTAAACCACATGTAAACATTCTCAATGAGGGGTTGGCCATTAAAAGGTCTTGAGAGAAAATTGAGAAAGTCCCGTTTATTGAAGTAATTTCATCACACTGTATATATATTTTTTAATGACCATTCCTCTTCACGCTATTGAAAACGTTGTCTTGGGTTACACATTGAGAATGCACAGTGATTAAAGCACCAAGTGATAGTATATGTGAAAGCTAACTGATATATTTACCAGTCCTTTGGAAGGAGGGAAATCGTACTCATGGAAAGCCCTTACATTGCTCAAAAGTATCGCGATCTTATAAGGAAACCCAATGATGTAATTCTTTTCCAAAAGGATATTTGTAAAAGTTTACATTAATACCCAATTTAGGACATACGTAGAATGCATTAAATCAATAGGACATTCATTAAACGCATTCAAATACCTTTCCTCTAATGAGCTTATAGCCCTAAATGGAGATTTCGCATTATGTAGCCATGGGTCAGGTCCTCTTGGAAGCCGCAGAAGTGCCCTATGACATTTATGGAAGCTGTAAATGGCAGAGTGGCAGCAGAGAAGCTTTAGTCCCGTTACATCCATCACTCAACACCTAGAGGCCAAGTGAACAAGCTTCCTACCTTCCAAGACACATGATATGTGCAGACAGTCTTGTTTGGGCCACACTACAGAGCTGACAGCTGCATTTACCAAAATGTTGGCTTTTATAGGAACTCTTCGAATCGGTGGAGAATGTGGAGTGTTCTGTATCATCCTGTTCAATTCTACAGCAGGACATCGGCTTTCCCTTACGGTAATATCAATAGATCGTGACTGCAGCGGCTGTTCTATATGATAAAAAAATATTGACTTTAATAATAAAAAAATAATAATGGACAGCCCCTCAATCAATCTACCGCTATATGAAAGCCTCTCCATGCCACGTTGGCCATGGGGATCGTTTGACTAACATTGGCACCCCATTGTCAGTGTGGATTAGTGAGTGAAGCAGCAACAGCAGCAGCAGGCAAGACCAGATCAGATATAAATTTCTATTGACGATAGCCTTGGCCGGGAATTGAATTTTAGAGTTACTGGATTAATAGCGCAGGGTGTTTAACGACGAAAACAAAACACAATAGAACTTTAAGTCGTACTTTCTTTTCTGCTGATATAATTCACAACCATTTAGTGGATGTGTAACATTACAGCTGTGCACACACATACGTGGGGCTTTCAAAATGCTATTTTTCTAAAAAAAAGCGTGTTAAAATGCCACTTTCAATTTGCCGTATTTATGACGGGAGAAAAAAAGTAGTTTTATCGGGTTATCTAAAGCTTAAGACTCAACCGCTGTGCAATAAATTCTACATTAATTAACGTAATCGAAACTTATGACATAGGTTATTCATTCTTGTCAGCTTCCAAGTGTCAATTAAAAGAAGGCATGAAACTCATTTATCATAATTTTTTTAAATTATGCAAAAATGGGTCTACCTTAATCAACCTCAATCAATTTTCTCATTTCTTTTCAGTGTTTTACAGACGACAGTCCTTCCCAAGGGGTTGTCAGACAATCTAACATACACTCTAGTATTCCTAAACAAATCCACAATATTAAGCATATTTAAAATGCATCAAAATCAACTACTTCTTTCGCACTCATGTGATGCTATTACACACCCAAACTACATCTTTTTCGCACATTTACATATTTGTAACAAATATAGTTTTTATCGGTTAGCTTCGAGGAGTCACGCCAAGTCTTATTACTTAATTTGTCCGACTTGGGATGTTTGTCTAATACAATTAGTAATTCCAGACTTAAATGGAATAACCAATGTCTGCTACTGCACGTTTATGTCTTACACACAGATCTCAGTGTGCGTCACCAACTTCGCATGCAAGTTGGTGGATTTCAAGATTTCACAATCACCCAATGTTACAGAACGGCTCGCGGAAGTAGCAATCGCAGAACTTCTTCTAAGCGACTTTCTGGTGACCTTTGATCCACACGAGAGGAGCTGTACTTTTCCACAGAGAGAAATGTGGGTCATGTTTCAACGCATTCCTTTAACGTTTGAGACCAAGAATTTTGCCAAATTCACTGGGCAGAGATTAATCAACTCACTGAATGGCTGCCCGGATTCAATGCCAGCATCACGGCAAGTGTCAGCTCATTTCTCTGACCCAGTGTGCCACCCGGCCACCTCATTGTAACAACTCTGAATGCATCAAAAACCGCAATTCTTGTCTGGTTTTGTGCGAACCAAGCAGTTCTTAAATTCAGGCCAACTCACGGGAGGAAGTTAAGGAGAAAAAAACGTCGGCGTGGATAAGCACTTGACAACGCAGGGGCGGCTGCCTGAACGGCAGAAAAAAAACAATTAATGAGATTTATGTGAATGCTGCGCGAAGGGCTGAGCATTCTCATTTCATGCCCAGTCAATGGAAAAGCGCAACAACAAAAAAATCGCATCATTGTTTTCAGACACGAAAAGCGAACCGGCTTTAGTGCGAAGCAGCGTGGTTTTTTTTCGTGAAAACGTGCATGCATGCTTGAGTGGCACTAATGAAAAATGCATCAGCCCTTACACACACACACAAGGAGCGTGGCCTCTTTCTCTGCTCCCTTGCTGGGGTCACCCGAGCATTTAATTGAGGCCTCCCCTCCCCGCCAACTGTTTCGTGTCACCGATATCAATTTGCATTCCCAAATGTGAAAACTACGCTCGCGCGTTCAGTTCGTCAAAAAAAAAGAATACCACACCCAAAAGAAAGACAAAAAAACCCGTCAAACATTCAGCGTGACGCTTAAGGGCACTTACTCCGGCTGGCGTCTGTTTCAAGAGGGGCGTCGTTGCACGTTCACTTAACCAGTGATATGTGCGTATGAAGACGACACTGCGATTGGGTACGTTTTTGATCGCTTGTTTGTAGCGTCAGCAAGTTAAAATAACCAGGAATTAAAATGCAAACGCACGCATATTTTGAGCAATGCTCTGCACACTTTTCGCTCGACTCAGAGGTGCGTAAAACCCCACAGACAAGCGGGAAGACAGCCCAGAACCGACTCCTACAATTGGCCAAGCTCATTGGCCCTATATTGGAATGTTTGGCCAACTGCATTAATGAGTGTTTAGACATGTTTGGGATCATGACAATATCAATCAATGCATGCACCATGTATATAAGCTATAACCGCGTGCTTGTCTTTTAAATGTACTGTCTGAAGAAAACTGGGGGGGGGGGGGTGGGGGGAGAATCCCACCGCTTTGGCAAGCTTTTCTCGCTTATATGTAGGCTGGAAGCTGTTAGGCATCGAGTGGCTAAACGTAATTTGGTGAATTGAAACTATGTCACTGCTTCTGCGCTCTGCGGCTGTATTCGTTGGAATTTCGGGCTTCAAGCCAAGCTTCCGTTATGTTGAAATTAATGTTGGACGGAGCTCATCCATGCTGACTGCCAGTTGGAGAGCGTTCGCCTTCCTGTGATCAGCAGTGGCCTATGACCAAATCACCTGGAGTGCGCCCAATCTCGTAAGATCTGAGGAGCGCCGGGTTGAGCCTGGATAGTGCTCGGATTGGCGGCCACCAACGCACAGCAGGTGCACATGGGCTGTGGGGACTACACCGTGGACAGCGGAGGGTGAGTGCAGCAAAATCCATCGCTGTTGTGTACTTATATATTATCACGTCTATGACCCCTCCTCACCTCCAAGAGGTCAACAGTGGACGACCAGTGCTTACGTCCTTAAAAGCGCCCGACGAACAATGGCCAAAATGTGCACTCGCAACTTTTCGATTCTCAACTGGACACCTTCCCACAGTGCCACCCAGACGAATTGTCGTGGTTGTATACTATGTGTTTGCTTCGTAATTAAGCAATGCGCGATGCTAACAATAATGAATCCTGCGTGCACAATTAGACAAATAATTACACTATCATTAACTGCAAGCACTGTACATGCATGCATGCAGGCGGATTTAACAAATCGATTTACCACCTCTTGAGCGAGCGGTGTGTGGAAATGTAGCGAATGTTCCGAAAATTCCAGAGGCCTTGCTTCAAATCTACTTTCCTCCGACCGAATTACGAAATGCTTCAATTGCCCCGTGCCCCGAGTCAGGGTCTTCCCTGGGTCGACTCAGTCTGAAATGAGGATGGCTTTTTCCCCCAATACCGGGGTGTAAAAGGCAAGACAGGTGCCGTGTTGGTCACTCACCCTTGCGTGCACCGAACCGACCTCAATCAAGTACAGGCTAACAGCTTTCCCCGTATCAGCCTAACCGTAAGCAGGAGGGATCTGCGGGCTGCAGGCAGGCCTTTAACTTTGCAGTTTGTTTGGATAAGGGACTTATATACAACATTTCACCGAGAGTGATTTCATTTTCGACAATCTTGGAAATCGGCATGATGGGATTTTAAGTCTCCCCAACGGCAGTGAGACGGACGCCTATGAAAAACATGTATCCAGGTGCATGTGGCCAACAGGCAGTCTGAATGCTGTGAGCTTGTAGCACCACACTCATGTGGTATGGGTCTGACGAGAGTGGCTTCCTCCAAAGAATATTGAGACAGATAGCAACACACACACACGTGCAGGGGAAAAAAAGGTGTTCCATTTTAAACTAGAAAAAATATACCATGCTGAATAAAGTATGGCCAGCACAAACCATGGGAGGGTGTTGTGGCTTTACACATTGGTTGGCTAGCTTTGTGTATCTCCATTGCTCATGGGCACACACACAGAGCACACGAGGTTATTTGTTTCAGTTTTAGTTGACTTAGGGGAGACCCAGAACGGATTCAAATCCCATTTGCCACTGATATGCATGGCCGAAAATTAAAACAATCTCGCTGGAATATTAGCACCGTGTGCAGTAATCACCACACCGTTGTGACTCCCCTCCCCACACGTCTTTGCCAACGCACGCACACCCAACAGAGGGATAAAACACACGCGGACGTATTACATTTCCCGATACTTATAATAAAAAAGCTGCAATGGGGACATGGTTGGTCAGCATGTGCTTGTGTCATATTTTAGGACGAGGAGGTGTAGCCAGGCCAACAGCGTACAAGGCCGACCGCATTTATTCCTTCCCCAGCAATCGCTGACAAGGTCACAGCCACGTCAACAGAGTTGAGTTAAATTTTGACTTGAAACTTTCGTGACTGCAGGAATTAATTTTCTTTGGTTCTTTCGGTAAAGTCACATAGATAGAAAAATAATAAAAATAAAAACATAAAGCCACGACGTTTCCATCGAAACAAATAACCACGACGGCTTTTGTTGAAATTTGTATTACATTTTTATTATTTGTATTCACTTTATTTTTTATTATTACTTTTCTATCTACGTAACCAAAGAAGAGTCAAGTCAACTGCCTGCAATGAACTCAGGTCACTGCAATGGGACAGCACGATATATCAGCCGACACGCCAGGCCCGCAGTGGATGATAAAATAAATAAGCAGACATAATGCCACCTTTGGGTAGGATGATGGGTGAGGTGACACGCACAGCTTTGTTGCTCGTTATTCAGCAACTGCTTTAGAATTGGGGTGACATTCTAGAAATGTTTTGTGTTACATGACCAACGTTTGATAGAAGCTACATCACGACACCTGGCAGAGGTGATCTCTCTTCTGCCCATTCAGATGAAGTTTCAAGAGAAGAGTTCTTGATTTGTTGGATGTAATTAATTATTTTTCATTACAAATTAAGTTGAACATCATACGAATGAGGGGGAAAAAAAACTTTAAGTTGTTTGATAAAGGCATTGTTTTATTTTTCAATAGTTTTTTTTCAACACTGAAATGTTCTACCACGTAAATAATAATTCAAAACGTCTGACCCTTATCAAGCGGCGTTAATCTACTGCTGGATGATGGCCTCATCGCACCATGGGGGGGAGGGGGGGTGATTGACTAAACTTCACTGTGTTGGTCAGTGCGTAATGAGCGAAGCGACGCTCAAAACTCTTTCAGCCATCACTCGTCACCGACGTTAGCCATGGCCAGGAATCGAACTCCGACCGCCGGGTTCACAGGTCAGTGCACACTCCACTACGCCACCTCTCCCGTCCGATGTACAAGATGCTTTGTCAATGATACAACACAGCACACGAGCCTGGAGATCCAAGCCACATCCACTGAACGTTGTAACGTGAAAGCGGAGAACTTCACATTACTGGAAATCTGGAAAGGCGTTTTTTTTGCGTCAAGAAGCAAAATGGTACCCATGGGGCTATAGAAATTGCATGATGTTGCACGAAAAGTATTCCAGGCAAATAACTTACTTCAATTACTCAGAAAGCTTAATACATACAGATAACAGCACAGTTTGGATCAATGCCAGGTCACTTAATGGGAATGCCTAAAGCTAAGCAAGGCGAAATGAGCAGCCTTGAAGAAACAAGGCAGGTGGTGTAATCAACAATGGACATTAGGACATTGTTAATGCGTTTTATGTGGAGTATTTATACTTGGCCGTAACCAGCATACTCTTTCTCAGTAGTGGAATAATTTAAACACGTCAGAGGAATCGTGTTTTTGAAGAAAATATCCTTCGTATAGAGATTATTTTACATTTAGATATTCTGAATATATATACACGTGAATGCATTTGTAACCGTTGAACAAAAAAAAACTTGCCGTAGAAAAAAAGCGTAACTCATTTTTATTGTTTTAATTATGCTGACACATTTATTTAATAGGTTTAATATACAATGTGCCACGACATTAAGGGGTGTTTATATGAAGTTACCAGAATAACATTGCTGACTTTAAAATTATATTTCATGTTCTTCTTCTTTGGTTCTTTCGGTAAAGTCACGTAGAGTGAGAATAAAATAATAAATTGATCAAATAAAATAATCAATTTATTATTTAATTCTCATTCATTCTACGTGACTTTACCGAAAGAACCAAAGAAGATGAATCCTTGTAGTCACGAAAGCTTTAAATCGAAATATATTTCATGTTGTTTTTTTTCAGTGCCCGTGGAAGAGTGCTCGACTCGTGGCTAGAACAGAGCGAGTTCAATCCCTGGTTGGGAGTTGACTCAAACTATTGCTCTACTTTTTCGATTTAAAGCTTTCGTGACTGCAATGATTCATCTTCTTTGGTTCTTTCGGTAAAGTCACGTAGAATGAGAATAAAATAATCATTCTACGTGATTTTACCGAAAGAACCAAATAAGATATTGCTCTACTCTGGTGTTGATATAGCACGTTCTAAATTGGTGGCCGGTATTTTGTCCCACTTAGAGACGGCATTTTGTTTTTTTCGGGAAAGTCACGTAGGTATAAATAAATAAAATAAAATAAATTAAAACAACTAAATTAAGTCACGACGTTTCGGGCGCAACACAAGCGTCCTTCTTCAGGTGGGGAGAACGTAGCGAAAGAACAAACGCTTCAGTGTGTCTCAGAGATGGCTGTGACGAGTGATTATATAGTCTCCACGCCCCGCGACTATATAATCACTCGTCACAGCTATCTCTGAGACACACTTAAGCGTTTGTGTTTTCGCTACGGTGTCCCCACCTGAAGAAGGACGCTTGTGTGTGCGCCCGAAACGTCGTGACTTAATTTAGTTGTTTTAATGTTTTTCTACCTACGTGACTTTACCGAAAAAACCAAAGAGTATGAATCCTTGCAGTCACGAAAGCTTCAAATCTAGAATCAAAGACGGCTCTTGTTTCAATAAATGCGGTCTTTCCTTCAACTGCATCTGGTGCCTCAATGGAGATGAAATATGACCCACTGCTAATTTGAGTGTGGAGGCACACTATAGCCATTTGATTGTTACAATTATTGTTGTCTCAGTCGTCAAGGAGAAATTGAACTTCTTTTTTTCCCGGTGCACTATTAGCGCGATGTTGCGACGAAAAATAATCAATTTTGAAATCTCGCAGAGCACTGCATTAGCACGTGTGTACGAGAATGAATGCACAATATATTTTTTTACAAAACTGCAAAAAAAACCTTTGATTTTCCATTTTCATCGTTACGTTATAAGTAGCACATTTTCCCTATACACTGCTATGAAGTTGTTGTCTTTCGTCAGGTGAAAAACAAACGTACATTCATAATTCGTGTGGCTGGAATTTAGCCAAATGGGATGGAAATCTAAATTTGAATATCCTCATCGCATTCATCATCAGCTTTGGCAAATCCACTGCAGGATGAAGACCTCCCTAAGCCGTCACCATCTCTCACTATCCTGCGATGCATTAGGCCACCTAAGCACCCAGCGCACGGCGAGCTAAAATTAAAATAAGATATATTTTTTTTGAAGTCATTGGTGACCAAGCTGAGTGCATCAACTCACTACATTTCAGAGCCTGGTTTAATTACAGGCGGCTGAGGCGCCCCCGCATTCAAAACCAAGGCATCCCGGTGGTGATGACTCGACACTCTGACCTCTGAGCCACCCGGCCAAAGTCGAAAAATGAATTCTTGAGAGACATTTTGGAGGTCAGTCCTATTGAATTGTCAGCAGCTACTTATAAATATTTGCTCATTTAATGATAAGGGAGGTTCTGACAGTACAATGGGGACGAACTTCACATTTTATTTTCAGTCACGCGAGTACCGTTTGACCGTATCCAGAAGTGCAACTTTCGGTCGGAGTGCCATTTTCTCACCACGCTTCCCAACAACAAACGTCGTGACGTTATGGCAGTCGTTCAATTAAAAAAAACGTGACAGTCAAATCTTGATAAGTAGTGTGAAGCCAGTGATGAACATTCCATGTTCCTATGGCACAGACTACTGTGTGAATTCCCAGCAAGTGGTATAGCCTCACTACAGCATACTATGCTCGTTTCACTAATCCTACACGAATTATTATCTCAATCAGCCAGAGACGGGTTTTGAACTCATGATTTTACAACGTCGAGCCCTGTTGCTCCACAAAGTGAAACTAAGCGACGGCATAATCATATTTTAGGATGATATTAGACCTACATTGAAAGCATAAATGCAACCATCCGTAGCAAGGATGCTGGTTCACAATCCGTGTCAATGCTGTGTGTAGATTATTGATTATTTTTCTAAATAATAAGAGACGTCCATGGTGTTATCAGGACGTGCAGATGCCGAGTACCTGCTTGTAACAATGTGCATGTGAAACGATGCTGGAGTGGCTGCTGTCAAAGACAAATGTTGAAAATGTCAAGGATGGTAGAGGGTGGATTAGCATTTGCCTGTATTGTGCTTCGGATTCAAACGCCGATAGTCATCTGCCCAAATGACAGCAGCTAAAGTGAACAATGGTGACTGATGTGAACGATTAAGAAAAAAAAAGCAATTTGACAATGACCACTGTTTAGTTTCTATTTTAAATAAATATATAACTGTCGCTTTCAAATTAACGAGTGTGTCATAGCACTAAGCTGATTAAATGAATCAAGTGAAGAATATTCTTCCTCCACTGAGTTTCCTCCTAAAAAAAATGTTTGTGTTCATTATTCTTCACTGACCTCCATATGCAACATTAGATGAAGGAAGACGTAGTCCAAAGACCACAGCAGCTCTGACGCTGTGCTTACGTCACTAGTTTGGGTGCCCCAAAGATAACCCGAATCAACTTCTTTGGTTCTTTCGGTAAAGTCACGTAGAATGAGATGACAGGTCTGTTCCTTTCACCTGAAGAAGGCCACTTGTGTTGTGGCCGAAGCGTCGTGAGAATTTATTGTGTTATTTTTTTTATTCTCATTCTACGTGACTTTACCGAAAGAACCAAAGAAGATGAATCCTTGCAGTCACGAAAGCTTTAAATCGAAATTTAACCCGAATCAAGTTTGAGAAATCCGTTTGGAAATCTCAAAGCAGAATGCGTCCCCTGTGTTCATCAAATGGCCGATGCTTAGATTTTTCACAATAATTATCCCCCCCCCAAAAAGCCATCAAGTAGCGTTTGTCTTGGATACCGTTATGGGGCGAGGTTTCCAATACACTCCGCTATGTTTGTCGAATGGCAGTCAAAATTGATCTATTTAACTCTCGGAGCTAGAATTTAGCCACATTTATTGAAAAGGAAAAAAAACGACCTGAGTTGAGACTATCAACTCACTGCACGTGTAAACCTGGTTTCTCCAAGGGTTGCTGCTGCCCAGATTCAAACCCAAGGTCTCAACGGCGTTGGCTCAGTCCTCTGCCCTGTGCACCTACTTGCCCATTCGTGTCTTATTTTTTCCTCTCATTATTGAATTTTCAAACTTGTGTTTGGACCGCCTGGGACAGACAGCCTAGGTTTGAATCTACAAGATTATATCTATAGTTTTGTATCTTCCTTTGAGGTTTGATAATAATACTTTTCCACATTCCTGAAGAATGTCAGCTTATGATATATTTCCTTTCTGTGAGGTAGTTGTATTGGTGAAGGTAGTGTCCTTTTGATTACTTAATATATTTTATCTATCAAGGGTCTAAAGATGAAGTACTGTATAGCACCATTTAAGTTTTCAAACGTGAAGACCTTAACTGCTAATAAATATTGGTCACTAATTTACTGAACTACAAACGTCAAAGTGTCTCCATGCTCAAGTGAGCATTACGTATTTCCCATCTTCATGGGTAGCGTGTGATTAATCATTTACTCTTACATGCACAATTCAATACATGCGTTGTTAGTGTAGCAATCAATTTAATTGATGAATCAATTTCGTTTTAGATGCCTAGTAATGATCACTATCTTACACCCCCCCCCCTCAACACCCTTGAGTAAATGAAGAACGTTCACGTTTCATGTTTCATCTCAAATGTGACGATTCCCTTAAATCCATTAAATACAAAAAAAAGCCAAAGTATCTTCATTCTCGACTAAACATGGGCAGGTGTTCATCTCCATTTGTGACCCTGAACCAGTGGTGGAAATTCCACATTTCCTTTGGCGAGGGTCGCTATGTCTCCATACGAACGGCTACCACTGGCCTCCCACACGGAGGCTCTTATCGTATCAGTCCAGCGAGGGATGATGGTGGCTGCATTGATGTCCGAATACGAAACCTTCTGACAGCTGACACGCCTCATCTGACTCCCTTTCGACTGGAGAAAAAATTCCTGCGGTTGTTACGTAACAAGACACATCTGGAAACACAAACATCACACCCACATGAAGGGAGCAGACTCAATCGGTTTGCTCATTTCAATGACAATGATTAAATTACGAGTACACTGTACATAATCATATTCCAGGTAGTTAATTTGGCTACAGTTCTGACCCATGGCGAAATGCTTTTGGCAAACACAGTACCACTGCATCCTCACCAATCACACTTATGCAGTGCGTTTATTTTGTTCATTAACACGATGCCTGCATCAAATATAGATATAGGGAATTTAATTAAAGATATCACCACATGTGACACTCGTAACATCATAAAAACAAACACGATCCACATTCCTGATTTAAACAGCGCCCCAGAGTGCAGCAATCCCGGCATGTTGAGCAGCATCCTCAGCCTTTATCTGCCTACAACCTGATCTGCCGATTAAATTACGAACCTTTCCTTCATGCACCAGCAGCAGCAGCAGCATGGCGCTGCGATTAGGGCACTCAGACGCGCAATGGGAAGGTGGCGCGAATTCATATCCTGGTTGAGGATTTCACTCAACCAGGATATGAGGGGGTTGTTAAAATAAGTACTGCTTTCTAAGAGATAAATCGTAGTTGTCTTATGAGAGCACTGGTGCCCACCATAGAAATGCGGATCTCACTACTGGTTCAATAATTCACTCTTGATCTCACTTATTGAAGTAGGATATTGACCGTGTCACCTACAACACAACGGAATTTGTTAACAGTGGTGGACAGCTACCAGTACCAAAATGTAACTTTGATGGCGATCTTATAGACCAACTGTGCAATCTTAAACAGTTGTATCTTCCTTAATTTAATCTGCTGAGGGCACACGTGGGGTGGAGCAGTGGTGCAGCAGATGGTGCACTGAGCTGTGAACTCAGTGGCCTGAGTTTGATTCCTGGCCATGGCTGACACCTGTGGCGAGTGATATCTGAACCAATAAGCATGCGCTGATCAGCACGGTTAAGTATGGTCAAACAACCTCCCATGATTGAAAAGCATCGGGAAGCCTTCATCCTTCAGTGGATGACAAAGGGCTGTAATTCAGTTGTTTAATTAATTATCAATGCTCTTTTTATTAAACAATAACATTCATCATTTAATGACGAGTATAAATGTATGTTGTATAGATTTTGCTACAAAATAATATTACAATGGTAAACTTTTTTTTTTTACAAATGTGCCAGTCTTATCAAGGTACCACATTGTACTTTACTACGTCCAACACAAATTAAAATATTACCTCTGCCCTCTTTGCTTAATCTCTGAAGGTTAAGTCTCAAAACGTTGGCTTACTAACTACAACTATAGGTATATCAATTGGCTACATGTAGTGCAAGTTTACAGATACTGTTTCTAACAAAAAAACATGCCCAACTCTAAAATCATTTGGCAGCCTCATATAATAATAATAGTATTATATGTACCTAACTGTTATGCATTTTTTTTTTCAACGAAGATTGATTTTCAAGTATGCCCTGCCCTTGAGTGTAAGAACTGTCAGGCTGCCAACACAAATTTAAAACTAAAAAGCTCACAGCGGTAATGTTGGTGACCCAGAATGAATATGATCTCCCATTATAATAAGCCCAGGAATTGTATGACCTTGGCCAGTGCATGCACTTAGTTTTATTAAACGGGTCTGAGCCTTCTGGATAATACACTGACAAAACTAATCCAGTGCTCGAGTGCGTTATGGGGGATTTTTCAAAAGGTGACAACTGCTTCCAAAATTATTATTTCTGTTATTACTCATTCTACCAAATATATAGCGCGTGTCACAACTGAAGAGGCACATTTCAAACTCTGGCTCGAAATATAAACACTGAAAATACCAGGGGAATAGAACAAAACACAATACGCTGGGTGCATATCCGTTGCAAAAACGGCAATCCGCACATTTGCACCAGTCCAATGCAGACCCCCATTTCAAATGAGGCAGATTCTTTTCAATATTTTTTTTTTCCCCAGGGATGCACTGCTTCTCCCTGATGGGGCTAAACAAGGCAGCCCTCCCTCCATCCGCTGCAAGTGTCTGAAAGCTGCCAAATTAAATCCTGACATTTTCTCGTGCAAATATGCAATGATGGCCACTCTGGGTAAATGCCTTGTCCTTACAATTTTCTGGCACATAATCGGCCACGATACATCATTGCCCACGACCGTAATAGTTTGCATTTTCTTGTACACATTGTTCTCGGCGTCATGTCTCCTCGCAAGGTGCAATTTACCTTAAAGCAAGCGATGTCTCTCAGAGGCGTTCGTCATGAAATCCACGAAGAACAAAAAAAATACGCGACAAAAATTGGAAATAAAATCCACGTGAAATACAGTACCCATCTTCCAAACAACAAATTGATGCGCACATACGATCACATTTGCGCACATAGGATCACATTTCTACAGGTCGGCACAGAACATACGCAAAAAATGGGGGAGGTGGGGGGGGGCTGTGATTAAAGAACAAAAAATGCGTAACTGCGGCAGAAATCCAGCCCTCTCACACACCGCTGTGTGAGAACATGTGTGTAAGTGTGTCTGCCGAAACGTGTGTTTGTGTGAGGGCATAAACATTTATAAAGTTTTCACACCTGATGACGATTGCTTGTGTTGCAGTCGAAACGTCGTGAGAATTGTATTGTTTCATATTTTTATTATTGTATTGTTTCCCTTCTACGTGACTTTACCGAAAGAACCAAGAATATGAATAAGTTTAGGGGGGTTTTGCATGTTACTTTCGGCAGCTTTGATTTATTTGGACAAGGGTTAAAGAACTCCAGGCTATAGTACCCATGGGCATTTTAAGCCCCCTCTGCCTATAACTGTCGTGCATCCACTTGGTGACATTTGGAGGCTGTTTGAACTCCGCTCATCCTTTCTGCTTTTTAAAGGTCGCAAGCTCCATGACAAGGGGGGAGCAGATAAATAAATCAAAAGCGGTAAAAAAAGGCTATCTCTGGCCACATAAACACGCCTTCACGGCGAATTATTGCCAGGGTTCTCTTTGTAAGCAAATGTCAATGCACATCGTTATATTGAACTCTTACCTGATACACATGACTGTTAAGTGCTCGGTATAGTTACGTAACTCAATAGCTTTGGAAAAAAAAGCTTACGTATATTTACCCAATTATTTTGCTTGCCTGGTTTTGATTAGCTTGCTGTTGTTTTTATTTTTATTTTCTCTTATTTTCTCTGAAGTTGAAATTTCATCTGTTGCCACTTGCAGTGCCTGGAAACTTCCCTTCAGGTTATGACATCAAATAACGGCAGGGCGTGGACTCAACACATCATCCTCCTAGGGTCAATAAAATAAGTACCCCCTATTTGTCAATCCACCTAATTGTCATCTTCCTATGGATACACTTTTCCCTGCCATCCGAATATTTAATTACCACCATCGGTTCATGGCTGCCAACAGAAATGAGCAATGCCCGACTAAAATTGCCTCGATAGTTGCATGTTTAAGGTGTGTGTTAATATGTGGTCAGCCAAAAGGTATTGCACAGTGAAGTCAAATTTGACCTTCAGTAAATGCCCCCCACCGCTGATATCATGTCACTGTACATGCACACGTGAATGTTTTTCTTGAAAAATGTTGTCATGTTTGTCCGAATAGCAGCAAGTGATGTAAGTGATATAAGTTGATAAAGTACTCTCCATAGTTTCAGCTCGTAGCTTGCCAGTACATTGACCTTAAATGACAACTGCGGTATTACATAGATAAACAGATTGTTCCCGCATATACGTACACGCGTACAATGGCCATCGTTTTATAAGCAGTTCAAAGACCTGGACGTAACCAAAACGAATAATACAAAAGATCTCTGCGCAAATAAAAACAAGAGTCTACTATCTCTTTTTGAAGTCAACAAATAAAAAGGAAACAAACCCACGCACAGTAGGTGCAATTGGACTGCGTAAAGCAATGCTGCTCAGTGTAATCACAAGCGAGTTATGCTTTCAAACGGTCATCGAATTTCACAGGGCCCCACGCACACCACAGGCGGTGCTTCCCATTAATCGCCACTTCTCTAAACGTGCAAAATATTCCCGCATCGTGGGGGAAAATGCCCAGGCCTGGCCCGCAGAAAAGTTTCATCGGCGAGTGCTGTAAATTACATTGCAGAAAGAGGCAGAATTTTTCATTTACACGGGGGCTGTGCCGTTGAGCTGTCTGACGCTTGTTACGTTATTGGTGCTGTACAGATTTTGTTTTTGCTGGGGCAAGCATTGCATCCACGACATATTTTTTATTATGAAGTTAAGAAAAGTTGGATATGTTTTGGTGGCAGAGGATGTCAAAAGCCACCTAATGGCATAAGCGCTAGCGTTGCCAAGATGTCCTGGGTTAAAATCTGGGCACAGTCCAGAGGTTAAGCCAGGGTTCTCAAGTGTGGTGAGTGATGGTCTCAGTCTTGTCACCAATAGCTGTGAGGGGGTGGAGAAGTTTTATGTACATTTGTTTCTGCACTTAATTTGGCTCGGCAAGCTTCTGAGTGTAAACAAATGCAGTTTGAACCATTCACATTTAAAAACAATTTAATTATGAATTGCTTACTCCTTTATACAAGAACGTCAAGGACTATTTTCCAGAAGCTCTTGAAGTGGTTTTTTTTTATTATTTCAGATATTTTCAGACAATTCATGAGTGTGTACGAGTGGGAGGAAAGCGGAGCACCCGGAGACAACCTACACGTAACAAGCATGCAATGCTCTATCCCCATACAGATGGAAACAGATGGCGATCCGTCCACTTGCTGTACTGCCTTCTCCGGTGAGCCAGGGTATTGTGCCTTGATGCCCATGCGAGTTTCACAAAATTCGTGTGATCCAGCGACACTCATTGAATAATATCAGGCAGAGTTAGTATTACAGTGCCACTTCTTTCTGTTGTCAGAAGATTCCAGAAAGGAAATGATTTTGACGTTTAATTGCCAAATAAAACATTAGATGGGAAATATGACGATGACAAAAGAAAATGGCTGAGTTTAACCTCCGACTTAAATTTGAACTCACAACCTTATTAATTGTTTGTTGGAAACTGTCGCGGTTACTACGTTTGGCTCCTCGGCCTGGATGTTATTTAATTATGTTTGCTGAATCTCCTAGAATTTGAACCCGAAGACTCGGTGGACCATAACAGGGATCGATGGTAATAGTGATTTCCCCTCCCGCCCCATGTGATTGGCTTTGCAAAACACATTCGGAGCACGTAGCATGACTAGCGATTATGGAGGCTCCTGGCAAAGCATTTCCAATAACCAAGGCACATTTCAAATGACGTTCAATGGCAGTCCCAAGCTTGCCTGGCCACACTGGAGGGACACAGGACAGCCCAGCAGCAGCGGTTATTGAAGTGCTCTCTGCCTGAGATCATTATACGTTGAGCAAACTAAATTTGATGCCAGCAGCATTTTAGAAAGCTCTCGAAAGTGCATTAAGAGCCCACGTATGGGAGGTATATCAACTGTGCATTTGGCTGAGTAGTTTGAATCACAAACATTGGCACAAAAGTCATCATTGTTGAATACCGAACATCTGATAATAATTTTCTTGTTTAAGCGAGCCTCCCTGAGTCTGCAGTCATCTTTGAGGGGGGCTCCTGTTTGTGATGCTTGGCTAATTCCTTATCGAATATTTTTGTGCATTTCCCCGGGGGGAAATCCACGCCGATTAGAGGGCAGCGCACTGACATCTACCCAAACTGGATAGGCAGCTTACTTGCTCTCATCACCAGCCATGATCAATCCACTTCTGAATTTAAGTGGCTCGATCCACTTGGTGGGGACACGGCCCAAGTAATAGTACCTTCACCGTTTGTCGCAGAGATCAGCGATTTAGATCCGCGTAAAAGTACGCACCTTCTGCATCACAGTGGACATCGAGTATCCCGTAATATCGTTTGGAAAGGGTATGCCATTGCGTGTTAGCATCATATATAAAATGTACTGTTATGAAGGCGAAGGCCAACCCTGAGGACCCTATCCATCTCTCATGGTCCTGCGCGATGCATCGATTCACCTATTGCCTGCCCACAAGCTGATTTCATTACTCCATCTCCGCCGCAGCGGGACCGGCCTCTTTCGCACGTTCACCCTCTCTTGGCTGCCACTCCAGCGTTCCACATGCTCAACCACCAGCCATCATTCACTCATAGCGAAGTGTCCCTCTCAAGCGCACTCACGGAAGAGGGTAAAGTGTCTCAGTGTATCTCTCTCTCTCTCTCTCAGTCTCCTTTTCTTCGTCTCAAAGTGGTGTCGTCTTTAACCTGCGTATACTCTACTCGCCCCGCTGTCTCTTATATACACCACTTGTCTGCCATTGAATGTGGGTGCCACCACACACGCGCACAATCTTTGCGTGATCCGTCAGCCCCATCTCTCTGTAGCTGTATGTATGTTGAACTTCGTTTGCACCAGACTTCGCCAACCGTGCTAGTCGGAGGTGAGATCTTTCACCGATTTCACGCACCACAGATTTACCCCCATTGCTTCCTCCCATCTATTTCATTCACCTCATCTCCACCATCACATTCATATGTACCGTGGCAAATTCTGTGCAAAGTGCTTCGGATAAAGCGCTGTATAAATAATGTTAAGATAAGATAATAATTCGAGGCTTGCGCCACCGCATCCAGCAACGGCATCATCGCCGTCGCGAGCCATTCTCATCCCAACTGATTAATCACAGCAGCACCATCCCAATGGCACCACTTCCAGTAATGCACGTCTGGAAATTCACCTCACTCCTTGGCGTCAATAGTTTTGTCCATCGATCGTCATTCCTCCCAGTGACACGTCCCGTCTAATTTGTCTTGTCCTAGGGAGATGAGAATGGAAAAGTCACCTCCGCATTTGCCATAGCTCAGGGAAGTATTCCAGACAGACAACGACGGGCAGAATCTTCGTTTAAAATGTACAAGCAGGTGAGAATGCAGATTGAGAAAGAGTAAAAGTGTCCTCACTCTCACATATCAATCGGTGGCTACTCATCTCCTTCATTGGCCATTAGCCAGGGGCAATAATTCCACATTCCTATGGCAAGAGTGGATATATATATACATTGGACAATGACTGCAGTCTTCATAATGAGTGGTACTCATGTTATTTACCCTGGAGGAACGATGGACTCAACTGACTCCCAACAAACATTTGAGCTCTTGAATCCTCAACTGATGGCGAGTTGGGCACTTGGTCAATGAATGTTCCCGAAGTGCATGCAGACCAAAAATCCACTACTGTTGACTGCAATTAATAAATGATTTGTAATTCAGGACAGCATGGACGATTTTAGTTGATGAACTTTAGAAAGTCAGTGACCAAATGTCGTGCTTCACACCTCCTGGCTATGATGCTCAGCCATGCTTTTTGGGCAACGTAATTAAAACCAACACTTGTGTTGCTTTGGCTTTTCAAACACACATTCCGAAAGTATAAATTCGGCTCGAAATAGGTGTTAGGTGGATTATTACATCGCGTTGTCAGGAGAGATGGTGGCAGCTTGCGGACGTGTTCATCCAGCCGTGGGCTGACCATGGGTGATTGTGATGAAAATTAAATTTAAACATACCAAATGCAACCAGGTCATTTAAATGAAAGGGTCGTGGACTGCGCTGCTGCTACATTACTAGGCATATCTAGACCCACAATGGCAGACTCATTTTAACAATATTATCCAGCCAGGAAAGATATTGCAAGATTATATCACCTCTGGGGATTTGTAACATCAGTTAACAATTTTACAAAGAGTGTGTGGGGATTATTGATGGCCCTTGGCTCGGAAGATGCATTGAGAAGTGAGGGGACACTGCAAGGGCAAGGGGGCGTGTCCGTGATTTAAACACAATAAGCCTGCAATGAAGTGAGGAAATTGTCTCGCAAGGAGATGGCCAGGCTTCTATACAGGCAATTGCCAAGGCATAACAAAAAAAAGTGCCCGTTTCAACAAACGGTCAGGTCACGACTTTGGAAATATCACCGTCTTATTTGGTCTGA
Source organism: Petromyzon marinus (assembly GCF_048934315.1). Lineage (NCBI taxonomy): Eukaryota > Metazoa > Chordata > Hyperoartia > Petromyzontiformes > Petromyzontidae > Petromyzon > Petromyzon marinus. The sequence continues at coordinate 3,938,695 of NC_133679.1, read as the reverse complement.
AGTATTCATGGGAACAAATACGGACGAACTTGTTTCAAACACTGCGCGTGTGTGTCTTTGCCGCAGTTCAAAGAAAAAACGTAACATTTTCTTAACGTGACTTTTCAATCAACGTTGTAATATTGAAGTGCACCGCGCCCAACGAACCCGACGACCCGAGGTACATTTCAAGCCCCAGCTGCCGTGAGTGGCGAGTCCTCTCTGGACCGGTCCTGGCCTCTCCCCTTTTGCCAACCTGCACTCACCAGTCTGGTGAAGTATGGTCAAACAACCCCCATGACTGAAACGGCATGTGAATGCTTTCCATCCAGCAGTGGATTGACAAACGACTGTTAATTGTTTTAAGATAACATCATCTGCGGGTTTAATTCGGCATTAGCTAAAATGAATTAGTGCTCAGCAATGACTAGCCTCATTGTAACAATTATAATGAAGCCTTCTTCTACCGAGAACAATGCATCTAACCACGTGCGTATATCCTTGGTGCGTTGTGTTATAGATTGGCCTAAGGCTATGCATGCAATGAGGATTCAAATTCTTTAGAACTTTTTTTGTGACCATGATATATAGCCAATTGTTTATATTGGTTTTACATGATCTAATCTGAGGGAGTACAATGTTTTAAAAAGTAACAAATTGGGAGTATGGGTAATACAAAGACAAATATCACCTCGCCATACCTTTACAGGCTTTTAGGGCAAGTGCTGTTGGCTAAATCCTATTACGGCTGTCACTGTGCACGAGGGGGTAGTTTATCCGGCACTATGCCCTGCCGTCTTTGTCTCCCCGGTGCCGTTGTTTACACAGCGCACTCAGTGCTCATTGAAGGCTGTTTTGACCTGGGGGACACCCAGACACCGGTTCACATTTCACTCAGCACTGATGAGCGGGACCCCATGTTCGTGCCGTAGTGCACTAAACACTCTGCTACTGTTATTTATGGATAGTATGTACTGTATATGCAAACATGCAGCCACTTTAGCAAACTGTAACAGAGCAGTATACACATGCCACAGCGACGTTTGCCGTGACTTATAAAGCCGCTATGAGCAAATCGCCCAGAATGTCCCCCGGTCTCATCAGATCTCGAAAACTGAGCATATTTGTGTCTGGATAATGCTTGAATGGGTGCCCACCATACCGACAACTGGTTGATGAAGGTCGGCAGGCTACGAGGCAGGCAGCATCTGGGAGAACAGCAAAATCCATTGTTTTTACTGTACGCGACTAAATCGATGCGCCCTACATTCACCAACTTGCACTGATGACCGTGGGGAAGTATGGTCAAACAAATCCCGAGAGCCGGCACAGCAGTTGATTGCGCATGTGCAGCTGCATCAATGTTTTACCATGTAGACAGGCGACACAAAAGGGTGTTTGTCTTATCGGGGGTGGCAGGGACATTACACGTTAAACCCTTCCACTTCACAGGATTCCACTAAGAGCATCAAGCCCTACCTGCTGCATCGTAAGATCATATTATTTTAGAGCCGTTCTGCCAATCGCATGTGAGCATGAATAAATCAAATTCTATACTCTGTTTTAATCAGATAACACCAAACAATGAAACCTAGCCGCATCTGATTGGCTGCAAAGCCTCTCCATCAAGCCCTGGGGTTTAATCTAGAGTGTGGGGCACTATATAGAGCCATACTTGCATTACCAATTTGATAAGGCACCTGAGGTCACAGAAATAAATTGAGAGGGCATGCGCCAACCACGTGGAGTGGCTCCCCTCCGTACGCACCGAACACATCCCACGGTCACAAGACGCACATTTGTTTTATGTTATATCACGTGATGACTTATAACAGATTCACATCATCTAATCTAAGTAGTGCAGAATGTTAAAATGAAATATATTGGGGTCATTGCAGTCTACGCACACACGCAGACACACTGCCACGTGCGGCAATACACTTACGGAAAAAAATGCGGACGTTGCATTTTTGTCGAATTCTGACATAATGCATTTCACTGCCACGTGAATAAAAGCACTGATTGAATGGTCAGCACACCTTATTTTTAGACGATAATGCCGCCGGCTGAAACACTGGCGAGAAACCAAGGTGAAAAATAATTTCCTCTTGGAGTGGCTCGCTTTAATATTTATGACCGCGTGAGACACACCGGTGTCAAATCCACATTAATTATGCAACGCCGTCAGCTGGCCCTATCCCCGGAGCAAACTTGTTTTAATAGGGCTCGTAGCCCACACATATTCCATTAAAAAAAAGCTTTTAAAGATTGTGTCACGGTGCAGCAGGCACCTGTTGACCCCTGTTTCTGTAATTACCTTCACGGCAGCACGTGAACATTATTCTTTTGTATGCTCCCGAAGAGGGCACTCGGCTCTTTAGTCTTCACCTGGGAGACCAGCGGTCGGGAGCGGGGGTTGCATTTATTAACGCATCGGGAAGGAACAGCGTGCGGGTGACGAGGGTGTGGCAATTTTTGTGCGCGATGTGTCAAGCTGACAAGCTAAGGGTTCTCATTAAATCCTTGAGAGCCCTGTCACGGTGAAATGGCTGAGGCGACATTGTCCAGGTAGACGGAGCTCCTCTGCAATGCCACTCTCACCTTAAGCCCCTCGAATGGAATGGGAAGCAGTGCAAATCCTTCCGCTCGAAAAATATCATGCCTCCGCTGCCTCATCGCCAACGAGACTCACGGTAGCTCTACATGGTACTCAGTTGCTAACACACAACAAAAAAAAAACCTTCACCCACATGTATTATTATCACTGGCCTATGATAGAAAAAAAATGCATGCTCAGCAAGTGTTTTTGGATGCAATGTTGGGCTGCGCCGTGGTTCATGTACTGCACTATGAATCCAACCAATCAGAGTTCAAATCCCAGCCACGGATAGCATCGGTGGCGAGTGATATCCGAACTGGTCCTGGGCCCTCTCCGAACTGGTCCTGGGCCCTCTCTTAAACAGCCCCAGGTGCCACATCCTATGAGTGCCCCACTACAGTAACGCAGGGTATGTGCATACCACACTATAAACCGGAGCATCCGAGTTCAATTCTTGGCTGTGGCTAACATCAGTGTTCAGTTATATCGGAACCAGTTTCAGCCTCGCCTACCCACACCGACCTGCGAGGTAAAGTATGGTCAAACAACCTCCACAATCCATAAGAGGTTTTTTTGGGGGTTAGAACGCGTAAATAAATGTGTCGTTAAACACGCCACCACCCGACACAGCCAGCTAGTAATGGTTGTCACGTAAACAGAACATGCCAATTCGTTATTAGTGCAGCACACCGGTGTGTTGGCTTGGCTCTCCAACACACCGGTGTGCTGTACCAGTGACGAATTAGCACGTTCTGTTAACGTGACACATAAATTGATGCGATCTAACCCGAAGAAAACATTATTATGGATGCTATTGGTCGCGAAAGCCTGCGTGTTAAACTAACCTCCACAAAACAAATGGAGTGGAGAGGCCCTCATCCAGCAAATTGATGCAAGGGTTGTACGTATTTTATTATTTTTTATATTTATGAAGACAGTGTGAATGATTAAGGTTGTGGTTTGTTTAGAGTGTACCTCTACACTATTGCCAAAACAATGCCTTCATTTTGGCCATGATGCGGTATTCAAATGCATTATTAATGTGTTCCCTCTCTCTCACCCAATATATGATTTGGGATTACGTTGCAGGTAGGTTTTTCGTTGGGACAGTTACTCACACTGCCAACAGTGAAGATTCGGTAAGCAAGCTAGCAACACCATTCGAACATATAATTGAAATGTAACATGGAGAAAACATAAAGGAATGAGTAGAGGCCAAACTTTTGTGTGCTGCTGTTATAACAAAACTCTATAAATGAAAAATAATCAATGTCTCCTTCACATAACCGTCTCTCCACTTAATAAATAAAATAATTTCTTACATAACCCATCAGCTGCAGGGCCTTCTGGGAGTGCATTATTTCAACTCAAGCAAATTCTTGGACCGGTTTTCGACGTACAGTGTCTCATCAGCAGGCCCATTGCTTACTTTAATCAATGCTGGTGAACCCACGATCTTACAGTCAGGCTAATTAAATATCAAACGTCATTGAAGCGATTAATTACAGTTGTATTTGAACAGGAAAAATCCCATTTAAACTCACTTAGGCGTGCGTACGGCAACCTCACACTCAGCCCGGATTGATTTTGCAGCAGGATTTCCGCAGAGCGGGGAGGAGAGCGATTACTAATGAAGAGCTTTGTATGCAGGAGCAAGCTGTGCTTACGACGCTGTTACATATGCCGCGCAGCTCGAAAATGAGTCTCAGTGTAAGCCTGCAGGCAGAAGGTATAATAAAATAATAATTATTAAAACGGACGGCTGGGGAGTAGTCACTTGAACATTTTCAGCAACAACACAAAAAACAAATCCCTTTGGGAGTTGTGGATGAGGAATGAATCATTAATAATTTGCAGTGCCAAGCAGGGGGGGGGGGGGTCATGACTGAGTTCCCTTCGCCCGCTCACCCACAGGTAACGGTCAAGCAATCAACGGGGCTCTTTGTAACGGAGACGTGCGTCTGAAAGTTACGGGAGAAATTGGGCCCTCCACAGCCACCCGAGTTTCCTCCGAGCGTGCCTGCTTCCTTGCTACACGTTCGCAATAGGTGCCCTGGCTACCTGACGTGTACTTTGGCGGCTTAGGCGGCCGATGCCAATGTCAAGAGAACAACCCCCGGTGATAATGCTGCATTCACATTTGGAGCGGCCACCTTCAAGTCATTGTTGTCGGGGAGCGAGAAGTTAATGCACTCAGCTTGGTCACGTGTGCAAACAAACCCTTGATTTAAATGGCAACGTGGTCATAAAAAAACCATCATTGATCATATGATTACCTAGGGATGCCTCGGTTATGGCGATATTACACCAAACAGCAGTAAGTGTGGAGTCCTGTCAAAGAACTCCCATGACCGATGCAGCATGGGCAGGTCTTCATCCAGGAGTGTATTGATCATTGCATTTGAATCACAGTATCATGGCTGTACTGTACTGTTTAGCTTGAATTGAACGCCCCCTATATGAGTACACATAGCAATCACTATTCTCACGGTAAAACATAAAACAATCTCAGGGATTGTAAAGTTAATTCAGCCATATGCGCAACCCCCATGCGGGTATTGGGTATAATTTATACGGTCGTCACGTATAGTTTAAAAAATAGCAAAGGTCCAAAGCTATGCATCCTATTAGGGGCCGTCCATAATTGACGTCACGCACCTAAAGGGGGGGGGAGGGGGGGTGGTCAGACATTTGTGACGATGTGTGACATGGGGGGGGGGGGTTGAGAAATTTGATGTCACATCAAAATGCGCAACTTTAAACAAATATAGACAACACGTTCTACTTATGAGACCTCCTTTGCCAGAAACAAGATATAAGAATAGGTTTTACCCTTTTAACTGGCACAAAAACTGACACCTTTATTCAAGGCATCATGTTTGCAATAACCACAACACAAGCAGTGCAAATGCAAACAAAAAAGACAACTATGATAATAATATGCACTGTCCTTGAATTTGATTGGTCCACACCCGAAACAGCTTTTCTTAGAGCCTAGTCTCCATTGGTGTTGGACCAGAAGATGCCTTGAATAAAGGTGTCAGTTTTTGTCCCAGTTAAAAGGGTGAAACCTATTCTTACATCTTGTTTCTGGCAAAGGAGGTATCATAATGTTAATGCTCACCCCGAGCCCTCAATACTCTGATAGTGCGCTGTTTTTGAGTTGTACCCCTTTTGGCGTCTTCTGGTCCAACACCAATGGAGACTAGGCTCTAAGAAAAGCTGTCTCGGGTGTGGACCAATCAAATTCAAGGACAGTGCATATTATTATCAGAGTTGTCTTTTTTGTTTGCATTTTGACTGCTTGTGTTGTGGTTATTGCAAACATGATGCCTTGAATAAAGGTGTCAGTTTTTGTGCCAGTTAAAAGGGTAAAACCTATTCTTACGTTCTACTTAATTAAATAGACTTTTAAATAAATGTCTTCTCCTACAACATCAGAGTGCAGCGCCACATTAAATACGCACTACAATGACAATAGTTTAAAGAGATTTGAAGCATGTTTTAGAATTATTTTGGGGGGGGGAGGGCAGAGCTTTGTGACGTCATATTTGACGGGGGGTATGACTTTTTGTGACGCCGTTTGACGAAAGGGGGGGAGTGTCAAAAATGGTCAAAAATCGCGTGACGTCATTTATGGACGGCCCCCTTAGAACTGACATGGTTACATCACTGCGACGTAAATCACGAGATGTACGTCATCCAGCAGTGGATTACAAAAGGGCTGGAAACTATTACGAATGGTAAATATGACGGTGTGTATGCATGCGGTGGTGTATGCGTTTGCGAGCAAAAACAAGTTGATTGTGGTCTTTGCGTCATACAACCAGCTTTGGAATGCAGCCGTAAACTGCAGCTTGAGTCACCCCCCTGATGACAAGAGTTCGAGGCGCACAAACAAACGCGAAAAACAAAACACATCGCAGGGCAAATGCGAGGATTAGAAAGACACGGCCACAAGTCTCCTTTGATTTCAGCGGTCGGTCGATTAAAAGACGCGCGCTTTTGAAACCGCAAATTAAATTAAAATTAAGACGCACGCAGAAACGCGACGCTGTGAACAGAAAGAGTTCTCTTAATTTCTGGAGTAAAAAGTGGTGTCTTGCGATAGGCGTAAGTAAACATCGCCTGCGGGGTGGACGGAAGTTTCTTCTCTATCTCTCCTTCATTCATCAATAACACTGCCTTAACATAAAAAAATGTAATAGGTGACATGTTACGCAATGGCCGTTATACAAAGCGGGCCAGTGGCTATCCTTCATGACACGGTTGGGGGGGGGGCGACTACCCGCAGCGTCACTTATTATTACAATACTCTTTGGTTCTTTCGGTAAAGCCACGTAGATAGAAAATCACGACGTTTCGATCGCAACACAAGCAACCGTCATCAGGTGTGAAACAAACACAGCAGGAAAACTGCTGAGGCAGGAGAACGAGCTGCTGCGACAAGAGGTTATATAGGCTTGAGGCAGGCTCCACCCAAGGGTAAGTGGACGGAGCTAGAGATGGAATTAGCATGTCAATGTAAGAGATTAGCATGCCAATGTGAGACGGCTCCAGCAACTGGTGGCTGTGCCAATGCAAGAGCAACTACGGGCAGAGAGAGACCAGCATGTCAACGAGAGAGACACACATTTACCGAAAGAACCAAGGAGTATGGATTCCTGCAGTCACGAAAGCTTCAAATCAAGATTATTATAATGTATTTACTTTTAACGGCAACGTTATGGATTCACGCGTTAAGTGTTTTGTTACTGGTCGAGTCGTTAGACTTGTGCAGCACCGCCAAAGCATTATCAGCACGTAATTTGATGACTTCAAACCAAACCACCTCATTCAAATAAGACAATTATAGAACAAGGGCTTTTGCACAGGCATGAACTAACGAAATTATTGGCCCACAAAGTTCAGCATATTTAAATTCGTAATCATCTTGTAAATAACGGCTCATTGAAATTCACATTTCAGCCCAATGTGTTTACATAAATAATTGAATATGATTAAATTACGGCAACTCAATGGGAAATAATAACGGTACTCAGCATAGCGACATTGATCATTTATTAGAATGGCATGCTCAAATAAACATATATTCTGATCAAATTAATGAGGAATGTGGAGAAGTGCCTTTTAAATGTGTGTGCTATTACCAATGCATGTTAGTTTACGCATCAGTGCAAGGTTCCACATTATTTAGATATCAGCACCATCATCAAAGATCATTTTCACGTTCTCACATCTTATTAAACACAATGCTCACGTCTGGAACAATGAGACGTGGAATCGCATCCGTTCCATTTCATCACATTCCCCAGTAATGCCTCACGTGCGACAGAACCTCCCACTGTTATTTAAAGTTTTTTTCACAGCATATGGGTGTCATTTTGAATATATATACACACACAAGATGTTCACAAAGGTATAATCCATCATTAAAGAATCATAATACGTCAGCAGTTTGAAAAGTTGATGAGACATTGGCAATCTATGCCTGGTATATAAAAAATTTTGTTGCTATTGCTTTTAAACTGTAAATCATGAGCGATCTTCAACGGGACGCACCAGATGCATTGGAAACAATCCAACCGCAGATATTTGGCGAACACCTGGGAGGAGGGACATTCAACCATCAACACCACGTGTCGCAGCCAACGTTTTGGCGGACGCGTGGATGATTAGACATGAGGCACATGTCATCAAATGTTTATAAGATCACGTGTATCTTTGTCGTTTTATTGACCCGGCTCACACACCTGTCTCATTGTATGGTTATTAAATAACGTTTGATACCATGATGGACATCCTGTACGTGAAAAACAAGAATAGGTTTTACTCTTTCTGGAAATAAACCAGGTGTTAAGACGTTCAAACACCGAATAGAAACCTTTTTGCAAGGAACAATGTCTGCATTAACCACAAGTACTTGTGGTGAAAATGCAAACAAACATGCTCTGATAATATATGGATTGCCTTTGAAACTGATTGGCCTACACCAGAGACAGCCTTTATGGCCTAGTCTAAACCAGTGTCAGGCCAGAAGACGCCAAAAGGCGAACAGTCCAAAGACAATGCCACACGTATCAGAGCACCGAGAGCTCGGGGCGAGCAGCTACATCATGGGGCTGGGTATGTCTATGGCAGAGCACTTAACCTAACAAGTGAAAGGTCGTGAGTTCAAATCCCAGTTGAGGTGTTGACTCGGCCCATCATGACTGCAGGGTCAATACAGTGGGTTACCACTTCGTTGTTGTCAAACGTGATCTTCGTAAGCAGATAGATTGTTCCCCCCACCATATGGATGTGGAACTTCCCATTAATGGCTCACCACTCGCGCTCGTGTTTACAGCCCAATCGCTCGTTTAGGGTTGTGACCACGTGTGGAAATTTCCGCTCGTGACAGGAAAACATTGCACACCGTTGCTTCGTATTTTTTTTTCACCAATGAAATAATTTGAGAGGCAACGAATCTGTCCGCTAACGTTATGGCCACCCCTTCGATGCTCATGCGTTTGTCTTAAAAAAAAACCCGTTAGATCGCCTTTAAGCCGAACCTTAATCAATGCAGCGATAGCCCCAGGCTTTATTTTGAGCCATGCAGCGATATGCCTTCAGGAGGTTTCAAATTCTCCGTGACAAGTTTTGACAGTAATTGTTTACGGTGTCAAAGTACGTAATTGCCTTTTTTTTGTTAGACCATACTATAGATAAGGTGAATAAACTGTGATGGTGCGATTAAGGATAAGCAGACTCTGTCGTGTAAATATGCATGCGTGTGTTGACGCATTTCGGTCGTTGGGGTAAGGGAAGTTTACAAACTCACCCGTGCGTTTATATCGGTGCGGTCGAGCTGTAATACGATCAAGTCGGAACATCACCGATCAGCTCTCAAGCTGCCATCAGCCATATTATGGTAGAGAACAGGCGTGGTGGGTGTTGTCCATATGGGGCACGCATGCACAATCCTGCATGGTGAAGGCATGCGAGTGGATGACGCGTCACGTGCATTTTACTCCGAAACTTTGTGTTCTTGTTGAGTTGGACAGCAGAAGGAAGCGCTGTAAGTAGCTTCGTGACCTATCTGGCTATTTGTTGAGTCTATCTCGGTATTTTTGGTTTCATCTCACGCGAAACAAGATTACTGTACTCGTTAAATAAATGGCCAAACATCTCAGTGTAAGACAATCCTGAAAACAGCCTGAACACCAGATGAGGTTTTTTATGGTATTTATTGTTTGTAATAATCGAATTACTATTACTAAGGAGGTCGGTTTATAGTGTGTATTTAATTATGTAAAATTGTGACTAAACTATGATTAAGCACAGCGCTCTGAATGCGGTGCCCTATATTTTATTTCTACCTACGGCAAACACAGTGACCAGCACGGTGAAGTATGGTGAAACGACCCTCGTAATCGCCACGGCGTCAAGTTGCCTTCATCCAGCAGTGGATAGACGGGAGGTCTGTCATGTTATTGTGTTATCATCAAATGCTCATTCGTGGAATTTGTAAATTAAAAAAAAACACTTCAATGGAGGTCCCTCCTGAAAAAAAGCCTCGACGTTCAGCGAGCCTTTGCTGCGTAAGATTAAGCGTAATTAAATCTTGACTTAAAGATTTCGTGACTTTAGGAATTCATATTCTTTGGGTCTTTCGGTAAAGTCACGTAGATAGTTAAAACAAATAACAAAAAACTACGACGTTTCGATCGCAACACAAGCGGTCGTCATCAGGAAAAAAAAACCGTTGTAGTTTTTTTGTTACTTTCTTTGAACCTATCTGCACGACTTTACCGAAAGACCCAAAAAATATTAAGCGAAATTGCACACACACACACACTTCTTTCATTGGGAGTGTTAGATCATACTTTAGACCAGGGGTGGGTAACGTCCAGCCTGCGGGCCGTATGAGGCCCGCGGAATCATTTGGTGTGGCCCTGCCAAGGCAACCGCAGGCGGGACTCAAAATTCAATAAATCTAGGAGCAAACCTGGAAAAGCAGTTGCGAGTAGCAACATCATCAATACCAGCTAACATCATCACACGCCTCACCAAAGAGAAGCAGTTCCAGCCATCATATTAGGGGTGAGTTAATTAAATGTTTGACCAAATATAACAGGCGCATTTTTAAGTTGATCATTTTGTATGGCCCGCGAATGATGTTATAAATATCCAAATGGCCCTTGGCAGAAAAAAAAGGTTCCCCGCCCCTGCAGTTTAGACGATACTTCACGCATGCCAGTTAGTGTCATTTGGAAAAAGGGGAGGAGGCCCTGGACCGGTTCAGACATCTCTCTTCATCCAGAGGCGGTTCTGCAAACTTACCGAGGGGGAGAGGGAGCAGAGTAAGGACGAACGTGGGTTGATCAGTTTCCATATCCGCGCGCGCACGCACACACACATTAGCGCCACCCCCAGACGCGTGTATATTTTAGTCACCTCATGCACTGATCCCATGTGCATTATACACGAATGTTCTCGCAATACGCCTGCTATATCCACACGGGTCAGAATAAATAACGCGCGTGAATGATTATTATTTCTGTTAAACCCATAATCCATTATTAACACACAAGCACCGAGCGTTTGCTTTGAGCGCAATGAGCAGGGTGACACCCGGCCATGCAGATGAGTGCCACAAATAAGTGTTTGTGCCTGTGTGGGGGCGGGGGGGGTACGTGCGACCGATACAATAGGGGACACAGCTGGTGCATCTGCCAGTCATCTCAGTCAGCCAAACCCACGGCACCTGCTGGGTCTGTTCCGTGACCTCCTGTCAGCGAACCTTCGACACTTCACGTGGTCTCAAATGTGCACCTGGCCTGGCACAGGCACCGCGGTGACATCACCGTCACTTAGTGGCGAGTGGCGTGTATTGGTATTGGGTACGCGCGCGTGCGTGAGCTGGTTCATCATCCGTGGTGGCCACGTGCCCTCCTTTTCTGCGTCACCTTTACGACTTCCTCCTGGAAAATGCCACCCACATTGATTGTGCGAGAACAATCACGGAGTCATTACCAGCCCGCTGTCAACACAGTCTGGTGTAAATCAATAATTGGCCACAGCTGCAGTAAACCCGGGGGCTGATTGCTAACACGGAACCCAAATTGGACACTCCACTTCCTTGACCGGCATGCTGATTATGGTATGGAAATAGGTTCACCAATTGCCATATTCTGCACATATCAGATGTCACGCTCAACCCTGTTGTTTTTATCTTTCTCTCGAGCCTTTATTTCAAATCAGGACACTTTCACGCGTCTGCACAAAATAGGTTTGACGTTTTCTTATTTGAAGAGTTGAAGGGTTATTTTTTGTTCCCCGTCTAGAACGTCATGAGCTCGTCTGTGTGTGTGTGATGGTTGTGCACGCTAACAGCCCTTGCACCAACAGTCTGTTAAGGCTATACGGGGAATCTTTGTCTTTGCGTGCGTGTGGTGGCGTAGATTGGCTTTGCCCACTCCACCACAACCCCAGGTTCAGACCCTAACCATGGCTAACATCGGGGGGGGGGGGACATTTGAACCGCTCCCAAACTTTGCTTCGATCGATTTAGCCTGAAATCAGTACTTTTTGCGGTGTATAAATCATCAGCACTGGGGATACAAAGGCGGCCGGGCGTGGTGCTTGTTTCACCCCCCACCCCCCCCTCGTGTGCCATTCCAGTCTTCACGGGGGCTCACTAAAAGCACTTGTCCTTACAGACTGTTCAAGGCTGGATGAAGGTGAGATTTGCTCGCTGCAAGCACGTGGGCCGCGAGTCGGCTAAACAGGGATCTCTATGTGTGTGTGCGTTCACATGAACTTTAATATAATTAGGAGCAGTGACCAAAAGTGGTAGACAATATTGGCAAGCTAGGTTTGATGCCTCACCACGCTCAGTAGAAAGTGGTTCCAGAACCTGTTATGAGCTCCCTCTAGGTTGACTCAACCCAGTCATTTGCCATGCTGGTCTAAATAGGCGATTGTTGACAGCATATGCTTCTCCAATCTCTCAGGATAAATAAGGAATCTTCATAAATATGTACGCATTAGATAGACAGCTTTACATATAAAACGTAAGTACAGTGAGGGACAAAAAGTATTTGATCCCCTGCTGATTTTGTACGTTTGCCCACTGACAAAGAAATTATCAGTCTATAATTTTAATGGTAGGTTTATTTGAACAGTGAGAGAGAATAACAACACCAAAATCCAGAAAAACGCATGTCAAAAATGTTATAAATTGATTTTCATTTTAATGAGGGAAATAAGTATTTGACCCCTCTGCAAAACATGACTTAGTACTTGGTGGCAAAACCCTTGTTGGCAATCACAGAGGTCAGACGTTTCTTGTAGTTGGCCACCAGGTTTGCACACATCTCAGGAGGGATTTTGTCCCACTCCTATTTGCAGATCTTCTCCAAGTCATTAAGGTTTCGAGGTTGACGTTTGGCAACTCGAACCTTCAGCTCTGTCCACACATTTTCTATGGGATTAAGGTCTGGAGACTGGCTAAGCCACTCCAGGACCTTAATGTGCTTCTTCTTGAGCCACTCCTTTGTTGCCTTGGCCGTGTGTTTTGGGTCATTGTCATGCTGGAATACCCATCCACGACCCATTTTCAATGCTCTGGCTGAGGGAAGGAGGTTCTCACCCAAGATTTGACGGTATATGGCCCCGTCCATCGTCCCTTTGTTGCGGTGAAGTTGTCCTGTCCCCTTAGCAGGAAAACACCCCCAAAGCATACTGTTTCCACCTCCATGTTTGACGGTGGGGATGGTGTTCTTGGGGTCATAGGCAGCATTCCTCCTCCTCCAAACAGGGCGAGTTGAGTTGATGCCAAAGAGCTCCATTTTGGTCTCATCTGACCACAACACTTTCACCCAGTTGTCCGCTGAATCATTCAGATGTTCATTGGCAAACTTCAGACGGGCATGTATATGTGCTTATTGAGCAGGGGGACCTTGCGGGCGCTGCAGGATTTCAGTCCTTCACGGCATAGTGTGTTACCAATTGTTTTTTGGTGACTATGGTCTCAGCTGCCTTGAGATCATTGACAAGATCCTCCCGTGTAGTTCTGGGCTGATTCCTCACCGTTCTCATGATGATTGCAACTCCACGAAGTGAGATCTTGCATGGAGCCCCAGGCCGAGGGAGATTGACAGTTCTTTTGTGTTTCTTCCATTTGCGAATAATCGCACCAACTGTTGTCACCTTCTCACCAAGCTGCTTGGCAATGGTCTTGTAGCCCATTCCAGCCTTGTGTAGGTCTACAATCTTGTCCCTGACATCCTTGGAGAGCTCTTTGGTCTTGGCCATGGTGGAGAGTTTTGAATCTGATTGATTGATTGCTTCTGTGGACAGGTGCCTTTTATACAGGTAACGAGCTGAGATTAGGAGCACTCCCTTTAAGAGTGTGCTCCTAATCTCAGCTCGGTACCTGTATAAAGACACCTGGGAGTCGGAAATCTTTATGACTGAGAAGGGGTCAAATACTTATTTCCCTCATTAAAATGCAAATCAATTTATAACATTTTTGACATGCGTTTTTCTGGATTTTGTTGTTGTTGTTATTCTGTCTCTCACTGTTCAAATAAACCTACCATTAAAATTATAGACTGATCATTTCTTTGTCATTGGGCAAACGTACAAAATCAGCAGGGGATCAAATACTTTTTTCCCTCACTATATAGCTCATGAACAGAGCAATATACCGCAAACTATTGCAGTTAAGTTAAAGGAACGGGGGAAAAGTGCAACTTAAATAACAGTGTCGGCCTACCGAGGTCTAATGGAACAAAATCCATTTTAAAAGTAGTAAATTTGGAAATGGATGTGACAAGAGGGTGGGTTGCGGTGTGGGTCATCCACAGAGGCGGCTGTTAAAGCTCAATCACTGCCCGCCCCCCTCAGCCCAGCTGACAGCTGACGCCTCGAACCCGCTCACGGAATGGTAGCAGAAGTCGCAAATGAACAAATGGACCGGCGCAAGCAAGACGCACCACGTGGCTACAGCAGTGAGGAACATCTGTGTTCGACTCGATGCACTGTGTCATCGGAAAAGGGAATTCTATGACGGAGATTCTGCGAGTTCTTTAGTGGTCCTGCAGGCATAGAGGCACGTTGCATCTGTGCATACTTTATTCTCGTATTGCAAGATAATATAACATAAATATTACATACAGTATATACCGAATTCTTTGGGTTATGAGATGCACTTCTCCCATCCCCTGTGCGTGAAAAGGGAAAGTTGGCAGTCCAGGACGCTTTACAATCCCATCGGTGTTTCGGTGTGACCAGATGTGTATATCTTTATTGGGGGTGCATCTTGCTTTGAGAAGCATCTTATCATTCAGAGAATATGGCCGTAGACTTGTGTCCCAGTTTTTATGAAGGCAGCATTGATGTAAAATGGTGGTACACTTGTACTTCTGCTGCTTCTGATGATCGTTGATAATCATGATTGCGATGCATTCAAAACCCACAACCATCTTGTGACATCACACTTTCATAGTCTGCAATGATTCCCGGGAGGTTACGTTTCTAACCGTTGCATCCGGGGTATCATTGTCTGTAAGAGAGTGCTTCGCAGAAATGTCCTCGTCCATTGCTTCATCATGGACGAGGACTCCTGCTCTTCTGGGCTGTTGTGGTGAGGAAGAGGCAGCATAGCAAGGAGGATACTGATGTATTTTGTTTATATTAGTCGATGTTATCCTCCTGCATGTGTCAGACATTCAAACAGATCATTGCCGTATGTTAAAGACTCCAGTAAAAAAAAAAAACTTCATGGTTAATGGGGGATGTCTGGCAAAATGAACATTGTTAAGTAACTCTTAATTAGTATGTGTACACATCATTCCCAGCTTACACATGAAACCATCATGCAATGCGTTAATAAAGAAAATTACTATATTTTTGTTAATTTGATATTTACCTTTTAACATCACAAGCAAAAATGTGTATTGCACAGTGTGTTTAGTTCAAGTCACTTACCCCTGAGCATGAAGCAGAGGTGGAAGGCTGATCCATAAACCAAACATATGCCGATTATTTGCAAAGAGTTTACGTCTGTTTCTAACATAAACATAAAACAAAGGCACGAGAGAGAGAGAATGAGAGAGCGAGAGAATGAGGAGTGAATGAGAGAGGGAATGAGAGAGCGAGAGAATGAGGAGTGAATGAGAGAGGGAATGAGAGCAACAGGGAATGGGAGAATGAATGAGAGCGCCCTTATAAAGCATGTGGATGAGTGTGGCATTCAAGTGCATGGTTCACCTGAATTCTGTAGAACAGATAAGGACATATTGTTTATAGCTTTAAAATTCCTAGTTGGCATATGCACAATTTTTGTACTGTGCAGTACTGCATTTACTATACTGAAATGGTTGGGGATGGGATCCTACATCTACTTCCGCGTCTTAATAAGCACGTCTCGAATTTCCTAAAGAAGATGTGGATGGCGCTGAACAGGATTCTGGTCGGATTATTTTTGGAACATTTCTATATATTTTTTACAGCAGCCTTCTTGGCTTACCGTAAATTCTGGTTTACCCTGAATTCCGGCTTTTATGAGTCCGGCTTCGTGAAGTATTTTTTTTAATCTGATACAAGTGTTTTTTTTCTATTAATTGACCATTAAATTATTCCTCCAGCCTCCCATCTTGTGACAGTGGTTATTGCCTTGCGTTTGTAATTATATTTTGTGTTGAATTGTACAGCGCTTCGAGATGTTTGAGTGAAATAATCTATATACAATACATGCTACTGTTATTTAATTGCAATGTAAATGCATTCGGTGAAACATCCCAATGGAATTATGAGATACAGTACTACACTAACATTCTGTGAGGATTGCCCAGATAAATACATACCATTGTTCGCACTATCTGGAAGTCCAACTAACCACGGGTCATTTTGAACCTAAGATCGCGGAGATATTTATCAAAGCACGCTGTCCCCAACCCTATGGTTGTGAGAGTCACGGGCCAGCCTTACAACCACAATTCACAGTTGAATGAACGTTGCTGAATTGCTGGAAGCCTTCATGAGAAAACCCTTCAAGCACTGCAGTGTAGCACCATCGCACACGCCAGAGACATTTTCTCATTGATGATCTCAAACCACCAGAGACGTATATCTGTAAATGAATCCACATAATTTCATGGGGAGCAGTCTAGTTGAAAAATTACCTCTTTGTCATCCCCACTCAATGGACGTTTGTTTTCCCCGCGTTCTGTTTGGTGAAGTTTATAAACAACTCTCAATCGAATGCCCGGGTCAATTTCACGATCACACTCACTTTGCTTGAAGTCCTCAGTGGGCTCAACCCTGCCTCCCTGTCCCCTTTCTCATCTCGTTGAACTTACCCCACCATTTCATTTAATCGGTGTGACAGTTAATTACCGCGTGAGACGATTCTTTTTTGTGTGGAGGGAAAAAAAAACACTGGAAAAGTTAATGATAAGAGAAAGCGGCAACGCTCACAACCTTCATGCGAATGGAACCATCAATGGAGTCAGTGTAATGACAAAGTGGCCCTAGAGGCACAAGTAAAATGACAATTTTCAGGGGAAAAAGTACCGCTTCTGAACACTAGTGGGGTAGCGCGTTTCGATTGCAAGGCGACATGCTACTTTGAGATTGTTTATTTACCCTACAGCAATGTGACGGGGCATTTTGATGGTTTTGATTAAATAAAATTGTACAAAACAATGAAAATGATGTCATAGTAACGTAAGAATATCCATAATAACGTAATAATGATGATAAAAAAAACTAAATCATGCAATATCTAGCACGACTATGTTAAAAAGGTGGTACACGGGGCAAATGCAATAGCTGTCAGAGAGATGCACAAAAACAAGGCCTATCAATTGCATTATATTTAACCAAAGTCGAAATAACACATGAATTGTGTAATGGCAGTGCAGATAAGCAATTCTATGGCCAATAAGAGTTACACGACATCGATGGTTGTTGCATGCTGTTTCCAAACGGTTCTTACGGCATGCAGGATGTGGTGCGAAACGTTGGACATTGTGCCATACAACACGCCGCAACAACCTTCAAAATGTACGCACTGAATGACTCCATATGCTTTTCGTTTAAACACTAATGTCTCGGACATACCATGGCACAGCTTGATCTCATCAGATCTCAGACGCCAAAGCAAAGTCAGTATGTTGAGGGATTACCATCAGAGGACAAATCATATTGCCGTATCAAGCAATACCGATTGCTTTGTACAATTTGCTTTTTACCACTTACCAGAGCTCAACCATTGCCAGGTGTCCTCTGGGAGCTTTGTGCTGTAAAAGGTTGTGACTTAAAAAAAAATCAAGTCTGATCTTTTACAATATATATGATGGTACGTACATTCATTTGGCTTGTTTAGAAAATGACATGAGCCTCGGTGACCCAATAATTTTCGCTAAATCTCTGCGATGTGTTTCGGGGGTTGTGCCGAAACATTTCCTCAAGAATATTCCGGGATGTGGAGAGAAACGCCAGACATCCTGCCGAGCATCGTGCAGTACAACCCGGAAGCTCACCGGATACCTATACCTACACACCAATGGTCACTGGCAATTTTTACTAATTTCTTTAAAAGCAGATGATGCCACAAAGAACCTGGATATTACATTTAAAGACTGCAATACCTCCGATTAGCACGGCTGGCTACGTACGCTGCGACGTTTAACATACACATACATAAAAGTGAGCACATTTGTATACAAGCTTTCCATGGAACATATTCTTCTTTCTAATTACTAATTCATCCCAGTTTTCTTCAAACATCGCCCACGTTTTCTTTTCTTTTGAAAACCTCAACACAGTGCAGTGCGTTGATGTTTAAAATATTCACGTATGGGAACAAAACACGAAAATAAACTATTGAATTTTGACATGCCAAAATATTTGAGAAAAGAACAAAAATATATATATAAAGCTCAGATGTGAATTCTCACTTGCGTTGTCACTTGCACCGTTCGCATTAATTATCACGCACTCAGCACTTCCCGGTGGAACTGATAAACATTCGGGCTCAGATTCCTCGGAAGGAAAATGCACGGATGAACCATCGCGGGATTTTTTTTTGCTGCTGCTGCTGCGAATAGGTGCAAAACACAAAAACGGCTCTGTCAATGGGACATGAGTAACAATACCACGCTAGGCGTGTAATTGCCTGCATACATTTTCCCGTTGTGCTCGGTGGGCCTTAGTTCATTATATT
The DNA here is from genome assembly GCF_048934315.1 of Petromyzon marinus. NCBI lineage: Eukaryota > Metazoa > Chordata > Hyperoartia > Petromyzontiformes > Petromyzontidae > Petromyzon > Petromyzon marinus. Next base: position 3,919,901 of record NC_133679.1, on the reverse strand, counting down.
ACAGGAGAGTGCAGAGACATCAGCGTCTATGTGCCATTAGTGGCTTAAAATAAAATATGCAAAGATGAGGTCATGTCAATGACAAACAGCTGTAACGGACTGCGCTGCCCCATTGGTAGAGCAATTTTAAAGGCATTTCTGCGCCGGACGCACAAAGGAGATGCTGTCCTATCTATTGCATCGGTGCGATAACTAACGGGAGCCCAAATAGAACCAAGATTCCGTGCCATTTGGTTATTGGGGAGGCGCAAATTGATAGCGGCGGTGTCAGCGTCCGGTGGCTCCTGGAGGAGAGAAAAAATGAAGGGCGGGAGTTGTGGGGGGGGGGGGGGCTGCACTGGAGACAGAGCAGGAGAGAAGCCAACACAAATGAGGCCCTGTGCCGCTATAAAGATGAATGGGTGTCTTTGGAATGGAGGCCGAGGCCATCAATCACGCGGGGATATACACTCAATTTTGCGAAAGTTGTCAGTTACGTTGACTGATGGACACATTTTTCAACGAAAAAAAAATTCTTCGGAAGGAAATAATGTCAGAATTAAAGCGTGCTGAGGAAACAAGAGAAAGTAATTATTACGTGTGCTTCTGTTTGGTGGCGTTGCCATTTCAGGCGAAGAAAAACGCTCGCTCGTGTGCAGGAGCCCACCGGCTCTGCAAGCTCTTAATCTCCGTAGGCTTTTAATGCCGCACGGAGTGGCGATCCCTGCAGGATTGGAATATCGTGCCACGGAGCCGTTTGGTTAGCTGATGCATGGTGTGCACCATAGTTCACAAAGCTCAAGAAAATGCTGACACTTGTTTTCAGAAACAAACAAAAACAGCTATTCTTGTATAAACTTGATTTGAAGCTTTCGTGGCTGCAGGAATGAATTTTTGGTCCTTTCGGTAAAGTCACGTAGAAAGAAAATAAAATGAATAATATTTTCATTCAATTGAAAATGTATTCTAATTTATTTAACGCTTTTAGATTTTCGGACACCAATGCGTTGATGCGAGCGATGTGTATTCCTCTCCAGCACACCGGGGGTGCTGGAGTAAATTGGCATGTTTGTTGGGTGGAGGAGGGTGTATGACACGCATTTAACTCAGACAATCTGACCCAAAATCTATTCTAAATTAGTTTATTTCCATAAAAATGCACCTCACGTTATTCCACTTTTAAAGCATAATATTAAAAACTACATCTTTGGCTTCCGATTAATCATTGATGCGCAGGTGTGTGTACCCCATATGGAATTTCTCCCCATCACCTCCCTGCAAAGCGAAACACACCGAGTTGAATGTCACGCATTACCCGTGCCGTTAGGCGCTACGGAGACGCGCAGGTGTGCGGGGGGGGGGGGACAAAGATTTGGAGTAATTCGTTTTGCGTGGGGTGCGACGCGGCATAATTATATATGGCCCTGCCCCACATGGCAACAGCATTGCCCTCCTCCAGTTGGCAGGCCCCAGCCGCAGCCCAACGGAGGCTCTCCGCCTGCCGCGATATACGGCTCACTTGGTGAATCCACCAAAGCGAGATCAGGAAGAATGGACACCTTTTTCACGCGGTCGCCTGAAAATATAACGACGTGCATTTTTTGCGACCATTTTCTGCACGGGCAAACACCACGCAAGGGGCCTGCGAATTGTTTTTCTTGACGACTTACGATGTATCACGTATTTGCGCGTGTGTGCGTGTTTTGTGTACGTGTGTGAAGCAGAGCTCACGACAACGAACATGGTTTAGTGACATTGGCCAGTCACGCCAGTGTAGCAACCTACAGATCTAGTCTGACAAAGTCACACGCTACCAGTGAGAGTCTCGCGTCATTATAACTGCCTTCAAAATTGCACGTAGCCTGGGCACAAGTGCTGCGGTGATATCTCTATCAAATTAGTGATGAACAATGGCTGTTGCGTGCACGTGCCCACGCGCATGTGTGTTTGCGTATGCGTGGCAAGTGGCGCAGTGGTTGGTGCACCGAGCAACCAAGTTCCCAGACACGGTCAACATCAGTGGCAAGTAATATCTGAACCTGTCCTGGGATTTCCCTTGCTTGACTCCACCTAATGGGGGCTGTAAACTTCAGCACTTGAGAGACAAACGCAGCAGGGCCTTGACGTTAGCTACACCACCCACCTGTGCTTCTTGCTAACAGCACTTGACCCTAGAGTATGTGAGGCTAAATGGGGGATCTTTGTATGTTCGTGCCGTCTTTTTAATCATATTTTACAATCCACTGCCCAATGAAGCAATGTGCAAATGAGCAGGGGATAACGTGCATCTGCGTTGGTACGTATGCTGAACATCTTTCACACCGTACGTAGACAACCGTACTAAATGGAAGTCCATTGATGGCCCTAAGCCGTTGGTGGAAATTCCACATTTCCAGAGGCCAAACACCGTTGACTTCCTTCAAAGGGGTCATTATTTTGTTTTTATCAACCTCAAGGGAGTGATGAGCCGATCGTGAGACTAGAGGTCCACAGCAGTGCCCGAACAGATGAATAGTGCACTGTGCGTTCAAACATTACGAATAGTGCCCTCGTAAGCTGTCTTCAGCAGATTATGAAATATCGCTTCAAGTCCCCTGCCACATTCATGCTTCCTACACCTCCAGGGGGCACCGCCTGTCCGCGGGACCCACGAGAGATGTCTACTCTTCCATTTTTCACCACAGCTTCGTATAGACTCCCTTGACTGAGCGCCCCCATGTATTTATTAATCTCAGCGCAGCGCATTGATTAACTGTAGCATGTCCACACTCCTGGGCCATTAGGAGCAGCTGAGCAGGGCTTTATGCTCTTTAGACATTTCCAATGGAACCCGAGTGCTAAATGGCTGCATTATTGTTGCAAGCCTAAGGGGTTTGTGTTGACACGGCTGGGCCCAGGTGATCTCAAGAAGGCGGCTCTTCTAAATCTCTCCCTTTGATATGTGATCCCACAATTTTTTTTGAGAACCCCAGCGAATGTGCACCTTTGAAAGACTTCCACTTGATTGATCTAGTTTTTTTACTTGGTTTTTAAGGGCATAAACAGACACTAGACGATGACATTCTTTAAAATCGTGGAACCACTCGGCAAGACATGAATCTCGTCGCTTGGATGGGGGTAACCAACATTAGGATGTTACGTTATATTAATTCCCAATGAATCATGTGTACGTGTTTGTGTACACTCCACTGTGTACCATACACACATATATGTTGCACATAGAGTGAGGGAAAAAAAAGTATTTGATCCCCTGCTGATTTTATACGTTTGCCCACTGAAAAAGAAATGGTCAGTCTATAATGTTAATGGTAGGTTTATTTGAACAGTGAGAGACAGAATAACAACAACAAAAAATCCAGAAAAACGCATGTCAAAAATGTTATAAATTGATTTGCATTTTAATGAGGGAAATAAGTATTTGACCCCCTCTCAATCAGAAAGATTTCTGGCTCCCCGGTGTCTTTTATACAGGTAACGAGCTGAGATTAGGAGGACACTCTTAAAGGAAGTGCTCCTAATCTCAGCTTGTTACCTGTATAAAAGACACCTGTCCACAGAAGAAATCAATCAATCAGATTCCAAACTCTCCACCATGGCCAAGACCAAAGAGCTCTCCAAGGATGTCAGGGACAAGATTGTAGACCTACACAAGGCTGGAATGGGCTACAAGACCATTGCCAAGCAGCTTGGTGAGAAGGTGACAACAGTTGGTGCGATTATTCGCAAATGGAAGAAACACAAAATAACTGTCAATCTCCCTCGGCCTGGGGCTCCATGCAAGATCTCACCTCGTGGAGTTGCAATGATCATGAGAACGGTGAGGAATCAGCCCAGAACTACACGAGAGGATCTTGTCAATGAACTCAAGGCAGCTGGGACCATAGTCACCAAGAAAACAATTGGTAACACACTACGCCGTGAAGGACTGCAATCCTGCAGCGCCCGCAAAGTCCCCCTGCTCAAGAAAGCACCTATACATGCCCGTCTGAAGTTTGTCAATGAAAATCTGAATGATTCAGATGACAACTGGGTGAAAGTGTTGTGGTCAAATGAGACCAAAATGGAGCTCTTTGGCATCAACTCAACTCGCTGTGTTTGAAGGAGGAGGAATGTTGCCTATGACCCCAAGAACACCATCCCCACCGTCAAACATGGAGGTGGAAACATTATGCTTTGGGGGTGTTTTTCTGCTAAGGGGACAGGACAACTTCACCGCAACAAAGGGACGATGGACGGAGCCATGTACCGGCAAATCCTGGGTGAGTACCTCCTTCCCTCTGCCAGGGCATTGAAAATGGGTCGTGGATGGGTATTCCAGCATGACAATGACCCAAAACACACGGCCAAGGCAACACAGGAGTGGCTCAAGAAGAAGCACATTAAGGTCCTGGAGTGGCCTAGCCAGTCTCCAGACCTTAATCCCATAGAAAATCTGTGGAGGGAGCTGAAGGTTCGAGTTCTCAAACGTCTGCCTCGAAACCTTAAAGACTTGGAGAAGTTCTGTAAAGAGGGGTGGGTCATAATCCCTCCTGAGATGTGTGCAAACCTGGTGGCCGACTGCAAGAAACGTCTGACCCCTGTGATTGCCAACAAGGGTTTTGCCACCAAGTACTAAGTAATGTTTTGCAGAGGGTCAAATACTTATTTCCCTCATTAAAATGCAAATCAATTTATAACATTTTTGACATGCGTTTTATGGATTTTGTTGTTGTTATTCTGTCTCTCACTGTTCAAATAAACCTACCATTAAAATTATAGACTGATCATTTCTTTGTCAGTGGGCAAACGTACAAAATCAGCAGGGGATACAATACTTTTTTCCCTCACTGTATATGGATGTTAAAACAATAGTAGCAGTGTGGTTCCAACATCTTACTCACAGCTGGCAGGTTGTAATTTGAAATCCCAGTCAGGCGTCACAACTGAACCCATGTTGCCTTCGGGGCCACTAAAATGCAAACCACTTCATGTTAGCTTATAGACTCAGAAGTGTATTACCCGAGTGAATCCCGTTGAGCTATGTTGCTCTTGTTCAAAGGGCAACTCGGCCCGAAGACAACGTCAGATTTGCTTTGACTGGGCGTTTCTTCATCTCAGGGGTTGATAAAAAAAAGCAACACTTTGTGGCAAGTCGACAGTGGTTGTTGTGTAATAAAGTGTAGTTACTGCCATAGGAATGTGGAATTGCTCGCATTACTCTGGAAATTCAGTGCATACGAACACTGCCACTCACTTGTTTGAACTGGGAGACACTTTGGGTATTCTTATATTTTCAAAATATTTTAAACAGAGATGCACAAGAGGCTTTTAGATATACTGGCCCACATACTGTTGAGGTTGCCTGAGTTGTCATGCAATCTGCCAGCAAGGACACAGGCTACGATTATAGCAATTAGGAGACACCAAGAGAAAATGGCAGGAATAAAAAAACATCATCCATAAGAGCCCAAAAGCCAATAGAGGTTACAAAAATAGGTCTCCAATGAAATGGTAAGGTCTCGGTGGCCACCACCCCTCTTTCACCAAGACTATGGCCACAAACGATTATCAATTAAACAAAGCAACACATGCAACTGCTTATTAATAGAAGTATTGACATTTACTGAAGCCCCGTGACCTGCTCAGAAAGTCACTTCACCGCAAAGGTTATCTCTATTTGTAACAGACTACTTAGGGTTGCCTCTCTTCGCATAATTCCCCACCACACAATGGCAATGCAATGAGCAAAATGCACTGCGCAGATTTGGCCCCATCCATCACCTTGTCTCTGCCCCGGATTTCTTTTTGTTGCATTGCGTTTCATGTATATTTGATGAATCCTTTTAACAGGAAGGTTATCGTCAGTCGCTTTTGCAAATTCAAACCCCCCAATTACGATAAAGGATTAAAGTCTGGCCAATGTAATTAGATCTGTCAGTGACAAATTGGCAGATCACAATGGCCCTGCAGTGTAAGTGCTTTTCCCAGTTATCGGTTAGCAAAATGGTGTCATGAGCGCAACGGTGTAATTCATTTCCTCCTTTCACGGCGAAAATCCCAGTGATAAAGGTGTAGTGGCCTGGGGAGCCACAATTACATTTAAGCACGTGCCACTTGAACTTATTGCAGCCTGTGCACATCAACCAGGCTGAGCTGTCATAAGAGTGGAGACAAATGACTCACCTGCGCAATATTTACGCCAACAATGGATAATTCACAATGAACTAGCGGGAGCCGTGTATCTGAGCTCTCGCTGGCTTTAGGCAATGCCGAGCTAAGGAAGTGACTATAATGCTGCAGCCTAGCTTACATTTTTTTATGGGCCAGAATAAAACACACACACACGCATACACGCATACACACGTGAAAGTTGGTTTTCTTCAATAGGTGCTACATGTCTTGCTCTATCTAACAATTGTATTCTGTATTACAGATAAATGAATTAAATCAACAATTTTAACCCCTTTGGAAATCCATTTCTGGATGGGGACCTCCTCGTGCCGTGTTGGTCGTTTGACCAAATGTCATGACGCTGGTCAAGCACGGGTGAGCGACGTGGGTGAGCGACGTGGGTGAGCGACGGGGGTGAGCGACGTGGGTGAGAGAAGTGGGTGGGAGAATTGGGTAAGTGAAGTGGGTGAACATGAGCATTTGGGTTCAACTGCCGAGCACAGATTTACCACCAATATCACTCACAACTTATGTTAGCTATGGGTAGGAATCAAAATCGAGTTGACAACGCAACTTATTCGGTAGCCCTCCCTCTGGTTAATCCAATGATATCTTCAGGTTATTAAGCTCACGAATACTAAGCCCTCAAAGTGACGAATTATGTAGACCCCGCAGTGTCAACATGTAACGTGTATTATTCTCAACATGGGCAAAAGAGGCACAGCTTAGCGGTGAAGTGGGTGAGTTTGAGCTCGTGTGAATATTATGTTCGAGGTTCAAAAGGCAGGCTGATTTTTACCCAGACGGTAAAACGTCCCGGGAGGGGTTTTTTTTTACCCCCCTCCCCCCCCCCCCTCTGTTCACCGGCAACCAATGATGTCATAATTGGGATTTTCGTGCGAGTCACAATGTGTGTGCGCGCGAGTCACAATGCGTGTGCGTGCGGCTGCGGCCGACGGTGATGACACGTGGACCCCGCGGAGCTGGTCCCAGCGAGGACGGTGCGAAGCGACGAGCGGAGGCGAGGGAGATCGGCTTTGCCGCAAATGTGTCCACCGCTTTCAGCATCGCGCACGCGCGGAAAGCCACCGACGGCAGATCGTGCGCGGCGAAGACGATGCCACAATGAAGAAGGGGCTCGCCTTTAAAATCCAATGCAGATCCGTGAAAACAAAAAAAACCTCGTCTTCGATGAGAATTGTTGACTGCAATGTGACACTGAAGTAGTCTACAACGTTACTGCACTTTCATTTGAGTTGTTATGTTGTGCTAATGTAAACGGCGACGATTTAATTTGCGCGTTACAAATGCTGTATATAAACCGTTTATTGATTTCCACGTATTTACAACGTAGCAGAGGGCAATGCAGCTAACATTCATTTGTTGTTCTGCACTGTCCTCCTATGCTACTACGTCTTGGTCCCCCGCCCTAACCTATCCACACTGGCCACTTTGGTGAAGTATGGCCAAATAACACCCATGGGCGATGGCACAGCGTAGGGAAGCCCTAATCCAGCAGTGAACCACATGGCTGTGATTGGATGTCTTGTCGATCCAACCGTCACTGCATTGTTCTGACCTGAACAAGATTAGTTGCAAATTAATACTAAATGCTGTAACGGTGCACCATTACAAACACAAAACAGAATCTATATAACGTATACTCAAATAATCTGGTTTATACCGTATCTGATAGCCGTCGATAATTAAACATTTACAAACAACGGTGAATAATTTGGTATGAAGCTAGGGATTTGTCTGGCAGAAACACAAGTCGAAACAGTCTAATGAACTTAGAATAATACATTAGCAGACCGCACTGGACTTGTTTAATTCAAAACAAACCGAAAACATGCAATGCTTTAGAACGCTAGACGTGGTTATCTGCGATGAAGATTATCGCCCTGAACCTAATGGGTACACATACGAATGTCTCTTCTGAACCCTCTAAGTTTATTCCCACAGTGTCCCTAATGAAGCTTTTAGCCGGGATCCTGCATCGCCTGCTTTTAAAGTCCTGCTTTCAACTTCGGACATCATATTGACTGTTAATAAAAGTGAGTGGGCTCAGAGAGAACAAGTCACTAAAAGGGGAATATGGCTAGGGGTCGAGAGACTAATGATGTTGTGGCTGACGAAAGGAGGTAATACACTTGAGAGGATACCCATCATGGGGAAGGATTCATGAGCTCGGCTCGAGTGAAGGAGCTATATGGATCGTTGCATCGCAAGACCGACGGAACGGTTGGCCACGTACGGTGGGAAAGAAGTTCTACATACATATGCATATGTAGATATGTGTATACATACATACGTGGCGACGGCTTGGGGGTGTCCGTCAGACAGCAGTGGCACGTTCACGGCTCTTGACGATGACATTTTAAAGGTTAAAGCGAATTTCACAAAAATGAATGAACGGTTAAAAGTCACATACGTCCGCCTGCCCTACCAAAGGGATTCATTGCCTGTAATTGGATGTGAATGGCAACAAACGCGGGGGTGTTGTGGTGTATTGTCTCGTCTTGGGTACTCTGAAACAACAACAACAACAAAAACCCTGCAGGAGGACGACATTGAGCGAAGGTGAAGAGAGGTTGAAGGTGAAGAGAGGGAGAGGGAGAGATATGTGAAGAGAGCTCTTTTCTCCCCCACTTTAGCGCCCATTCACCCGACTGTCCTCTCATTCACCCCTCTTTGCACCTTCATATTTAATGCCGAGCGCCTGCCTCGCGAAAAGGGAAACATGCCAGACAACGCAAGGCAACAATGCACAGCGGGGGATTGGGGGGGGGTACACACCTGCATCACCGCAGCGCTAAACGGCGCGCACTGGGGGGGGCACGCGCGTTCCCCACTCGAGCGCACATTGTTCACGCGTTGGAGATCTTATGCCCGGAGAATAAATCATTTCGCAGGGTGGTTCACGCATCCAATGGACACGTGCCGCCGCCGCCGCCGCCACCACGACACTACGTATGCCAGGATACTGCGCGGCGACGCATTTATCCACGGGTCATCTACGACGGAGGTGGCCCAACACCTCCGGGCCTCGCGACCATCCGCGACTGTCCACATTTTGCTTCATTACCAGCCTGCACACTGGACACTGCACGCACCGGACGATTGTTGGTAAATCACAGACAGCTGTGCTGTGGGCGGGGCCGCGAGCACCTCCGTTGAGAAACGACGACCTGGAATATGTGGGCTGGGTGGCACTGTGGTTAGAGTTCAGCCCATAGTCCCTTTGGGGGTTGATAAAAATAAAGAGTTTTATAGGAAGGCAAATGTGGTTATCTTATAGATTACACTCATATTTGATAAATGCCATTAATTTAATCAGAATTTCATTATCAAGAGGGTCCCACATCGGTATGTTGGACAATACATGAAAACTAAACAATTTTTATTTTATTTTACCAGGTAAGGCCCACTGAGCGGTATAGCTATTTTACAGAAACACCCTGGCCACAATTGATAGCTCAACGAAGTGGTTTATTACGTGGAAATTTATAGCAACCAAATATTCTAAACGCATATTTATCAATTTGGAGGCTAACAAATAAAATTCGGCATTCACAAATGAAATAACTTTTCACTTCATCTCCGGAGGCCCTCCAGCTGGCGGTGGCCCCTGGGCTGCAGCCACTAAAGCCCCGTGCCTTAATCCGGCCCTGCCTGTAGGAGTACCTGGATAAAACCCACACATGCCTGGGGATGACACTCAGGGCACTGCCATCTCCTGGCTACCTCGCAGCCCAGCGCCCACAACACCGGGCAAGCTCTGAGTGGTCACGCATCCAAGCACGAACCAGGCTCCGACCTGCTGAGCTTTCGAGGTTGACTGCGATTGGGAGCATTTGGCGCGTGAATTGGGTGTACGATAGACTGCCCCCCCCCCTCGCCAAAATAATTGAAAATATATACCACGAGCAAAGGGCTGCAAAGAGAGATGGACATCAACCCATACTCGTGTCAGAATTCGTATATCTGGAGTAAAAAATATATATATAGAAATATCCGTGTAATATTAATAGGTGGCATAGTGTGATGATATAGGCAGCATATTCTTTGGGTCTTTCGGTAAAGCCACGTAGACAGAAAAATAATAAAAACATCACGATGCTCTATATTTTTTTCACCTGATGACAATTGCTTGTGTTGCGATCGAAACGTCGTGATATTTTATTATTCTATCTACGTGGCTTTACCGAAAGACCCAAAGAATATGAATTGCTGCAGTCACGAAAGCTTTAAATCAAGATTTGGTAGCATAGTGTGATGGTATAGGTGCCTCTTCCAGTGTTGGAAGATTCGACCAAAGTGTCAACTTTAGTGGCACTCTCGAGCTCCCTCTCGCGGAGGCCCCGCCACCAGCCAGCAGTGGCTTGAGCAAGCAATTGCAGGGCTGCACCTTGACCTTCTTATAGTGTGAAGATACACGTGGTATAACATTGTGGTGACACAGACAATGTTGTTGGTGTCATATAAACTCATACGTGCATCAGTTCCATATCTTCTCTGTTGCACCGTGTGTAAAAGTGATGCAGTCCCCTCGTAACCGAATTGTTATCCCGTTGAGAAAGTAAGCAGTGGTACCGCGTTCTATATAAGACAGCAGTTTTATTCATTTGTATCACAATGAGCGTCTTTAAGGGTCTAAATGTTAACAGTTTCAGAAACGGTAAGAGCCACTTGTCACACACTCAAAAGTATACTCCAAAGCAAAACGGTACCAAACGTAGCACTTAGCAATATGAACCTCAAATTGAGCGAATAAATGCAAACGACTAAAAAATATATATTTATCATTTAACACTTGATATTAACAACCGTGTAATTCTGAAAAAAAGCTAGGGCATCAACTTAAAAAAATCAGTCAGCTAAATGCGGATGTTCATTCGACGTGATCGATGTTCTTAAGTATGCCACATATTAAAAGCAGACAATAGCAACAGTGGCAAATTTAACAGACGCTCGGTCAAAAAGTGAAATATTTAAGTGGATAAAGTACTAGTCATGGCAGGGTTAAACAGCCTTCATAGAAAAGAGCAATGATTGTAAGTGATGGTATATATGCAAATGATTGGTTTAAAATACATCATTGTCCATAAGAATGTGGAAAATGTACCAAATGACTTGATTAGCCAGCATACTCTACAACAGTATATTGATACTAATAACACGCAGACTTGGATTCATTATTGTGCTGAAAAGTTAGTACCTTTTTTCTCGGCCTGGGTCAAATATAGGAAAAGTAAGCTTCCCATTTTGTCCGAGAAAGCGCTGTTTACAATGGAAACATTTTTTGCCACTTTGTACACCTTTGACAATGTACAATTATTCAAGTATTTAATTTAGAGCTAAGTAACATAACATCCATAAATAAAGCTCAGTGGTTATTTATTTATTTAATATCCAGGCCTGAACTGCATAGCAATTCAACACTGTCGTCTCTGTCCTTCATAAACTGTTTCGTCAACATCCCCAAATTATTACCACCAAAACTGATGCCTTTTTCGTGCGTAAAAGAATGGGGCCTTTGGGCTCTCTCTCTCTTTCTCTGTACTCCACCGTTATCCATCAGCATTGGTTCATGTTCGTTTCAGAGTCGAGTACATTGACCGGCAAGCATCACCGTGCATGGCGATGCAACCGCCAGGCAGATATGGCATTGCTGATCAACGTTTCAACTGTTTTTGCGGACGACGAGCACCCATGGCAACTTCATCGCGAGACAAAAAATTACGTGCCACCCGTCATCAACACGCGCATCTCGCCATGCACAGGGGCTTAACAGATACAATTTCTGCAGCAGCGATCACCAAGGCTCGGTTTATATAACAGTTGCGCCAGATAGAAAATCTTGAACTGGCCTTTTGCAAAGCGTCTACGGGAAAAACAAGCTCTCCACACCACGACGAATCGACTAACCGGCGTGGTAATACAGGAGGTAAAATAATGATGATAATAATAAATCATTCATGGATACAAATCAAAATAATACGCAGCATTCGTTAATCCCATTTTGTGCCATGTTCTTACAAGCGTTATGTTGGCAGTGACCAGCTGCCATGTGTCTTGTGTACAGCCATGGCCAACACTGCAAGTGTGAATCACCGGGTACGGGGGAGGCCGAATGGGAGGTATATTATGAACCCTTTGAGTCACGCATTATGAACGTGTCTCACCGTCTACAATGAATGCGAGCCTGAACAGATTGCAAACAGTGAAAACTCTTAAAAAGTTGGCACAATTGGTAGTCACAACAGCACAGCTGCCCTATAACACTCCCATTGTAACCGTTTGTGCTGTTAAGATGTTGCCTACCACGTGTGTGTGGCCCTATTGCATTCTGCAATAATGCAAACACATCTCTCCACTTATGGCGATTGAGGGGGGAAATAAATAAATATATCCACTCTCATTCTCCCATCTTAAAAAAAAAACAATAATATTTATTTTCAATTATTCCAAGAAATGACATAGCTGGACACACTGAAATGAGGTTCAGGAGGCTTGGGAACTAGTCCCAGGTGCAGCTCGTTATTGATTCAAATTCCAGGTCGCTGCCAGCCCATGTCTTCTTTGATGGTTGGACTTTAATCGTTAATCCAGAACCTTCCTCCCACTCCCCACCCCCACCACTCCCACCACACTCCTCCTCCCTTTGCCCCCTTCAATGGTATTGACGTCCCTTTCGTGAAAATTCACGGTTGCACCCATTATCAAAAAAGGTACCAGATTTTTTCGCAAAAAAATACGTGATTGTACTGTACGTAACATAAAGACACCATATTGCAGGTATGTACATGTCAACAGACTAACACAATAGCTATCTACAGGCTCCAAGAAGACATAAAAGTTAAAATACGCATACAACAAAATATTTACTTTTAAAATGCGCTTATTTGCAAAGAGAATTGTATTGTTTTACTTTCTCCCTAACCCACATTTCTTTTTCTAATTGTCTTCTCACTCTTCTCCTTCAAGAGAAGTGTTCAGTTTTGCCGATTTTAAGTCGAGGGTTCCAAAGGTGCTTTTCCACAAAGTGGCGTTGTAGAGGATGTAACAATCCACATCGATTCCCCTTGCAAGGGGCATGTCCACCGCATTGATGTCTCCCAGCTTTGATGACACTTCAGAGCTCGGAAAAGTCTTTAAAGGTACAGCTTGAAGTTCTCCATCATTGCTTCAAAGCAAGCTTTCAAAAATGGGTTGCGACAAAACCGCATTAATCATCCATCAGTCAGCGATGAACTTGGCACACCAGAGGCATTGAAATCACAGGTTGATGGCTTGCAAAACGCTGCAGTGTTTGCCCGCAATTACACCGACACCGCCATTTGTGTGTCTCTTACTTGTCCAGATGCTTTTCATTCGAATTCAATTTTGTAATTTCTCCTCTGGGCCAATGGCTGTTCAGATTCCTGAGGATGTGATAGCATTGAGGTCCTTCATCAGCCCTTCCAGGTTTGCCATCTCAGCACTCAGCTCCTCGTCGTCTTGCCCGAAGGTCTGCGGGAAGGGGAATTGCCGTCAGCGTGAAGGTGTGAGCTTTTTTTTTTTTTTGACGAGAGGGAAACCCTTGAGCCGGGCCTCACAAAGCCTGCTAGGCCGCCACACCGCACCCGTCACCACAGCGAGAGAGACACACAGAAGGACAGGGAAGGCGTGAAAAAAAGGAAACATAGTAAAAAGGCCAGACAACAAAAATAACAATCGTTTAAGGAGGATTTGGTGAACACAAAATGGCGTTAAAAGAGAGAGGATAGGAAGGATAAAAGGAGACATGGTTAGACGCTTCAGATACAACGTATTTAAAACTCTACCGTGTGATGTATGGTTAAATTGCAAACTTGTGACCGAAATGTAAAAAAATCAACATTCCAAATTCAAAACTCCCCAATTATGGTGATGGCTTAAACATAGGACTGACAGGTCGTCGATAGCAAGTCATTTTGCAGTGGAGGGCAATGATACAATAACCATAATGAATGTAGGGAATCTGGAGCTCATGAAGAATGCTTAAGTGAGACAAAGCAAAAAGGCTGTGAGCCTGAAACACATTTTAACAAAATGTGATCCACTCGACACTGACAGTAACAGGATTTTTGACACCAGACAATAACCAACGACATTTATGCACTCTCGGCCAAAGGAATATAATAATAAAACAATTGAAAAATGCTGAAATAAAGTATTATATTTCTCAGCATTGAACCACAAATTGAATTGACATTAATGTATGTCAGCAAACATAAAACAATTTTGGTTCCTCGCCACGGTGTGTTTAAATTTCTAATTTATATTACACGCAAATAACCATTTAGGAGATTTGCATTTAAACTGACTAGATGTAAGCTAATAACTTTATATTCAAATTAGTTATCAGCGGTGACAGGGGACATTTTTTTCGGCGGGGGGTCACAGATGGGTTCACCCTATTGAAAGGATTGGCAAGTGGCTGGGCGGAATGATAATAATAATTTAAAGATAATGTACACGTGAATTTTTCTTCACAAAACATTACAGTTCATGCATATCCAAGCACTGTGACCCCGCCGTTCCCATTACCTTTGCCACCTGCGACCGTCACGGGCCTTTGGGCACTGGCAGTTCTGGCGAGCGACTCAAAGAAGCCGCTGCCGCCGCCCCGCATGCTGGTCGCAGCACAACATTTATTTCAAACTCACGCTCTCCGTGTCCTCGAAGGGATGGTGGCTGGGTTCCACGGGGGCGTCGGGGGCGCTGGGCATGGTGACAGGCAGCGGGGCGCGAGTGCGTCCCAATGTGCCCACCGAAGCCGTCCTGGCTGGAAGCAGCTGGGGACCACCTGTGAGGCATAAGAGCATTGTTGTAAAAACAACAATAATAATTATTATTAAATTGTCGGGCAAGGTGCCACTGCGCTGAGAGTTTCCACCCCCCCCCACCCCACCCCCGCTCACAATCTGAAGTGCGCGAGTTCAAATCTCAGCTAGGGGAGTTGAATCGGTCCATCATGACTTTGCGGCCGATAAAGTGACTTACCAAAGCCTATCACCGAATCACCTTACATGCACCAAAACTCGTCGGATCGCATACGCAAAGCGAGTGTTGAGCCCGGTTGTATTTGGATGAGGGCCCACCAGGGCTTGACAGGCGTTGTAGGCATTGGGCTGCGAGTAGGCCAGGACATGGCGCTCGGGGTGTCACCCTGAGGTGTGGGTTTTCAACAGGTTCTCAAATTTCCTCCCACACGTGCCCAGAAACTCAGCAACGGCATTGGCCTAGCATCTCAAGCGCAGGGCTCTTTTGAATGGAGAGCCTTGAAGGCTTCCTGGGTATACAACCAGCAATGGCACTTGGCTCGCGGTTTCACAGCATCTGCCCGATGGAGGGACTTTTTCCACCATAGGAATGTGGAATTTCCAATTTGACTTTGGCCAACGTGAATCTCGTGATCTCAAAGGTTTCTTTCTGCTCTGCCACCCAGAGAATACTTATACTGCTGCCACCCTTATCTGTAACGCACTGCTCCCCCCGCTAACAAGAAACACGCATCATTTTCCCAACAGGAGCACTGTTTCATTCCGATTTGAGTTTTACGTCTGAAAATTCGTCACGACCAGCCACGGAGCTGTTCTTGCACGTGTGTGGGACCTTTCTACCCACGGCCAAATGCGGATCGCGTGAAATGAATGCACACACATGCTCGCAAATGGGCAAAGACAAGACATAGATCGCCCGTGTAGCCTCAACAGACTGTTGGGGCAAGTGCTACTAGTGAGCACCGATGAAGGCCGACACATGCAAGAGCACACACACACACACAAGCCGAGTGTAAACATTTGATATGAAGACTTCTGGGCGAGTATGTCAAATGTGAAGCAACACAGCCAAAATGAAATGTTTATATTTGTTGGTCAAGCACGATTGGATTTTGAATCGTGTTAAAATGTTTACATTTTCCATGTCAGCCTTGTCGCTGTGATGTTCATTTTAAGAACTGTATTGGATATATATTTTCAAAGCATCATTTATAAACAGCTTTCCTTTGACGTGGAGAAATATTGCACCCCTGGCAGGAACACAACTCGTTCTAAATATAGCATTTGATTTTATTGATTAGTTACTATAGCCATGCATTTTAGTTAAGGCACATTTTGACATGCCTCAGCCGATATAGGCTACAGTCTATACAAGACAAGCTCAATTGCGTGCACTGGATCCATTTCGCTGGTATTCATTAAAACCGCTCTGTCTCTGAGTGCTGCATCCACCCATAATTTAGAAATGTTATATCAATCAATTCAGGAGGAAAGTGTGGAAGAGCACTTTCTTCACAATCAGAATGTTGTGAGCTAATATCCCAGCTAGGGATAGGCCCAGCTCATCATCCCCTTGGGATGAGTAAAGTGAGTACAATATAATGGCAATTCAACGGTGGAAAGAGTAATTCCTATCATAAGACTGGAATTTTAATCACCTACTTAAGTCTGCCAGCAGAAAACATGGACTGCCAAACAGTTGAGTATTGACTTTGGTTTTCAAGATTATTTTACGGAGTTGAACGTTCATTTAATTGGCTGGCAAATAAAATGATATGGATTGGACCAGAAAAAAATGGATCGTGACAATTTATTTAAAAAAATATGTTGTTACGTATTCATTGAAATGGTCATGTTTAGACTTGTTAACTATGTAATGTGAATATAGGATTGCATTGCTGGCTATTAATGCAGAATCAAAAGATACATAAGGAAACGTGGAGGAATATGAAGGGCGGGGGAGGGTGTAGTTAGAGGGATACAGAGGTGGAGGGAAACATTTGGAAGCCTCCGGAGCTATGCACTTTTAAATCTAGATTGAAAACGAATTTCTTTAGAACTCCTTTTTGTGTTTAGTTTGTTGTCCTTCACCCGCACATCCGATTTAGCGCGGCTGGCTAACACACGGTGCGAAATGGAGGATGGTGTGTGTTTGAGAATGTTAATGCGAGTGGCGGTTGGGGTGAAGCAATGACCACGAGGGCGGGTGTCGATGCAAACACGTTCGTCATAGAAGCATGTCGAGTCAGCGGTGACACACGCGCGCATGTGGATCAATGAACACACCTGCTCGCTCGATACGAAAGCGATAGGGCAGAGCAGAACATGAAACAAACCAACGTGCTACTTCCCCCTGGAGCATCCCGCAAAACGAAATAGTGCCTCGCATTTGGTTTCCTTCACTATTGACAAATCGGCAAATAATCAATTCAACGGTCAACCACTTTGTCAATCAGACCAAGTTGCCCTTCATGAGGACTATTAACAAACAAACAAGAACAGCTACAACACTTTTGTCGATAACACTGCGGGGCCTTAAAAATAAAAACGTACGATAGTTGTTTTTTTAATAAAGTGAAGAGTCATCGGGTGACAAATAGGCATCCGCCGAGCACTCGGGGTGGGTGCCCCCCCCCCCTCTCCCGAAGGCTGTGCCACCCCAACCCCCCTCTTCTGTATTCACAGGCAAGTGAATAAACGCTGGTATAACCAAGCAATGGGCATTGCAACCTTTACACATCTAGAGGGTGGTCCAAAGGTCAGGATGCATAGGGTTATTTCATTAATTTGAACACCGACATTACAGCATTTTAATTGCGTATTCGTGACGTTAATATGTTTATTGATTATCATTGTGAACATCTATTATTTTTCTTCTTCCCTTTCGGAAAACGTCAAAAAAAAAGGAAAGAAAATTTTAAAAAATTGACGGAACGTAATTGATGAATGTTCAAAGATTGGACCTGTACACCTGGTTATTAATTTCATTAGCGAATGTATGCATGCATTAATGTTAGAGGAAGTTAGTGTGAACATTTGTTAAAATAAATATAACTCTTTGTATCCTGGCTTTGGGCCACCCTGTACATATGGGGTGAGTGCTTGAGCAGAATGCCTCATGCCTACAACACCTGGCGATGCAATCATCCATCCACATGTTACCCATTCCAAGTATCAACCAGGTTTTTAACCCTGCTTATCATCTGAGATTTGATGAGATCAGGCCTATTTCAGGAGATGCAGGCTGAGTAAGTTGGGAAATGCATTCACGTGGGCACCAAAGGCTCGTAAATCCCAGGGCGATCCCTTTCCCATTGCTAATGCCCATCTCGGCATCGCAACGAGTTTCAACTGTTGCGAAAACGCCATTCCAGATTCTCCATTGGTTGCGTCTCAGCAGGCCGAGAGTAAAGGACTCTACACAACTGGTTGTTGGCACCGTTGGGAACACCAGAACAAGGTTGACAAGGCAATTAGGTGAGCAATTACCAAGATGCCTCGACTCTTCTGAAACCTTAGCCCCCGGCAGCATGTAATTAACACGTGTCACTTCAACACTAAAGGATTCATTACGGTGGAAAGTGTGACTTGTGCAAAAAATGAATGGTGAAAAGAAATTTAGAAAGGTTATAAAGTCAAAGGATTTGAATAGCCATTGTTTTGCATATTCTTCCAAGCTATAGGTGAAAAAGTCAAAGGATTTTAGTATCAAGTATTTTAAAATATTACCAAGTGATGGGCCATACAAAACGGCCCTATTCATCTTTGCTGCATAACGATGCTCTTATTGTATTAGATAGGGAATGCATTAACCTTTTTGCACAAAAGCGAGACCCCGGGTAGTGTGCGGGCGCATTTGCGACATGAAAAAAGGGAAACGCGGGAAAAAAATATCGTCCGGCGATCCCACGCTCAAACAACTCGAGTCCGCTTCACTACATCCAACCAGAGATTTGGAACACGCAACACTTGTCGCCCACTCTGCACCATTACTTGTTCCACTGTAATGGAAATCTTTCCCGATCTGTCTTGGCCACACTTTTGGGATTTGTGCCGCGCGTTACCGATAGGCCATCAAATTCCTTTTTTAGAAAACCGCAGTACGTAACAATCCAATCTTGCCCCACCTTTCATACAGAAATTGGCTTTTTAAGAGCACACAGCATGCCGCTAAAAGCATCAACGCCGCCTGTCACCGTGCTACAAGAGCTGTCAGTCAAATCGCCTTCCATTCTCAAAGCTCTATTCACCCGCCTCCTCAGCACTGTCAGATTGGCGATTAAACCGGGGTATCGGATGTCTGCGCTATCTACCCGATGCTCTTTGGTTCTGGCACAGACCCAGTGGTCTGCTGTGGAGTGGGTTAAAGGATAGGGCATTTTCCACACCCATCCCTCCACTCCTAGCAACCAACGTAATGACCTTATCACATCGAGCAATGTCAGCATGTCATTTAAAGTGAATCTTAGATGGAACTTTAAGGACTGCTCAAAGTTTAGTTCTTCTTGGGGCTGTGACATATCATTAATATGGATATGCCAGGATCCCATAAGCGGGATTTTTTTTCCCTGTACATTGTTATGGTTAGGGTATCACCGAATGTCCTTCAGCGATACTTTCACGAGCAGTTTTCTTTAGCTCAACAAACGGGGAGATAAAACGTGAAAGAGTAAGATAAAACAAGATGCCATGAAATGCCTCATTGTATTATTCTGCTTGTGCATCCTGCTGACTCTAAATCCACATTGTTAGTTGTGCTCCATTATATTTTGTTGTGCTATGGTGGGAGAGTCTATGCAATAACAATGGCTATCCTAGGAAGACACCGACACTCACATATGCATTTTATTTTCTTACCATGGGGTTTTTAGGCTGCCAATGAAGATAGATGAGCAGGGAAACACTTTATTTTAAGCTTTTCATCTTTGTATAAACAATTTAACAAAATGTAAATAAGCAGCTTAGGCAAAATTATCTTGCTGAAGCATAATATGTGAGCAAAACAAATAATACGCAAATAGAACATGGATACATGCGTTAAGCTACCACGAAAAGTATGTTTCTTGGGTTGATTTAATAAATGAATCATTATCCATGTAAATTTGTCCTGCGCTACAATGGCAACAGCTGTCGTCGGATGTGCTGGTTGTAATTACTGGCGAAACGTCGTACTCAAACTGTAAATGTTGTGGGTTTACTCTCCAATACACCAGTGTGCTGAACTATTAACGAATTGCATGTTTTGTTTACGTGACAAACCTCACTAGGTGGCCGTGTCGGGTAGTGGCGGGGTTTAACGACACATTTATATTTATGAAATCCAACCCAAAAAACCCTATATTATGGATAATGCTGGTCGTGAAAGCCTCCTACGTGTTAAACTGAGCTTCGTCAGTAACTTTATTTTCGACGGAAATTCTGACCTCGGCGGAGTCAAGATAAACCCCACGCAAAATTATGGAATTAAGTTCAAGATTCCACTGAGGCATGCCAGCGACCTACTTTCTGTATTGCAACCTATTTCCCACCGCAGTCGTCACGCACGGCACTCTGCACGATGCACCCAACCGCACGTCTGAAGTGCTCAATTACTGGCATATGTCACCACTTTATAATCAAAGTAATTCGCATATTACTTGAGCGTTAGCTACCTGGGTGGCTCATTGGGCGAATGGTTATGTCAGATCACTGAGCCAGCACCACTGAGATCATGGATTAAAATCTAGGCAGCCGAACATAATTAATTCAAGCTCTCAAGACTGAGCGAGTCGATGGTATCAGCCTAGTCACCAATTAATGCACACACACACAAACTTATATTAAAAGTAATGTTTTACTTAATCCTGCATATTTCAGCTGTGAAGATTCAATATTGGTTTGATTTTCCCGAAGGCCATATAATGTCTGTGCCGCCGCTTACTGTATAAGGAGTTTATTGAAGTGGATTGAGAGGAAATATTTTTTAAGCCATCTCCCAGTGGCTTCGCTCTGACAAAGAAGTGATGCTGTGAAGCTCTCTCTGAGCCTTCCACGTGGAAATTCCTTTGGTTTCATGCCACACGATGGGTACAGCACAACAGGAATATGACTCTGGATGAACATTTTTAAAAAACAAGAAAAGTTGGCTGGGTGACTTGGATGTCAAAGTGCTTAGCTGGCACTTGAGTGACGCTGGGTTCGAATCCAAGTCGGCACCTTGTGATTAAACCAACTTGTCAGTGAAGCGAGTTGTTTGGTCACAGTCTGGTCACAAATGACTGCACGAAAAAAATGTACTTTTAAATTTGGTTCTGCGCTTAATTCCAGCTTTGAGAAATCAAATATCAGTCTTGCTGTCATTACTCTCATATGTAGAGCGGTTGAAAAGTACTGCCCTCCTCTACAGTGTGGACCATGTATCACTTGAGGGAACCTCATAGGTAGCTCTATGATATCCACTTCCGTGAGCCATTTTCTAACACAAAGGTTTGCGCCGCTCGGCTAGAGATGCGAACGAGCAGTTAGTTGATCTCATGACATGACGCTTTTGCGGCCATCTGGAATGCTCTTCCTTTCGATATTAGAAAGCCACTGGAGCTATGCAACTTAAATCTAGATTGAAAATCAACGACTTTAGAACGGCTTTTTGTGTTTAGTTTGTGGTCATTATTCCACACCTCGGCTACGTACGGCGCGAAAGAAGTTCGACGTGCATACGGAGTGTGACTGAAATAAATAAATAAATAAAAAACTGGTGGAAGAGAGAGCGAGAGAGAAGAATCTTTTGTTTTTCACAACAACATACAGAAAACGTAAACAAAAAAAATGTAACCGGACGAGACCTTGCGGGTGGAGCGGGCCCACGCTGCCCACGGCAGCGGCGCCATCGGCGGACGGGTGGGCGGGCACAATCGGCACGGCGAAGCTGGTGAGCGGCTGGGAGGGCCGCACGTGCGCCGTGGGAAGGTGCCGGCCCGGCGCGTCGTCGTCCGCCACCACCGACGCGGCGGCCGCACCGGCGGCTGCCGCCGGTCCGGCCGTCGGACAACCGTCGCTCTCGCCCAGGCCCGGCACGGTACCTGGGGCCATTTCGCCGCTTGGCGACTGCTGCAGTGAGTCTACGGCAAAGGGGCGGGCGGGGGGGGGGGAACAAAGCCGTCAGAAGATCTCTCGGCACCACGCACGCCAACGCTGCTGCTGTTCTCGTGTCTGTCGGCCTCCAGCTGATATAATAAGAGGACACCCACCACTGCTGTCGCTGCCGTAGAACAAAAAAAAAACGTGTGTTGCTGAATAATAATTTAGATTTATAAGGCAAAATTTCATCCGTAGATCCCAATGTATCACAGCTATTTCATCCATTAAATATATATACATGTTTTACAGCGTGGGCCAAATAAATAATCAATGACAGATGGCCACAGGCAGCCATGATTTGATTGAGGGAGTTTTAGTTTCACGTGAGGCTCTGTGTGTTTTTGGATTTATTAAATTATTCTGATGAAACGAAAATGTAACCGTTCAGATTGTTAGAGCATACGTTACTCCTGAGCAACTATTAAGGTCAGCAAGGCACCCCCGATGGGTCAACCTAGAAGAGGCTTAGATATTAGCTTGGTTGGCTACGTACGGTACAAAAGAAGTTCAACATATATTAGATATGAAATTTTATATTTTGCGCATAGCCCATAAAACACTGCATTATCACTTTTCCACCAGTTCCAAAATACCCGTGTGCAATGAGTTTACACACAAAATGTCTTTATCTTAATGCTACAACCATATGAATTAAATGCCCTATTTCGCATGCGAGCTCAAAAGCAAGCTGCAACAAATCAACACTCTTTGAGCAATCATCAAACGAGCATAATGTGGCGTTAACATATAGCACAGGTCGGACCACTTTTGTTTTATTAACAAGATATACCCCAGAAAAGGTTGTGAAAGACAAATATTCCCAACTTGTATGTTAATTGAGGCTGTTTGAGTGTGGCGTTTATTAATTTCGACAGCAGTTTTAAAATCTTGGGTCTCTGGAATTTATGGGATGGCCATTTTAGCGCCACGCTTAACAAAATTTATGACTTGCAGCACAGATTGGGTGTCGAAAAATAGACAGAATTTGCAGTAAAAGTTACAGTGACGCCTTTAACCTTTGCATAACGTAGGGTTTAATCATATTTATCGCCGATGTTGCATGATATACATATATACGAACGTAACGAAATTACCAAGACGATTTCAATATTTCTTTGGGCAAATCGCGAGTAGGCTATTGTGACTCAGAAAATACATTTATTGATGAAAATATTTTCAATTGGAAAAAATGTATACGCTATGATTGCGGAGCACAGACGTTTTTGACGGTACTATTGCGATAGCGTATCAATCCTTTTCATGAAAACAAATTAATTGCTGTATTAAGAGCTTTAATGATGTTCGTGTCTTATAAAAGGGGACTCCATAAAATGCAGACTTCACAATTTGTATACAATGTAGGCCGTTTTATGAACCTATTATGAGGCAGCAACTCCTCCGGTCTTCTGGTTTAACGATGAAGCCAACCTGATTGATCGTCGCGTAAGGGTGCCGGGTACCAGGCAAGTAATCTGCATTTATCCTGCAACATTTTTGTAGCAGATGGAAATGAGGGATCAACTGGAAATTAAGTGTGGCTTCATTTACGTTCCTTTATTATTATGTTTAGCCCATTAAAATAAGTATATATCCAATAAGATGTGGCTCACTAATTTAGCCTTGTTGACTGTTGGCACGTGCGCTGTTTGTTAGCGATCACCTATTACTATGAATGCTCTCACAGCAAACACACGTGGGTGTGTAGCCAGCACCAATGCCTTCGTCTTCACAGTGCTAACTGTCATCGTGCTGCAATCAGTATTACATTTTGTGCTCAGTCCACCTAGGGGAGGGCCCAAGCCAAGTTCCAGACATCTATTGTCGCTTGTAATGTGTATCATGGTTCACAATTCATAGCACAGCTCGCCCAACTACTCTTTCGTGAATGCGTAATGTATTGAGAGCGTTCACACACATATACACTAACGTATGTGTCAGGAAAACAACAACAAAAAACCCCATCTCCCATGTCTATTGCTCAGAAGTGCTCGTTTACAATGGCAGCCCGGAGCCAGTGGGAGAAAATCCACATTCCTATCATGGGAATCAACCTACCCACATGGCAACCACCAACCCATACAGTTGACTCAGCCGTGTTTTTATACACCGCAACGGTTAATTTTGTCATGCTAAACCAGTCACCTCACGTGGGGTTTCTCAACTCCAGTTCCTTGCGACCCCCATTGCTGCAGCTTCCCGCGATTTACCAACCATCAGGTGCGTGCAGTGCGTAAGTGGCCTCGTTTGCATGTGGACAGAAACGATCGCACCTCCGTGGAGCGCGACACGCGTCGATTCACCAAGCCAAACGACGCGCACGTGCAACCCGAAAACACATTCAAGCTGTGGTGGTGGGTCACGCGGACTGGAGTTGAGAATCACCGATGTCATGCATTAGCGGCTGACCGCACGCCGCCACCAAACTCCTCTGGCACAGGGCAAACCGGACACACGCGGCCCGCGGTTACACGGACGCCCGCTACCGCCACCGCCACGCAATCGGCATTGGCACAGCGGGAGAGCGCTCGCAACGTACCCCTGGCAGAAGCCCTGCCGCCACCTGCCCCCGGGAGCCCCACAATGCACACGTCGTATGCCGGGGGGCCTGGGAAGCTACAGGAGGGCGAGGGGGTGCCGGTTAAGGGGGGCGGAGAGGGCGCAGGGGGCAGCGGGGAGAGCTGGTGGTGGTGGTGGTGATGGTGGTGGTGCGGTGGTGGTGGCGGCCGGGGGAGGGAGAGGTAGGACGGGTGATTCTTTGCCGGGTTATGGTGGCGGGAGGCTGTTGCCAACACTTTATTGAACGTCCAAGGAGTTAAGGTGGCGGGGAGTCGGGGGGGGGGGTGACAGATAAGGGGCAGGGAGTCGAGGCGAGCAGGAGGACAGGTGGAGTGGGAGTTGCGGGGGGGTTAAAGCGATGATGGTAAATAAAAAGTAACACGGAGAAAAAAACAAACAAGCGACAGGACAAAAAAAACACAAAACAAACAGCATGTCAATGGAATGTTACATGTAGTCAGTTGAACAACAGCACACAGTATGTGAACGTGAAGAAAAAATGAAACAAACCTAAAAAACCAACTCGATAACTCAAGAAAACATACGATGTACAAACTGAATATGACAGCTGGCATTATAAAGTATTATGTGTGCACCTGCTCTTAAAAGACAAATAGCGTAAATGAAAATTCCAACCTGCAGTTTACAACGAACGTATAAAGAGCCCAAAGGCAGCTATACATCATTCTAACAAAGGATAATAGTAGGGCAAATGCTTCAATATTGATTTCTATGTAATCTGCAGATATAAGATGTCAAGCCCAGGGCAGCGATTAAATGATTGCCGCCTACGTTGTGACTGAGACTCCCCGGGAATCACGATCTTCGGCCGCATGGCGTGGCGAGCTGCTATAGATCGTTCCATAGTCGACATCCCATCTTCGGAGTCTCGGCCTAAAAAATGCGGGAACCACAAAATAGGATAATGCAGTGAAATGCACCGGGCAATGAAAATGTTCCGCCGTTCATTTCGCATGCAGGGATGAAATGGGTTCGCGTGCGTCGACATGAGCACGTTGACAAAATGCAAGAGCCGCAATGCACCCCATTTGTTTTGACAGCAGTGAGCGTTTGCGTCTGCGCTTATGCGCACATACACACGAACATGAACAGATTATTGGCATGTTAGTAAACTGCCAAGCACGTATGCCGTGCCTTGGTCGCGGGAAAAAAACAAACACATCAGCATAGCTCGCGTGCGCGCGCACACAACACAAACCTGTAAAGGCTTTGTTCACGCAGTGTCGGATTAATGTCTCAAGCCTTTTGGACCTGGCTGGACTGTTGAAATTAAGCATCGTTGTTCGTAGCGATCCTGAATTACGGCTGGCAAGAACACAACGAGCTGGTGTGACCAGCACCGCACCCGGGCCCGCCTTTTGTGCCCTCCTGCATGGGGTGTTGACTCAGGACGGTTAACCGGCACGCTATTCACTTAAGGTCTAGTTGGAATTCGCGAGGTCCTTGCCAAGCACACACACACACAATGGGTGCACATTGTGCGTTGTTTGCAACACATAACTCAGTTCGCTGGCATTTTAGCTAAGATTGCTACGTACATACGTACGTAAACACGCGTGTGAATGGACAAACGTGGGCTAGTTAAGAATTGCCTTACCAGTATATAACCTTGGGCAGTGGTTGACATTCTTATAGTACTCCTTCCCTGTGACTGCAACCACTGAACTACCTTATTTTCTTTCCATTTTTTCTCTTGATGCTACAAATTAATGAAGAAGCTGCGTGTAAATTGTCACTTCATTTTAAAGTGGTTAAATCAGTCAGAAAATGTGCATCAAGTTTTAATCACAAGCATTTTGTCATGCTGGATGAAGGCCTGCCCACACTAGCCACAGGGGGTTGTTGATCGTACTTAACCATACTTCACCACGCTGGTCCAATTGCAATACCCGCCATTCGCCACTAAGTGACAGTGATGTCGCCCACGGCGCCTGTGCCAGGCCAGGTGCACTTTGAGGCCACGTGACGTGTGGAAGGCTCGCTGACAGGAAGTTACGGGACAGACCCAGCAAGTGCCATGGATTGGCTGATTGAGATCACTGGCAGATGCACCACCAAAGCTGTACCCCCTACTGTGCCACACACATCATTTCACCAGCAGATTCTGGTGGGGCCTGGTATTTGCCAGTAACATATTTGTCGAGTGCTGCTGAGATTATGCACTTCTGGAGCACCTTGGGGCCCCCTACGGGTTTTGTAAAACATTTTTACTTTCACTTGGGGAGTGAAAGGGAGACATGTTTTGCGTGTATGCGTGTTTACATGCTGCTGCAGAACACACAACTGCTAAAGATAGAGCGTGGAGGAGGTGGTTCATTAAGGGGCTAGCTCATTATACAAATACATTTCATGACCAACACTGTAATAGATCTGATCACATGGACCACCACAAATAGCCAATCAGGAGCCTGCTGCACAGCCACAAATTAAACGTTGATTCCAAATGCTAAGAATTCTCAAAACAATGGCTTTAGCAGCGACGACAGAATGCAGCATCGCGGGAACACTCTTCTTGGATGCATTTGCTGCCAGTTTTCGTCCCGATGTTCGGAGCCAATTAGGCGCCGCGCTCACGGTTACCGTAGCCCTCGATCTCGTGGGAGCCGTGCGTCATCGGTGTGTCCGTCAGGGCACTGTCGGGTCCCGGCGACTTGTCCATTGGTTTGAGAGCCACCGTCTCATGGTGGATCCACAGGTCCGGAGGCTTCAGGTCTTTGGGGTTGCCTTTGCGTTTGCCCGAGCCATTGTTGGGCTTGTGCGCCGACCTTTTCCTGTTGGGAGGTGCACGTGAAAAAAAAAACCCTAAAATTTCACTGGGCGTCACTGTGGGGGGATTTTTGCATGGCTCAGAGAGTCAAAGCGCGGGCTGCTTTGTTCATACTCAGTCTTGCGAGCCATCACACACTATATATGTGTGTGTGTATATATGTGTGTGCATATATGTGTGTGTATATAAGGGTGACTCGGTCGAGCGGGAGCGCATTTGCCGCCTGTTACGATCGCCGGAGCGTCCGTCCTGGTTAATACTCCAGGTGTGTTAACCCACAAATATGCTTCAAAGTGGGTATTAAAGATCCTGCGACGTTTTACATTAAATTAAAATAATAGCTCTCGTGTGTCAGTGCTACGGTCTATAGTTTCCAAATTGTATTAAACGACCCACAACTTAATTGGGGAAAACAACATTTGGCCCGACTGGCTGTGTGACACATGGCAACCTATGTGATGCCTGTGCGCTACAAGAATGGCTCCAATGCCAAATGAATTGTTATTATTAGTTTTATTAAATGTGCACCTCGCAAAGGTAGCAACGCTCCACTCGCACTGACAGACCGCTGGGTCAAGTGTTGCTCGCTACCGTTCAATAAGAACGCCACGTAAAATTAGATGGCAGTTGGAGAGGGGCACCACGCGTGACTGGCTGCCTCTGTCTCCTATGCTAATTTGGCCACACCGAGACCTTGGTGAATGTTAGGGCCAAGTTGACCCAGGGGAGGAGGTGGCCAGATTCAAATGCCAATTTCCAGCAGTGTTGTGCATAGGCGGGAATCAAAAGTGCTCGCTACAATATTAGTGCAGTGAATTAACAATTATGATATCACTCTGCCTATGTCTAAATGTACACGCAGTTGGAAAAAAATAACACATATGAATGTTTCCTTGTGCACGTGCGAGTGTACACGTCTGGCCAATTGTGACATGGTCACTTTGCCACAATGTCAATTACTCGTCTCTTCACGGTCATAACTTAAGTACCACTTTGCAGAAAGTCAACAGTGGTTGTCCATTCACTCGTTCCTGACTGGCGAAGGAATATCGAATTTACACCACACACATTGGCTGAGGACCATTAACTCACATCCAGCATGATACAGCCCAACACTGATTGATTAAAATGAATGAACACTTATGATATCACTCTGCTTGTGTATAAAGGTACGTAGTTGAAAAAATATGTGTAACATTGATTTATGAAAGGGTTAAGCAGCAGCCCAAAAAATGACATACTCACACCACTGCTGGTGGAAGGGCCTCTACTAGAGAGAGCTCTAGAATAATAGCCCCATGCTGGCCCAACACCTTGGAAGAAGTGCGAGGTAACCACGCTTCACCCCACCACACAAGGCGTGCCCACTGACTCACCATGGAGGACCCATTGATACTGCCGGGTGGAATAAGGCAGGCTGTGATTTTAAGTCTCTTGAGACATCCTTTCGAATTCCGTGCCGCAAGAGACCGAATCGAACCGGTGACCTCTGCATCGAAGGTCCAGCACACTAATCCCGGCACCACGGCAGCGTCTGCCCAATTTGAGCGGTACGGGCGCAGGTTTCGGGTTGGCACACAAACCGGCCGCACTACGCGAACAGTCGGGGGAAGGGAGGGAGGTCAGTGGTGGTGACGCCGCTCGTCGTTGACCCCCCCCACCCACTCCCGCACACCCCCCGCCCCCTGCGCTCACTTCTTCTGCGTGGCGGCGGAGCGACGTGTACACACGACGGCCAGAACGATGACGGCGATGACGGTCACCCCGCCCACCGTCACGACGATGATGATGAGGAGGTTGTTGTCCAGCGCCGAGCCGCGGGCGCCCTGTGGAGGCGGGATCTGTCCCGTCGGGGCGTCTGCAGGACACCCGATCACCCACGCAACCGCATTCCACAAAGGGGCCTCTCTCTCGCAGGGAACAGTCTCCACCCTGCCCGATGCTTTGAAGATCATCGCAAGCTGTCACGGCAGCCATTCAGAGAGCTCTGTGCCATCCCGACAACTTAGAATTGCAACTACGACTGCTCAGAAAAACGAACTTCTGCCATGTTATATATTTCTGCTCTGCTTATAAATCCCTGCAAAGCCAGCTTTTCACTGCACTGAGCGATGCTGCGTGTTGCCTGTGTCAATGTTCGTGGCATGCTCTACAGCGAGCTGGCAACCACATCAAAATGTCATCGTGAATAAATTGGACAGCACCAAAATGGTAGAAATATTTTCTAAAAAGGACTACCCTTTTCGTCATATTCTTTCAATAAGACTACCAAATATTCTTTCGAGATTAGAAATAGTAGTTACCTGGCAATTGAAACATGTTGCATGATAATAATACACACATATGGAGTTATGATGAATGAATGAGGCCCGTTAAGAACATTATTTTGCATTACAAAGCATATCTGTGGAATTAATGGAACTGACCTAATGCAATAACTGTGATGCATAGCTGTCAAAACACACACTCATGAAGCTGATGCGCACACGCATATACACACCAACATGAACACAGGCGCATAGATACATGTACACATGAGTACATGTGCATACAAAAAACATACATTGGTTGTACTGCTGGGGTGAGGGCAGCTAGCAATGGCCTTTTAAGGCTGGCACAGTGCTGTGGTCGAGCCCAAAGCACACATTTGTGATGTTCACACACCGCTCCACATGTTGATTAGATGCTGATAAGACTCTTGCGTGGTGTTATACAGGGACACGAACAAAATCCCAGACTTGTAGCACAGTACACTCATCACTGCACCATCGCTTTGTCTCTCTCCCACAGACACACACAAAAAGATCCCCCCGATACGGCCTTTACAAGGCTGCCTCAGGCAAGTGCTGTTCGCCGCACCAGGTGATCATGTAAGGCCAAGTCGACCTAAGCAATGCCCAGAACCTGCAATACAAGTCAGGTGCATAGCAGTGTCTCAGACATACACATATTCCCCGTATAACACACAAAGACAAAGGTCCCCCCGCCCATATAGCCTGTAACAGACTGTAGGGGCTTGTGCTGTTAGGGAGCATCTCTGAAGGCAGGCAATGGCACACGAGGGGGTGGGTGGCCATCACCACGCCCGGCCGCCTTTGTCTCCCCAGTGGCGATGTTTACACACTTGCACCAGGTACTACTTGCAGGCCGAGTCCACTTAGGGGAGGAGGCCCAGGACCGGTTCAGATAATCGTCACTGGTGTTGGCCGTGAGCGGGAATCGAACTCGGGTCGCCGAGTTAATAGCGCAGTGCGCTAGCCTCTATACTACCACTCCCCAATACACCAACACATACACACACAAACGATTACTCCTGCGGGAAACTGCAGATGTGTCATCGTTACCATTGAAACTGGCCCTGTCAAAGGGGTTGCCAGGCCAGGAGCCTCCCTCTCCAACTGCCCCTTTTGCAGCAGTGGTGGAAACTGGTGCCAACAGGAAGGGTGGACAGCAGTAGACATCAGCAGACAGAGGGGAGGAAAAAAGGGGCAAGAACAGTAACAGTGTTAGCCAGAGAAAATGATAAATTTTGCACTCGGCAGCTCTCGAGCTTTTGAAAATGGAGGACTCCAAACAAAACAGCTTAGGGCATTCATGTTTTCTTAAATTAGTAATGCCTTGATTAGTAATGAGGTTTACTTAAGGATAATGTTTCATCAAGTATGGGGGATGAAAAAATGACCCCGTGGGTCAAACTGTAACAAGAACGATTAAGCCACGAGCAACAAAAGCTGTAAATGTCGCAAACAAATATTTAAGACGGGTTTGAATACTGCTTGTCATTGGTATTATTGGCATTGGTAGAAGCCTTTGCAAAAAAAACATACAACGTGGAAGGCGTAAAAATTGCACGTATGTAACTTAAAGTAGTTGCTAATGCATAAAGAGAACAACAACAACCTCCCAGACAACAACATTCCGGAAAAAGCCCGGCAATTCCCAGGGAGTGGCACACAAACACCACGCTAGACAAAGGAAAGGTCACAAAAAAGTTTACAAGTGAAACAGAGTTAGTGTGTCAGCCAGCTAGCACATGAAGACAAAGACCCCCCCCCCCCGCCACCACCATATAGCCTGAACAGACTGTAGGAGCCAGTGCCGTTAGTGGGCACCGATGAAGGTCGGTACGGCACACGAGGGGGTGGGTGGCCAAAACCACGAAGCCAAGTGTATTTTAAATGAAAACTAAATTATTTGGAACTGCTTGTTGTGGTTAGTGTGTTGTCCTCCCGACTAGCACGGTCGGCTACGCACGGTGCGAAAGACATTCAACGAACGTACAGACTTGGATTAACAATCATATCGAGAAAAATAATCAACATTCGAAAAACAGTCCTCCAAACTAAACTGTAGTATATACAGCATTTTACATTGAGTAAATACATGTACACAGGCTCTATTATTGGATATAAAAGTATGCCCTATCCAGTAGCACTTTCCCGAAATTTTCATGGCAAGTTTTCCCTTTCGGAATCGAGTCTGGCAGCAGCAGCGTTGTTACTCATTCCCTAAACGAGTGATTTTTGTTGGTCCTGAAAGAAATCAATGTGTCTTTGGGTAGTGGCCTGCAGCAATATTTAAGTGATCCTGCTGCTGCTGCTGAAGCAAAAAAAACTATCTGTGTTGCACGAGCATTGTGCGTAACATAAAACCCAAACTGCCCAATAAAAACACAAAAGTCCAGATTTACCCCCCTCCCCCAACTCCTAACTGTTTTTCAGTAAGCGCACTGTTATTGACACTTGGTTTTTTTCCAGGCAATTACAGCATCATATTCCACCCCCCCTTCGACCAACGTAAAGTAGCGCCGCAGCATAAATCATGTTTCGTAGCTTGAGACAACACCGTGGACTGCATTACTGAAGCAGTTTTCATGAAATGTAAACCGATAATAAGAATTCAGCTTCGTGCCGTTCTAACGATAGATGTTTTTTTTAAATCTCATTATTAGTTTTAGATAGTGTCGTTATGCAAATTGCATCTCACAATCAACGAGGTGCAACAGATACGCTAGAAAGGCTCCCAGGCGTTGAGCCGGCACCAACAATTGCTCTGCAGTCCTTTATATATTAAGATGTTTTAAGACTTGTTCGGGGGCTCAGCATTTGATTGAAACGCATTAATGCAAGGATGCTTTTTGACGTACTTCCGAACGTCAAGCAAAACAATGCCTTTAAACGGAATGTGCTGAACACTTATTACGTATTTATGCTGGATGATGTTTGATGGCTGGAAACACACAAGCTATAATTGAACAGCTTACATGGAAATGAATTCGGTGAAATGAGATGATTTGCCTCCGCAAAAGCCAATCACAGCTCTGCTTTACTTAGGTTCACCACATTAGCAATTCTAGAGCCATAAAGATGTCTTTTCCAGCTGCTGACATATTATAGATGCAGTAGCAATGCATAACCATTGGATAATTAACACAAATCACTCGTTCATATACCCATTTACGACACTGAACATGCCAACATCCTACGCCACTCATAGCTGTTAGATCCGTTTAAATGGTCACAGCTGGTTGTCAGCGAATGTTGTACACCCCACAATCGACCATTTGCGAACAGAAAGCTGTCTGCATAAGATGTGCTCTCATTGACACTCAAAATAAGTTCTACTCGTTCTTGCTTGCAAAGCCGTCTGCCGTACATCCGGGATGGTTGGAAATAGGTGGTGTTACGTTTAAGTGTGTTTGGTCAGCTTCCTTTCAAGGCTTAAAAAGAAAAACCCTGAACACATAAATTTGCTCACTCTGGGGTCGAGAGGAAATGGCTGCCTGGAATGCTTTTCGAGCGTGGTGTAAAAGAGCAAGCGAGACTCAAATAAATTTCGGCGAAGCTTTCAGCTCGTCGGCGGGCAAGCAATCCTCTGGACCAAGGTCGAAACACTAAGGACGCTGGATTTACCGTGGCCACTGTCGTACTTTTACAAATATCTGCGAGCTATCCGATGCCTCGTTTTACAAAGCCCCGTTAACCAGCAGACCTTCCGCAATGCACCCGCTCATCTAATCTGTAATGGAATGTGACCCTGTTACGCAGACTGGGGCCACGATATAAAATGAGATTCCACATCTCGGCTGCGCGTCCCTGCAAAATAAATGAACGCACCGCCAAAATGAATGGAATGTATGAATGAAATACAGTGTTATCTCCCCCCAAGCACTGGTTCTCTGCGCGGGCAATAAATCACTATTTTTGCCCCCAAGGCAAAGCTGGATGAAGCGGAGGCGGAACATAACTTCAGCCGAAAGCGCCACCAATCACGGGACGAACGCAAAAAATAGTGTGCGCTCCGTTTGGTCTGCCACGGCCCATGAATAAGAGTCGGTAACTATACAAATCGGCCATGGCCAAAAAAACCGTCCCGTTGTCAGGCAAAATTACGCTCGCAGAATCATTTCAAATGAGAATACGCGTGCGTCGGTTTAACGCTCGGCAATATGCGTCCATGTTTGGGCAGGTTATGCCGCGGATGAGAACACCCAACTTACAACGTGAAGGTCGCAAGCGCACATTCTAACTCAGCCCATGACCCCTCCAGGGCCAAGAAAACAATTACCACTTTGTTGGGAAGTAAACAGTCGTTGTCCCATGTCCTGCAGAATGTTTAATTTGCACCATGGACAGGCGCACCGTCGATTTCACGTTTGATGAAGGAGACACTGTGAAATTCAACTCGGCAATACCTACACTTTCAATATTCCCTTTGAATAGGTTATAAAAAAAAATGTGTGCATGCATCCTTTGCGTGCATGCATCAATGGGACCTTTTTTTCCGTATATAAAATGATGTCGAATACATTATTGTAAAGTACAAACTATACACCTGGTATCATTGCTCCAAGTTAGATTGAGAACAGCACAAAGAAGCTCGGGTTATATCTCCTACTCTTTGGCCAAGAGCAAAAGGCAAGTGGGAAAACAGAACTATGCTAGCATTGTGTGGAGAAAAGGAATTATGCCTTTGCTTAGGGGATTTGTTGGTTTTACTGCTCTTTTCTTCACGATATCTTTCTCTCGTGCATCAGTGATGATAGAAGCTGAAGTAATGAAACAACACACAGACGCATTGTTGTCATGAACAGTAAAAATAGGTCGTTACACATTCACAACACATGCACCAGAATACTGTCACGAGAAGGATTCTATTTCTAATTCGTACCCCGCATGCAATTGTTTCACCGTAACGCCTGCAGCCACTTTGGATGCTGCATAGCTGGAATACGCAGGTGTACGCCCCCAGGTAAGGGGCTTTGTAATAACGAGGCCTTTATGTGAAAAGTTAAAGGTGCAGCCCTGCAATCGCTTGCTAACGCCTACCCCGCAGGTGGAAAGGCCGCCACTCGTGGCAGCTCTAGAGATGCACACTAGAGTGCATTTTGCTCTACTCTTCCATGCTGACAAGGCATCTTGGAAGAGGTGGGAGTACCCACACTTTACCCCACCACACCCATTTACACTGCTGGGTGGACAGAGGCGGGGAGATGTTAAAAAAAAAACGAATTTCACAATTTTTTTAAAATGCTATGGCCGGCGAAGATTGAACCAGCAACCTCTGGGCTTGCGATTCAGGCTTGCAAACCATTACGCCACCTCGAAGCATTTAAGCGCCCTATTCATACAAATCCTTATCCTCATGCAATGCATGGCACTGGGAGTGTGGGGTACGCACCCTTGGGTGTGCGGAACGACACCGCATCGGAGAGCGGGCCCATGCCCTTGGTGTTACGAGCCTGGATCTTGAAGTAGTATCCCGTGTCCAGCGTGAGCTCCTGCACTTGGTGGGATAGACGGTCACCCACCACAGGCTCCACAACCCAGTCATGCAGCTCAGCTGTGGCATCGGTCGTATAGTAGATGATATAACCTGTCCCACCAAACACAAAAAAAACACAAACATGCCACCTCTCCGTTCAAGCCCTTCATTCCGTCGGGGCAAGTGCCATGAGCACCGACCTACTAAGCCTGGCATGGCACAAGGAATGGGGGCGCTTGGGTGGTGGTGCCAGCATCGTGCCCAGATGCAGTTGTTCCCCCGATGCTGCACAATGTATCATCTGGATTCCATTCTCAACCATGTGCATCACCGGCAGTAAGTATTATCTGTCTTAGCCTGCACTGGGCACTTGCCTCTAAGTCAACGCAGCCGTCAATGAGTACGTGTTAAATACTTGCAAGCCTACCAATTTAATTAATAGGCAGCTGATTTTTTGTTACACTTTTATCCAAATTTCGAAGGTAATCGTACCTACTTTATACAAATTATTTATTTGTGAAAATTGGTATGCGGTGAAAGGGATCGAAATTCAGCAGCCTACCACTTGGTAAGTACGTAACATACGTAACAAATACTAATATCGTTCTTGCAACTGAAGATGGGCGTGGTTGAGAATGGACTCCATGTGAGGAAGATGGGAGAGCAGTGGACCACCGACTGTGCCACCACTGAACCCAGCACTCACAAATACACACACGCAAACAAACCTTTTGAAACAAACGTGTACGTACACTGCATTGATTTATCGTAATTCGTTTTTCTCAGTAATATAATTCACGTCGATGCATTTTATTATTCATAAAAGGCAACGTGTGTTTCGCATTTCTCCTAAGCATATATCTTCCAGAGTTAAGCCCCCCACCCCCCCACCCCCCCCCCCGCCAGCAAATTGTAAGAGTGTTCGTGCTTTAATGAATACTCCTCAAGGCAAAGTCTTTTCCAACGTGCGACATCAAGGACATCTATCTGCTGGCTTGCCACACAGGCTTCCAGTCTATTCATGGCACGAAGCCCCACCAACAATGGCTGGGCTTTTGTCGCGTACAAATCGGACATGTTCATGCACACAAATGTATTTATATCACGTGTATGATTATGCTTTGGTATGTGCAATAAATCTCATATCCCACGGGAAAGCATTATTTACATTTTCCACAGCTATATTAATGTGAAACACCAATATCCTTTGGAAAACACGTGTGACTGCATTTATTTTGATGTTCTGCAACGGCGGTGACTCTGAGAATTGTAAATATGTACATCAGCTATACGTAATAACGATTTGTAATAATGCACAGCTCTTTGACAAACGGCTGCTGGACGAATGCCTCCCCAATGCCGTGTCAGTCGTGGCGGTTGTTTGACCATACTTCTCCATCATGGTCAGTCAGTGTGGGGGTCCTCTCTTGCACCAGGTCACATATCACTTTCCACTGATGCAAGCTGTGGCTGGGAATCCAACTCAGGTGACCAGATTCGTCGTGGCATTTGCGCTACTGCTGC
The DNA here is from genome assembly GCF_048934315.1 of Petromyzon marinus. Lineage (NCBI taxonomy): Eukaryota > Metazoa > Chordata > Hyperoartia > Petromyzontiformes > Petromyzontidae > Petromyzon > Petromyzon marinus. The sequence goes on along the minus strand of NC_133679.1, from coordinate 3,883,214 downwards.
ACCCCGTGAGCATTAGGTGGTCTAATATGATATTCATTTCCACAATATGAAGCATTTTCATCCAATGATGTTTAACAGCAACGGCAGACCGCGAATGAAGTGGCTGTGACGACGAGCAAATATTGCACTACCGAAAAAGTCAATGAAGTTGATTCACTTGTAATTATGGTTCTCGGTTGTCGATAAGCACTGTCCAAAGACAAACACGTTCAAAATATGTTTAGGAGACCGTTCGTCTTTTACTTCTGCGCAGAAACGCGTGAACGTTGACACATGGCGGGCACTGCAAAGTCGAACGACGCTAACGGGCAAGTGGATGCCACTCGAGTCCTTTTTAACCAGCAATCCACGGGGGGAAAACACAGCTTACACTTGGCGCGAGGCCCACAAAACGTGCACAGCAGAGGTGCGACGCGCTCGTCTCGAACATCGTTTCTCTCCGCGTCACGTAACTTGTTGTTCAACGAGCTACGAAATACGATCTCGCCCGCAGCACAGTAAAGCCCCCGTGACCGTGAAGGAAACTGCGACGGCCCGTTCGTCACTCACCGCGCGGCTCATGCGGGGCGCACATCCGATGCGAGACCACATCCCCGCTTTAACGCCGAACACATGCGGGCGAAGGCTACCCAGGGCGCGGAAGGCCTCGGACGCGACGCACTTACGGGGACGTCTCGAGGAACTCGCGGGGGAGTGGCTGTACCTGTGATTTTGCCATTGGCTTCGACCGGGGGCTGCCAGTTCACAATGACGGTGCGAGGTTTTCCCTCTTTGCTGATGACCGTGAGATCCTTTGGAGCGGACGAAGGCACTGAAATGAGAGCAGCAAACGTGTAAACATTGAAGAACGTGCACCGGGAAATTAGCTTGCGGCTGTGCCAGACCACCCCCCTGGCTCGACGCCTTTGTGAGGCAACACGTGGGTCTTTAAAGGTATTTGTTTCTTGTCCTTTGATGAGATAAAAGGGCAGCTGTACCGTAACGAAGCAACTTAAGTGCTGCCACGTCGATCCGCCACCTGGCAATCTGCAATGCTGCGTGTTGTGAACCGGGCAATGATTCATATCTTTCCGCTCCCATTTATAAACGCACCAGAATGTGCGCAAGTCGCTGAAGTCACAACATAAGTGTGCACATAACAGGGGACCATTGCAACACCGCTTTGCTCACTACATCCATCTTGCAAAGTATGGCTGTCAAGAAAACGACCACTTTAAAATGTTCACGTGCTTTCATGAGAGGGAAAAAAAATAATAGCTCTAATATCAAAAACGGAAGTAAGAGCGCATTTATAAAATAAATGTAACCTCAGACAATGACTTCAACTGTAAAAGCAGACACGATGGAACAGCTCTAGAGATGAAATTGCATTATGGAGGGAAATATAACAATGTGTGTTCATGCTGCTTGTCACATTATAAATTGCTTCAGGGAATTCATAGATGGCCAAAAAGTTCACGTTGAAACCGACTCTCGTGAGCGTATTCACGTAACTGTGCCGGCAAAATGGCACGAAGCTAATAAACTGCCACCCACACCATTCTGTAGCAATACAATCTACGCTCTGTGAGTAGTTTTGTGAAAGTAACTTTTAATTAGCAGTCGGTCTATGATGAATCGGTTTCTCATGTTTTATTTAGAAGAAACACATTCTGTGTTTTTAAATGAACACAAACCAATTACTTTTTGCTATTTTCTCCAAGGCTTCGTGCAGCAGCACAGTGCCTTGGTGGTGACTATTCTCACACTGACGCACGTTTTTCCCATTTGCACTTCAAATTCCAACTTCTTACAAGTGTATTTTGAAACAAACAAATAAATAAACTGGCGGCATGAACTACACAATGGTCATCTGCTTTGAAAAAAATATTTTGAAATTGAAGTAACGTGGGATTTAAAATTGGTGGACTACACTTTGGGACCATTTTAAATATCAACTTTAGCATTAAACGATAAGTGTTAGAGGCAGGTGTAACGCCTGTGTTGCCATATAGGAGGAAGCAGAACATTTACAATAAGCTTATGGCCTGGGAGTACGCCAATAATTCCATGGGAAGGTGAGGGAGGATAAGGTAACCAATAGAATGTTACAGAAAAGCACTTTTACAGCAAATCATTGCAGACGATTAGCACGGTTGGCTACGTACGGTACGAAAGACGTTAAACATACATACAAGAGGAGGTTTTATTGGATGATGCACGTGTGCAGGCTAGAGGAGGGACAGTCACCAAGTAGGACCCAAAAGGGGAAGGAGGCCTAAGGGGCCAGATGGTGGAACACTCGTGATCACAAATTTTTGGAGGTCAGATGTTAAATGTTGAATAAACGTAAAATCTTGACTTAAAGCTTTCGTGACTGCAGGAATTCATATTCTTTGGGTCTTCTGGTAAAGTCACGGTGAACTATTTCTTTTACAAAAAACTACGACGTTTCGATCGCAACACAAGCAATCGTCATCAGGAGGAAAAAATAAAAGGATGACGATTGCTTGTGTTGCAATCGAAACGTCGTAGTTTTTTTTTTACTTTACCGAAAGACCCAAAGAACATAACCGTAAAATCGATCAGAAATGCAGAAGGTTCTTGCAAAGGTGTGGTGACATCAACGGGCACCGATTTTAACCGTTACCTGCCTTTGACCATCTGATAAGAGCAACGTGACAATGCGTGCCACTTGTAACAACACATTTGCTCTCTCCGCGAGCAGTGGGGTCCCCTCAAGCAGCAAAACGGACACCCGAGGGATGGCTTGCTACAAGCCATATTAAAGGCGGCGCCCCGCTTTTATGAGCTTTTAACTGCGTGGGCTACAGCTAGGTAAAAACCAAAACACGACAACAACCCGATAATAATTGCCTCAGGAGTAACCGAGCGGGCGGCCGTGAACACGACTGTAACGACGGACACGAGAACCGGCGACCTCCTGAAGTCGACTGAGCAAAACGGGCGGCGGGCCTGGAATGCGCGGGCGGGCGATCACTCGAAATCGATTGCGAAATGCGTGTGTTGGGAACAGAGGTCAACAGAGAAATTGATTAACGAAAAATTTGCGTACGCGTCCGGGGATTTATACAACTGCCTTCGGATTTCTGAAAGTGCCTTAAGTAGGCCGCGACAGTTATGGGCGTCTTCAAGAGCTGTTTCCAAGCAAGCCGCCTGCTTTTGGGGCAATCTACATTGCTAATTTGTGTGTGTGTGTGCAACGTGCCTGTGTTGGTGCATGAGCAGGCAGTGAATGTTCAGGGTGAGTGCCTCCATGATTTTTGTCACGGTCCACAGAGTAACATCAAGTGCAAACAATCATACGTCTGTTCGATGAAAATAAGCTTAGAAAATCATAAGATGGTCAAAATGAGTTCACTCCCCTCTCCCCTTTGGAGACAGCTTCAGGAAGAACAGAATAAAAAATATATAAAGCGGGTCGGTTTGTGAACCAATTGAAACATCTAACAATTTACAAAACATCTGTATGTTGCATGTGGCCTCAAAGTGCATCTAGCCTGGCACATGCACTGTGGTGACATTGTCGCCACTTACAGGTGAATGGCAGCAGCTGTTGTTGTATTTGTGCTGCAATTTCTTCAACCGATGCATATCAGTTGAAAGCGGTATATGATCCTGTACTGGGCCTTCTACGAGGTCAACTCAGCCTTAAATTGGGTGTAAACATCAGCAATGAGGAGACAAAAGTTGGACGAGGCATGGGGCTGGTCACACTACCAGGAGGGTGACGTGCCAGCCCCAGTAGTTGATTGCTAAGAGCACTTACCTCAACCATTCGTAAAGGCTGAAGGGCTACGACAATGGGAATTTATATATGTATCCATTTCTGTGTGTCAACAAACCAAAACAATTTATTTTAAATATCCCATTATAAGCCTGTTTTTTGTTTATTTTAATGAGATGAAAAAAATTACCATTGAATTTATTCATGAGGGGGAGAGAAGAAAATCCCACCTCACTATATATCACATGTCACTCAGTTCCTGATTGTATTATTAAGTTTAAGTTTCCATAACGCTATCCAGATAGATCTGCCATTCCCAATACATTACAAGAGTAGAGACAATCGCCTTCCACGGGGAAGTTTATAAATTATGGGTTTCAATTTTGAAGTCATCAATGCGAAAGGCTGTGAATCAAATGATGAATGTTTTCCTTTCACACCTGACATTTTATTTATTTTCCACCAAGAGCACTGCAATCGCTTTGCTCAGTTTAATGTTGGCTTGACGGTTTCCTTTTAATTAAGCAATATCCCAAACGAAATCCAGAATAACAGGCGTCTCGATGTGAAATTAATAACTCCCCTGGCACATATTTTAGTTTAACCATTTTTTTATTTTACCAGGTAAGACCCGCCTGAGCTACATCACTCTCTTTCAGAAGTAACCAGGCCACAAATGATAGCTCAACGAAGTGGCTGATCATCGTGTGGAAATGTATGGCAGCCAAATAATATGAACGCACGATGACTCAAAATGTGGAGGGAAAAACCGGAGGACCCGGAGAAAAAATCCACACGACAACAGCAAACATGCCGTTTTACAACACAGACTGTCAGTGCAAATGCTGCTAGCGAATACCTATTAACACTTTCCTGTTCCAATGACGTACATGTACGCAACAAAACTAGTAGGAAAACTTAAATAAGATAACCGCGGCTTCCACAAGGCCATGCGGGAGGACGTGTGGCACAGTTTGGCTACAGCTATCGTAGAGTGCGGTCGAGTTGCTACAGTTCTCTGCGGTGAGCATAATGCCTTTAAAAACAACGGCGCTACGCGTCTCAGAATGAAAGTTCCGCTAAGCCGCTTGCTCATTCCGAGATTCAGGAGTGAACGGGACACCCATCCTGCAACTTGCAGACGTTTCAAAACGGGAAAGGGTTGACGTGCAAGTGGGCTTGGGCAGGGCACGTTGTGAGAAGGGATGATGTGCGATGGTCAAGAAAAATGAATGGCGGCCAAGGGACGGAATGCTAGAGGAAGTCCGCCGGGGAGATGGAATGATGGAATTCAGGAGCTAGATGAAATGTTGGATCGCGATACCATAAGAGATGGCAATGGGTTGGGGAGGCCTTGATTCTGCAGTGAATTGATCAGAGCTGATGACGATGGCAGTGGCAATAAAGGAATGCTGATGACATATCAGATACTCATTTCAGGCCTAAGCAATCTAAAGAGAGACCTACATCGGTTTCAAATAACGTTCACCAATGGTAAGCGTATATAGTAATTAAACTTGGGTTGCTGTAATGCAGTGTGCTAAAGATAACGATGCCACTCCGCAAAACACACTCACACACAGCATCTGGCACCGAATAGCAGCTTTAGGGCTCTCATTAGCACGGCGCAATTGCATTAAGATGCTCTATAAATCCCCAATGTGCTCTGCAGTTGTGCGGCAGTGTTCTGCACGGACACAGAGTTACGTGCACTGCACTGCGGCTGAACACGACAAGCGTAAAATGAGCACAAACTTCAATCGGCAAGGTTCAAAGAAAAGGACTCTCAGCAACACATGCTGCCATGACTTTAAAACTCCGTGTCCTTGACAGCCACTGCTGGTAAAATTACATTTTTTGTTGGAATGTGTCTCCCCAGTGTCTCTCGTTTTCCACAGGCTACATCCACAAGTCTTGATGGACAGGGTTGCGTTCCGTCCATTGATCAATCCATCAAAATTGCCGCTGGACTCAGGCCTCCACGCACAATGCAGGCCGTGACTGGTATTTTTTACCTAACTTAAAAACTATAACATTTATTTTTCATTCTACCAGGTCGGGCCCACTGAACTATGTAGCTCTTTTTCAGACGCGACCTGGCTATCTCAAACGATAGCTCAACAAAGTGGCTTATCACGTGGACATTTACAGCAGCCAATTACTCTAAACGCGTGACGTTGACTCTAAATGTCGAGGGAAAAATCAGAGGACCCGGAGAAAAATCCACGCGACCATGGGGAGAGAGAGAGAGAGACACGCAAACTCCAAATATACAGCAGCAGGCGTCAGTGTCGGGATCGAACCCACGACCTCCTGCATACCGGGCGAGGTAGTTAACATCTCCTAGCCACCGTTGACGGACGTATGCACGGAGGATGCAGTTCGAGGAGCGTAAGCTTCGACACGTACCCGCCTCCATTGTGGTGCCCTGTGCCGTCATGCTCCAGGTGCTGGAGCGACGTCCCTTGGTGACCATGACGGAGAACTCGTACAGCGTGCTGGGCTTGAGGCCGCTCACCAGGTACGTGAATGTCGTGGAGTTCGCCGTCTGCACGATCAGGCGACGATGACGATCAGCTCAAAAAAATACGAAGGTGAGTTTAACGAAGGTAATTTTAACAAGTAGTAGTAGTACGTTTAACGTAGTAATAAGTTTAAGTAGTAGTAGTAAGTTTAACACGTAGTAGTCATAGGCTTTCGCGACCAATATATTGCATAATAGACGTTTTTAGGTTAGTTAGATCGCGTAAATATAAATAGGTTTAGCGACACATTTAGAGTTACGTGATCTAACCCCCAAACAAAAACCTCTATTATAGACAAAGTTAAATACGCAGACCTGCAACTGTTTGTGGGTGCCATCGCTGACGGATGGGCCATAGCGAGATGGGGCTCAAAAAATCCCCCCCCGCCCCCTGTTTAGGATATTTTGGCCTACTCTTTCACCCTGGCCAGACATCTTGGAAGAGGTGTGGGAGCACCCACACTGTACCCCATCATGTGAGACCTGCCGATCAACTATCTGTGATCGAGCAGGCAACCTCTGGATTGCAAGCCCAGTATGATAACTGTTATGGCACGGAACCATCCCCAATGATCATTAATAATTCTCAGCAATTGTTTTTTTTTTATCAACTGCTGAATGAAGGCCTTCCACGCCACGTGGGTCGTGGTGGTTGTTCGACCGTACTTCACCATGCCAGTCAGTGTGGGTTGGCGAAGGGGGTGATGGAGGCAGGACCAGTGCAGCTACCATAATCATAATCTTGATTTAGACTGGAGGAATCCAATTAGCTTTGAAGCTATTTTTCCACAGATGTCCAATGTTCAGAAATGTCCAGCAATATAATCCACCAGGGACGTTAGCCATGGTATCGAATTCGGGTTGTTGGGTGTATAGTACAGTGCTGTTAACCACTGTGCTCCCACTTCTCCAAACCAATCATTCCAATACTATGATAAGTATTACGATAAGTAACATGATAAATATTCAGATATAATCATGATTTGAAGCTTTCGTCACTGCAGGAATCCATACTCCATACTCTTTGGTCTGCTGCTGAGGCAGACCATGCTTTCCCACCTGATGATGGACGCTTGTGTTGCGCCCGAAACGTCGTGATTTATTTTATCTTATACCTACGTGACTTTTCCGAAAGAACCAAAGAGTATATATTCAGATATAATCTGACTAGCATTCAGATACAGCCAGGTGGCACGGTGACTCACAGTCCCATCATCCCTCCAGGGTCGAACATTTTAAGTAAAAAAGTATAGAATGAGGACATCAAGAGCTATATTGATATCACACAAAAATGAACTGGGCGAAGACCCCGGGGCCGGCCCAGGACACGGTGGCGGGACTGTTGCTCGGCTGGCCTGGGAATGCCTGGGAATTCCCCAGGAAGAGCTAGAGTCGGTGTACAGTATTGTAGTGTATAGTGTTGTATATAGTGTAGTGTATAGTGTAGTGTATAGTGTAGTAGTGCTGGAGTCTGTAGCTAGGGAAAGGGAGGTCTGGGCCAACCTACTCAACATGCTGCCACCGTGACCATCACCAGGACAAGCGGACTGAGAAACGAACGAATGAACGAATATGAAATTTCTACAAAGACCATAAGTCCGGCAATTTAAACGCTTGTTTGAGCACGGGGACAACTTTTGACTTTGATGGAAGGGCATTGAATCTATTCAAGCAAAAGATTTCCCAAGCGCCCTGGCATTCTGCATGTGTTATTACCCGTTTCGAAAGCCACTGGGCGAGCAATGAAGATTAAATAATCGAGGTGCAGTAATTGAAAACGTGTTTAAAAGCAAACAAAAAAATGTCAAGGGGACCCCCCCCCCTCGCCATGCGTCGCAGAAAACTCGCAAACGATGCGAGGCGTACGCACGTCGCACACGCAGACACCCCCCCCCCCCCAATGCGTCAGATGGCATCCATGATTTATGTGTGAACACGCTTCAGCATGCGCCAAAAAAAATAAATCTAAAGTGGCGTTCTCCTGCCCTCTCCACTCCCCACCCACCCTCCCACCCCATTCCTATATTTTAGTACATATACAAGACTGAATTACTGTTATTTAATGTATTCATATGACTGTTCGTTTGAGCCCCGGGCACCATATAATTGTGAAGAGCCAAATGTATAGGGTTTTGGCTTTTGTGGAAACTGTGGATTATGCAAGTTGAATGCATGAATAATTTACAACCAAATTTACATATATTTAAATGAAATTGGGGGAAGATTATGCATTCTTTTTCTTAAATTAGAACCCCAGGAGCTCATTTTCTGATGGCACATCCTCGTATAATCATGAGACTCAGGCTCATTTAAAAGTCCTTAAAAATAGTGCACTTGATTTGATAAATCTTGATAAAACTTTTAAAGAATCCAGACTTAAAATTGTCAACGCATCAGTGATTCAACGAACTAATACACAATAGCATACACACAACGGAACACATATTAAACATTAAACAACCACATACACGTACAAAAGTGGTAACGATTCTCCAATGAGGCAATATTGACTCCTGGGGCAACTGCAACCACAACTCTGGGCTTGGTTGACCATGCTAAGTTCACCCTTTTATGCCCGCCAATCCAGATACGTTTTTGGTTTGAATAAATGGCAACTAAATAAATATTGAAAAAAATGCTACGAGTAGCTACTGCTCGATAGACTCTGAGCACAATGAATGTTGCGCGAGATTTGGCAGGAACGTAATAGTGCCAACAGCCTTTCTTATCTCCCATGGCAACCACGATTAAGCGGTAGGATTTCCACATTCCCATGGCGGAGGGTCGGCCACTATGTAAGACTGCCACTGCCTGTTCCTCCTGCCCCTGCATTAGAATTCCGTCAGAGAATCGGGGACTTTGTGTACGCACAGCGCTATATAAAAAGCAACATCTATTGCGTTGGACAGTTAATGGAAGTGGTGGTGGAGAAACCCATTTTAAGCCACGTGTATTTTTTCCCTGGCAACGATGCAAATATGACACCTCTGTGCAGGAAGGGAAGGGAGGGAGGGAGGGAGGTGGGAGGGGGCACCTTGTATTTGGCTGTGGTGGAGAAGTATGTCTTCCAACGGATGGTGTAGTGGCGCGCGTCTGGGATGCGCTGGTTCTTGGCCAGAGTGTTGTCTGCCCAAGTGACCCTGATGGTGTCGTGGGAGATGACGAAGGCCTGGACCCCCACGGGGGGCAGCATGGGAGTGGGGAGATCTGGGACTGCCGTGAAAGGGTCCACGAAAAGGTCAAACAGGTCATCCTCCGCAGGATCTTCAGGGTCTGCGCGTGAGTGATTTAAATCAAACCCAAAGTCACACCATGTGAAACGCAACAAAACATTAAATAAACAAAGCACGTGTGGATTTCGTGGAGAGAGTTAAACGGCATAAATGCAATTAACGTAAATAAATACGATGTTTAAAAAAAAAACGGGGACGGGGGGGGGGGTTTGAAATGTGATGGTTCATGAGAACAATGAGAAGAAAACAAGAAGCAGAGAAATAATTAGTCGTTTGAAAGAGTATGCATGTTATATCCCTGCCCCACCACATACAATTGATGCAAAAGGTCAAAATTAATTATTCCGCATGACCAAAAAACTGTGCAAAAGACCACCGCAAATCTGACATTTCACTAAGAGACGTTATTTTACGATGATTAAAATTAATACCATTCCGACATTTTATTAAAACTGCAATTACAAGTTTTAAAAAAATCTCGATCAAAACAAACCAAACCCCTACAACTATTTAATACCATTTTCCTGCTGCAAATGGCAATGATGCAAAGCGAATCATTAGCGCGGTTTTGAAAACGGGGATCCTCCAGCTCATAAAGAATTTGGCATTCGCTTGCCAGGGGGGTAAACATCGTGCGAGGGGGGTAAACATCGCCAGGGGGGGTAAACATCGCCAGGGGGGTAAACATCGCGCGAGGGGCCGACACACTGCCAACCCACGTCGGCGCTCACCTGTGACGGCACGTGTGGTCGCGCTCTCGTACAGCGGCACGCCCTGCCCCATTTGGTTAAAAGCCCGCAGAGAGATGACGTACTGGTGATTTGGTTCTGCAGACGTACAGCAACGGGAAGGGTTTGAGATTTAAAAAAAAAAGCGATCGATCGTCATTGACGTCAATATCCGAGGCGTCATCGCTGGCCAAAGCCGTTGTTTGGAGCCACGGCTCTGCACCGCCTAAACCTATTAGTTCCCCACCTTCCGCCAGGTCCCCCTGCAGCTGCTAACGCAGCCGACCCTCCCGAGATCCGGCCTCACAGCATCGGCGCACCATCGCCGACGTGTAGCGCAAATATTTGCGAAACAATTTTTTTTCGCGAAGCGTACCACATTCTGACCGAAGGGGGTGTGTGGGGGTGGGGGGGGGTGAAGGACGTCTCGGCTATGGAAGTACAATCCTGGCCGAGGCTAGCGCACAGAGCCTGGGTAGCAAGGGACGCACACGTAAGGCTGCCGCTGAGCACGGGGAGAGGCACATTTGTGCGTGGACGGTAATGGAATCCCGGGCTGTCCAAATCTTAGCGCGGTGTGCTAGCCACTGTGACACTACTCCATCTCTCTTGCTCACACGCAAACATAGACACCCCCCCTCCCCAAGGTTGGCATGACACATGGGAGAGGGTGGTGGGTGGCCAGCACCACACGCGGCTGCTTCTTTTCCCCCAAAGCTGATGTTTACAGACTGTAGCAGACACTCATTTGAGGTTGAGTTGACCTAGGGGATGTTCAGGAGCAGTTCAGGTATTTTTCACTGATGCTGGCCATGAGTGGGAATTGAACTTTCTGGGTTAATAGCGCAGTATACCAACCACTACACGACCGCTCCCCATGCACACATACACACACACGTACGTACCCATGCAAAACAAAAAAGATCTGTCATCATGACAGAGTGGACTATATTCAAGTGAGTGTAAGAGACTATGCCAAACAATGGCTGTACAGGAATACTCCAACATGAAATATACGCGGCAAGAAATGTATTTCACGGTGGATATAAAAAAAAAAACCTTCATTGACCGTAGGTACTCTGCCAGTCTTTTCAAGTAAGAATGACATTACCTAGTTTAATATCGTAAGTCAGGGGGGGCGAGACATTTTTCACAAACAACACTCCAAGCATTGGGCAAATGAAAACTTCAATGAATAAATCGAATGGATTCTGCCGTCACGTCCATCGTTCTTGACAGACGTACACGGCGCACAAGAACCTATTGTGTTCCAAGTTGCGCTCGGAGTTCGTGCGCTCCTCTGCTTCGAATTGGCGCATGCTTAAAGCGGGCGAAACAAATGGGATGTGGTGTAACACCTGGCCTGATCGCTTTGCGTTGGGCTGGTGCGCCGACGATACCACCAGACACGTCATGTCCTTTAAGTGACACGTGAACCTTCATTTGCATTCGGCGAACGCGACGTGGATTTGAACAAAATCCGAGGCCACATTTACATGCAGGCTACAAGATCGCGTGCACCACCTGAAAATGAGCAACGTGCCAAATCGCTCGTCTCGAACGCAAATGCCATTGTACAGTGTCTCTCCCTTGGCACAGTACTGAACCAAGTAAGTTTAAGGTGATTCCACTCAGGATGGCCTCTTCGATGTAGATAAGTAAATAACGATAAATGAGGATCCTTTTAACTATTTAAGTATTTTTTTATTAAACTACTTCCGGAGAATAAAAAAACGCTACCTTTTAGTAATGATAATCGTCTCTCTCTCTCTCTCATGTAGCTGTAATTGTTTCAAATTCTAGATATTATTTTTACACACAATTATATTTGTAACCACCTATGGTTTTCTAAATCTGGTTCAGTAGACGACTGGCATGAATAATACAAATTCCAATTATATTCCAGGTGTATAACCTTATATATATTTTTCATATAGTTTCAATGATTAATATCATCGTTGGAAAATCATGTTGCTGATTTTCAAAGTAAATTTTGTGGGGGTTTTTTTACATTTCATCTTCTATGTCTCCATTGTGTACTCATAGCAGGCAACTCACAAGGTTGCGAGTTGAAATTCCAATCAGGGGTCCACTAATCCCGTGTCATCCTTGAGGGTTGATGAGTAAATGCCACTACATTGTCATCACATGACGATACTGACAGAAATGTGGAATGTTCCCACGCTGGGTCAGGACTGTCAACAGAGATGATCACTTTAACATGCCTGCTTCAGCGGTAAGATGCTTTTCACTTCGACTATGACAAAATAGGACATACCGTCAACACAGACAATCAATCCATAATACAGGTTTTTTTTTTAAATACACGTTAACGACACATTTATATATTTACGCGATCTAACCCGAAAAAAAACCCCTGTATTATCGATGATATTGGTCGTTAAAGCCTCCTAAACGTGTTAAACCGATAAACTAAATCAATCACATTTGGAACATCCTGACGTGTGTTTTCGTTCAGCACGACGTTTAACGTTTCGCTCTACGCGCTCGGAGCTTCTTGAGAAAACGTTTCGGCAGTCGGAACCTTTTTGTGCGTTAGTTTGTCGTCTTCCAACCGCCCCGCACCTCCGACCGCCGTGTAGCTTGGTTGGCTACGTGCGGTGCCGAAGAAGTTCAACATTTTTCACACAAACAAACAATGCAATCCGGAAAAAGCTCCCGGCATGCGGAGCGAAACTTAGCAAAACCAAGCGTTATGCGGCAGAATCACAGAAACCTGTGCAGTGCAAAGTTTTAAGTTGTTAAAACAAAAACCCATTAAAAATATAGTGCACGCTCACTGGCTCGGGGTAATTTATCACGCAAAACAGTGAGGCACTCCAGCTTGCATTTTTTTTTAAGTTGCATTTTCTTCATAGGTTAATATACCATAGATCTGACATTAATAGTTAGAAATTAATATAGAACCACATTCTCTTGTCAAAAAAATATTTCGTGGTTTGGGGAGTGAGGGCAACGAAAAAACTATCAAATAAAACAACAAACTGAACACTTTGTAGGGTAAGGGAAGTGGCAGAGCCAGTGCAGTCGTGAACATGTTCTCATTTCTTGTAGAGATAGGCGAGCATTCGGTTTATTGAAATGGTGTTAACAAGGCCGTGGAGGTGAAACATCGTTGATGGAATATTCCCCCTGCCAGCAGTATTACATTTGATCTTGAAACGGTCCTGGAGAGATGACAACCAGATAGCTACGTCTGGCGTTACTTCAATTGCTCTCCATAAAAAAAAAAAAACACAACAAACTATCTTCTCAGTGAAGCGCTCATTCCTGCTAGTGGCCCTGAGCCAGTGATGGAAATTCCACAGTGCTATGGCAAGAGTGAATTTCCGTTTAAGATAACGTATTTTGATTTTCCATGAAGATGATGATGATGGGCTAGGATTATTCAACCTTATTTATCTTATTATTCTGTCATTGCCCTCAATTTATGTCAATTGTCCTATAGGCATCATGTCATCAAGGTCATCAAGGTTAGCCATCAAGGTCAAGCCTCTACCATGTCGTCACGGCATGAGTGTGGTGATGCCACCGCACCCATGCCATCACTCCTTCCCGTGCTGCCAGCGAGCGCAACTCCGGTCGTAACCCACCCAGGTTGTCGATGGCGTAGTAGCGCTGTTTGGTGTCGACGCGGATGGTCTCGGCGTAGGGGCTGCCCACACCGTAGCCGATGAGGTATCCCCGCACCATGACGCCGTGGCTGGCCGGGGGCGTCCAGCTCACCACGATGCTGGTGGTGAGTGGCCGAACGTGCAGCGAGCTGGGCTGGTCGGGCACGCGCGACTCTGCGCAAGCAAAACAAACAAACAAACGGTGGAGCGGGCGGTGAGCGGCGGTGAGCGGCGGTGGGACAGAGGAGAGGGCAACGCCGTGAAGCCAAACAACTCACCGCAGAGAGAGAGAGAGGAGAGGATGTCATGCAGCGCATCCACAAATTGGGCATCAACCTCACTCAAACATTCCACAAGCATTGTAACAATCCATGTGCATATGGGGGGGGGGGGGGAATGGGTTCAGCCACATAGCAGTTTTATGACAACATTCTTGTCACTACCATAAGCAGGGGCGGAGCCAGGATTTTCAGCCCGGGGTGACATTCAACAAATGTTAATTTCAAGAATGATTAGAGAGTCAGGCTGTTGAACTAGATGCCATCGGATGGCGACACACTCTGACAATGCAGTTGCACGGAGTTTGCCAGACCGAGTGTCATACACTTACACGCAGAATGTCACCCCTGTCACCCCCCCTGGCTCCGCCCCTGACCATAAGCATGTTTGAAATTGGTGAACTGCCAAGTGGCTAACAGTCAAGCAACAATACCAAGCACATTGCAAAGGTGAGGTTTACTTAATTCACAGAATGCCCTTTTGTGAATCTCTCCTGCATCCAAGATCATAACTAAGTTCTGTACTGTACAACTCCTGGAGTGTTGCAGGACGGCCATAAATCAAGGGCTAGCAGCTCAATGGGGCCTTCACGCTAAAATAAATAAAATCTACCTCTCTCTCTTCATGACCGAAGTTCATCCATATTATTTTGGGACTAAGGATTCCAAATCTCCTGATCTGCATTGTAATTTTAATACATATATTTGCAACATGAGCTATTAATTTATACAGGCAAGATACTATTCATTTAGGAGGGTCCTGCATTGTAAATATGAATGTTTTTATTGTTGTTAATTTTGTTGTTGCATATTTTCAATGAAGCCGGAGACCCTGGAGAAAACCGGCCATTTACGAGGATCCCACTCAACAGTTCACACAGATGAGTAATGTGGATTTTGTTTCGGTAATAATAATAATAATTACTGCTTCTGAAGCACCTTTCACCTGGAGGTCACAGGGCACTGTACACAGCAAAACAAAAATTGAGTGCAGGCGTACACCAATCAAATCTATCTCCATCACAAATTATTCACGAGATATAAACAAAAACTCCCTTAGAAAATAAGTGCTTCTTAAGGTGGGATTTTAATAAACCGAGGGAGTTGAGCGAATCGTTTGATTGTCCAGTGGAAGTAAATTCCACAGCCTGGGGGCACACCAGCTCAAAGCGTAGGAGATCTGACTTTTCACAGCACACGATAATCTCTGCGCGACGCATCAACCCTCCTTCCAGAGTGCCGTATTACAGACGAGCAGCAGCACCACTCTTGTGGACGCTATGAAGGCGTCTACCCAGGCACGTGTGGTGAAGGGGTGGGGGGGGGTGACACGTGGCGGAGAGGAACGGGCTTCGCTGGTTTCCCGACTCAATCACAGAAGCCTCCCCTGTGTCCTTGCAAACCCCTTGACACTCAGCAGACCCCTTTCAGGCTTTTGTGGAGCCCCAAATGATCCCCGTGGACCCAGGGGGCCATGACTCAAGACTTTTTTTACAGTTTAATGTGTTAACCGTTTACCGTGGGGTGCACAAAAGGAAAGTCGGCGGCAGCCGAGCTCCCCAAGCAAGCCGTATATCCCCCCCCCGTTAAAAATCAAAGGCAAAAATGTCGACGATTACAATAGTGAGTAGACCCATATTCTTTCGTTCTTTCGGTAAAGTCACGTAGATAGAAAAAATAATAATAAAAAATAAAGTGAATAAAAAAATGTTTTTAATAAAAAGTGAGTAGACCCCTTACAGATTTCACAATCCATTAGCGGCCACGCGATAGATTACAGTGTACATGTCACATTGCGGTAATGCTTAATTCAAAATGTTACATAGAATTGATGCCCATGACCGTGCCTCTTTTAAGCATGATCTCACTTTCGGCAACCATTACACGCAACCCCCCAGAAAACGAGACTTAACAGAGGTAAGTCCATTCTCTAGAAATTCATACTGAGAAATACACTTTGTTTCTGGGCATTAATTTCCACGTGGGTGTCGGTAGCATGGCACTCGTGCTCAGTGCGGCGTTGTGTAAGTAACGAGAAAGCAAAACGGCGAGGATGCTGCAGACCAACCCAAAAGGGAATATTGCTTAGGTCCCATCTCCTCCCCCCTACTCCAGGTGACAGAAGATGAAGGATGAAGGCATCCCGATATATATACACACGCGCGGGAGATCCACGCGTTCGCATCCGTTGCTTAAGAATACCGTCCTGCTGTCCTTTATTCTTCTTCCCGACGCGGCCTCGACCGGCGCCACCCCCCGCTGGCGACCGCCGCACTTTGCCCACAAACACCCGCAAATCCGGCATCCGCCAGGGCTGGATAGGCGTGAAAGTGTGACTCACCATCCAAGTCGTCTTCAAAGGTCTCCGCCGAAACCCATTCAGAGGACGGACCCGTCCCATTAATGTTCATTGCTGCCACCCTGAAGCTGTACTCGGAGCCCTTTTCAAGACCTAAATAAGCGGAGAGAGAAATGCATCAACTTCCCCAGCAGTGGTTGTAAAAGGAAGTGCTGCTCCAGCCACTTCGATTACAGGCAATGCCTTCAATTCCAACTTCAAATATATTTACCCACCACAATCGCTGTACGTTCGACTGTGACCCTCGGATGAACGTTAAAACACAATTTAACCAAATATGAATTCTATAATAAGTTATAACACACGTGACATTACTCATTTACACATGTATATACAACGATATCGGCATCAAGTGTCATTTATGCTTTGTGGTGCTCTGGCAGAGAGCTCAACCCGCAAATGCAAAGTTGACTGTCGAGTCGACTCAGTATCCATTATGGGTAGATAAAACGCATACCACTTATTTGTAAATCAATGGTAACTGTCTTATAAGAGACCAGCCCTCACCATGGGAATGTAGAATTTCAACCAACACAGCTCTGAGATCCCACTTGAGATCGGCACAGCACGAATGCTTGGTGGAGCTGGGAGAGCATTTGCCTTGACCGAATATTTATGACATTACGTGTTCCTGTAACGTTATTTAAACGTACAGCCCTCTGTCAATCCACTCTCTGAAAGAAGGAATCCCAATAGCGCATGGGTTATTCACCACACGTCACCACGCTGGCTAGTGCCACTTGGGAGTCACCAAGCACCAGTTCAGATACGACTCATCGCCGATGTCAGCCGTGGCCACGCATTGCAGAGTTAAAACGAATTTCTTTAAAACAGTTTTTTGCAAATAGTTCCTTGTCCTTCCCCCACACCTCCGATTAGCGTGATCAGCTACGTATGGTGGGAAAGAAGTTCAACATACAGGACATACATTGGACCCAAGTCACTAGTTTCAGAGCACAGTGCATGAACCACTGCACCACCACACTCCACCCTCTTCCCATTAATCACGCTTATACGTTGAGGGTTTTTTTTTTACTTTGCCTTGCAAAATCTTCTGAGTTTCATTTTAATCTGGATTCATTCCCAGTGGCTTAATAAGAGTGGTTAGACCAGCGAACGGCCCTAGAGCCCACCTGAAAGCTGATGCCAGAGTTGGTTTCCCTCTGTGTTTTCCGTTTCTCCGCGCCTGAAGCCCTTCTTGTGACGGATTTTGTAGCCGGTTATAGGCCCGTTCTGCATCCCTTGCGGCGGAGGAAGCCAGCGCACTATAATGGTCTACATTCAACAAGGGGTGGAATCAAAAGAGCACTGTTAACACGTCCACAAAGGGCGGTGAACGGCACGCGACGATGACATGGCTCAAAGACGGGAGAGAGAGAAATATAATAAATAGCGCCTACCGACCAAGGTAATGAAAGTGGTAGAGGCTGCGGTGCTGCGACGCACAGCAATTGACAAATGGACTATGCAATTGGGATGGACGTTGAAAGAGTTATACGCGGCTACTTAAATAAGCTGCGATATTTCCAAAAGGAGGTAAACTACGTTTCAATACACAAACACGGAAATTGCTTCACAGGGGTGACGTCGACGGTTATACGCAATAAGCATCGACGATGGAATCAACGAATCCCACCTTTGAATTGAGAACTTCTATGGTCACGTTGGAAGGTGGAGCGCTGGGAACTGCAAAATAACATAAAGTCAGCTGACTTAAGAGCTGACATACGATTGGGTGCAAGGTAGCAGCAGCATCACATGCAAACGAATCAGACAACGGAGCAATGTGTCACGGCCAACGTGAGCTACATGGACCAAAATGCCCCCCCCCCCCCCTCTTCCTATCTTTCTACGTTCTAAACATGAATATATTTATTGGCTGGGAAAATTGAATGGCCTGTTTGCAACTGCATATTTTATGAAAGTCAGAGTCTCGCCGATGAAATGAGCAACAGTGAGCTTCCTCCTCGTGTCCGCTGACAGTGCTGAGCCAGCGGTAGAAGTCACACATTGCTATGGTGGGGGGCCAGCTTCTTCGTAGAATGAACACGGGTTCACTTCCCACCAATTAACTCCGGAGGGCTGTTGAGTTTACGCGTTTACCCCAAAAGGGTGATTTAAACTAGAAGCCTGCCAATTAATTGCAAGCTGAGCGTTCTAACTCTGGTGCCATGAAGCCTGAAATCATTTTGATGCAATAATGTACAGCCTATCGTCAATCCAATGCTGGATGAAGGCCCCCTCCATGGTGTCTTGATCGGGAGTTGCTTGACCATACTCCCCCCCTTGTTGCATGGACTGGGAATTCAGGTCTCTAGGTTCAGAGGCACTGCCCTATCCACTGCATTACTGCTCTAGCCCCAGGGCCCTGTGTATGTAATGTCTACTGTGGACAATCGAGCTCAAGTCGCTGTTTGTAATTTTGACTTCAAACTTTCGTCACCGCAGGAAATAATATTATTTGGTTATTTCGGTAGTCACGTAGATAGAAAAATAATAATAAAGTGAATAAAAATAATAAAAAATAAAATAATAATAAAAACAAATAAAAACACTAATGTAGACTGTAGCCTGGTTCTTAATCGGAGTGAGTGTACTGGCAATTTATAATGTGGACTGTAGCCTGGTTATTAAGTTTGGTGAGTGTACTGGCAGTATAATATAGACTGTAGCCTGGTTCTTAACCTGAGTGAGCACACTGGCGGTTTATAATGTAGAGTTACTCTGGTTATTTCAGTAATAAAAATAATAAATATTTAAATACTTTCAGTAAAAAATATATGAATCTCTGTTTGTAACTTTAATTGCCCGCCCAGGTGAGCTTCCAGGGATGGGCATAACTTATGTAATAATTAATTCTTCCAGGTTACATAAATGTCTCTTGTTTGCTGATAAACACAAATGTGAATGTAGGTATCTTGTTGAAGGTCAGTCAGCTGAAACACTGAGATCTGCCTTTTTTTTACAATTAAAAACTTACTTGTCGTTTAGTGTAAAAAAACATATATATTTTACAGTGTCAGTCAGTCGAATTATACTTTAACGAAGAACCCTCCATTACAACTTGCACACTACTAGATACCATCAGCCTCAGAGACAATAAACTCGCAGCATGCTTTATGGAATTGATTGAGCAAAAATTGCCTAGGCTGCAGAGAGTCAAAATACTTACTGGAATGCCATT
The DNA here is from genome assembly GCF_048934315.1 of Petromyzon marinus. NCBI lineage: Eukaryota > Metazoa > Chordata > Hyperoartia > Petromyzontiformes > Petromyzontidae > Petromyzon > Petromyzon marinus. The sequence goes on along the minus strand of NC_133679.1, from coordinate 3,863,546 downwards.
ATAACCATTAAGGAAATAATTTGGATTGGGATCTAATCAACTTGAATTATTTAGTATTCTACGGGGTTACACGAGGCTGATACGCTCCACTGTTTACAAATTAACTTTTTATTACAAGCTTTCGTTAGGTGAATTTACCGAGGCAGGCTGCAATAAACACGTCTCTTGGTTCCCAGGGAGGTATAAGAGGGAAATCATTCCCTTTCATAAGAAGCATATGTATACAAACAACCCTCCCAACTGCAACCAACTACCTGCCTATGTCTTCAAATTTGTTCTTTAATAGACTGTCATTTCCCAGCTATTCTCATCATGACCATTTTCAACAGACACCTCTTACTATTGATTTAATGTATGATTATATTGTTAGGAACGAAGTTGTAAACTGAGTGTACCAGCCTGCAATAGATTAATGTGTCCGTCCGTCCCCTTTCAATACTTTAACGAAGTGAAATCTCGTGCTGTTGGGTGTAAAATCAGCAATAGACAGCGCAGAGACTTGTCCTACCAGCCCACCCTGCAGGGACCTGTTCGGATAAATTGTGGTATAATCACCTGCCAGACCAGATTTTTGTTCATGCTTATCCCTCAATTTCTTGAGGCATTCTCAGTTTCTGCCACATGCAAAATCAAGTTTTTTTTTTTTTAAATAAAGAAGATATGTTTGTTCAACAGAGTGTGCCATGGTATTCATCTCCATTGGTGTTTTTTTTTTTTTTATCAGAGACCCTCAGGTCAGTCTCAAAAAAAAATTCAGCAGGGTTCTGTTTAGGATTCTTTGCAACTTATTTTGAAAAAGTAATTCCCAGCCTGCTACAGCTTTGAGTGTGGATTACTACGTGCGCCCAACTCACAATCAGAAGTCCCAATTGCAATAAAACTCAGTCCATCACCCGCCCAAGTGAATCACTTCATGGGAAAGCAACAGTGATTGTCTCACAGATAGACTGGTCCTGCTTTAAAATGTCCTACTCTAGCTCAGATTGGTTATGGACATGAATGCCCCCCCTACCAATGCCCAATACTCATTTGAGGAATGTGGCGCTGAAGCTCCCTTCATACGCTGGCCTTGCTCTATGCCCTCTCCACGTCATGGGCCCATCGGCCACGCCTAAATGGGATCCTCAATTGATCCGTCCACGATACGGTACTAGGTGGCAGATGTAACGCGAGGTAAGAAATTAAATTGTGTGTGAAGGAATGAATCAATGAACTTGTGGATTTCTTAATTTGTGAACGAATGGGTGCAGGCATTTGCCGAGCTGGTACAGCGCGAGTGAATAGATAATTTATTGTGAATTAACAAACGAACGAACGAACGAACGGACGGACGGATTGCACAGGCGCTGCCGAGTGGGCAGAGAGGCTGGCAGGCATACCGTCGGAGTAGGTCCGTGCCACCACGTCCTCGGTGGAGGCGCCCGGGCCGTGCCGGTTGACAGCGACCACGCGGAAGCCGTACTCCGTGTGCTTCTTGAGGCCGTGCATGCTGTACGACTGGCCGCCCACGTCCACCTCCTGGCAGGTGGCGGTGCGGGCGGTAGCGGAGAGTCACAACGCCGCCAGGCACTGGTGCCAAGTTAAACTATTGCCGAGCGCTGCCGGATGGCCCGGAATGCTGCAGAAGAAGCGGTGGCTTCGCCAGTGCTAGTATTTATCAAGCCTAAAAAGCCGTGGGTTTAATCTACTTTGCATTTTGTATTTATTCGTTCAGCAATGAGCAAGAAGTCCCACTTGATATTGAAAGCTTCTCTATAAAAGAGCGATTAAACAGAATCAGCTTCACAGAGAGATTTCCTATTTATTGACAGTCATCTACTAATTCATTAACAACATGCGCGATCATGTTTGTGACCTCTTGCTGTCTCGTCTTTCTTTCCCTGCTGCTTTTATCGCTGTCGTTCTAAGGTACTGCACGCTCTGGATTTCATCTCTTGATTCCCCGATATGATTTACGCGCCTGGCCGATTCCTTCCATCACTTGTCATCTCCTATCATCTGCGTCCCTTCCTCCAGCGCTCACTGTCGCTGGCTGCTAAACGTTATGAGAAATGGGCAAAAGCGCAGCAGTTTCATTTCATTCAGCCAAACTTAAACAAAGCCCCAGGACCATGGGTAATTGGTGGAATGAGGCTCGCTGTTCAATATATTTCAAATTAAAACAACGCCACTGTTAAATTTTGATTTAAAGCTTTCGTGACTGCAGGGATTCATATTCTTGGTTCTTTCGGTAAAGTTACATAGAAGGGAAACAATAAAATAATAAAAATATGAAACAATATTTTTATATTTTTATAAAACAATATTTTTCAAAAACAATATTTTTTTTTATTTTTATTATTTTATTGTTTCCCTTCTACGTGACTGTACCGAGAGAACCAAGAATATGAACGCCACTGTTGCTTATAAATATTATATATATTTGTAAATGCTACTCCCGCTTTTTTATTGAAATTATGCCGTCACAACGAATGAAAACAATAATAAATAAAGCACTAATTCCAACACGTATTTTAGCAGTGTGCACCTGGGGAGGAAAACAAATGCTTAATCGTGTGCCTTATTAATGCACATCAGTTAAAATAGATTACTTGGCCAGGTTGTAGCCACAGAAGAGGTTAATGCATTGGCTTGGACAGTGCTGACAACGCTGTGGAAGGTCAGAGCACAGAGAGTCAGCAAGGGCAGGTTCAATTTATTTGGACCCCGATTTGATGGCTCTGTGTTTTAAGGTAAGTCAATCTGGGCTGGTCTGGGAAGTTTATCGGAAGGGAGGGAACATCCCTTAGAGCTACAAGGGAGATTGATAAATGAGCTGACAGCCATGTCTGCCTTCGTGATGAAAGAGAAGGAATTTGCTGAAAATCTTGTTAACCTTCATGCCGCCTATCAATAAAAGGGACCAAATTGTTTTTTTTTGTTCAATTCCCAAATGCACCCGAATGAGAAAAAAAACACCCAACAACCACATACACACTGCGCCTACGCAGCATTCGCACCCACACTGTCGGTTGCCAACAAAAGCCGCCTTCGCGATCTTTGACACCCGCAATGCATCGTCACGTTTCCAAACCTAACGATCTCACCATCATCGTTCCGCGCGCGAGCGCGCGCTCCGCGTAATTTTATAAGTTGGGCGGTGACCGGAGATTAACGAGCGGAACTGGCTCCGTTTGATGCCTTCGAATATCAACAGTGTCCGAGCCAGACGGGGTGACGGGTCGATGACGCTTACGCGACACCACAGAGACGCTGTCGCACACCTCGCAGGAGGTTGAACCTCAGCGTCTTTAGACTGAGCACCAAGCGGATAGAGTAAGCACTCGTCGATGGGGCTGTTAATCACACGCCGGCAGATCAGGGGCGGGGGCGCAGGGGGGAGGGGAGCGGGGGCGGCGTGGGGGAGGGAAGGTCTTCGGGGAGGCAGTGACCCCATCTTCCGAGGGGAGCATGCGCTTACGGCAGCAGATCTCAAATTTGGCTCCACGTCAGGGCGGTTGTGAAGCTGTTTGCCGGACCATTGGGCGGAGTTGGCATTATCTGCTTAGCGACCTCCTGCTCCCACCCAGCGCGCTCCCCGTGTCAACACCACCTCCCATCCAAATGATGTCGCCACCTGGGATCTCAAATAAAGCTTACGGGGGCCGTGTTGGAAGTGGTGTAACAGGCATAGGGGTTGCATACCGGGATCCGTCCTGGTGACGACGACGTAACGTCGAGGCGCTGGAGGTCACTTCTCTCAACAACAACAAATCCCATCTCGGCCAAAGGCGACACTAAACGCTAAAGTGCAATGGACAGGCATTTGAGTCTTAATGTTCTCCCAGCCTTATTAATGAATGGCGATTGATGTTCTTTCATAAGTGACTGATGATAGATGAGGATGCTTGATGAAGCTAACCCGCTACACTTGTGCAGTCGCACACAGAATCCTACGCTCATGTGGAAGAATCGCTAAATAGAAAGCAATGACGTCGCGTCCGAGAAAATGAAATATGGTAAGGCTGTTATTGAGATAACCCGTTTCATTTCCATGTAGTGTCCAACTGAATAGAAAACGTTTAATAAAGTTGATGATTACTAGGGATTTCCAATGGTTGTGAGTGTAGCGAGAGTGAAATCTATTAGTGGGGGGCATAACAACCGCCAGACCCAACTGCATGTGCCTACAAATCCAGCAGAACATCATTGACTCTGGTCCAGTGTGTCGTTAATGAGAGATCCATGGATCGCTTTCACGCAGAAAGAGACTTTGCGCATTGCAGTCTTTGATTTAACATCACATTATCGTACATTGCAAATGTCTTCAAAAGGGGGGGAATTATATTGCCGTAATTGATGACGCTGCTTAATTGCATCATTATCGTCGTCATTATGAATTAATGTTAGGAATAATAATTTAGCAATTTGTTAGCAATGTTGTATTAAAGGTTGACCAACTGGCCTTACGCTGCACTCATGAACTGGGGTTGCCTGAGCAGTGGGTGGGGGTTGGTGTAGGAATGGGCGTGGCCTGTCAGCAGTGGGCAGGGCCAATGTGAGAAAGTGTGAGGCCACTCTCCTATTGGTGGGGCTAGTGAATGAGTTGGCGTGTCCATGTACAATGGAGGGTAGGGGGGCTATCAGCTTGCCACGTGTCCTGGTGGAGCCTGCCAGTAATGCGGTCCTAGCTTGATGCTCTCACCTGCTCCCCATCCACACCCGGGCTCCGCTCCATGTAGTAAAGGCGGTAGTTGAGGATCGGGCCATTGCCTGAGATGGGCATGTCCCAGCTCAGAGTGATGGAGGTAGCAGAGGTGACTTCGGCTTCCAGATTCATAGCCGGCCCCGGCACTTGCACTGGTTTAACAAAATCAAATAAAACAGGAAGCGCAAACAGCAAGATTCATCTTTCTGAATTATAAAATGAATCGCAAAATCCCCCAAAAGATTCTGCTTGCAGTGTCAAAAATGTTATTTTTTTACTTTTGTATTGTATATATATAAACAAGTCCTTGTGATGTTATGCACAGTTGCATAAGTAAGTTTCATTTTTTTTTGTGATGTGTTTTCCAATGCAAAAATATCACAGGAATCATTAACTATAACAACAAACAAACATAAATGCATACATATTTCGGGTAAATAGCGTATAAAGTTCATAAACATCGATTCTTGAATGATGATATACACTATTTAGGAAATGCTCTGGAAAGCTGCTCTGGAGAGTATATGGCCTAATCTTCCATTTTTGACCGGCCATTTTCGAATATTTATTATTATTTATTTACGTGGGTAAGACATATTCAGCCATTATGGTGGTTTTAACAAGAATGACCCGCCGGAAATAGGTGCGAGCACCAACATTTAACCCCAACACACGCGTCCTTCTCATAGACTAATTGTGGCGGTGACACCATGTACACTACTGGTGGGCAGGAAAGGGTGGCAGATTTCAGAAACCTAATCGGGGCACACTTACATAAAAACGGCTTCAAACTCCATCCCCACAGCAATATCAAATATTAGCAGGATTTTGGAAACACAATTTATTATTCCCACTGAGCATAAAATAGGAGCATGATCCATAAACTGATTTTTTTTTTGGTGTGGTAAGGGAGGTCAATTAAACAGGTATAGGAGGAGCGACAGATTTGATGATAGCATATTCTGTAGGCTGTTCCCACATGTGCTAGGGAATCCAGTTTGCCAAGGACAGGCAATTTGAACAGTGGGTCTTCTTGCCACCTTATCAGCTGAGATAATCAGCCAATTTTCTCCCTCCCCTTCTCACTTAGCAAGATAATCGGATTGTACCCTGCTTCTGCTTATTAAAATACTATTTCAACACTAGGTACCTTTAATTTAAACTCTGAAGATGGCCAATGTTGGATACCACTGAAAACCCATTTCAGAGAATCTCATTTCACAGTTTTAGAATTGGCATTGCCTGTCAAGATTCATCCATCAACCGCGGACACATTGGCCTGGAACACGTGCAAATGAAACACATCCAGCGAGCATGGCATTAGGGTCTCCAGGAGGAAAGACTGTGAGCTAGTTTGTGCGTAAATTACAGCATAATCATAGCAGCAGCAATGGCACCAATAATTCAGGTTAGTGTACCCAAAGTTCATTTCTATATCAATTTTTTTCCTATTTTTCACTGCCTGCAAACAGAGGGAGGCGATTTTCAAAGTAGTGTAGATTATAATAATCCATTATGTTTTCCAATGCAATCGTGTAAGAGAAATAACAGTCCACTGCTGGGTAAAAGCGTCTGAAAACTGTGTCTGTTTTAGGGGTTGTTTGACCATACTTAACCAAACTGGTCATTGTGGGTGGAATAAGGGGGCACACGCCCTGGAATGGTTCAGATGTTGCTAACCACTGATGTTAGCCATGGACGAAAATCGGACTCGGGTCGCCGGGTTCATAGGGCAGTGTGCTAACCATTGTGCCACCGCTCTCTCCATCCCATTAGTTGTAATTGTTTTTATAAAAATGTGACCCATTACCTTCAAGGACTTTTAGAGAAGACAGTAACAAATCGGGATTCTATAATGATCGACACAACGTGCATGTACCACCATGCACAGTTGCTGGACAAGTGCTCCAACTTGTAAATTATCTTTCTGGGCCAAGCAAAACACATTTAACATGGACCAAATTAACATAACCGTTAAGAGACTGGATAGACATCAGTGCTACAGCAAAAGCCAAAACAACTCGGAAAAATAAGTCAGGAACATTTCCTTTTGACAGAAAAAATACGGGAGTGTGCAAAAGCACTTCTCAGCGCAGAGAGATAGTCACCGTATTTACATAACGTGCGGGACGGCACCTTTAAAATCCAGTGCGACAACAATAAAACTAGAGATTTCAAGAGAGTTCACAAATGCACAGATCTGACATTAACAGCTTTCATTTGCGGATACTGCGTAGCAAAACTATTTAAACCCCGCAAGGTTAAAATCACTTAAATATATGGCTGTTGAGCTCTTTACGGGTCGTGCTTGCTGCTGAACACTTGCTCACAGAAGAAGAAGAAGAAGAGGAAGAAGAAGAAGAAGAAGAAAACTAGTTCACACGTCAAGGTCGGTGGTAACGGCAGAGGTGGGAAGCTGTTTCTTGTTTGGGTCGCGTCTCATCGAGCACCCCTCTCTCCGTCAAACGAGCGGATCGGCCGCTCGCCGTGGGACCGACCTTCAGCCTGCGTGGCCACCCTGATCGGCTGGGAGCTCTCTCCCAGGCCGTGCCTGTTGAGGGCCATGACGCGGAAGGAATACTCCGCCTCAGGGTGGAGGTCGACGACGGTGACCTGCAGGTCCCCTGGCTTGGTGGTGTTCACCGCTCGTTCCCTAGGGAGAGAGGTCACGACCCCGGTCATTGGCGCTGTTACCAGTTGGTTGCCACGCGGGACCGTATGCAGGAGGGACTCCTTGGGCGGGATTTGGCACAACTTCGGTCGGGCACTTTAATGAAGTCAGCCGAGGTTCAATTTGCACCTGTTGGATTTCTTTAAAAAAAAGGTGTGAACAGATGTGCACCATGCTACGTGTACACGATTTGGCAGAACCAAAGGTAGGCAAAAACCTGAGGTTACATTTTTTTTATAATAATCATTGTTAAAAGTTTGAGTAAAGTGCAAATAGATTTTAAAAATATACTTCGTTCTTACTTAAGATCAATGCATTTTGATTTGTGTATTTCCAGTCACGTGGCACAGTAGGAGAGCGAGCAGCTCGTAGTTGTAAGTTTGTAATATCAAATCCTGGTTGGCAGTTTACCCAGCCCATCATCCCTCTGGGGTCACTTATATGAGCGCCACGGTGTGTGAAAGTCAACAGTGATTATCCTATGCATGCACACACCCGCGACATAGTAATGTGGAATGTCCACCATGAGCACCCGCTCAATGCCTATTTGAGCAGAAATCACTTTCACTTGATTTGGGAGACCGCTTGTTGTAAATCACGATTAAAGTAAAAACTCACATGAGAGGTGTTTGTATATAAAGAGCAATGTTGAGCACTTGCAGGAATTTTTTTTATGGACAAGTCTGACACACAGGATGCACTGCACTGATCTGACAGATAACCGAATGCATGCATCATTGCACAAAATGACAACAATAGGACAATTGTAACAGATTGGGGAGGAAAACAAATATATATAAAAGCAATGTTGTACCGAAAAGAAATAACGTCTTGAAAGACACAACACATTCGAGCATATCAGCATTTGCATTATACAATGACCACCGCGCAAGGCATGCAAACATTTGCAATGATCGTTGGAAAGGAAAAATCCATGAACGCATTTGCACAGCATAATTTGATACCTCGTGGAAGCAACTGCGGTAATAAGACAAGCATAACAACTTCACATTCAACAAAATCCGAGCGCACAATGGCAGGAAGGCAATCCTTTCTTATAACAAAGCAGAATTTACATATGTTTTTTACCCCGTAATTTTGTCAGCTAAAAAATAATGTCCAACATTTCAATGCCAGAGGCCATTTCATGACCTTTTGAATGTTGTTCCTGCGCAATTCTACCATGCAATTGGACACGTGGTCTCAAAGAGCGAATTTGCACGTGAAAACCAAGCAAGATTACGATGAGCATGTGCACGCACCCATGGAAAAAAAGCTCAATGAAAGCCACTATTATCCTCGTAACTATTGCTGGAGGTGAAAGGTCTGGCTGGCCACCATGATGAAGGTATGTAATAGCTTTCTCTTCCACTCATCAGAAGAGTGGCTAATGTTAAGTCGGCTGTAAACTACACGGAGACCGTTTGCGCATACATATCTGCTTGGACTGGGTATTCTGTAAAGCTGAATGACAAGCATAATGGTCTACCGTGACCATGAGCAGTGGTATCAATAAATATACCACAACTCATGCGATATAGTGTTTCTTTTGCTAACCCACTAAGTCTAAATATTCAACGAAGATTGGTTTTGTATTGAAAGTACACTGCTTTAAATTTAGTTGTGAAAATATAATGGCTTCTACGCAGTTGCAGACCACAATTTGATCACTTTGTAGGTAATATTTAACATGCAGTGAGTATTACAAACCACTTAAGTGTTCTAGTAAGAGTAAAACATAACTTTTAAACTCTGCAAAAAATGCTAAGGTAAGAATAAAATCTATTTGCAAATCTCATTTTAAATTGCATAACTAGAAAATGGAAAAGTGATTTAAATTGTATTTCCCAAAAGCACTAACAAGTCCCTGGGATATAATTTCAAAACTAATTACATTTATTTCACATACTTGGTTTAAAAATTAACGAGCTTCAAAATAATTTAAATGCAAATGTAATGCATTTTCCATGAACACTAGTTGAAAGTTAGCAAGATATTTTTTTAATACGTACACCAATGATTGATTACACTATGTAACACAATTTTTGTTTCTGGGTACTAAGTGTTATTGCTTATGCCTAAAAAGTATGGAAAATAGCGATTATTCCCCACAAACGTTGCCTTTGTGACCAGGACTTTATCTGAACGAAAGACACAAATGCACACGTTTTCTCATTGAAAATAGGTACATTTTAAAATATCACTATCATCAGGTATGACAGAATGAGAAAACAAGTGGAGTGGGAAGCACGTGGGAAGCGAGTAGAAAGCGAGTGGGAAGCAAGTGGGAAGCAAGTGGGAAGCGAGTGGGAAGCAAGTGCGAAGCAAGTGGGAAGCAAGTGGGAAGCGAGTGGGAAGCGAGTGGGAAGCAAGTGGGAAGCAAGTGGGAAGTGAGTGGGAAGCACGTGGGAAGTGAGTGGGAAGCGAGTGGGAAGCGAGTGGGAAGCGAGTGGAAGCAAGTGGGAAGCAAGTGGGAAGCGAGTGGGAAGCGAGTGAGAAGCGAGTGGAAGCGAGTGGGAAGCGAGTGGGAAGCGAGTGGGAAGCGAGTGGAAACGAGTGGAAGCAAGAGGGAAGCGAGTGGGAAGCGAGTGGGAAGCGAGTGGAAGCAAGAAGGAAGTGAGTGGAGCGAGTGGGAATCGAGTGGGAAGCGCGTGGGAAGCGAGTGGAAGCAAGTGGGAAGCGAGTGGGAAGCGAGTGGGAAGCACATGGGAAGCAAGTGGGAAGCGAGTGGAAGTGAGTGGAAGCGAGTGGGAAGCACATGGGAAGCAAGTGGGAAGCGAGTGGAAGTGAGTGGAAGCGAGTGGGAAGCGAGTGGGAAGCGAGTTGAAGCGAGTGGAAAGCGAGTGGGAAGCGAGTGTAAGCAAGTGGGAAGCAAGTTGAAGCAATTTGAAGCAAGTGGGAGCGAGTGGAAGCTTCCCACTTGCTTTCGGCATGCTTCCCACTTCACTTGTTTTATAATTCATTCATACCTGATGATGGTTGCTTGTGTTGCAATTGAAACGTCGTATTCTATTACTATTTTTAATTATTTTTCTACGTGACTTTACCAAAAGAACCAAAGAGTAATTGCTGCAGTCATCAAAGCTTCAAATAAAGTTTTATGTACATCTCTATAACTGGTTATTTTTGACAAGGACATAATCATCATAAGCCACGATCAAGCCACTGCTGGATGACCAATGGCAACTATGCAATACCACTGTATATGTTACACGTATGTTCCGAACAGATGTCACTGGTGGACTGACCGACTCACAATCCGAAGGCTGTGCTCACATTCTGTTTGAGGAACGACTCGGCATATTATTCATTCTTTTTCGTCAAAAGAAAATCAGTACCACTTTGTGGAAATCCACAGTCATTCCGCCATTAAGATACTGTCCCTCCCTGCCCCCCCCCCCACCAAAGGAATGTGGAGTTTCCATCACTGGTTCAGGATCACCAATAGAGGTATGCACCAGCGAGTATTTGTTTGAGGGGCACACTTTGTGACTCATTTGTACGAAAAATGCATCACATTAAAATTAGCAATGCAAAACATGCTTACTCAAAGTCTTTTGCAGGAGAACCTCAGCATTAGTTCTCTAGCCCATGAGAGTAATGGGGAAATCCAAAATCCACGATACATTAACAATTTAACTGCATGTATTGTGCGTAGGTTTATACTCTACAGAACCAGCAGGAAGTGGCAGCGATCTCACAAATTGCCCATACCTTTGAGGTGGCATTAAACTTTGAACTCTTCCACAGAGGGACATTAAAATGGCTTTAAAAAAAGAGGCAATGAATTGGAAAGTTGTGGGTTGAAGATAAATATATATTTTATAAAATCACATTCAACAAATGCATCAGTGCTACCAAAGTTATGGTGGTTGCAAAAAGATAATAATTGAAGATGACTGATAATTGAAGATGATTTGGTGAACGTTTTTACTTGATTTGGCTGTGCTTGCCATTGGCGACACACCGCAGTGCAAGACGGAGAGAACCTGTGCACTTGCCTTCACGGCTGAACTGGGCTCTCTACAGGACAGGGAAGAGGCGTTGATTGACTAAGACATTGGATGTGCTCCACTGAGGCTTCAGTGTACGTATTCTCTGCTGGGCACGTGTCAATCTGCCATTGTAATCACGTCAAGTCAAAGTGTTCCCCGTGCTTCAAGAGCACAGGGGTGGGCGCGATTCTCTCTCGGCAGGCCTGTGTCAGCGGAAGGGAATGTTTACTTGCTCAGGTGAGAGACAATCTATCCTATGGCGTTGGCCGGTCAAAGGCTGTTGCATCAAACGCTGGTAGAATAATTGTCACTTAAAACTCACTAAGTGGAAGAACTAGCATAAGGGGATGGTTCCCTCAAAAGCGACAGGGCCATTGTGAAAAGATGAGCGCTTTTTTTAGAATCAACATGAGCTGGCTGATATAATTTTTCACATGATAAGCCACTTAATTTGTTGCCAGGTCGTTTCTAAAAAAGACCTACATATAGTTCAGTGGGCCTTACCTGGTATAATACAAATATTTAAGTTTTCGTAGTTATGTTTTTATTATGCTTGTGTACCCAGGAAGGCCTCACTGAGTCTCACGACTCTTTTTCAGGAGGGTCCTGCCAGGTTCTCGCAGTAGTGGGTGATGATTGCTGAGTAATTTGTGGGTAATTTCTCAAATTTGGCAAATGTGGACCATTTTAAAGATTCACCTGTACTACGATTAATTCCTGGAGTAGTGCATTCTGGGCAAACACATGCATTATTCAAATTCCCACATACATGATAACACTCAAGCTGACAAGCAAGTATAATTCGACATTGAACCAATTAAGGTTTTATGTGTGCCCAATCAAACCAACATTAGTGCTGGTAATTAGTTACATTTAATTAGTTACATTTAATTAGTTTTAAATCAATTATAATGATGATCTAAGCACAATGTGAATTATATGTAGTTGCTGAATTTAACCAAAATTCTCAGAACAATGAACACCACTTACTCCAATAAGTGCTATGTGCATTGTCACTTGTAGGACCGCAATATCACTTGTCACCAAATTATAATTAAATGTTGATTGCATTTTATCCAGGTGATGTTACAAAGAAGTATATTGCTCTCGCGCTGCTCTTTAGTAACACTTTTTCAATGCAATTTATGAAGGCAACATTTTAACTTATAGCAGATGATCTTAATTAACGGATCAGCTCATCCTAGGTACTCAAAGTGGATTGAAAAACAATGCATAGGGATGATGAATATTCCCGATCTAAACATGTCTACCTTCTACCCTGCCTATCTGGTCTGGTCGAGCGTACACCTACCGACCAATCAGAATGTTTCCAGTAGGAATCCTGGTCAGAGGAATACCTCAGCTCATCGTGCCTCGTTGGGGTCAATAACACAATCACCAACTTCGTGGAAAATCAACAGTGGTTGTGCTGTGAATAAAAACTGGTTCTAGCGTGAGAAAATTGATTTTCTACCGCGAGCTCAGGGATACCAATAGAAGTAAACACTCTCCAATGCTCGGTTAAATATTGGGACAGTTTGACTTTGATTTAGCTCATACATCGGTGAGGAGGGACTTGCAGGTCAGCTATTCATAAACAGCCCATGACATTTTTTCCTCACTATTAATTATCAGTTGATGCTTTAAGACAGATGACAAACCTATTAATGATCTACCACAAGCAGCACATGAATGCCATCATATTCCACGAACCCCACATCTGAATTGGGATAATCTAAAAATAACATATCGGGCCACTCAAATCACGTGCACTGGTCTCTGGCATCTGGTGTCATGGGCACACTACTGTGCCAAATCCAATCCTGGGAAAAACCACCGCCGACTAGCGCCCCGCGCCGCGTGACAATTCACGGTGACCGACAAAAACCATTCCAGCCCTCGTCGTCCAACGGGTTGGCGGGAGGGGGGCACCCACCGCCCCCCCCCCTTTCCCCATCATGCGCTGACCTGTTGGCCTTCTCCTTGGCGTAGAAGACGGTGTAGCCCAGGATGTCTCCCTGCGGGTCGGCGGGCGCTCGCCACATGAGCTTGACGAAGCGCGTTGACACCAGGGCGGCCACGACGTCGCGGGGCGCCGAGGGCAGAGGGGCCTCCCCGCCGCTCGCTGTGCGGTGGCGGTCGTTCGCGGCGGCGGCACCGGTCACAGACGGGGGGTGGGACGACGGGTTGGGAGACACGGAGTGGCCGATGTCGTCTGGCGACGTTGGGGGGGGGCGGCGGGGGGTGGGGGGTGGGGGGGGGGCGGCGCGCGCGCGCGTCGGGACGGTGACGCGACCACGGCGGTGTGGCACCGTGAGTGGGCGGCGGTGGGGGAGGTGAGCAGGAGGGGTGGGGTGCGAGTTGAGGGGATGAAGAGGTGGTGGGGGGGGGTGTGGGGGGGGGTGGGGGTGTGGATGGGGTGAAGAAAACAAACAAACAAAAAACAAAACACACAAACGAAAAAGTATGAAGAACAAAACAATAAAAATAAAACTGTAAAACACGATGACGAGATAAAAGTGAGATGTTTGCCTGTTGAACCTCTTTCGCCGCACCGTACGTAGCCAGCCGTGCTTAGTCGGAGGCGATTGGGGGGGGCGGGCAAACAAAGATGAAGACCGATGGTAAATGTGGCAGTAACGGAATTACAGCACAGGCCTTGAAGTCCAATGGGGCACAACATCTAAAGCATCGGCGTAATTTGGCGTTTGGATCCAAAGGTGATTTAACACTGCACGTTGGCATGAATTATGAAGGAGCCCGTTTTTACAACGCATTGGAAAAACCAACGTTATGGATGTAATTCCGTCACCATGGATTTGACAGCGTACAAAAAAAGCGGAATAAACTCATAAAATGATTACCAATAAAATGACAACATAGAATGAATGCATTGATGATCTGAAGATATGCCTATACAAAACGATGTTCATATCAACACAAAACTGTTACACTGCACAGGATATTGTTACTTGGTAGCAAAACATCATGTTGCCACCCTCCCTCCTGAAACACAATTAATCAAATATGCATTCTGGTTAGAATAATTTAAACAAACGCATTTGCATTTCCAGAAAACGGCTGGAAACTCCAATCAGGGACACGACCGACCGCAAGTCACCAGCTCGGGTTACGGCATCAGATTTTTGCTGGCGAATGTCTCTCCAAAGGGCTTTACATCAATGCGGGCTCCAGGAAAGCAGACTTCCAGCCGGTCTCAGCTGCTAAGGGTTGGGACCAATTTACATATTTGTACAAAACCTTGTTACAGTGTCCCTCCGTGCTGCACCGCATGGCATGGGCCAGGGGTCTCATAAACAGGACTTATTGGGCTGTACCACTGACTAAAAAAACAACACGGGGCACTAAACAAACTGCCAGGATACGGCTCGATTGAAAAACTTACATATATATAAAGGTCCAACTAAGTGCCTCTGCAAGCATATGCCATGGTGGGACTCAAGTGAATGGTTAATAAAGATGGGCATGACATACAGTGAGGGAAAAAGTATTTGATCCCCTGCTGATTTTGTACGTTTGCCCACTGACAAAAAAATTATCAGTCTATAATTTTAATGGTAGGTTAATTTGAACAGTGAGAGACAGAATAACAACAAAAAAAATCCAGAAAAACGCATGTCAAAAATGTAATAAATTGATTTGCAGTTTAATGAGGGAAATAAGTATTTGACCCCCTCTCAATCAGAAAGATTTCTGGCTCCCAGGTATCTTTAATACAGGTAACGAGCTGAGATTAGGAGCACACTCTTAAAGGGAGTGCTCCTAATCTCAGCTTATTACCTGTATAAAAAACACCTGTCCACAGAAGCAATTAATCAATCAGATTCCAAACTCTCCACAATGGCAAAGACCAAAGAGCTCTCCAAGGATGTCAGGGACAAGATTGTAGACCTACACAAGGCTGGAATGGGCTACAAGACCATTGCCAAGCAGCTTGGTAAGAAGGTGACAACAGTTGGTGCGATTATTCGCAAATGGAAGAGACACAAAAGAACTGTCAATCTACCTCGGCCTGGGGCTCAATGCAAGATCTCACCACATGGAGTTGCAATGATCATGAGAACGGTGAGGAATCAGCCCAGAACTGCACGGGAGGATCTTGTCAATGATCTCAAGGCACCTGGGACCATAGTCACCAAGAAAACAATTAGTAACACACTACGCCGTGAAGGACTGAAATCCTGCAGTGCCCGCAAGGTCCCCCTGCTCAAGAAAGCACATATACATGCCCGTCTGAAGTTTGCCAATGAACATCTGAATGATTCAGAGGACAACTGGGTGAAAGTGTTGTGGTCAGATGAGACCAAAATGGAGCTCTTTGGCATCAACTCAACTCGCCGTGTTTGGAGGAGGAGGAATGCTGCCTCCTATGACCCCAAGAACACCATCCCCACCGTCAAACATTGAGGTGGAAACATTATGCTTTGGGGGTGTTTTTCTGCTAAGGGGACAGGACAACTTCACCGCATCAAATGGACGATGGACGGGGCCATGTACCGTCAAATCTTGGGTGAGAATCTCCTTTCCTCAGCCAGGGCATTGAAAATGGGTCGTGGATGTGTATTCCAGCATGACAATGACCCAAAACACACGGCCAAGGCAACAAAGGAGTGGCTCAAGAAAAAGCACATTAAGGTCCTGGAGTGGCCTAGCCAGTCTCCAGACCTTAATCCCATAGAAAATCTGTGGAGGGAGCTGAAGGTTCGAATTGCCAAACGTCAGCCTCGAAACCTTAATGACTTGGAGAAGATCTGCAAAGAGGAGTGGGACAAAATCCCTCCTGAGATATGTGCAAACTTGGTGGCCAACTACAAAAGAAACGTCTGACCTCTGTGATTGCCAACAAGGGTATTGCCACCAAGTACTAAGTCATGTTTTGCAGAGGGGTCAAATACTTATTTCCCTCATTAAAATGCAAATCAATTTAAAGGACAGTGCATACATTATCAGAGTTGTTTTTTGTTTGCGTTCCGACCGCAGGTATTGTGGTCAATGTAAACATGACTCCTTGTAAAAAAGGTGTCAGTTTTGTTGCCAGATAAAAGGGTAAAAAAACAATGATCAATTTATAACATTTTTGACACGCGTTTTTCTGGATTTTTTTGTTGTTATTCTGTCTCTTACTGTTCAAATAAACCTACCATTAAAATTATAGACTGATCAATTCTTTGTCAGTGGGCAAACGTACAAAATCAGCAGGGGATCAAATACT
Source organism: Petromyzon marinus (assembly GCF_048934315.1). Taxonomy (NCBI): domain Eukaryota; kingdom Metazoa; phylum Chordata; class Hyperoartia; order Petromyzontiformes; family Petromyzontidae; genus Petromyzon; species Petromyzon marinus. The sequence continues at coordinate 3,846,960 of NC_133679.1, read as the reverse complement.
TTTTTCCCCTCACTGTAGGTCCACCACAGCGCTGTGCGATGCGAGAGAAAGTTCAAACAATCGCCCCCAAGCCTCGGCGCTTTAAATGCGTACACAGCAGATGCTTTACACGTCTGTACGCTTGACCTCGGCGAAAGCGAGGCAGTTTGCTCGTGGACAACGCGGGAAAGGATCAGCACTGCAAACATTGGGGTGAGAGATTGATGCATTTATTAGTCCCAGTCCCATAGGCAGTGCCCTGCCGTGAATAGCGTGAGCACACCAGGACTTTTGAATGTTAAACAAAAAATAAATTGAGCCGTTTGATCATCAGTTATGATTGACTAATTGCTACCTTTTTAACTCGTTCGGTGGTTAACTTTTTAAACAATTGATGACATCTTGAAAGGTAATAACTTTTTGCTTGATACATTTAAATATTTAAACTGGAAAATAACTTGAGATGGAACATCTCGTTTGCAAGGGTGTCCAGGGTATCAACTTACACGTATATAGTGAACATGTAATGAGATGTAAACAAACGCTTGACATCTAAATCAAATCACCAAGGTTTGAAACATGAAGGGGAACGTCATGAATATACCGTCGTGTGTTCAAAGTTAATCAACTAGCAGCGTTTAGTTATTAAGACAATTAATGTAACATCTGCTATGCTCAGTTATACTTGGGTGTGCAATCCACATAAATAAGTTAACATTTACAGCCCTTTATCAATCTACTGCTGGATGAAGGCCTCCCCTTTGTCATGTTCGCCACTGGGTTTTCTTTTTACTTCAACCACGCTGGTCGGTGTGGGTTAGCGAGGGGGTCCTAGAACTGGTTCGCAAAGTGGCGGACAATGTTGGGATAATATTCGGTGCGATGATTTTAGCTTGCAAAAAGACCACGGCGGTTCTGAGAATTAAGCTCCAAATGGTTTTGCCCGTCGTATAATGTGCACGCCAACTCAATATGTGCCTGCAATTGCATTTACCCATGCCTCAGAATCGTTAATAAAATAATATTTTTAAATATATATAGAAATAAAGATGAAACATCATTCTCGGTAATAACAAAAAAACATGGCCGCGCAGACTCACAGTCAAAACAGCAGAGCTGATTTAACGTGCGCCAAAAATACCGTCGGCGTTACCTTTTTTTCTCAAGTTCAAAAGTAATGGATTCTACTGACAGGTGGACAATGACATTTCACAACAAGAACAAGCGCGGGCGGGCATCAGGCTCTTGGTGATGCCTCTTCGCTCAACGGACGAGCACGCCATCTGCACTTTTACTGCCAACTCATCCGCTGTTTGAACAGCACTCCATTGTTCGTGTGTACGGGCACGCGTCCGCCTTGGTTGAACAATTACACGATCAATCTGCGTTTTTCACTTGTATGCCAAAATGTGCCGAGTGACATTTTTACCAAAGGTCGACGCTGTTATCACGACGCAGATTCACCCCCCCCCCACACTAGCCCCCTCGGCCCCCACCACCTTGACGAGGGTCCAAGACGGAGAACGATCGGTAGTTTTTTTTACTTTTGATAAGTGGCCAGAAACAAAGAGAACCAGACTATGGATAGCGACGCCAGAGTTGACAAGCCTCTTTCGTAGGGGTTAGCCGGTATGAGACAGGAAAGACAGAAGCGAGCTCGAAAGCTGAGATGTGTAGATCAAGAGGAGGAGAAACGTTTAGTCCTGCAGGAAGACAGCTGCTTGCAGTATGGATTTCGAATTAAATCTGCAGCATTGGGACACAAGAGCCTACCTACTCTTATGTCTGGTAGAAAAAGAAACCATCATGAGTACCCCCTTTGCAGCAGATAACACGATACGACAATGTTCTGTATTGGGATTTTGCCCACAAAACGCTCACAATCTTGCACAACCACTGGGCAGTTTAATTGTCGTATTTAATATACACAAGTATATACTATCCGTATATTAAAAAATATATATTATTTAAAAGTGCGTGTCAATCCATTGCTGGATGAGTCTCCATACACTGTATGAGTCTTAAGGGACGTGTGATCATACTTCACCACCCTGGTTATTTCAGGCTGGTGAAGAGAAGGCCGAGAATAAATTCAGAGGTCACCCTTCACCGCCCTGGTCGGGAATTTAACTCAGATCGCCGGGCTAAATCGCCATAAGTTTACAAACCTGCTTCGAACACAAACCTGAGGAAAAGGCTCATGACCTTATAAGTGACACCGAAGCATCTTTTCCAAGTCCCAGTTCAACTAGGAAGCAGTAGTCGTAGTAGTAGTCACAAGAAGATGGGTACATTATTAGGGCACAATGTTGCGAGTATGTGGTATCACGATGTTCACCTCCATACCCTGACAGCAGGATTGTTTTTTTTCTAAGTCAATGGCTCCGTAAAAAAAATAAACCCAGCGGCTGTCATTTTGATTTTCACGGCAAAAATCTGCCCACCATTTCAATTATTGTTTCATATGGCCCCAAGTGAATGGAAGCGCATTTAATAACTGGTGCATAATACATGGCGCCAAAAAATGCATACACACAAGAAAACACTGGATACTGATATGATCCATTGATATAAATAATCCAACAATATTCTAGGTCGGTTCAAACAGAGTTCAACGAGCATTCGAGTTACACCATGGAGCTCATAGCCTCGGAAATATGAGATGACTGTGGAATTTTGTTCACCATACACACAAAATTATTGTTGGAGTACCCAAGTTGTATTGTAACAGGTAAAATATAAAGGTGCAGTCCTGTATTTAGTGTCTCCTGCCGCTGCTGGCAGAATCATCTCCACTAGGGGGAGCCCCAGATCACCCCTATATCATTGTATTACATGTATATATGTTACTGTATTATATTTATGTAATCGTCCGATAACCGGATGTTCTTATTTCGAAAATTCCAAAATAAAGTAATGAATTTCAGCATACTACAAACAAGAATATGATTGAAAAGCAGAATTATAATTTAAATGTTCACTATGATACATACGAATGTTATTGACTTGGGCAAGCTATGTCTCGAGAAGGAGTGACAACTGACAACATGAAACGAAGGCACAACCTAGAGTTGGCATGGTAACAGAGAGAGAGAGAGGGCCCACACGCAAAAGGACAAAACGGAATAACAAAGAGAATATAAACAATGGTACAAGTGGAAATGAGGTGTACTGCAGATTAATAGGCTCAAAGACAATAACACACATAGGTCTTCATTCAGCTATAGATTCACGATTATCATCATTTTCAATTTGGTATTGTGAGGACAGGACACATCTCAAGAAGGGATAATAATATAATCATTCCCCTGTCAGGACCACCATGAATGACGGTCGGTGGCCAAGACTACTGACGAATTGGTAGGTAAAGGAAGGAACACGCCAGGTGTTAGTTGGATTGTTGCATCGTAAGACAGGGAGCTTGGTGATGACTTGGGGATGCATTCATTGCAGCAGTGCAACTGCCATTGCCGATGATTATACAAAAACACAGTAATTTGCTTATCCATTTAAGTACAACATTAGCTATCAATATTATCCGACTGAGTGGTGCTATGCCAGAGTTCCCATTTCACAAGTGGAAGGGGCTTTGTTTCAAATCCTAACTCAGTTTCTTCATCCCTTTGGGTGTTCATAAAATGAGTACTGTAACCATTTTGTGAAAGTCAACCATAGTAGTTCTATAATACCGGTCAATCGCTTAACCCTTTCCCGTTCCGAGACGTCTGCAAGTTGCAGGGTGGGTCCCGTTCACCTCTGAATCTCGGAACGTGCAAGTGGCTCAGCGTTAATTGTATTTAGAGAGGCGTAGCACCATTGTTTTAGAATACATTGTGCTCACCGCAGAGAACTGCACTCAATGACAGCTGGCGCCAAACTGAGCCACGCCCTCCCGCATGGCCTTGTGGGAGCCGAGGTACCAATAAAGGTATTTATTTTAAGTTTTTCTTCCGGTTTTTCTTCCGGTATTATAGTTGATGACGTACACATACGTCATCGGAACAGGAAAGGACTAATAATGTTGATATTCCACTGCGGGCCTTGAAGACCTAACACACATGAGCAGCTTCTAGTGTCCGCTCAAGTATCACAAAATGCTTCCCTATTTTACATTATACTCTTCAGGACAAAAAAATTATCACAGACAAGCACAGAAAAGGCAAAAAATAAAAATAAGAACCCTGACAGAATGTAAACACTTGGGACTCATACGTGATGGGTATATAAGAGGGAATAACAGACAGACCTACATGCGCCCATCCACAAACACAAACTGAAATAGAGTACAAGACTATGGACATTACAACAACATTAAGAAGGCACATACACAGTGAGCTAGATAGCTCTAATGAATAATAACCGGTCAGGGTGACTCCAGCTTCCCTAACAATTAACCGAGGGATAAGGAGGAGATAAAATTATCAAGAAGCATTTTAATTGCTTACATGTGCCTACCCATACTCCTTCATGGTAATTAATCCCAGAGCAAGATAAATTCGAATGTGACAGATGGCAAGGCTCAGGTCAGACACACCACTGCTGCGGCAGCAAAAGGTCATACCCACAGCTTCCCCGGATCTCACCTGAAGCCATAGCAGGCCTCCGGTAATCCATGCCTCATTTCGTTGCAAATAAACAGGGAGCCAAAGTTGCCGTGGCAACAGGCGAAGGCGTAAACAAGGAAAAGCCAACGATGGCACCCGGCGCAGTAATAGGAAACCTTCACCTTGCAACCAGCGATTCTGAGGCATGGCTAAATTCACCACAGCACCAATTATATTTCATTAAAAATTTAGACTTTCTTAATCCCGCAGAAAAAAATAAAGGTAACACTCAAAAAAATATCGGGCAAAATAATTGTTGACAAAATGCCTGGGTGTAATTTTTTTACGTGGCTGCAAAAGACATATTAATGAGAAACATTTACATGACCTGAATTCTATAAGACCACGAGGCTTCTTTTTGCTTGCAGCACACACAGAGAGAATGCAAATTATTTGACTTAAGGCAGCCGCAAACTTAACAAAAACCCGAAAACTGCGGGGGGGGGGGGGGGGATGGAGGCTTTGTGAGCTTCTCGGAAGACTCGCAGAGTGCGTACAACATCTTTTCATTGCAGCAGGTGTAAAACCTTAGCCCTTCAGAGAACAATTCGGAAAAGCCTCCTGCTGATTGGAAGCAATTTACTGGAAAATGGGTACCCACCCACTTCCGCAAATTGATTCTCGGAGCATGACCCGAGCACAAACATTGCCCTTGCCAATGACTTTGAGAAAACCAAACGGATGAGAGAGAGAGAGAGAAAAAAAAAAAAGATCGTGCGTATAAAAACCACCGCAAAATTTGTGATAACGCGGAAATGTTCAACGCCAATTGCCACGATGAAATGACTGATTGCAGGAAGCAAGAGAAGAAAATAGGATAAGGTAATGCTGTCGTTTCTGGCCATGTTACAAGGAGCGATGGTTTGTTTATACACCAGCACGTTAACAAAATGCACACTGTCACAAGGCGCAAGTGAAAGGCAATGTGTCACTGAGCAGAGACGAGCAGGTAAAGCTCAATGTTGCCGTGCGACATCTTTGGCCAGTGTGCGACACACAACAAGGATACAGTTCGCATAGTCAGGGCAGGGATAGGGCTGGACAAATGATTTCTCCTATTTTAGGTTCTCAAACCATAATGGGACACTCACTTGATAAATAGCGAGGGCTTTTCCCTTGCCGCACTACTGCACAGTGGAGAGTCCCAAAAGGAAGAAACGTATGCTTTGCATTTGCTACTCTGAGCCCAAGCACCTTAAGGTTGTCAGAAAGCTTTTGAGTGGTCGCGATTGGCGAATTGCCCGATGATGCTGGATGTAATTACCAGCGAAACGTCGTACTCAAACTGTAAATGTTGTGGATTCACTCTTCAACACACCAGTGGGCTAAAGTCGTGAACTATTTGTCTTTTGTCACCGTGACACTTTTTTGCTGTTTGGCCGTGTCGGGTGGTGGAGGGTTATGACACATTTATAAATAACGCGATCTCACCCAAAAACCTTTATTATGAATAATATTGGTCGCGAAAGCCTACGTGTTAAACATTCTCAAATGTTGTTCACAAGAAAAACAAATGTTCCCCGGTGTTTAGCTTTCCTTCCTATACGCGTATTGGTACAATAATAATGTTTCCAGGCTAAATGTGATGCTTGCATTATTTATCTACAGGGTTCAACGCAATAACTAAATGAAGTAAACTTTCTCATTTTATAATTTTATTATAAATGGTTTCGTGAAAATGTAAACATTAGACATTAAACTTTGATTTAAAGCTTTCGTGACTGCAGGGATTCATATTCTTGGTTCTTTCGGTAAAGTCACGTAGAAGGGAAACAATTAAATAATGAAAAGGTGGCTTTCAGACTGCATCCATTATTTTTCGTCCTCCCCCTCCTCTTTTGCCGTACATAGATGGACTCGTCCATCTGAACAAACTGTCAAATCGCTCTCCGTGGTGCTAACGTAAAAAACGCCACTTTTTTCAAAATGTATTGCTGTGGTTTTCACACCTGATAATGCAGTCGAAACGTCGTGAGAATTTTATTGTTTTATATTTTAATTATTTTATTGTTTCCCTTCTATGTGGTGACTTTACCGAAAGAACCATCATTAAGTAAGCTATTTGGTGTACCACAACAGCATGGCATTACGTGCCAGAAAATACTACTCAGTGGTATATGCCACATAACAATGTTTGTTATTTTTCGATTTAAAGCTTTCGTGACTGCAGGGATTCATATTATTGGTTCTTCCGGTAAAATCACGTAGAAGAGAAATAATAAAAATAAACCAATAGAATTCTCAATTTTCTTGCTGTGGTTTTCACACCTGATGATGATTGCTTGTGTTGCAATCGAAACGTCGTGAAAATTTAATTATTTTTTTATTCTATCATTTTCCTTCTACGTGACTTTACCGAAAGAACCAAGAATAACAATATTTGTTATTGTTTATACCGGCACAGGTTATAATTAGTGGCGTGTCAAACGGTGTTAGACCAGAGGACGCCAAAAAGCGTTGTCTCTGGTGTGGACCAATCAGTTTCAAGGACAATGCATATATTATCAGAGTATGTTTTTTTTGCATTCTGACCACAAGCATTGTGATTAATGTAAAAGTTTTCAGCTTGGTGTTTTAACATCTTAACACCTGTTTTTTTGCCAGAAACAAAAAAAACCTATTATCATATTTTGGTAGTGGCAAAGGAGATCCCATGATGTAATTAATCCATTGTCAAGTCCTAAGCGCCGGCTCATTTCAACAATAGCTCTTATCAATTGCCTTCGCAACTCGGCCCACTGTTCCCCTGATTGTGTGAATTGGTGGCGCTGATTGGCTGAATGCGCCTTGCTTGCTTTTATAGAAGCTCGCATTGAGATGTGACCAATTCGCTTTCGCTTTTCATTCCAATTCCCGAAAATCACACACCCGGAAGGTGCCACAATTGGAAGCCACATGACAATTCAGCATCTGGCATTCTTCATCACAAATACAGGGTTCATAAAGGAGGCATTTCAGTTAAGGTTTGATGAATCAAATTTAACATCGCGTGTTCAATATAAAAAGCAGAAAGAAGAGTGCAATACTTTGCTTCTAGAAATGTGTGAATGAATGCAATACTATTTCAACAAGAGGTAAAAAAAAGAAGCGATACTACCACTGGAAGAAATCCCTCCACCCCGCACCCCCCAAAAAAAATATAAGAGCCGAGGGTCGGGGTAATTTTGGTAAGAAAATAATAATTAGAATTTAAGTCCGCAGTACCGATTCACGCACACGTCCGTCGCATTAATCAGAGTTGAGCCTAATTAGCCAAAATGAGTGAACGGGGCTTCCCTTTAATGTAAAACAGCTGCCCCATTTATCCATCGCACATGTGAGAACATACGATTATAGCAACACACACACACGCGCGCGCTCGTTATACCTACCATGCTGCAGGCATCGCATTACTACGTTTTAATCTCTGCGCCTTCTTTTTAAGGCCCTCCATATTTTGCTTGTCCCCTCCATGCGTGTGCTCCTTAGTTATTCCTTTCATAAACATTGGCCAGGTGGAGGAGTCTTTTTGTTTTTCTTTTCCAGAGGCACTTTGCGGACGGAGCAAAGGCTGAGCTCTCTTAACCGGAATGGCGGGGGGAAAGAAAATAAACGCTGCTTATGGGAAATGAAATTGCAGCGTCTTGATAATACAGATTGTACATAAAACAATTAAGTCAATATTTGAAAAAGAAAAAAAATACTACAAGGAATGTAACATTCGTGAAAATAGCTAAAGCTAAACATCAGCTATTCAATGGTTGTATAATCGACCTCTCTGGCTGCTCTGTGTGCTCTGAAGGGCGATTGCCCAATAACGTTGCCGATTAATAAACGCGACTATTTTTTTATTTCATCAGGTAAGGCCTACTGAGTTCTAGAGCTCTTTATTCAGAAGTGACCTGGCCATAAATGATAGCTCAACGAAGTTGCTTATCTTGTGGAATTTTTGTTAGCAGCCAAATACCATTAAATGCGTGTTGGTCATTCTAAATGTGGAGGGAAAAAAAACGGAGGAGTGGGGACAAAAAAAATCCACACCACCACGGGGAAAGAGACACGCAACCCCAAATATACAGCAGGCACCAGTGTCTGGATCGAACCCACTACCTCCTGTATACCAGGAGAGGTAGTAAGTATCTCGTCCCCGTGGTGCCTAACATATACCTTTGTCTTTAAGGCCACAGTGTTATTGAGTATTGTGGCGTTTTTTTGTTTTCAATGTTACACTATGCTGCTACCTTATATTGAATGTGAGCATGAAAATTGTATAAGAGTCCACTTTAAGTCTAAATATTAGCAGCTTCGTCGTGCAAGGAACAGTTGCACACGTTTACAATGGAACAATAGAACAATAGAACATGCCTCGGATAAGCTGTAAAAAATGGCTGCAATAACAGCAACGATTATGTGCATCACTTAAGAATTATCACACACATTTGCTTATTTACTGGGCACATCGCTGACTGTAAGCATCATGTTATACAATTAAAGATCATCCAAATCAGCGATTATTTATTTAAAGCAATATTTTTCAGCACACTGCTGCATATTGCATTTGCAGATTTCAATTTAAAGAGTGTTTTATTTCCCAATATGTGCGCAGTGAGAGAAGTGCCTCTAATTTATAAATAGTGCATTCCACGTCGAGCTGAAAGAGAGGGGGGGGCGTGTCTTCGCGAACACAAATTAAGGGTTCTAAACAATATTTATATCGTTCTCATGGCGAGCATTCTTAACAAGAAAATTCAATGAGCCCAAACAAATCACTCCCGTGACGGCCTCGGAGAAATGTGCACGTTGATTTAGCAATAATGCCCTTCTTATTTTTGTCTTAACCAGAAGCCATTAACTGCCTCTTTGTTGAGAGTTCACGCAGCCGAAAAGAAATATCTTAAAGTGAAACGGAATGCAGAATCTTGCGTGCGCACGGCATCACCACATCCCCTGGAGAGAGAGAAAAAAACATCCTGGCTCTCTCCAGCCGCAGCTGTCATCGTGGCGCCAATGGCCGTGGACGTCAATCCCAGGCCGATACCAATCCCAGGCCGATACCAATCCCTCCAGATGTTTGATCAATGCACTGACACATAGGGCCCAGACCATTACTGGGCTGGGCAGTTGAGGAGGAGGGGGGGGAGGAGGGAGCAGTGGGGGGGAAGTGGGGGAAATGGAGGAGGAGGTAGGAGGAGGATGAGGAAAGGGTCAGAGGCATCAAGATGACACCAGGTGATGGCCACCCCCCATCGCCCACACGGCGGGCAGTGCTGACAGATACGTCCCGCGAAAAACAACTGAAACAACTGCCACGATGGACGCTAATGGCCAACCCAAACTCCATCCCTGCAACGAACATTCCAAGCACGTCAACAAGGTGCGTACATGCTTGCATGCACGCGTATGTCAGAAGCAAAGAGGAGAATGTTTAACCCCTTCCTAGATGTTTTGCAAGCATGCCATAGTTTTGCCTATCGCGTGGAATGAAATAAGGTATGCTCCTGCAAGCAGTTTTTCAGGGAATTTCGATATTACCCGATACGCAACTGGAATCCGAATGATGTTCTCATGTTTATCCATGCACGTGCATATGTTCGTGTGGCCATGATTGTACGTGTGGATGCAAGTGAGGAGCAGTGGGTGCAGTTGTTAGCGGACTCCACAATGCACCCGGTAACCAGAGTTCAAATCCTGGCCATGGGCAATATCGGTGGCGAGTGACACCTGGACAAGTCCTGGGCCTCCTCCAAGTCAATTCAGACTTACTTGAACAGCATACTGCAGTGCGTAAACATTCACACTGGGTAGACATGGCAACTAAGTGTGGTTCTGGGCACCCCTTCATGCACCTTGGTGGCCTTTACACAATGCCAGCTGTACAGGGTATCTTTGTACATGTATGGGGTGAGTAGAGGTGTAGTCGTCAGCTTACTCTACTATGATGCCATAATGACGAACGTTCGATTACAATTGATGAACATTATTTATTTTTCAGCGATTTTAACACGAACATCCCTGTTACAAATAAACATCCCTTTAGAAATTTACAATTGCTGCATAACGAACTTCACTCCTCCCCTCCCCGAATATTATCTCAAGGAAAGATGAGCAAGCCACAAATGTAAAACACGAACATTTAAACAATGTGCCACTCATAAAACCACCCCCTGCGATGGTCTGTAATGTTTCAGTTGTGATATTATGCAAAGTGCTCAATTGTAACTGCTGCCTGTCCTTGTAAATTGCTAAACCATAATTGTATCACACCTGTCCTGCTCACGGGGAGAGGGGGGGTGGTGCATTTAACCTCGGGCGAATTCACAACGTCACACGCGCATCTCCGGTCGCACGGCATAAGTTTGCTTTCCTTTAAATCGAAATTTAATTTGCTTTCCTTGATTTTTATTATCCATCCGACGACGTCGCACGAACAGCAGACGTACGCGCCAACCCGCTCACTTGACAATTTCAACGTCTAATCGCGGAAAAAAAAATCCCACCTAATAATAACAACCATGCTCATTTGTAACGCGCACAGTTGTCACCTGCCCGAACGTAGCGTGGAGCCCAGCTCAGGGATCGGCTCAGCTCAAGTCAACTATAAAAAGATGTTAAGCTTTTACTGGTAGGAACGAAGTTGTAAACTGAGTGTACCAGCATGCAATAGATTAATGTGTCCGTCCGTCCGTCCCCTTTCAAAACTTTAACGAAGTGAAATCTCGTGTTGTTGGGGTGTAAAAATAAAATTGCGCAAAATTCCAATGTTCCTACCAGCCCACCCTGCAGGGACCTGTTACGCTGCACCCAATATGGCACGGGGACCCGCCGTGACTCACCTCTCTCCAGCACGAGAAGCTGCGCACTCGACTGGGCATTTCCGGCCTCGCTCTCGGCAATGCACTGATAAATGCCCTCGTCCGACCTCACCAGCCCCAGGATTTTGAGGTTGTGATCGTCCTGCGGATTGAAAGCGTCACGGACGGGTTCAGAGACACGATGCAGAGGGGTGCGCTCGACGCAGTAATTTTGGGTGCCGGCATAGGTAATGAACGGTAGACGAGCAAAATGTATACACTTGCTAACGGATGTTTACGGGTTAAAATGAATTCTTTAGCACGTTCGAGTTATAGAAAGCACTATTCTAAGAAATTTCTGTGACTGCGAAAACAAACTTACAAGATGTGAGTGTGCGTCTATTGGGCCTTTGTGGACACAGAATATTATTACAATTGTTATTTGTTGTTGGACATTTCAAATGTATTGTACGCATAAACATTGCCAGGTACAATTCAGTAGTCAACAATATTAATGCAAAATATGGAAACTTCATGGGAATCAATGGAAAGAGATGGAAAAAAATTCTGAATTGTGAATATCGAACTAATTTCTACTCATGAAGAACACAATCCAATTCATAAGTCACTATAATCTCAAAAAACCTGACCTTTAATTATAAACCCAATGCCATTGCATGCACTGTAGCAGCAGTTTTGTTCTGAGTTTACGCCATTCCTGCTGACTTCCTACGTTTTTAAAAGATGATGTAATTCATTGCTCATTCCCATTAGCACTACATGATCAACATACACATAGGAGACAGAATAATGCTAACGACATCAATTTTATCATGGTAAAAATTCAACGTGGAAGTTGTACATTTTGTAGTCATTCTACCGGACGTCCGTGAAACTACTGGACATCTGTGAAAAAGAGCCTCACAGCTCATCGGATTGCTCTAGTCTAAATAAAGATGCAGTTTCTGACGATAATTGGAAAGATTGCCAGTGGTCTACACTCGTAAACCGAAATCACCTCTCCGTGTCAACCATTAACGCTGCCCCATGATAGAAAAAGTGTGGAAGCGGTGGTGAAATCAGGTCGCCCGAGTTTGATTGCCAGACGTGGCTAACATCAGTACAGCGTGATATACGAGCTAGTTCAGGCCTCCCCCACCCCCCTTCATCAACCCGCACAGATCAACGTGGATGGTGGTGAATTATGGTGAAACACCCCCCCCCCCCGCCCCCAATGACTGACAGGGCATAGTGGTGGATTGACAAAGAGCTGCGTGTAACATTTAAAAGAAACGGTCTTTAATCATGAAATTATTATTATAAGTGACCTCGATCTCTCTCTCTCGGTAAAGGGCCTTTGCATTAACATGTTGGCGACTGGATATTTTTCTGTAATACACCATGGTGTTAATGATGGTTGTCATAAGGCGTTTTGTTAGCCTGTTCTAAAACATCGCCGATTTGTGTAACTTTATCAATTCTGTTATTATACATTTTGACCCCCCCAAAAAATAAACTCTACACAAAATGAACGCAAGTCGCAGCGCTTGTGCACTGTTTATTATAGTCACTGTGTAAGAGAAAGGTAATAAACGCAAACACTTGCATTCCAGAAATTGCGTTAATATTTCAAAACAAGGACAGTTTTATTGAAGCTTTATTTAAAATTGCTACTTGTGTTTTACTGAGATGACATCACCAACAAATTGGTCCAAATTCATGGCATTTTTTGAAAAGCCCAATCTTCAGAAACATTTTAAAATATTTACTTTGTGGGTCTGTTTTATAATTATTAAATGAGTAACCATAATCCGATGGCGAGATTTATACATAACTACAGTGACATGAAATATAACTATAGTAAACCATAAACGAAATGAGACTGAGGCTAATACACCTCTTTGGAATTTGCAATATCCCATGCCCTACAGGAAGCATTTGCTAAATCATTTTTAAGCACACTTTAAATGGCTACCGAGTGTATAAATAGTGAAAGAAATCAATGGATAGTGAGTGTGAATAATAAGCTGTTAATCGTTAATTTACCCATGAAGCTCATTGCAATGTTCTACTGATGGTGCCGCGTGATAAACCAATTATGTCAAGATTGACAAATGGCTCAGAACATTACACACATTCAACACAATTAGATTACAGCCCCTAACAATGTTAAAGGTACAGTAGAACTGCTGTCTCTGTAAATAATTAACAGAATGGCTTTAAGTTCACAATATCAAGGCCCTAATGACATTCTCTTGGAGGGTACGGTAATTACAGTGATCTATTCTGTTACGTGAATTCATGCTTTAACAATGGCATGTGGCCAGATTCTTAAATGTGGTGATATGAGTGAAATGTGCTAATTTTAAATAAAATAAAAATGCCATGTTTCCATTTAACGATTGACAGAAAAATGTATTTGGAGATCCTGACCTATCCTGTGCCACATAGAGCAATATACAATGTACCTGCATTGATCGCTTACCAAAAAGTATTTTGTAACATCAAAACAAGGTTATCTTTTGAGATGAAAAAAATAATTCTTGCCTTGGAAGATAAAATTGTTACCATACTTCATGGAATTGGAGCTTAAGGGGTTTAAGCAAATTGAATTATATTTCTAACAAAAAAAATACAGCCGTCACCCAGCCAGTGGACTATTGATTAAAACTACCGAACTGTAAGAAGCTTCCCTTACTGCATACAAAAGGTTATACAAATGAAGGCAGTAAATGCATGGGGTTCGTATTATAAAACAAAAAAAATGGTTATTGACAATTAAAATAAGAGCAGGGGCAACAAAAAGAGAACTGAAAGAAATTACTTTTATATCAAGTTCTTTGTCTTCCCCTTTAAGAATCGCCCCATTCATTCGACTAGAATCGCAACAAATCTTACTCGCTGGAAGAAGGCAAGAGAGATGGAAGGAAATAAAGGAAGGGCCAGAGAGACTCGTACCACAATCTGGAAGTAGTCACTCGGGATAACAATGTCTCCATTCTTCACCCACTTGACGGTGGGCACGGGGTGGCCGGTCACGCTGCACGCCAGCACCACGTCCATGCCCTCGTAGGCGAGCGTGTCCCTCGGGCGCTTCGCAAACACCGGAGCGGCTGCAACGACAGCGGGGGTGGTTGAGAGGGGGGCGGTCATACAGATCGGTCGTTGTTCGTCATGTGGGGTGGGGGGGGGGGGTGCTCTCAAAAACGCATTGTCCATTTCACAGTGAGAATCGTTCAGAAACGTTCCATTCATTTGAAAAAAATATTTTTTTATTACAGAAGAAACGATCAACTACACACTGTTGCTCGGTGGTAGGCATTAACCGAATGCCCACTCATGGGTCCCAAGGACAACGTGGTGCATCGGCACCTTCACTGATACGTCAGTTGTTGCTGAACAGCGAACGCGCTCAAGCCCTGCGGCTAAAATCGCCGTGCATGTTACTTCGCGTTAGAATTCACGCGTCGGAGGCAATTCACGTCCTAACGCGTAAAAATTCCCAGAAACGTGGACTATCCCGGAGCGTTGCTTGGCGGCACACATTCGAGAGGCAAACGTGCATCACGTGAGTGGGCACCATCGTGTGATGATACCGGGCCATCTATACGCAAGCACAAGTCAGGAAGTCCGCCAAGGTGCGATGCGCCTTAACCAAACTCCATTCGCGTTCTTAGAAGTCGACGTCAAATTATCCCCTTGATAATTCTACCGAGCAATATAACGGCGGTCCAAGGCCAGTGTGGTGGAAATTCCATGTTCCTATGATGAGGACGTGTCTGTCGATTCTTAGGACAACTGCTTATGTCTCTCTACGCGAGTACTCATTAAATCGACGACCAGCGGGACAATCAGATACAACGACCACAACTACGATTTTAACTTGTAACGCTCATCATTTGAGTCAAGCCACCTGCCAAAGTTTGTCCCAACTGTACATTTTATGATTGTAATTCCACCATATTTTGTTGTTCTCTTTCATGCAACCCAATTAAATGTGACAATGCATCACTTAAACACGTAGGCTTTCGCGACCAATATCATCCACAATAGAGGGTTTTTTGGGTTAGATCGCATACATATATAATTGTGTCATTAAAACCTGCCACCACCCGACACAGCCAACTAGTAAGGGTTGTCACGTAAACAGAACATGGCCAATTCGTCACTTGTACAGCACACCAGTGTGTTGGAGACATCAATGCTGTAGCTTGGCTCTACAACACGCCGGTGTGCTGTACTAGTGACAAATTGGTATGATCTGTTTACATGACAACCCTTACTAGTTGGCTGTGTCGGATGGTGGCGGGTTTAACGACAAATTTACATATTTACACGATCTAACCCAACAAAAAACTATATTATGAATGCATCACTTGCATAGTGATATATTGAAGTAAGCACCACTAATGCTCATACAACTGTATTAATGTGATCAACAAAGCATCACATTGTATCCATAATGTTGTCTTATGGTTAGAGTTACTGTTAGTTTTAGCGCAATCCAAAGACAAAAAAACATTACATAGAGGAAAATACTATTACCGTATACATTATATGCGGAGATCACTGTATCGTAATGGGATACTGTAGCTATCACTTAAATAAACCTCAATGAACAGGAACTAAGCTAACCATTTGTCCACATAGAAATAATTGTATATTGGTTAGGACACGCATTATATAAAGGTTTTGCAAACAAATTGATACCTTACACAGCAATGTCACGTGCAAGACTACCCATGGTTTCTCTACCAATTCTTCCCTTGTGGATATGTTTCCAGCAGAAATTTCCAATGCAATATGTCCCTGCGAATGCACATGTTTTAGATGACAGACCTCTGAGAATTAATGAAAGAAGGCCACGGGGGTAGGAAGGGGGCACGGTTCACGAGAAAAATAGCACGGCAGAAGCACTGCAAAGACCCCCCGTGTAGCCTTGAAAGACTTTCGGGGCAAGTGCTGCTAGCAAGCACTGTGTGAAGGCCAGCATGGCACACGGAGCGGGTGCGTGGCCAGCGCCACGTCCAGCCGCCTTTGTCTTCCCAGTGGCGATGTAAACTATACCAGGTACTCGTTTGAGGCAGAGTCGACCTAGGGGAGGCCCAGGACCGGTGCAGATAATCGTCACCGGTGTTGGCCGTGAGCGGGAATCGAACTCGTGTCACCGGGTTTCGTAGCACAGCGTAGCGCTAACCGCTACACCACTGCTCACCGCAAACACTGTCACATGCAACCCCCACCATCCACGGACTATAAAACAACGGACGAATCAACGGGTTGCCATCACATGCACATATTTAAAACACACTGTGTTTTTGGCTGGTACACAGGCTCCCCTCTGCAACCCAAAGGGCCTCGCAACCTCAAACACATCAAGCTTTTGAATAAACATCGCCAATGTGTATTCTTCTCCTCCCTCAAGCTACCTCCTGGGCAAGCGTGAGCTGGCAAAAATAAAACTCAGGCCCGGTATAAATATATATTATTTTTAATTCATTGGCAAATATTGTACCTGAACAAACATTAAAGGGCTAGAGAAAATTATGAATTTAAATTAAAAGTAGAGTATGCCCTCATGACAGACGTGGCTTTCTGTGCCAATACTTCCTCCAATGTGCTTTACATGTGCGGCAGAGATTGTTTACTGCTGTGGCATGCACACGCATGTTTACATGCTTGTCGTCGTGTGTATTCATGCTTCCCTGGAGAGCTGTGGTGTCGTGGTTAGTGCCCTGGGCGACAAAGCCAAAGACCGGAGTTTAATTCCCACTAACAGCCAATGTCAGTGGCAAATATGTGAACTGGTCCTGCGACTCCCCTACATCGACTTAGCCTTACAATAGTACCTGGTGTAGTGTGTAAACATGCGAACAGGGTAGACACAGGTGGCCTAGTCTGGTAGGTGCCCTCTAAAAGCACTTGCCCCAACAGCCTATGCAGACTATATGTTGGGCGCCCTTTATATATGTGTGCATCGTTGTGTTAATGCCATTGCACTCAAAATAATAGAAACATTGAGTAGGCTGTAAATAATCGTTCCAAGTGGAATCATTTTTGTATGTGGGCTAATCTCGCAAAGCGATTAAATGCCGTGGATGGTGCTTTGCATGTGTAAATTGGGTCAAGGTATTTCATGCGAGTGAGTGCAGACGCTTCAATGCTCTTTGAAAACAAAAACAAAAAATCTGTAATGTCGTGACTGTGTAACGACAACAAAAATCCAGAACCACATGACATAACATGCGCAGTGGTTGCACTGGATGTAAAATACTTTGCGTGAAATAGAATTAAAGATAAACTTTAATTTCTACCACTGGAATGCAAGATTCTGAGCATAAACGGGAAGCCAAAGCACACGGAGAACATACTAAAAAAATACAGACTAAAACAATACATATTGACATTCTAAAATATATAATCCCACCAGCCAGTCAAGATGAGGTTGTCCCAAATTCATATTCATTATATGACAGTGACATCGAATTGATGCTACGAGTGGCTTACTTTTAAGAACACATTATCTGCTCAATTTGAAAGTATCTCACAAATGAGAAACTTCACGCTGCGGTTGTTTTGGTGATTGCAAAAACACACACCCACATATCACTTAATAAGATTATAAAAAAAAAATCACAATGTTGTATAAATAACACAAACTACTTGATGTAAAGCTTTCGTGACTGCAGTAATTCATATTCTTAGCGCTTTCGGTAAAGTCACGTTGAAGGGAAACAATAATATAATAAAATATATATAACTATAAAAATTCTCACGACGTTTCGACCATAACACAAACGGTTTGTGTTATGGTCGAAACGTCGTGAGAATTTTTACTGTTTTATATATATTTTATTATTTTATTGTTTCCCTTCAACGTGACTTTACCGAAAGAGCTAAGAATACAAGCTACTTGTCATTTAGTTTCCAAGTGTTGCCGTTACCAAAGGCTTGCCAAATATAGATTTGCGATATTTCATATATATTCCACAGCGGTCAACATATGAAAGGGGTAGAAATATGAATTAGAACAAGGGGGTAGCAATCAATTTTGATGGCGAGCAAGACGCACGCACACTGAGGCCATTGCGAAGCAAAACAATAATAATTCATTCATAGCGCACATATCAAACAATCGATAACAAAGCCAAAACTAACCATTCACAATATGTATTAAAATCCGTACACAGCGCACACACACACGCACAGTGAACGCTAACAAAGACGTGCAAAAAATTGCTTCACTGCATTATTCTCGGTGTTTTTTCTTCTGAATCCAGGCAGCCTCTAAAGCACAACTCGAATAAATAGCAATGAAGGTGACAATGAGCTCGCGGGATGACGAGGAGCCTGTTTTATTGTGTGCCCTCAAAAACAGCAGTCGTAAGCGACGTAATGAATAGCGAGAAGCATTGCGCTGGGGCATCGGTGCGAAGCTTCGGGCTAAGCTTTCCCGCAGCGGTGGACAGAGAATGCTCTAAGGGCTCTCACTTGCAAAGCGAAGCTCTGCTCATCTTGTTCAAGCCAATTCATCGCGCGACCGGACATTTATTTATTCTTCAATGTATCTATTTCACGTTTCTTTAGCGGCACCGTCCCCCTTCTTGCGACAATGAGTTTAAAACACACAGAATCGGTTCAAGGATAAAACACAAATGTTAGTTATATATGTTTAACACGTAAGGTTTCGCGACCAATTACATGCATAATATAGGTTTTTGGGTTAGAGCGTGTAAAAATATAAAAGTGTCGTTAAACCCGCCACCACCCGACACAGCCAACTAGTAAGGGTTGTCACGTAAACAGAACGTGGCCAATTCGTCACTGGTACAGCACACCGGTGGGTTGGAGAGCCAAGCCACGACTGAGTACTCAGATTGTAAATGTTGTGAGCTTGGCTCTCCAACACACCGGCGTGCTGTACTAGTGACGAATTGGCCGCGTTCTGTTTACGTGACAACCCTTACTAGTTGGCTGTGTCGGGTGGTGGCGGGTTTTAACGACACATTTATACCTCTATCATGGATAGCTATTTATGGATAAACAAAAGGAGGAGTGCAGTAGTGTAGAGGTACACACAATGTGTGTATGTTCAACTTCTTTCGCACCGCACGTGGCCAACCGTGCTCACTGGAGGTGTGGCGGGACGGACAACAAAACTAAACCGTTCTAAAGAAATAACAATTTCAATCTAGATTTAAAAGTGCATAGCTCAAGTGGTGTCCAAATATCGGAAGGAAGAGCTTACGACCTGGAGTGTCGAGTTGCGTTTCTGGCCATGGCTCACCACTTGACCCACCTGCGCTGACCATCAAAGTGAAGTATGGTCAAACAACTCCCACCACGACTGACATTGCACGCAAGTGGTCTTTATCCAAGCTATGGATTGATAAAAGGCTATAAATACGGTATTTTAATTTGGGAAGTCAATCGAGCACTCTGCCTGCCCGCTGCAATATGCATATAAAGGCCAATCCGGTATCTCTGTGCAATAAACATTCTTGCACGTGACCTTTGTTATTTGCTGCAGACATCTGTTGAAAATCTTCTCAGCCTCGAGTAAACACGCGCGCTGACGAAATTAAGTACCAAAGACATTAAGCCACGGCGCAATCATTATTGCAGCCTGTTTGCCTCCACATGGAAGCAACTTGCAGACTTATGCTGGACTGTCACTACAGAGATGACTTTATAATTTCGTCTAAGCGCGTGCAATTATCACATAAATAAAAAAAGGACGTTTATTGTAACTATATTTATGTTTTCCCATGAAGCAAATTACAGCCATTATTATTGCTGATAAACCTCCAAATGAACTGCCCATCTGTTCTACAGTTATTTTACACTTGACTTGCTGATTTAAACTACCCCACGTGTCTATAATCTGCTGAGACAGCCGAGGATAAAACCGACGGTGGATGGGTTAAAAATAAAACCCCTGAAGATGAATACCGCAATCATTTATGTTTATGTGGCTGTAGAATGAACAGATAATTGCATTGTTATATGTTGTAGCCACATTTAATTTTTAAGTTGCATTTCTAGTGAGGCTACTGATACTACTTCTGCCCGAAATGCAAGTTGTTTCTTTACTTCATCATCGCCATCATCATCCATGGTTTATCCACTGCTACATAAATGCCTCGTCAGGTCATCACCATCCCTCATGGCTCTACCAGCGCTACAATCCATCTCAGTCCAGCGCAGGAATACATCTCATCGCTCCATTGCCGTGGTGGTCACCCTCTCAGGCATGTTTCTCTCTTTCGGCTGCCATTCCATCGCTAACCTTATCCATTAGCCACCTACCCCCTTCTAGCGATGTATCCTGTCCAAGACCTATTCGTTTTGTTGTCAGTATGATGGCACTGATTTGCATTAGATGCCCGATCCATGTGTTCCTCTCTCTGTCATTCAGTGTAAATCGAGCGTGCATCTCTGCACGCTTCAATGAGCCCCATTTTGATCTTTTGTTCGGTTCTCTTCGCGAGTGTCCATGTATGTGATCATAGCCGGGAGCGTGCAATGTTTGTAAAGAAAACATTGTTGTTGTTGTTTTTTTTCTCTGAATACGAACTCATTTTAAGAATACGCATAGCAACAATATCCCGTTTGTTATCATTTTCTTTATTTTCCAGAAACCTAGGAATGTGAGCTACAAGTAAACGTGCCTCTTGATGAGCTGTCAGAGACCAGAGTTAAGTCCCATGAAGATTTCAGCACGAGATTATGCACGTCAAAATAGTGTCATTTATGTTACGATAATTTATCGTCCATAGCATACACAGTTAAATACAATTCCTTTCGGCTCATATGCATGGTTTGAGTAAAAAAATATATAACAGCATTTTATCATGAGCATGCATAAATACGAGGGCCGGTCACATGTTTTGCAAATTGGATGTAATTCTGAATGAATATTCTCTCTATTCACTCTGTAATGGTGTCTGTATGGAACCTATCATCCACTGGTTGATACATTTCACGATTACACAGAGGTACAGCATAACTGGTAGAGCATTGACGCAGTATACTCTTTGGTTCTATTCGGTAAAGTCACGTAGGTAAAAATAAAATAACAAAAATCACGACGTTTCGGCCACAACCCAAGTGACCTTCATCAGGTGAAGGGACTGGACTGTCCAGAGGGCAGCGTTGGAGTGAAGACAGCAAGCCCAGGTTTTTATCAGAGATTTGTCCACGAGGCAATTCAGATTTACAAACACAGACACAATTTCAACCGAGAGGATGGTTTCAAATTAAGCAATCATTGGAAAGATGTTCTAAATCAAACCAAACATTAAACTAATTTTCAATGGTACAGTATATTTATACAAGTAGTGGTATCCCAAACTTTCACAGCAGCTTATTTCCCTTCACACCAACATTATGTAAACTCCTTCTCCCCCCCCCCCCACCGTGCCGGTCCAGTACATCATTGTTATGCTAATTCCTTTGTCAAGGCGTTTTTTGTTTCCTCCCACACAGCTTAAAGGACGCGACCTGGGCTTGCAGTCTTCACTCCAACGCTGTCCTCTGGACAGTCCAGTCCCTTCACCTAATGAAGGCCACTTGGGTTGTGGCCGAAACGTCGTGATTTTTTGTTATTTTATTTTTACCTACGTGACTTTACCGAATAGAACCAAAGAGTATGGATCCTTGCAGTCACGAAAGCTTCAAATCTAGAATTGACGCAGTACTTCATGCGGCATGAACCCAATGACCTTAGTGAGATTCCCGGTCACGGCCAACTTCCGCAGCAAGCGATATCTGAAATGGGTGTGAGCCCTCCCACTTGGTGAACTCACACTGACCTGCATGGTCAAGTACGGTCAAACAAACCCTCTATGACTGGCATGGCGTGGGAAGGCCTTAATCCAACAGCCAACTGACAAAGAGCTGAATATTATTAACTATTATTAAAGTTTAATTAGCAGAAAGAATGCGGATACAACCATATCGCAGGATGCTATGTGTCTAATAGATGAAACGAATTGATGAAAGAGATATGAAGTGCAACCCGTGAGATAAAAATTAAACCAATCATCTTCCCTCTTCCTCCTCTTCGTCTTCTTTCGTTCGGCCATTGCAGATGCAGAGCATTGCCGACAATTTCCCTTTCAGGTGGGTCAAGGCAGATAACCGCGTCGGGAGCAGCGTAGTGCATCGCTGCGATGCACTCCTTCGTGTTCGATGGAGACGGCCAGAGGGCACGGCGAACAGGAGGAGCGCTGGGTAACTCCATCAAGGTCACTAGAGGTAGCACTGAAGCCAAGTAAGGGCAAATGGGTTATACGGAGCCACCACGGAAGGGTGGATCAATCGCAACATTGGACGAGGACGGTACCAGCAGAACGGCCCGCGAGGAAACGCTTGTGCACGCACATTTGAAGACCACGGCGGTGTTCGATGGAAACCGTTAATCGGCCTTCCGGGCCGGAGTGTCCATGGAGATCAATGAATCAATAAATGGCGTTAATTTAGAAGCACGCGATAGCCCATCGAAATCGTCCCTCCTTTTGTTTTGTGAGGGAGACCCTGGGATATGTAATATAAACGGTGAAAATCGAACGGTGAAAATCGAACGGTGAAAATCGAACGGAGCGTGCGCATAAGTGAAAGCAACGTTCGCAAAATAAAGCGCACGCGCAGAAACGGGGCGATTAAGTGGCACGAAAACCAAAAATAAAACATTATACTGTAGGACAATCTACAATGAAACAAGCTCGTGGACTGATTGCATGCCCACAATGCCATTTGGCACGCACGCACTTCTTCCCTCGATCGAGCATTCTCCGTTGTTGCCGGCAGGAGCAGGTGGCTAAGGAAATCCTTCCTGTAGGCACAGAGTAATTTGTTCAGTGCCTGGGGGGAATTGGACACTGCCTACAAGCCCAGGGACACAAAGCCATCAGAAGCCCAGCCTCGCTGGCCACTGTTATCCCCGCGATTGCGCAATGCCCCCAGCGCGGCTTTCCTCCCTCGATGCCGACACCGCTGGCTGTGGCACAGTTAACGTGCAATTACTCTGTGTTTTTATTCTCACTCTGCCCTAAGGGCGCTTACAGCAAGCCGCCTGCACAGGCCGCCTTAAGGCAGCGTTTGTGGCACTCGCCGCTGACCTATTACTGGTTATTTGGTTTTAATCTGGCGCCTGCAACAGGTGAGAGAGACAAATGTCATTCGTGTAAACAGTGCAGTCGATGTTGATGTCACTACATGGGGACATTATTCTGCTGAAGGTGCGCATGTCGGTCAACAGTTTTGCTTTGAATTTTCTTCACGAGCGAAGGTTTTAAATGTTTTAAGGGACCACCTTGCCCATGAGTAGGAGTAATTTCCAAGCAAATTGGTACCACGCCCCAACCTTACATATATATTCAATACAGTATACACAAAACTCTGAGCAATGCTATGAGCCATGTGAAGACATCTGACCGTTTTACAAAAAAAATACCGTTGAAATAACTATTCAGCAACATGTGAAATGAACCCTATCCTTGTGATGCCCATAAATAAACTAAAAAGTAAAATTAATTGCACTGCATATTATATAGTATTGTATTTCATTCAATTGGTTTCAATGGCCTTTGATACTGCTAAAGTGAGATAACACCACACAAATAAAAGATAAGAGAACATGAAATACCAGATTAGGTTAAACCTCAACAGAAATTATATATTGTCTAATTAGGTAACCAAACATTGGCGAAACATCAAGAAGAGCACAACACACATTGTCCAGTAGACGATTTTAGTGCATTGCCGATTGCAAGGAAACGACATTGAGACCAATCGAGAAGGAAGTTAGGCCACAGTTACTTCTGGCACATTTACTATTGACAGCCCTGAGTCAGTCGTGGAAATTCCACAGTGCTTTGGTGGGGGTGAGTTCACGCACAGAACAACCACTTCTGACTTCCCGAAAAAAATGGTACGTACTGTAACGTACATATTTTATCGACCCCAGTGGAATGGATAGCGTAAACTCCTCCAGGATGAAGAAAGATTCTGATTCTGAGTCAACACCCCAATCAGGATTGCTAGCCACTTGCTCTATCCCTGAGCCACCTGGCTGGATTATTTGTGAAGGAAGGGAAGGGTTAAAAGCAATTCTATTTTAATTCAGACGCCCCCCCCCCCTTCTCTCCCAACCCCTACCCCCCAAGGCACAATACCTATAAATGTCATGGGTTTCCCAACGGATTACACAACCTGTTGTGCTGGTGGGCTCACAAGGCCTGCCTACCTTAGGCATTCATGGCTGGTGTGCACCAGGTAACGTTGCTCCCTTCTCCACATTACCGTAAACAATCCGACTTGGCGAGGATCATTACGAATAACCAACTCTTCAAATGTCCTTCTTTTGCCAGTACACTTTTAAAGTGCGTAAACACGCCGCATTTTGTTTCTGTTGATGTTGCAAATTTCCGATTAAGGAAACCAACCGCAGGCCTATGTAAGCGCGGGGCGTGACCAGTGAAAAGTAATCTAAAGTTATTTGCAGAATGTTAATTGCTCATTAATCCAGACGCGCCCCCAGTCGACGTTGCCACGAAAGTGGCAACGTCTACCGCGGCTCGGTGCATGGGTTAAAAGTTGCAAGTTAAAATCTTGGTCGTGCAACGAATTAGGTCATCACTTGTCTGTGGTCGACACAATGAGTACTCACAATTGTGGAAATTCATTACCATTGGTGGCTCGATGTAGGTTGATACTCAGCATAGGAGTATGGAACTTCCACCTCTGACTCAGGACTTCCAAGGGAAAATGTATAATTGATGATTTAACTAGAAAATATTTTTTTTTACCAGGTAAGGCCCACTGAGCTATATAGCTCTTGTTCAGAAGTGATCTGGCCACAAACGATAGCTCAATGAAGTGGCTTATCATGTGGAAATGCACAGCAGCCAAATACTCTAAACGCATGTTTCTCAATGTGGAGGGAAAAGCCGAAAGGACCCTGAGAAAAATCCACACGACCACAGAAAGAACATGCAAACTCGAAATATACAGGATCCGAGACACGACCTCCTGTATACCAGGCGAGGTCGCTAACATCTTGCCACCGTGGGTAAGGAGTACCACCCCACAAAACCTGTTTCTCCTTGACTTTAAATGATGCCAATGCTGCATCAGTGAGGTTTGTAAAACGAGTAAGCAAAAGGTACATTTTATTTACCACCAAATGTAGCTCATCTCAGCAAGCCAAACCCAGCTGATGTGGACTACCAGAGAATACCCAGGGGGGTATTATTTGTATTATTTGCAGGGAAACTACGCAAACTCTGGGACCCAGACCCACGACATTAGGAGCGACATTGAGACTGGTAATATTGCATTCTCCTTTGGGAGTGAATCTTATAATCTGGTAGGTAGGTGTGTGTGTGTATATATATGACCATATTTGGATACATATATTGACACCGGGCATATGTTTGGGATATGCGCCTTACTTCCTGTAACGTCTTATGACCTGCAGAACGCAGTAAATTCCTTTTAATCTTCTTGTAGTGAGGTGTTAAAAAAATGTTTATCCATGAGTACATTGTGTCATTGCCAGTGTATACCTGCACACCCGTGACCTGGAAAGCAAAAGACAATGGGGTCCGATGAAAATCCCACATTGAGTTGGGTACAACTGAATGTGGGTGACCTAACCTTCTCAGTGGTGCGAGTGCAATTAGTTCATGGAATTCGACCCCCCGCCCTCCTCCACACACACTGAGCTGCCTGCCACTTTAAGTGGCCAACTCTTTCTTCCCCAGCGAACGCAAGGCGCTCACACGAAGGATAAATTTACCTGTGAGCATACCTCCCCCCACCCCCCCCCCCGTGAGATCGTGGCCAATAATAAACTCATGTGAAATGCTGCAAAAGACTGGGGGGGATTTATGTGGCTCGTATTGCCATACGTAAGAATCAAGAATAGATTGCTCAAAAAACAAATCGTGGTAGCAGCAAATCCACAATGCAACGAGTTAGGTACACGGCTTAGGTACACGCAGGCTGTATGGTGAGGTTCATGTTCAAGCGCAGCCTTTTATTAATACACCGCTGCATGAAGGCATGTACGTACGTAAGATGAACTTCTTTCGCAATGGACAAATCATCTGTATATCACGCGCGTCATGGGGGTCATTTGACCATACTTCACCACACCGATAATTATTGCGGGTTGGTGAAGGTGGGGAGCACAGGAGTGGGAGCATAGTAGTACAGTACAATACGACAATCGATTTTGCTGCACTTCTCCTCTGTTGTCGACCACTTAGGCCCGCAGTCAAATTCACTTTGACCAAGGTCAGGTCAAAGTTCACAAAGTCTCCCCGCTCTCATCCCTGTTGGCTGCCCTCAGACAGTGGTGGAAACTCCACATTACCATGGCATCCGTTCCATACTCTCCATGCGACGACCACTGCGGCGTCTTTATTCAGCGACGCTTCGCATATTGTCATGCTAACAATAGAATGGAAATATCTGACAAATGAGTGGTTGATTATAACATCACGTTTGTGTATATATACATACACTGTTCTCTATTGTATAGCAGATGGTGAACTTGGACTTGCCTCCATGCCTCAGAGTTAATTTACCACATAATCCTTCGCTAAGCCCCTCAGACCGGTCGGCGGTGTCTGCTGAAACGCGCTAAATGCCTCCTAATGTCTGTGCCTCCAAATAAAAATTTGTGTTTTGTTCACTTGAGTGCATGGCCCGATTTATGTATGTTTTTACTCCGTTGTCACGCAATTTAAACAAACGCCAAAACCGGTCATTATATTGGACAAGCGATGACGTGAAAGTGCAGGCCGGCAACCGATTCATTTTAACATCTTACAATTTCATTTCGCTACGTTGTTTCGCGAAACACACGCCTTAAGAACGGTGTAGCGGTTCCCAGTCCGCCAGTCCACCCTGTTGCCCATTTGTATGTTTTCATGGATGCATGTTGAACTTCTTTCGCACCGTACATAGCCAACCGTGCTAATCGGAGGTGCGGTGGACGGACAACAAACCAACCACACAAAACAGTTCTAAAGAAATGCGTTTTCAATTTAGACGATGTGAAAGTGTATAGCTCCAGCAGCTTCTCAATACATCTAATAAAACATATATTTTGTATATTTAACAAAACATTTTTTTTTTAGTAATTAGTCGTTTATATGTTGCACGATAACAAATGGCAAAAGCACTCCCTGTGTGCTGCTGCCTCGGTGTTGGATTTGAATCTTGATTGGACCACACTCTGTGAAACCACTTTGCGACCAGCTGCGGGTTTGCTTCAACCACCCAGAGAGCTGCACAGCTGTTGCGTATTCCAACGCGCCATCAGGTCATGCCTAGCCCATTACGCATCTGCGGCATTACTTTTCTGCATTAATTATTCCGAAATAAATATTCCTCATATGTCTGGATTGGCCTACCCTGCTCACTTGCATCATCTATGGGAGGCCTGTGGAGATGAAATATATTCAAAGGATGGGAAATACCGGCTCTTGCTGCTGTACTTGGATTGGACAAATGTGGTATACTTCTCAATGCCTCTGCTTAAAGGTGTGCAGCAAATGAAAACATTGACTTTAAAACAAGACAATTTGGTTAAGCACATCGTATTCCCATTTGCAATGCCACTTATGATGACAATCTCCTCAACTTGACTTCTTTCGACATTTTTCGACTTCACAATTGCCAGCTATATTTTGATGCCGCCGCAAAAGATCAAAACGCCTACGCACACGTGCACTTTCCTCTCACCCACAAAGCCCCATGCTGTCGCAATTCTCGAATAAGAGAGAGATCTTCCCAGTGAACTATTGTTGCGCTCCTCAGCTGCGTCCGTCTCATTTCGCTATTTTTAGAGCAGTGTGAAAATCCAGTCGAGCCGGACAATGTTTTTACTTTGCATTGCAGTCAATCATTGACCGAGTCTGAGGGGCATCAGCATCTCTGGTCATGGACACACTTCTACCCGCAGGATACAATTTATATTTTTTTCGATTCTCAGCCCCAGGGCTTGAGACTTCGAAATAACGGAGATTCTGGCATGGTTGAAAAGGAGGCCCCCGGCTATACACGCGCTCCAATAGTCATTTAGAAGATGCATGGGTAGATCCCAGCCTCCATAGGTAAAATTGCCAACAAAAATAGCCCTCGTGAAAATAGACATTAAGGGAAAAAAATAGGAATGTGCCAGTGTCCGCTTGTATGAACGTATGTTTCATAATACAAATGTCTGTTGTACCACATATGTATAAAAACCCCTTGGTTAATGTCACTGCTGGTGAAATCTGGTGTTGAGTAGTGCTGTTAGAAGGTTGAGAGTTGAAATCCCAGTGTGGGGGAGTCAACTCAGGGCATCGTCTCTCTGGGGTTAGTAAAATTATAGTGTACCATGGCAATTCAGCATTCTTTGATATGTGGATAGACTCGCTCTTTGGAATAAGAATGTGGTATTTATTTCGTTCGCTAAGTGACACCAATAGATTTGAGTTATTCTTCAGTGCACAATGCAGTATGGAGGCACTAGCCATTTTAATATAACTCATTGGCTGTATTTGTTTTAAGTCTGCTGGTGGCATGCATATCAACAATCAAATCTGCAAAGAGGATCATTAAGTATTTTAAATTTGACATCTACCACCTTCCTTTGATCTGAGCATTTTCTAAACAATGTACCGCATCTGTTACAGACACAAGCGATATTAATCTGATGGAGCTCCCGCAAACATCACAACATACACGTAGTGTCAGGCAACAGCCCTAGAAAAGGAGCCATCGAAGGAATAATCCAAAGGCTCTGTCGGCCAACTGTTCCGTGGCACATGAAGCGTTCGTCTTAATTTAACCGGCGCGTGTTCCTTACTCTGCACGGAGAGCTCGGCATGAGCTTTGAGGGTCTCATTTTCACCGGTCACCACACACTGGTAAATCCCCGAGTCTTCCACAGCGACCTCGGAAAACCTCAGCTGTCCATTCGGCAGCATGGTCACCCTGCCGGAACTGCAAAAGAAACAATTCACAAGAACTGTTAGCGAACAAAGGCCGCTCACGGCAAGAGCGTGTTCCTAACGGGAAAGTAAAGAAAGGAGCCATTCAGAATAGCTTGGGGTATTTCCTACCGCTGCTCGGAAGGTCTTTCGTAAATTTGCTATAGCTTGGCTCTCTTGTTGATCCTTTGGCATTTACACAGAATCAGAGTAGAATCCAGGCAGGACACATTGCTAGCCAGGGTGGATGGCCGCTGGATGAGACCGGTGATGGAACGGGAGCCAGTGAACAGAACACGTCCAAGCGGACGACCGCTGTGGAAAGAAGTAGCGATGAGATCAGTTCATGTGCAGGAGTGAAAACTAATTAACTATTGACTAACTCAATAGCTACTTTTCTGAATCGATCTAGCCACAAATCATAGCTCAACAAAGTGGCTTATCACGTGGACATTTATAGCAGCCGGATACTCTAAACGCATGTTGATTCTAAATGTGGAGTGTAGAACCATCAGGGTCGGGATCGAACACGTGAACTCCTGCATTCCAAGCGAGGTGGTTAACATCTCAGGCCACCATGTGCACGAGTGAGATGAATGGGAGCCTGCATTAGACTGTGAGAGATGGCGGTGTAGAGAGGCCTTCATTCAGCAGTGGATAGACGATGGCTGATGATGACGACGAGTGTCCACGAGCGTGTTCCTTTAGTACGCGGTCGCACTGCCTTCCCGGCGCTGCAGACTCTCCCCGATTTTGCTCGAGGCTAAAATGTGAACGTTCCCGTCCCGACATTTGCAAGCGCCACTTGTGCGAGTGATTGCATTTTCGCAAAGTCGCAACACACAGCACAAGAGATTCCGCTCCACACCACCAGCCTTGTAACTGTCGATAGTGCGTGGACGAGGGAGATTGGGACACGGTTATATACGGTCATCTTCAGTGGCAAATACTTAGATTATCCCCTGTGATATAAACTAAAACGTTTTAACACAGGGTAAGAACAATACTGTGAAGATGCAGCAAAAGGCATGGAATGTTAAATAACGCAAACATAAGGCTGTGCTTGTATCAAGTAAACGTTGATTAACATAACCAGATTAATTCTTTTGTAAATATTTCACTACTACAGTACTGTACGGTACATGAAAACTGTGCTAAGCAAAGGAGGAAAATGCGAATGAACTCATTTATGAGTCTTTAAAATGAGTAATGGGGACATTGTAGCGTAGATCGCCGTCAATTTTGTACGATTAATCTCATTAATGGTTTTATACCAAGATGTAACTTTTTACAGGGCATAATATACCCAGACGTAAACTTGGATGACATAAAGTTGGATGCGAGGGATTATAATCACTCAAAATGAGTGGGTGTATTACGGTTCTCACAGCAGGGCTAAAGCAATGGCATAGCAGAATAAGAGTATTGAAAGTTAGAAATTAACTAGCTGGATGGTGCTCTAGTTAGTGCGCTTGATGCACAGTTGGTACAAATTCAAATCCTGGTTCTTGATTGATAGCTTAGTATCTCTCTCGAGTCATCTCATGGATTTATCAGTCCCTGTCGTTAAACCCGCCACCACCCGACACAGCTAATTATAAAGGTTTGTCACGTAAACAAAACGTGCCAATTATTTACTAGTTCAGCACACCTGTGTATCGGAAAGTACTCGCATGGCATTAACACATGCAATTAACCCTTGTTGACATGAGTAGTAAGAGCGTTTTGAATACGTGAACAACAATGACAGTTGAGAGGTAAAAAAATTGACAACTTTCTGTTCGGTATTCCCCAAGCAGGCATGCATGACCCAACAGCATTAGCTAATGCAATAATTCAATATTTATTTCGCCAAGCCCCCGGAGCTTCGGGCTTTTCATTTCACCTAATGGAGTTAAAGTGCTTCGTGTGCGGGTGCTGTCATTTGGGACGCGTACATCAACAGCCAGTTCTTTTCGGCCACGTCTTTCGAGACAAATAGATTGCCGACACATTCCCAAAGTTGGTGCGTCGGGTACACTTGGAGAAATTAAGCCACACGTATTTCCCCGTCATTTAAATAACTGAATATATATACTCTAATACACACCACACAATTCCCTTGGTTGCACCCATATTGCACTGGGATAGAATGATTCTTTTTTTTTCTTTCCGCCTGAGGACGACCGCTTGTGTTGCGATCGAAACGTCGTGATATCTTATTTTAATTTTAATTTTCTACCTACGTGACTTTACCGAAAGAACCAAAGAGTATGATGAAAAGGACCAGGAATAATAGGAGTTTTTTGCAGACCCCCACAGCTCGTGTGGATCATAGGAGTGGCGGGTAATAGGATAAGAAGTTGCAGATAAGAAGAGGCATACTGTAAACATCAACTTGACCACAGATTTAAGATAACATGCACAGTACACTAGGGCTTCGTTTTAGACGCTTTTTGAATGCTTAGTTAATGTGTTTTATGGATTATGCGTGCTTGGTTAAGTAAGACAACTGTTTGAGCAGGTGAAGGTTAAATATCATGAAATTTAAGTAAATAACAGTCAAAGCGGCTAAAGCGGCTGTAAAAATAAGTCGAGCAGCTTCTGATTAAAATGACGTAAAATCTAAATATATATGGGTGGTAACCCTTAGGTTAAACAAAGCAACTGTGCCAGCCTGACAAACAACATGACCCCCATACGATGAAGTTACATTCAACCATGCAGTCCCGAATGATAATAAAACCTCGGAGCCCAAGCATTAAATACCCGAATTTCTCCTCCAAGAGCTAACCAGGTTCAACGCTGCTCAGCTTCCAAGATCTGGCAGGGCTGAGCACATTCTGGGTCATTTGATCGTATCACCCAAATGAGATAGATGATTTTGATTTAAAGCTTTCGTGACTGCAGTAATTCATATTCTTAGTTCTTTCGTTATATATATTTTATTATTTTATTGTTTCCCTTCAACGTGACTTTACCGAAAGAACTAAGAATATGAGCTAGATGATGTCCAAGATGCATGAAAAAGAGTGAGCATTTTAACACGTAGGCTTTTGCGATCGATATTATTCATAATCAAGGTTTTTTGGGTTAGATCACATATGTATAAATGTGTCGTAACCCGCCACCACCACCCGACACAATCAGTAAGGTTTGTCTTGTAAATAAAATGCACCAATTAGTTACGACTTCAGCAGGCCAGTGTGTTGGAGATTAAATGCACAACATTTACAATTTGAATACGACGTTTCTGGCAAATCGCCAATCACCAATGATGCTGGATGTAATTACCAGCGAAACGTCCTACTCAATTGTTGGGTTTTAGCAGGCGTCAATAAAGGATGCAAATGTTGGAATCTGCTGCTTCATTAATGATGTGTACAGTAATTGATACGAACATATGATATTCAGTTCTACTGCTGTATCTTTCCACCTGATGACGATTGCTTGTGTTGCGATCAAAACGTCGAAAGAACCAAAGAGTACGGATTCCTGCAGTCACGAAAGCTTCCAATCAAGATTGATATTCACTAGGTTTGTGCAATTGCCAGAAGAAAGTGTAATTTAACCACCAAAGAAATGAACCTTCTGGATCGGTGTATCCTCGTGACATTTGTAACACATCACAACCCCTGCATTGGTTTTCACTTGCATAAGCAGCCCAATGTTATAGCCAAGGGCCATGCATTAAACTCTCTAGGGCGCAAATACGATTTTCAGCAGAGTAAAACTAAACGCTTAAAACGAATTGAATGATGTTAATTAAATCTAATTAGAATGCAAATGAAGATGTAAGCAAGCATTTTTTTATATATATATAAAGTCAATATGTCAAAGCATCTTCCTGTTAACATAATACAAACCATTTCCTTTGTTTAATTGGAGGAAAGCCTGACTGAGCCTCACAACTGTTTTCCAGCAGGGTGCTGCATTCGGATGTTTGGCCAATTGCATGAAGGAGTATTTTTCAGGGTAGAGGAAATGGGAGTACCTGGAGAAAACCCGTCCGTAGGAGAATACAGGAAACACTCAAAGTGAGCGATAATTAGGGAGGAAATCAGTAGCACCACCTGTGAAACAAACATTCGTGTTACCAGTCTAAACTAAACTATTTTTTTTTATTTTACCAGGTAAGGCCCAATGAGATACATAGCTCTATTTCAGAAGTGACCTGGCCACCACAAATGATAGCTCAGCGATGTGGCTTATCACGTGGAAATTTATAGCAGCCAAATGCTCTAAAAACATGTCGGTTCTTTATGTGGAGGGAAAAACTGGAGGATCCGGAGAAAAATCCACGCGACTACGGGCAGCGAGACACCAAAGTCCAAAGATACAGTCGTCAGGGTCGGGATGAAACCCACGGCTTCCTGTATACCGGGCGAGGTAGTTAACATCTCCTAGCCACCGTGGCGCCCAGTGGACGAGACAACCTCTGTGGACTCTCGAGAAAGGGCCACTCACTCAAAAAAAAAACCTGCCGAGCGGGGATGACAGAGCAAGCGAAACCTCAGCCGGGACTTTACTGCGAGTCACAACCGCCGCCCCGCCCCGCCCCGCCCCTCCGGCACGCGACCACGCGTGCACCGCGACCGGCGAACCGCGAGACGGCGCGGGTCCGACGAGCGCGCTCGCTACCTTTCCCGGACGGGGTGACCTTCCTTGAGCCAGCGCAAGCTGGGACGTGGGTGGCCGCTCACGGCGCAGTCCAGGGTGGCGCCCAATCCCGCCCGCACCGTCACGTCGCTCGCGCGGCGCAGAAGCACGGGCCTCCGCGGGGCGCCCGACTCTGCACGCCGCACACGCGCGAACGGCGACATTTCGCGAGGGTTTCCCCACGTCACACGCTGCACAGGCCACCGCTAAGCCAACGTGGGAGCATAGTCACCCAACCTCTCTCCCCCGCCTGGCTGAGTGCATACGGAGTTTGTTTTTTTTGTTTCATCTTGAGCTGTAAACCCGCAAGCGCATTCGCTGGTGAGCGGTATTCCGTTGCCTGCCTCTAACAGTGATTTTCGCGGGACACCATCACCAGATGCAGTCACGTGTCACGTCATTAAAAAAAAAATCTGTCCATGTCGTGTCATGCAACTTGGTAGCGACCGGGCCTGGGGTGCCGAGAGCCTTTTTAGCCGGCAGTTTCCAGGTTCATGAGGGGCCTTCTTAGGTACCGTAGTAGGCAGTGATGGAAATTTCACATTTCTACAGTGAGTCGAATGCCAATAGGATAACTGCTGTTGACTTCCTCCACAAATTGGTGCCAATTGCATATGATGCCAGAGCGATGATGAGGCAAGTAAACCCCCATTCAGGATTTAAAGTCACAACCTTTAAAATTGTGAAATGCTCACTCTACAGCTGAGCCACCTGACCAGATAATCCTATAATCCAGCACCACATTACCACCACCATCATCATCATCACCAGTATTATTTAAATACCAATTGTGTACTAAGTTTACCCATGATGAGGAATCATCGTTTTAGTTAGCCGGTGCTACTTTACTGCTATGATCATGCCCACAATTATTTTACCACTTAATGCATCTGTTGCTACAATTAAACACTAAGTGGGCAAGTCTTTCATGCTTGCTGAACAGGGGCATTAAGGCCCAAAAATGCCAAGCAGCCAGAAACAAACAGCGCTCACGAAGGCGTAAAAGGTAAGCGTTAATGTAACTCTTCAACCAAGCAATGCTATAAGAACTTGGGAAACGCGACGATAGGAGGCAATTCCAAATTCAAGCGGTGTCCTGGAATTAAGTTTGGCCATGATACGCAGAGTGATTCATGTCCAACACAAGCTCCCAGTGTTGGTGTAACTGCCCAATCGCTTGTTAAGTACCAAGTCACGTGCTTCTGCAAGTTTGCTCTGCACGTGCTTGGTACGTCGTCGTGAAAACATGTCAATGTGTTTTTTTTATTCAATGCTCTCTGGAATTTGTGATGAATGATAGATTAAGGGGTTTTTTCCGAAGAAGGAGAAATAGACATAGCTGCTACAGGGATTTAAAAACGATGTTAATGTAAACACACTTTTATCTTTAAAACACGTGCGTTTTTAAGCGCAGCAACCAGGCAGGATGAAAGCCAGGCGGCAAGAATCGTGACGACGCTTTGTTATTCATGAGTTCCCCGTGCTGTACATTTACGCAAAATTAACCATCAAGTCAAGTGCTGTTAGTGAGTTCCTATTAAGGCCAGCAGGGTACACATGGTGGTGATGTATTTGGCACCATGCACTGCACAAGGTGCTCATATTAGGCTGAGTTAACCTAGGCGAGGCCCAGCCCACCACTTCCATTGGCCAGAAATTGCATTGAGTTGCCAGAAGGGCAGAGCAGCGTGCTAACCACGACGCTTACGCACGAAAAACAAAGTTCCCTCCTCTTTAGCACTGCTGGGGCAAGTGTCATTAGCGAGCACCCATCAAACGTAGCATTGCACATGAATGGGCCATGTGATCAACACTACACTCAATCGCACACACACACACAAAGATAATGACCCCTTGTTTACTCTTAAAGACTGCATGGGCGAGTGTGGTCAGAGATGATCCATTAATGCCTGTGTAGACGGTGGGACAGGCATTACGCCTGGCTGCCTTTGTCTCCCCAGTGCTGCTGTTCACAAATTGCACCGGGCGATCATTAAAAACTATGTTGAACAACAAAGCACTGTTGACAGGGAAAATACCACTCGACACTGATGTTATCCATGGCCTGGAATTTAATTCATATTGCCAGTTTCTTCTGTAGTGCAATCACCATTGTGCCACTAGCTCCAAAAGAGAGACAAAGGTTCCCCGTACAGACTACACATGCAGTTCGGGCAAGTGCTTTTAGCGAACACCTGTGAAGGTGGGCACAGTGCACGAGGGGGTCGGGGTGGCCATGCCCACGCCCGGCCACCTTTGTCTTTCCAGTGCCAATGTTTATGCACTGCGCCGGATACTCAATGAAGGCAGAGTGGACCTAGGAGAGGCCTAGGACCAGTTCGGATATGTGCGGCCGTGAGCAGGAATCGAACTCGGGTTCCACTACGCCATTCCCCTGGCCTATACGCACACGTGGAGCGCTGATTAACTGAACAATATGCACGCAGGTGGAGGGAATCACAATGTAATGCCACGGCTGGCTGATACATTTTCCTGCGGAACGGCGAATTTGAGACAAATTATTCTGCCCGATGCAGGGAGGGGAGGAGAGCCACGAGAAGACCAGGAGGGGGGAGAGAATAAGCCATTGTGTCTTCCCCCACAAACTCAACAGCCACAAAATCTTGATTTAAAGCTTTCGTGACTGCAGGGATTCATATTCTTGGTTCTTTCGGTAAAGTCACGTAGAAGGGAAACAATAAAATAATAAAAATATAAAACAATAAAATTCTCACGACGTTTCGACTGCAACACAAGCAATCATAATCAGGTGTGAAAACCACAGCAAGAAAGTTTGAAAACAGTGGCGGGATTTTTTTTAATGTTAGCACCACGGAGAGCGATTTGGCAGTTATTCAGATGGACGAGTCCATCAATGTTCGGAAAAGAGGAGGGGGGAGACAAAAATAATGGATGCGGTCTGAAAGCCACCGTTATTTTATTGTTTCCCTTCTACGTGACTTTACCGAAAAGAACCAAGAATATGTATAGCAACAAAATCACCCAGCAGTGGTGTACGATCCGCCGAGACCCCTAGGCCTCCCATCGAAAGTGCATTATTAAAATGTGAATTGTATTACGCGGGCTTTGAGATCAAATGAAACAAAACGGTCCGACAGGTGTATTTCACAAAATATTAAAGACGACTCGGGGAGTTACAAAAAATTCGACTGCGGGATTCGCGCGTCAATGTTCTCACGCTGGCGACGCGCACACACGAATGCGCGTTTGGCGTTTGTTAACGGATTAATGATGGGAAGTGCGCACGATGCATCACGCTCACACCCCTGCGATTGTAAACAAAACAGAGCGTTCGTTCTGAGACGGCGGCGTGCGATGAGCATCAGTCTTGCGAAGGTGACGGTGCAGCCCTGCGACTGCTTGCTCATGCCACTGCTATCAGAAGAACCTCCGCTATAGGCAGCTCTCGAGAGACGTTCTAGGGCAGCGGTCTCCAGCCTTTTTGGCACCAGGGACTGGTTTCGTGGAAGACAATTTTTTCACGGACCGAGGTGGGGAGGGGGGGTTCATCATTGGGTCTTTCCCTTTTTTCAAAGAAGCTCTCCAGCGACGTTTGTTTTTTACTCATTGTGGCTACTAGAGGTTAGAGCTTGTGGGCTTACCTAAACTGTGACTGAGACGAGTGCGCAGTGCGTGAAAGAGGCGCGGACGGAAGTGGTAAATAATAAAACAATGGGCGGGCCACGCGCGGACTCACCGCTCACCTCCTGCTGCTGTGCGGCCCGGTTCCTAACAGGCCGTGGACCGGTAGCGGTCCACGGCTTGGGGGTTGGGGACCCCTGGGCTAGAGGACAATGGGCCTACTCTTCCACGATGGCCAAACACCTTGAAAGGGGTGGGAGCAACCACACTTCACCCCACCACACAACAGCTGCCAATGGAATAACTAACAACGTGTGAACATCCGCTTTGTTGCACGGCAATTACTACACCCGGGGGACTTTCAAGGTTTACACTACTACTTTGTACAGAAGGATGTGTGTTAGAATATATACAAATTCTTGTCTAAAATACCACAAGAGGTAAAAACAAATTAATGATTGAAGAAAAAAATAACCTTAATATTGTGAGGAGACAACAGACACCTTGCTCACTGTTATGAATGACCAAGTTGGACTTGGACAAAAAATGTAATTAGACATGATGACAAGTAAGAGGCAACTTCAGTGACAGACTGACAGCACAGAGAGAGAAGACAGCCAAGGAGAAATGGCAAAGTAATCAAATAAGAGAACACGTGGTACGTGAGTTGGATTGGAATAAAACAGGGATAGCTGAGGTGAAAGTACCACAGTAAAGTGTCAATACAGTGATGCTCGAGATAGGTGTTTTTTTTGCGATGGTGATATTGGGTTGCCCGCTGTTATTTGAATGATCGCAAGATGCATGCAGATTTCTGGTCTTTGTGGTATACAAGCAATTTAATCTGCTACACTTGACACTGGAAGTCTCCAAACCAAATTCTCTACTTGGGCTGAAAGTAATTTCTGCCTCAGTCATCACACACCTATAAACATTCTCTGCATACAATTAGATTATGACCCCCCCCCTCCCCTTGTGTTCTTCCACTTAATGATAGTGACCAAAGTGAACTGGTTTCAATCAGAAGAAGACAATTTTGAAAAAAGTCAGTGTCTACAAATTTCAGTTTTCATTCAAAGTGGCAGCGCTCACTTCAATTGGAAATCGTGACCCGGTGGTGGAAATGGCATATTCCCGTGGCAGGCATTTGCGATGTGGCCCTCAATTCGTTTATCCCAAATTTGAGCATCTCAGATGCGTGACGGGGGCGGACAAAAAAACTGGAAAGCCTGGAGAACACCCACAAATAATGAGGCGGCCGCCCACGCTCGGGCAACTTGCACTCACAGGACGTATGTGCGTATGTTGAACAACTTGCACTCACAGGACGTATGTGTGTATGTTGAACATCTTTCGCGCCGTACGTAGCCAACCGTGCAAATCGGAGGTGCCAATCGGAGTGCACGACACGAGGTTTGATCAGAATCACTCTTGCTTTTGAAGTAGATCTTCTGGGAAATGTGTAAATCTTCCCTTGGCATTTGTCAGTTTGCAGTTGTCATTCAAGGCAATGCGTGTGCATGTAGGTCTCCTCCCCTCCGGTAATGTGAGAGACTCTCCTTCCCATGAAATGTCCCAATTTGTGTCCCGGTTCATGGAACGCCACACTCGCCCTTGCTTATCATGCAAAGGTCACAATGTTTCTATTCCTACGTTTCTATTCTTGCCGTATGGACGCATGAATAGAAAACATTGTCAGCGGTGGCACCCATGACATAGATGATACCACCTCCGTGGTCAGCAGAGGTGGGGGGGGGGGAGTATGCCATGGTGTCGTGGTCAGTTAGCACACTAGACTTGCAATCCCACAGGTTAGCGGTTCAATTCCATCTACCCGGCACGGCAGTTGAAACAATGGCCGGGTTTCTTAAATCCCCAGCGTCTCTGTGGACCCAGCAGTATGAACCCGTACACCACAGTTAGTCGACTGGCAGGTTGCGTATGGCAGGATAAACTTTGGGTACTATCACCCCTTCCAAGACGTCTGACCAGCGTGGAAGAGTAGGCAGCTCGCTCGAGTGGAGGCCCTTTCCCGCCAGCAGTGGCGTGAACGAGGCATTTCAGGGCCGCACCTTTGCCTTTTATCTTTACAACAAGCGGCACAAACGCAGCAGGCCTTGGGCTTCGGCTTCTGGAATGGCAACAACGCTGGGTGGGGGGGGGCGGTGGGCGACGTACCGGCTAGGACTCCGAGTTCGGCCTCGTCGCTGGCCCGCGAGCTGGCGATGTTTTCGGCCACGCAGCGGTAAACGCCGGCGTCGCCCGCCTCCACGCGCTCCACCAGCAGCGCCCCGCCGGCCAGCAGCGCCAGCCGGCGCCCGTCGAGCGTCAGGTTCGCCCGGTCCTTCT
The DNA here is from genome assembly GCF_048934315.1 of Petromyzon marinus. Taxonomy (NCBI): domain Eukaryota; kingdom Metazoa; phylum Chordata; class Hyperoartia; order Petromyzontiformes; family Petromyzontidae; genus Petromyzon; species Petromyzon marinus. The sequence continues at coordinate 3,807,027 of NC_133679.1, read as the reverse complement.
GCCACCGCACGCCGGGCATCGGCTCGCCCCCGACCTCGCAGGAGAGGACAGCGGCATCGCCTGCGTGCGCCGACACCGGCTCGGGCTGCGCCGTGACGCGGGGAATTCCTGCAGTCGCGAGGGCGGCAGCGGCGGCGGCAGGGGTTGGTTGAGAGTGGGACAACGACAGCGGATTGACTGTGCGTGCGTATGTCGAGAGCTCGTTCTTTCGCACCGCACGTGGCCAGCCAATGCTAATCGGAGGTGCGGGGAAGGACAACGAACTGAACACGACGAGGCAAGGGCACTTGACGGGGGCGGCAGGGAGTGAACACCCGAGCCTCGTGGCCAGGTGGGGTCTGGGTTCGATTCCTGAGTCGGGGCGCCTTTCTGTGTCGAGTTTGTATGTTCTCCCACTATTCTGCACGGGTTACCCTGGTTCTCTCTCGTAGATGTGTTTTTTCATTTTTCAACAAGAGCCCTGCACAAAGCACAAACCGTACCAAAGGGAAGACGAGCACAGACACTGTGCGGACAAAAGCCCGAACTCAGTGCTCCGGGGTGCCACATTAGTGGCACATTGTATCCGCCCAGTTCCTAGACCTCCACAGAGTCAATGCATCCTAACATTGGGTACGTGGTATACTTTAAGAGCATCAGCAGTCGTGAGACAAAAGCAGCAGGGTGCAGTACTGGCAGGGCCGTCCGTAGGGGGATGCGGGGCCTGGGACAAATCACGCCGTGCGGGCCACCGACACCTGCAAACTCAACCGGAAGTATTATATCTGACACCGTGACGTCAAAGCGCGGAGCCTCCCCCAAAGCGCGGGGCCCGGGGCAATCGCCCCGATTCACCCTGTACCCCAGGGACGGCTGAGTACCGACCACAGCACAGTGTCAGTCTTAAGAAGTGCTGGACAGCAGCACTCTTTCCTGCAGACTGCCAGGCGAAACCGCGGCGCAATCGCCTTCGCATATGCTTGTGTGGATTCACGTGTGCGTGTGTGCGTGTGCACGCCTTGAGTAAACACAATGCATTCATATCAGCAAACAGCGACATCGACAGCTGTGTATATACGCCTACGCATATAAAAATGTGTTCATATGAGACTGGAAATTTTACAGTGGGAGTTGGGATAAGCTCTATACCAGCACTCCACTCACCAACAACCCATCCATAGTGTAACCACCGTGGATCAATGTTGTCGTCATATATTATCCAAGTGGCAAATGTGGCGTGCAGTATTTTTACACATTGCAGTTATGCATTATTAAAGCTGTTATATTATCCGATGCCAGAGCTCATAATTGCTCATAATTAGATCATAAACTCAAAACATCAACCTTCCACGGTCTTAAAATAGAATATCACTTTGTGATAAGTCAACAGCGGTGGCCTCTAGTAAGAAACTAGTTCCCACCCTGTAGATATACATCCGTTTTGTCAATCCACTGCTAGATGCGGGCCTCACCCCACCGTAAAGGTATTGGGGGTTATTTGAACAAACTTCACATTCTGGTCAGAGCAGGTTGGTGAAAGTGGGCAGCATATACATGGAAGCACAGTACAGGACAACAATGCATTTTTAGGTAGTTCCATCTGCTGCGTACAGCGTAGCCCCAGAGCAGCCTATAGCAACCAGTGTTATGCATGATGGTCGCCCATCCAAGCATTATCCAGGATTAACTCTGCTTAGCTTTCAAGATCAGACAATATCAGGGCTCCCACCGTGAGAGTGCGGGAATCCGCGCTGCTGGCTCAGGTCAACCAAACGATGCGAGCACTCTCTCAAGCAAGTTTGAGCGGAGAAGGGTTTCTTTGTGATTTAAAATAGTTATATAATTGCACGGGCAAAGAGTCGTGAACAAATTCCGTGTCCCGTCCTGCCCCCAGTGGGCCCGTAAAACCCCTTGGCCTTTTTTTGCGTGCCCGAGCCTGCGCCGTGCTGCCGCTGCGGTGACGACGACGACGCACCGCCCAAACTTCACCGCAATCGCCCCGCGGGTCTCCTCGCGCGAGACTGCGTCATCTAACAAAGGGCAGCTACGTCTTGCCGAGACGAGACGGGCAATAGTTTTCCATGGCTCGCGCGTCGTAAACAAGCGGTGGGCTTTCAAAATAAGCCGCCGCTTCTCTCGGCCGCAAGCTCGTCGGGTTACCGTGCCACGAACGTAAATGAGCAATTTTGTTTCCCAGTGCAAGTAAGAGGGCATCCAAGACGACACGCCCCGATAGAAAGTGTTGACACGACTACAGACCTTTTCAGCCTCCCAAGGATGAAGGGTAGTTTGAAGGGTTTTCTGGTTTATAATGAAAATGCTTTTGTCTTTTTTTTCCCCCTTACAATAAACGCAAACGATTTAAGCCATTCAAGTGTCTGCTCAGAATAAGAAAGATGAAAAGCAACAATCTCCAGAAACACACGAGCATTTCTTTTTCGTTTTAACATTGCAGAAAAAAACTATTCCATTAAATGACAATGTAAACATATTTTAAATGCCAGGCCACATAGCCATATTAAACAGTCATTTCGAAATAAAGTATAGCTTTAGCAACAACAAAAACACCAGAGTTGGAGGTGGGGTGGATATGTGGGAGTTTAAACAGCCTCAGCTGTGACATTGAATCCAGCGGCACATCATGCACCATAGGTCACGTTCTACACCATAGGTCACATTATACACCGTAGGTCACGTTCTACACCGTAGGGCACAACGCGCCACCGGGAATCACAGTGGCGCGTATCCCCTGGCAGTTTTAAACGGCGAGGAGATTCCACTTTAGGCACGGGTGATCAAAGTCTGAGCTTCCCTCGTGTTATTCTTTCAGGTACTTGAATAAAGGACCGAGGTTTTGCAAGCATCATTGTGTTTGTTTTTGCGCCCTGCGTTTAGAGGTTAGGCGAGTGTAAAAAAAACAGTCAGAGCAGGGAGTCCAGTCGGATGAAAAGCCATGTCTACGATCTGACAATGAAGGCGTATCTGAGACGACATTCCAATGCCATCATACCCACAGAGCTTTCACCCATTAAGAGAGTCTCTAACGCATATGAAAGACACTTTAATGTGGGGGTGTGTGTGCGTGCTCGCGTGCGAGCGAAGGGAGCGGCTGCACAGTGGCTGGAACACTGTGACAATGCCGCCACTCTCCAGCGAGTTTCATTCTCAGCCATGCACATCAGTGTCTACTGGTTCAATCAGCTTGGCAATGAAGTGTGTACTGATGCTCCCTGTTTTGTACCGCGACCAATATGTAACTATGCTTGTGTAACTAAGGTCTGTAAGTGTAAGGTCTGTACCATTACAGGACGCCAATGGAATGAAGCCGAGCAACTCGTTGGGCCCTTCCTGCTGAAATAAATAACATTGATCTACTTCTCACATTTAACCAACTTTTCTTGTAAAATTATCTGGTGATACTGCATTGGCAGTGGCACAATAAGCACAATTTACAAGCAAACAAACTCTGTACATTCGTCAATAACACGGTCTTAAACAGAAAAAAAAGTATATAATTAGTGACATTTCATGCTATGGCTATCCTTCACAGCAGATAGAGGCTGATAATAACACTTACAAAACAAATACCAAAAGAGATAATGGGCTGTATATAACCCATCAAAGACAAGTGGGTATCTGTATCAACGTTTCAAAGGAGAATTTATATTATTCTTTGTTTTAATATATATTGTTGATGGCCCTCTTCCAGTTTTGGAAATTCCACATTCATATTGTGTGTGGGGGGTGGGGGGTAGTCTGTCCATAGGACAACGTCTGCCAACGTTCTACAAGGTTGTACTCATTTCATCATCGCCTTGCTGGAGGAGGCAAAATGTGATTTGGACTTCCAACATTGTGTTCGTTTGTCGAGGGCTCTACGACAGGAGCAACAACAACAAAAACACACTCGATGTAACGAAATTCATTTTCGATATTTTACTCGCTGTAAAATGAAATGTCCTTTTGCATTGCTGGATATGAAGTAATTATTGTTGTACCCTCACAATTGTCGTAATGAATTACTCGGGAGGCATGGAGAAGCAGTGGTTCGCCTGCTGTGCTTTAAACCCAGTGACCTGATTTTTTTACCTGGCCTTTGTTAATATCTAGCAGTGGATGAACAAAGGCCCATTAATTACTGGCTCATTATTACGACTTTACAAAGTTTGTTCCACCGGTAAAAATGAGGGTGATTAATGCAGCATCACTGTTTGGTCTGCAAATGTTTTTCAAGAACTTTGCACCTCATGGATTTCAGACTGGGTCCGAAGTAAAGACCTTCATTGATTTATTTTTTTATCTGAACTTAGCACAGGCCTCGCTTAGGGTTGGCTCAAACTAAAATCACTGCCTCTATTGTGTCAGCAATGAGGAAGCAAAGGTTGCTTGCAATGATACGATCTATAATGAACAACTGCTAATAGATCCTGGCCTAGCATAATAACCAGGCTTAAAAGAAGGCTTGTTTTTTATATCCATCTTTCCACATGCTCAATGGAAGTATTGTTCAACATCTTCAACCAATCAATATAAAAGACTAAAATAAGTCTACGTCCTTATTGTAAATATAAAACTGGTACCACATTTTAACTTCATGAATGCATACCGTATAAGTTGCAGATGTAAAATGTGCGTATGCACGACATCACATATTTGCTATACGTGGCTTTTTTTAATTCAAGAACCAAAAACACAGCACAAACATTGGCAAGCGGTATACAGTGAGGGAAAAAAGTATTTGATCCCTTGCTGATTTTGTACGTTTGCCCACTGACAAAGAAATGATCAGACTATAATTTTAATGGTAGGTTTATTTGAACAGTGAGAGACAGAATAACAACAACAAAATCCAGAAAAACGCATGTCAAAAATGTTAGAAATTGATTTTGCATTTTAATGAGGGAAATAAGTATTTGACCCCTCTGCAAAACATGACTTAGTGCTTGGTGGCAAAACCCTTGTTGGCAATCACAGAGGTCAGACGTTTCTTGTAGTTGGCCACCAGGTTTGCACACATCTCAGGAGGGATTTTGTCCCACTCCTCTTTGCAAATCTTCTCCAAGTCATTAAGGTTTCGAGCCTGACGTTTGGAAACTCGAACCTTCAGCTCCCTCCACAGATTTTCTATGGGATTAAGGTCCGGAGACTGGCTAGGCCACTCCAGGACCTTAATGTGCTTCTTCTTGAGCCACTCCTTTGTTGCCTTGGCCGTGTGTTTTTGGTCATTGTCATGCTGGAATACCCATCCACGACCCATTTTCAATGCCCTGGCTGAGGGAAGGAGGTTCTCACCCAAGATTTGACGGTACATGGCCCCGTCCATCGTCCCTTTGATCCGGTGAAGGTGTCCTGTCCCCTTAGCAGAAAAACACCCCCAACGCATAATGTTCACACCTCCATGTTTGACGGTGGGGATGGTGTTCTTGGGGTCATAGGCAGCATTCCTCCTCCTCCTCCAAACACGGCGAGTTGAGTTGATGCCAAAGAGCTCCATTTTGGTCTCATCTGACCACAACACTTTCACCCAGTTGTCCTCTGAATCATTCAGATGTTCACTGGCAAACTTCAGACGGGCATGTATATGTGCTTTCTTGAGCAGGGGGACCTTGAGGGCGCTGCAGGATTTCTGTTCTTCACGGCGTAGTGTGTTACCAATTGTTTTCTTGGTGACTATGGTCCCAGCTGCCTTGAGATCATTGACAAGATCCTCCCGTGTAGTTCTGGGCTGATTCCTCACCGTTCTCATGATCATTGCAACTCCACGAGGTGAGATCTTGCATGGAGCCCCAGGCCGAGGGAGGTTGATAGTTATTTTGTGTTTCTTCCATTTGTGAATAAACGCACCAACTGTTGTCACCTTCTCACCAAGCTGCGTGGCAATGGTCTTGTAGCCCATTCCAGCCTTGTGTAGGTCTACAATCTTGTCCCTGACATCCTTGGAGAGCTCTTTGGTCTTGGCCATGGTAGAGAGTTTGGAATCTGATTGATTGATTGATTGCTTCTGTGGACAGGTGTCTTTTATACAGGTAACAAGCTGAGATTAGGAGCACTCCCTTTAAGAGTATGCTCCTAATCTCAGCTTGTTACCTGTATAAAAGACACCTGGAAGCCAGAAATCTTTCTGATTGAGAGGGGGTCAAATACTTTTTTCCCTCACTAAAATGCAAATCAATTTATAACATTTTTGACATGCGTTTTCCTGGATTTTGTTGTTGTTACTCTGTCTTTCACTGTTCAAATAAACCTACCATTAAAATTATAGACTGATCATTTCCTTGTCAGTGGGCAAACGTACAAAATCAGCAGGGGATCAAATACTTTTTTCTCTCACTGTACATGCATCATTCAACACCACGGACACCCTTGCAAAGGAGATGTCCCATGATGAACGATTGGGTTTAATTGTTCTGTGTTGTGCATTCCTCTCCAACCTACTGGGGTGCTCAAGGCAGTAATCAACTGGCACCTGTGTTCATGTGACAACTTTAGTCCAGCGGTTGTCTGTGTCGGGTGGAGGAGGGTGTACGACACACATTTTAGACGTTTACCTTTTCAGAAGGGAAAGTTTTTTTTCCCGTCTATTGCTTCGTGACGTGTGATACCTTAGCCTCCATATCTTCTGTAATGATGTTTCAAAGTTTTCAACAACAGGATAAAGGCTGTCAAATTAATAGTAGGCGATGACGTTGTTTAAACCTCCCACGCTCCCTTCCAAATGCCTCTCCAGAGTTAGTTTGTCGTGTTTACCGACAGTGTCCGTTCAAATGTAAACGAAGCTAAGGCACTCTTCACCTGCGGCGATGTTAATGGGTTAAACGTGTGAATGTGGACTGGGGTAGATGGCTAAGGACCAGGGTTTTTTTTGGCAGCGCTGATTTACAGCGGTTTTCTTGAACCTCCGTGTGCTTGGAGAGGAGCGTAGAGATGAAGACGAGGAAGATTGATATGCTCATTTAAAAAGCGAGCATCGCTTAAGGGCCAGCTTCACAGCTTCATTGCACGTGACGCACAGCACACGGAAGATGTTATTAAACGACGGCACGAAAAATGAACGCAAAGGATCTGGCGGCGTGATTGATACAGAATGGCATTCTGAGCAATTGTTTTATGCTGCGGACAATTTCATATTCGCCGTCTGACATCCGTCCTGCATCACCGCCGGTGGTGGGGGGTGGGGGGAGCTCTCATTGGGGCCCCAATCCAAATAGGAGTTTGCTCCGGCCCGGGTTTTACAAAAAAACACGTGTGCAAGCGCACACCGTTAAAGACAGGTGCAGTCTTAATCATCGCTTAATTTCACAAGCGAACAGAGCGCACTAATTGGGGGAACGTGAAAATGAAGGTAATTAAAACCGCACCTGTGCGTACCAAAATTGAGCGCGTAGCAATATGAAAGCAAGTGAACGGTGAAATCTGGGATGGAGTTCCGCTGTCGGCGAGGTCTGGTTTACTGGCCAAACTCCCAGCGCTGCAGCTGCACTTAAGGCAAGTTGCGCTGTGGGCAAAGTCATCAGTTCATCATTCCACGGTTGGCCGACCTTCGAAGAGCAAATCCTATCAGCTTGTAGAGAAAATGCGAGCAAAATGAATTTTGCCTGCTCTGCGGGCCTGTGATTGATGGTGGGATGGCAGCCTGAACTGCTGAGAGTGGTAATGCATTGAAAATCAGCACCTGCCTGAGGAATACACCCTCTCGCACAAGACGATATAATCATGTTCTGACCCCAATAGCCAGCTGCAGTACACAGAATATTAAACCTTGCTTTATGCATATCTGTTAATTATAAGGCATGGCAATTTGGACTATTGTGGCAAATAACAAGGTCCGGCCACTGATAGTCTGTCCTCTGTATTAATCCTTCGTGACAGCTGCGTTAGACAGTCACGTGAGCAGGGCGACAGGCTGGCGCAGTGGTCACACTTGTGCACCACAGCGAGGAGAGCCTGACTTCTCTTCCCGACCTGCGTGCCCTTTCTACGTGGACTTTCTACGTGGACTTTGTATGTGGACTTTGTATGTGGCCTTTCTATGTGGACTTTGTATGTGGACTTTGTATGTGGCCTTTCTATGTGGACTTTGTATGTGGACTTTGTATGTGGCCTTTCTACGTGGACTTTCTATGTGGACTCTCTACGTGGACTTTGTATGTGGACTTTGTATGTGGACTCTCTACGTGGACTTTCTATGTGGACTTTCTACGTGGACTTTCTATGTGGACTCTCTACGTGGACTTTCTACGTGGACTTTGTATGTGGACTCTCTACGTGGACTTTCTACGTGGACTTTGTATGTGGACTTTGTATGTGGACTCTCTATGTGGACTTTCTATGTGGACTCTCTATGTGGACTTTGTATGTGGACTCTCTACGTGGACTTTCTATGTGGACTCTCTACGTGGACTTTCTACGTGGACTTTCTACGTGGACTTTCTACGTGGACTTTCTATGTGGACTCTCTACGTGGACTTTCTACGTGGACTTTGTATGTGGACTCTCTACGTGGACTTTCTATGTGGACTCTCTACGTGGACTTTCTATGTGGACTTTCTATGTTGACTCTCTACGTGGACTTTCTATGTGGACTCTCTACGTGGACTTTCTATGTGGACTTTCTACGTGGACTTTCTATGTGGACTCTCTACGTGGACTTTCTACGTGGACTTTGTATGTGGACTCTCTACGTGGACTTTCTATGTGGACTCTCTACGTGGACTTTCTATGTGGACTTTCTATGTGGACTCTCTACGTGGACTTTCTATGCGATCTCCTACTGTGCCGCATGGGTTTCCGGCTCTCTGGTTTCCTCCCATCGCTTACAGCGAATTTAAATCGAGCAAAGTAACCGCTATTGGCCAAACAACATATAGCCTTAAACAAAAATGTGCCTGCTAACGTAGCAACATCGCCGCCCCCCCTCCCCCCTAAAACAGGGCAGAAACCCTCCCGCAAAATAATTTAGACTGGGGACCTTTCAGGGTGAACAACCATGAACAGAATTCAGCACCATTGTCTTCATTGCCGGTCTGATTGCAAATAAATAGGATTCCATTGCTTTAATAAAATACACATGTGCCTCTGTATTGATGTAGGTTTGCACGGCTCGATGTCCGAGTAATTATCTTTCAAGCTACCTGGGATAGCCGTGACGCACGCCGTTCCTTTACAACTTCAGTCCCGCCTGAAATAGTTGTACAACTTCAGGCAGTACTGCCTGAAGATTCCTCCAATTATGAAACGTATCTCTAAAAGTTAAAATGCAGCGCTGCAATTTCTTGCCCGTACCAATGCTGGAGGGTCTCCACGCTTGAACAAACTCAAGAGAGACCCTCCAGAGGGTATTTGGCCTAATCCACACTTCACCCAGACTTTACCCATCACACGTGACCTTCCGATCGCCTAAACTGCGGTGAACCCATTTGTATTGCTGGGTGAACAGAGTAAGGCCATTTGACAAGCTTGGCCCATTGTTTCAACGGCCGAGTCAGGAGCTCGAAACCACAAATGAACCACAATACCTTTGCTGATCTAAACAAGGAGCATAAACCATCAAGCAAACTCCGGTCATCCTCGCAGCAGCAACAGCAGCTTTTGGCTGGCCATCGAACAAAGACGGTCACCGCATCGCGCGCTTTCAGATGCGCTTCTGCGGCCGTCTCAACCGGTCTTCCTTTCCGATATTAGGAAGCCACTGGACCACATGCGCTTTTCCATCTAGATTGAAAAAAAATGTTTCTTTAGGACTGCTTTTTGTGTTTAGTTTGTTGTCCTTCCGACGCACCTCCGATTATCACGGTTGGCTACGTACGGTGCGAAAGAAGTTCAACACACATACGCCATGGGAGCATCGCGGAAAATCTCTCTATAAATGTAATATAATGATATTCACCACGGTCAAAACAATGGCAATTAAAGCCCAGCAAGTCTCCAATTACTTTTTATTGTACCATCACTGAAGCTTTGTCTTATTATGGAAGAGTCTGCATGCAGTGTTGACAGCTTTAAAATAGAAATGTTCCTTGAAGATGATGATAAGCAGATGGGATTTCCCTACTTTTGAAATATGTTTTTCCCCATTGAATAATTAACACTTAAAATGAGATTTAAAGAAAAAAAGTTTATCGAGATAGAGCTTGCATGAGGAACATTCAACATAAAAAAAATACTTCCATTGAAATCACTGCAGTTAGTAGGTGTGTAATCCCATCATTCCAAACATATTACTTGCAGTGTATTAAAAACATAATTTCCCCCCCTCCCATCAAAAAACCTGTAACTTACATTCACCAAAGAAAAGAAAGACAGTTTCCCTCACTTTAATTACAAGATTTGCTGTCAGTATACTTAGAGAATGACCCACTTTTAATGCCGTAAAAGTGAAACTCCTGTCTCCTCCCCCCAAAAAAAGAGAGAATTGCCTTCCAGCACCAACACAGAGGCTGCAGAACAAAGGGGACCTCTCTCTCTCTCTCTCTCATTTAAAATGGCTGGTGGTGCCATGGTTATCCATGGCAAATGCTACACCATGGCAACAGAGTGGCCCTGGGGATCCCAGCGCTACACTCCTGAAGCAGTGCAGGGAGGGGGGGAAGCACTGCAACATTTCCCGTAATTAGTGGCAATTTTCTGAATCTTACCTGTGTGGCGTGTAACAACACAAAAAAAACACGAGCCAGACATCCATCTGATAATTGCAAAGGCAGTCAGTCTCCCTTTTTGCTGTGATACACAAATAAGAAGTGACTTGAGTGGTAAGCTTTGACAACGGAGAAACAATGATTTCATTGTCTGTATTTGTTCATTCGTTTACCTAACTCTACATCTGGCCGTTAGGCAATATGGTATGACCATTGAAATCTCATTTGGAGATCGGGACTCATTGTGTCATCCATGTGTGGGTTCATAAAACGAGTACCAATGTCAGAAAATAGATAGTTCGGCTCTGGTTGTTACCGCGTGTTGTCCGGTACGCCGCCCATACTGGACATCTGTGGGAAAAAAAGAGCTTCAAGGCTCATCGGATTTCCTGAATCTTATTTCGATGTGCGACGTTTCACCTCACATGCTAGGTGGGAGCTTCTTCAGGGTGACATCGTGGCACACCGTACGCGGTAGAACCCGAAGACGCATCAGAGAGAGAGCTACACAGTGCAAACTGGGAAACCCTACGCAGCTACAGTGAGGGGTGTTTTCTTCTTCTTCACCTACGGAAGAGAATGACTCTGAACACGTCGAGTTGACCACCACCGGTTCTCAAGACGGCCGCAATTGATGTTCGCGCCAGGCCACTGTATATTTTCAGACAAAAGTAATTTCACATTTTTCATTTGAGTCCACTCAATGCCTACTGTAATGGTGAAAAAGACGTCCAGCATGCATACATGCCATATATTCAATTTTTAGAGCACTGCATTGGCATCTTAGGAGCTATAATTGTTGTAATTTGTAGTATTTTGTCAATCCACTAAAAATCTCCCCATGCTGCGTTGGTTACAGGGGATGTTTGGCCATACTTCACCATGCTGGTCAGTGCAGGTTGGTGAAGAGAGTGGATTGAGGCCAGGAGCGGTTAAAATATCACTCGTCACTGATGACCCATTTATTTACGTGATAGATTGATGGAATTTACTGTGGGGCCTTTTATAAAGGCAACATCCGATTTAGTGCATGGATATGAAAGTATATGATAGTCTCTAAAAGGCTTTCTGTGGCCTAGTTCAGGGTTGTAGGATTCAGTAGAGGAGACACATTGTCCTCAATGTTAGCAAATTTGCTAATTTTCATTGTAAAATAAAATATATATTTTGCTTCAGCCAATGCAACAACTGGGCACCATGTGTTCACAACTCTCAATATTTTTTGGAAAACAAAGTTCCAAAAGGCTTGACATGCTCACCAATGATATTGGTCGCAAACGCCTACGTGTTAAACCTATTCTAACATCATTGCATTATTTAAACTCATTAACAAAAATTAATAATAGCTGATGATTTAACAACCACTTACTAAGATTGATATGCCAATACAATTAAAATCCCAAACAAACCTAAACCCTTGAGCGGATAGACAAACTATATTCAACCACCCGAACACATTGCCAACTAACTGAAGAACACATGGTCAATTCTAAAGCTAATGGTTGGGGAAAATGAACTCTACTTTAAACAACGTAAGTGTAACATTGAATCAAATAGCATTATGTGTCTGCAGAAAATATATTGTTGGAGTGATAGAGTCAATACATATGTTAATTTAAATAAAGTGGAAAATTTGGTCTCCATTACCAAGAGTTCTTACACTCTGTAAGGATTTCCTGAACTAATCAAGGACTACTATTTACATATTTTTCTGATAATTGTTAAGTTGTAAAATATTTTGAACTGCACAATAAAGAGTAATATTGCAACACCCATTAACATCTTTGTGACTGCTTCTATATTTACAGGTCCTATTCTGGGATAATTCTTATGCCCACGTTAAAAATATATATATACATATCACAGCTCACAGACAATTACACACACAGAGTAGGGACTATAAATTAAAAGTTCTGAAACAGTGTGGAGTAAAGTCGCTGGTCCAAATGTATAATTGTGTTCACGACCAATTGCATTGCTATGGTAATTAAGAATTACACCATGCGATGTTTTGGAGCTTGTTTTGCTGACAGGAAAGCCACAGAACTGATATTTCAAATAATAACTATACCTGGACGTTGCCTGATAGCATTTCACGGTATAGGTTTCATACATGCAACTCGGAAACTGTGAAAATGACCGATAAAATGTTTTTTTTTGGGTTAGATCGCGTAAATATAAATGTGTCGTTAAACCTGCCACCACCCGACACAGCCAATTAGTAAGGTTTCTCACGTAAACAAAACGTGACAATTCGTTACTAGTTCAGCACACCGGTGTGTTGAAGAGTAAGCCCACAGCATCTCCAATTCGAGTGCGACGTTTCGCCAGTAATTACAACCAGCATCATCAGGCAACAGGCAGATTTGTGAAAATTACATCAACATTTTACATTTGCAAAATTACATTCGGTGCCCAGGCTGAAGTCCTTTTTATATTGCTATTAAACTCCGCGTGCTCTCTTTTTTATGTAAATGTGCTATGTTTCCAGCACTCTATGGCACTTAGAGCCAATTAGCAATGCACATTGGTACCATTTCTTTTTTTAAATGAGCACGGAGGCATTTCAACCGCTCTAGTTAAAAACACAAGCCACTATTCTGGCCTTATGTATTTGAGAGTAGCTGAGGGTAGGAGCCCAATTATATTAATTAATGTTGCCTTATTAGGTCAGGTAAGCACGTGTTCTTAATGCGACTCTTTGTGAATGCTCTTATTAAGCTGCAGTTGCAGCGGCAGGCATGACCTGGTGTTCAGTAATTGGTAAGTGTGTGTGTGTGCGTGCAGCTGAGTAGTGTAGCGGTAGTGTAGCGGTTAGCGCGCTGCGCTACGAACCTGGTGACCCGAGTTCGATTCCCGCTCACGAGTTCGATTCCCGCTCACGGCCATCACTAGTGACAATTATCTGAAAGGTCCTGAGCCTCCCTTAGGTCGACTCCGCCGAAAATGAGTACCTGGTGCGGTTGTGTAACATCGCCACTGGGGAGACAAAGGTGGCCGGGCGTAGATCTGGCAACTCATCCCCTCGTGTACCATTCCGGCCTTCATAGGTGCTCGCTAATAGCACTTGCCCCTACATTCTGTTCAGGCTATACGGGGGATCTTTGTCTTTGTAGCTGAGTAGTGGGCATGTGCGCCATAGAGCCTCTTCGGCACAAACACGACTGTGTTTGTGCCGAAGAGTTTACAGATGCATAGTCCTGTCCTCTCAATTGTGCGTTAAAGACTCTATTACTTAATTAGGAAGGCGTGTAACGAGTCACCTCTGAAAGCAGGGGTCGGGATGGATGTGCAACCATAGCAAAGTTAAAGGCTTTTCCTAGCATCACGGAGAAAAGGAGCTAGTTCGACACTTCAAATGCCTGGCCTTCTTCCGGCAATATTGAAGCTGATACAGGTTTTTTTTTGTTAGACCGCGTAAATATATGAATGTGTCTTTAACCCCGCCACCACCCGATACAGCCAATTAGTAAGGTCTGTCACGTAAACAGAACATGCCAATTCGTTACTAGTACAGCACACCTTACTAATTGGCTGTGTCGGGTGGTGGCGGGTTTAACGAAACACATTTATATATTTACGCGATCTAACCCCCAAAAAACTCTGTATTATGGATGACATTGGTCGTGAAAGCCTACGTGTTAAACTGAATATTGAAGCTGTTGTTCTTATTAGAATACATTAAAAACGTAATCTAGTTTGTATAAGTTCACCGAAGCTTACATAACCTTGTTTTTTTTTAAACGATGTTGTTACCGACCATAAAAGTCCCCATCGTGACACCGCCTAGACTCGTCAGCATGAGATCACCAAGTCACATGCTATCGACACCCACTGACTCGCGCCTTTGTTTGTGCGGACGTCACAGCAAGAATGCACACAATCACAACCACATTTCATAATTGGTCTCCTTACTTTGGCGATGAAAATACACACCGTGCGATTCAATTCAACTTTGGAAAAGTATACCTTATAATTACCAAGGAAAGTATCACTCAATCACAGCAATCTGTCAGGATAGATTAATCTCGAGATATTTTGGCCAATTACTTGAGTCTATGAAAAAACTATACAAGTTCACACATGTTAGGTCAGCAACCTACTTGCAATACTCTGCTATTACGTACTTTTCTAGCCAACTGTTAGCTATCTTATGCACCCCATCATCATACAATCCACCAATACGACATCTCCCCTGCATAGGAAGACTCAACGAGCCAAAGGCGGGGGAGGTGACCGGACTTCGCTTGGAATTAAATAAGGGAATGAGATTATCAAGGGGGCCAACTCCACATTTGGCCACCTTCGTCTCCCAAGTCCTGCTCTTTACGAATTGGATTAAGCATCGATTTTTTTTTGTTATTGTCAGGAACGCAGTCAATAAAATGGGAAAACCACATGGTGTGTCTAATAACGCGAATGTGCATCGCTAGGGAATAAACGAATGGTCATGAGCCCTGCGTTGCTATAAAAAAAAAATCTCAATGCTGTCGCTTTCCGGTGAACAAAACAGACATGCCACATCACTACTCTGTGCAAAAAGGATCATCATTGCTCATCGGATATCTCCGGCAAAAATACAGATTCTGACGACTCGACTAACACAGGGATGAGTCTACCATGTGTTGAGCAGTTCAGATAACAAGATGGTACAAAGAGGCAGGTGCTGCTAACCAACACCTATGAAGGCCGGCACGGCCTGCAACAGGGTGGGTGGCCAGCACCACGCCCGGCCGCCTTCATCTCCCTGGTGGAGATGTTTACGCACCGCGTCCAGTCCTCATTTAAGGCTGAGTAGACATGGGGGAGGCCTAGGACCGGTTTAGATAATCGTCACTAACTTCAACATGCACAAACACAAGTGCGCACACACGGAATCACGAAAACAAAATGCTGCTCCTCCATCTTCTGTAGGAAATAAGTGGAACATGTGTGCAGTCTATGCCTTCAAAAAAAAGCAGAAAGGTAATATCTTACTCAGTATTAACAATCTACGTGCCGCCCCTAATGAGCACAACTTAACCTACATTGGTTCATGAGCTCATATGTTATGGATAATATCCAACAAATCCGTTTTTTTTACATACCTTACGAATGGCTAACAAGCTATTAAATGAAAATGCTTTATGTTTAATGGCACACGTGACAACCCCCACACTGAAACCTAAAACATTCTGGCCAAAGTTTAATGTTGTCATTAAGCAGGAACGCTTTGGAAAACTACGGGAACTGTTTTAGTGGTCAGTGGCCTGCAGGCAAACATATTTAAATGGATTAAATTTCCCGGACCAAAAGGTCACCGAGAGTCATCACCACAGCTGAACAAACGGCTCTTCCATTTGCTTTTCGCACAAGCTCAGAGCTCTTTGGGCCAGCCTCTCATCAATCACGCAAAGGAATTATGACGCTCACACCCACCTTCAACCAAGACACCTTTGTTTGGTAAATACTCTATACCCTATCAGGGTTTTGCACTGTCACAGCCGAATGCAAACCTTGTGAATACAAATGAAAGGTGGTTTTGAAGACCAACTCAATTGTTTTCATTCATGAACGCCACCGGCATGCCATTTTGTTACCATTCACATATCTGTGCAATTACGTGTACTAAATAAATAAACCGTTTTTTGTAAAAAAATTAAGTTTGTCCAGATGCCCATTTTTCTAAAATACATCCACAAACTTAGCATATATTCATACAAGGAGAAGCTCCACTGTTACAATGAAACATACCATTTAAAATTAAGTTAAAGGATGCATATTTAATTTTTGATTTAAAGCTTTCTTGTGTTGTGGCCGAAACGTTGTGAGAATTTTATTGTTTTATTGTTTTATTTTATTATTTTATTCTCATTCTACGTGACTTTACCGAAAGAACCAAAGAAGATACATATTTACCAAGTAAAATGGCCGCATATTCATCGTTAGCGTTGAGGCTGTATCACAAAATTTGTGCATTTGGGTTCACTTCAATCAACAACAACTCAAGCCTTACAGGCTCAAATGAATACTAAGGAGGGTTACTAATCTTCATTGGTGGTCCTAATCTAGCAGGTGAAAATTATTATCATGACAGGGGGAAAACGCCACCAGACGGGAACAACAATTTATCTATCACTAAGTGGTACTAATTTTATCAACCTGCAGGAGATGATGGTTTGTCAACCCTCAAGCTAGCATTTGAACTGACAACCTTCGAATAATCACATGCCCCCTAACTTGAAGGCCACTTAGTAATATGGTATCATGAAGAAAAGTTTTACTACGTAGATATTGACATGCAACAATATTGCTCTTTCAAAAAAAGTGACTAAAAGATATTACGTGATGATTACATTTGAAAAAACAAATGTTAAAACTTTGAATAAAACTGCATAAAATCTCAATCAAACGTAAAAAATGATCTCTGAAGTCTAATATTTTAATTGTATATTTCTGACTCATTGACGACAGTGTAACCTTGGGGATTTCCTTTAACTCCCTTAGCAGAGAATAACTTGCTGGTAACTTTCTGTGTGAATTATTACACTAAGTGGTGTCTTCTCTGGCCTACGGTAACCCCTGAATGCGGAAAACACGTTCTCGCCATTTCACTAATCATCTCACCGACAGAGGAGGCCGACAGTCTGAACCGCACACACTTTCACAAAGCGTTTTATGCATTTAATTAACACGAAAATGCTGCCAGCCTTGGCCTCTGACACCATGCAGTGAAATTGACACTGCAGGCCCGGCATCGCCAGTGGATATGAGCACTGCCCCTGGTCCTCATTTCACCTTGGAGACGATTCATTTTTAGCATTAGGGAAGCGACTTCGTAAAAAAAAAACCGCGCGCGTCTGTTTGGAGAGCGCTTAATGCGCCGTTCCGAACACGGGGCATCCGAGTTCGATTCCCGCTCACGGCCAACACCGGTGGCAATTATCTGAACCGGTCCTTGGCCTCCCATAGATCGCCTCGGCCTCAAATGAGTACCTGCTGTGAAGTGTAAACATCGCCACGAGGGAGACAAAGGTGGCCAGGCGTGGTGCTGGTCACCCACCCCCTCGTGTGCTGTGCCAGCCTTTATAGGTGCTCACGAACAGCACTTTTTACAAGTCTGTTCAGGCTACGGGGATCGTTGTGTTTTGTAGAAGTATCCCAATTCGAAAAGCACACAAATGATCAAAGCTGCACGCTGCAAATTTAATCAAGGCATATTTTTTTTGTCATTGCTCTTCTTTAATTAATTTGTCCTCGGGTTCTTTTTTTCTAATCTGTTATTATTCAACTACTTCACTCGGTCATAACAGTATCGAATGTTCATCCTGCACTTGCCATTGCTTGGCACTTCACCTTCAAGCTGAACGAAGATATAAAAATCGAAATTAAGTTTTTTTTATTTTTTATCAGTGAGAAAGAAAATAAGGAATGGTGAATTCCTTTGGCTTATTGCTCCTGAGCTGTGCGCTATTCTTAGCGCAGGCACAACTGCTGCTTCCTGTAACATGACTAGTAGCATTTGCATGCTCACATGAGTCACCCATTCATTAATGCATACTGTGTTAGACGGACTCAACTAATATGCACACGTGCATACTGACAAGTACCCAATTAAAATGCATGTTTTGTGAGACCAGGTGAGTGTGCTATTCTACAACGTAAGGTTTCCTTTAACTATAAGGTGTTAGATTAGCCCCGAAATGTTCTGCTTATTAGGAGGGGGCATACAATCCATTCAATTTGAAATCGAATCCAATTTGGAACCAATGTAATGTTCCTAACCTTTAAAGTTAAGTCAACATTCCTACTTTATGAAGTGCACTGTTCATAGCTCCTGTATTCATGGCCCTTAGCCATTAGTAAAAAAAAACACATTGCTGTGGGAGTGTTCATAGGAGTTACATCTCACAATGTGGTACTCAGTTCATCGAGCTGAAGGATAGAGTCGTTGCCTGAGTGGGGTGATAACACAACGCTCATATCGTGAGCCGCAAGCTCTGACCATAGCTTTGCACAGAAAGTAAAAAAGAAAGAAACGAATAGTGTGCTGTTTGCCGGTTGAAGAAATGTCCCATTCTTCTTTAGTCTCTAACATTTGTTTTGATTATGAGGGGGATAGAGTATTGCTGAATAGGGATATTACACGGCCATTTGAATCTGTTTCCGGACAGCACATCAGGATTGGATTTTAATGCCAGATGATTCGATCCCAAAACAATGTGGATAAGATCCAATTGTTAAAAATCATATTTGCGTCTGACCAGACCTCAGATGATTGGGCCCCATCATAACCAAATTTTGCATCTCCACTGTTTGTGTATGATATTACAATACAGTATTGGACTTATTAGTCTTATACAGTACGTATCATTATTTTTGCAAAACTCTGCCCACCACTTACCCTGAAATTTCGTTTCCCCAATTATCCGACATATCTTGAAAAAAAAGAGTATTTTAGTAGTGTTTGTTACTTATACATTTAACCAGCTTAAGAGAAAGAAAAAAAAAACATTGAGATAACTGCATGGGTGATCTGGATCCCAATGTTACAACGCAGCACAGGCCTCATCAGAGACAGCGGAAAGTTCTGCAAGAAAAAAATGGTTCAGTTCAGCTTCTCGAGAACAGTTCATTTTGTCGCACGAGATACTCAAGAGACCAGGGCAGCCTTACTTGTGAGTGGTGGCCCTAGGCCACCGGAATGACAAGGAATAGAACTCAATACAAAGCACGACAACCACAATGTATGTATGTGTGTTGAAACTTATTTCGTAGCCAACTCATGCTAATCGGAGGTGTGGCGGGAGGTGGCGGACAAATTAACACAAAAAATAAGTTCTAAAGAAATGAGCTTTCAATCCAGATGATGATTTAAAAGCGCACAGCTCAAGTGTCTTCCTAATATCGGAAGGAAGAGGCCATTCCAGACGGCTCGCAGAAGCGCATCTGAAAGCACGCGACGCGGTGAACGTCTTTGTTGGATTGCCAGCCCAAAGCCGCTGCGAGGGTGGCTCCGTGACGAGATGAGCAAGGTTTTGTGGTTCATTTGCGCACAAAAGTATTCTGTGTATACATTACCCACAGCGGACTTGGGGTCAATTGTAATTACAATTAGAGCAGCATTATATTCTTGGTTCTTTCGGTAAAGTCACGTAGAAGGGAAACAATAAAAATAATAAAAATATATAAAACAATAATATTTTATTGTTTCCCTTCTACGTGACTTTACCGAAAGAACCAAGAATATGAATCCCTGCAGTCACGAAAGCTTTAAATCAAAATTTAGAGCAGCATTGTTAGATGATTTTAATGATTACAATTAGACCGTGGTTTAAATAATGGGTAAGTATACATTGACAATTGCTATTGACCCCAGGCATGAACCACAGATTGTCAAATCATGCAAAAGTAAAACAAGAGAGGCAGGTACAAAGACACAATCGCCAGCGAAAAGCAGCTAAAAACGTAACATTATCACAAAAAAAGTGGAAAATAAAAATAAAATGAGGCATGCATGCAAACTCTGACAGAGAAATATCCAGTTAGTCATAAAGACGCTGATGTAGACCAGACCGGTGTAAATCTGCAGCAGGGACACTCGGTCATTCCAGATGCACGAACGAGTGTTCCCCACACGTGCCACAGCAACCTTACTGCATGTGGACAAGGCCACCCACTCCTTTCATTCGGGCGAGAATTTTTAAAGAACGAAAGCCCAACAAGAGAGTATAAAAGACATCTGGTTTTCCTTTTTTTTAAATATGAAAATTATTACATTTGCTAGCCCAGTTCAAAGGCCACGCCTTGCACACAGCACAACATAAAGTGCATATGTACGTTTTTTTGTTTGTTTAAAAGCAGATAGCGTTATAGACAGATGGCAAGGGGGAGGACTTGAGTCGATTCTTGAATAGAGGCAGGGAGTTTGTAGCATGGATAGCTGGGGGCAGCAGAGAAGAAGAGTAGCTTCCCACTGAACAATGGCCAAATGGGGGTGTTGGCAGAAGGCCTTGGTTGCTGAAGCAGAGAACACAACGATACTTAAAACTAAACTTGTTTTTATTGTAAGAGGAAAGGCTCTAAATTTTGATTTAAAGATTTCGTGACTGCAGTAATTCATATTCTTAGCGCTTTCGGTAAAGTCACGTTGAAGGGAAACAATAAAATAATAAAATATATAAACAATAAAATAATAAAATATATTTGATGATCATCACCTGATGATGACCGTTTGTGTTATGGTCGAAACGTCGTGAGAATTTTTATTGTTTTATATATTGTATTATTTTATTGTTTCCCTTCAACGTGACTTTACCGAAAGAGCTAAGAATAGGAAAGGCTCTTTTTTTCAGAATCGACCTGGCGACAAATGATAGCTCAACGAAGTGACTTATCACGTGGGAATGTACAGCAGCCAAATACTCTAAAAGCGTGTTTCTAAATGTGGAGGGAAAAACCGGAGGACCCGGAGAAAAATCCACGCGACCACGGGGAGAGAAAGACATGCAAACTCAAAATATACAGCAAGCGTTAGGGTTGGGATCGAACCCACGACCTCCTGCATACCAAGCGAGGTAGTAAACATCTCTTCACTGTGGCGCCCAAGAAGGGCAGATCGTGATGAGTTTAGACCTTCCATACAATGACGAATGGTTCCTTTTCATGAATCACAGTTGTGCTTATTTTATTAAACCAGAGGAAAAATATTTTTAATGGGCCGAGTTGCAGACTTTACATTGTAAGTTGAGCACTTTGTCACAGATCCACCGTGTTGGACTTCATAAAAATGCTCGTTTTTTTCTCCACTTACTCAAATTAATCAACCGCAGACAACCTTCTTTCATTTATTACACTCCTGGACTGAATTCCACAAGAAGAAAAGTTTACCCAAGGACCCAGACATCAGGGGCCAATGCCCTGCCTACATAATCGTTCATTTATACAACAAATTACAAAGCAAACATCCCATTCTAGGTCATTCACTTTTGACCTTTGAACCAAAGCAACACTTGCACGCATCCAGGTCGTATTCGATTCACTGGCTGCTCACCAAGCCTTTAATGAATGCCCTCTCGTCTCGTTGTGCTCCTTAAGCGTGCTAACATCGCGTGTCCCAGTGAACTCGTGCCTTTCCTTTCAATGCTCTCAGAAGAATGAAAAAAAAGTGTTTTGCCTTCTCCGTTCGCTTTGGAGATTTTTTTTTTTGGCTCCCAAGTTGAAATAAGCAAAATGAAGGCTAAGCAAACAAAACTGAAAGTGGAACAAAACACAGAATTTTTATTTTACTATGCCGGTCAAATAAACGTGAATTCGGTGTTCGAGCAGCTTGTTGTCGTTAGATTGTCTTAAAACTCTCTCTCTCTTCTCTCTCTCTCTCCCTGTATTCTTTTTCTATGGTGCACTTAAATCATTTTTATTTTCTTGCTTTTAAATGCCGAAAAACTTTGTAGAAAGTGCCAAGCCAGAGTGGACCGGCAATCCTGAGCAAAGTAAATAAAGGTGGCTTCACGAGAATTTCTGTGCTGGTAAAAAAAAATGCAACACAAACATAGACAAATGCATTCATAGATACAGTTTTTTTTTAATGGCACCCCTTAGAAAAACATGCAGCTTTAAATAGCATGTAAGCAATAAAAATTGCTTCCATTACATAACGTTTACAAAAGAAGTTCAAACCATACATATAACACAACTAATCTTTTTAAACATTTAAGCCATGTGCGAACACATACACTTTATTATCTTGCGATTTTTTTAAATGAAAAAAATGCACAGTTTGAATTCGGAAGACGTGTTGAAACTCAATATATACCTGCTAAAAAGCAGTGCTTTGTTGAATTCAAGTGTGAAAACAAAACACATCTATCCTGAAGAGACAGGAGCCAAAAGATAACACGCTAGATTGGTTACAAGATATCACTATTATTGCTGTGACAATAACTGTCTGGCTCTACAAATGTTTTAATTTGTCTGCACACAGAATGGCTGTGAGAAAACCCATATCAAAGTTGGAGCCACCTATAATGTTCAATGCAGATGCCATGCATTGATATGAATACAAAAGTAAAAAATAAACGTCCGCTTACCCTTTTGTGGGTAGATTGCAATTACGATGGACAGGAAACAGGATAATCTTGGCTTGAGGAGCATTTGCCTTTATTTTGTTTTGCAAGCTGCTCTACCACTGGGTGCAGAATTGCCACAATTTCCTGCGGTTTAAACTTGATATCCATCAAATAAAAAAAACGTTTTAAAAAAAGCATCCCTATATTATACACATTTTTATTGTGTCACAAAAACCGCTGCTGTAACGTTGGTATGTAGAAGGGAAAACGTCCATGAGGAAGCGCTCCAGTGAGCGTTGACGCAGAATTTTTATGCTGAGTAGCTGTTGCTCGTATTAAGAGTTCATTTCTAAAAATATATGGCAAAACTGACTCACTATTATCGTCGACCCAACCAACACTCATTGTCCAAACAAAGTAAAGATATTAATATTGTTGGGGTTGAATATATAGTTAGTACGGTCACAAACATTGCTGTCAAGAGTGTGACAGAGACTTTATGGAATACTAATTAAATTAGCGCCAACATACCGTTGGTTAGTCTGCCCTTTAAAACTTCTGCTACTAAGTCAGGATAATTGGGAGCTAATCAACGGACGTAATGAGAAATCAGAAGATTAGCTCGTGTGAATGTTGGTATGTATCTGTGAATGACCATGTAATTCTACTTATTTTCAGTTATAATTGGATTTATTAGAAAAATTGGCTTATAGCAAACATCATCTGCAATATATCTATACAGGTATATCAGCATGAATGCTAATCCTGCTACCACCAATTTTCAGGCTACACTTTGAACAAAAATAAATCCTCACGCAGTTTAGAAGAGCGGTGTGCACATTGCAAAGCAATACGACGATCCGAGTTCAAGTGCAACAACAAGTTTACGGTGAAAATTTGCCAAAGTTGAAAAACTTACCCTCAAATTACCCAACTGGAATATGTATAGAAATAACAATAATAATCTCGGTTTTTTTTTTATAGCGCAATTACCGACAAGGCCTCAAAGCGCTTTACGTACAATCATAAGTAATGGAGAAAGCCTGTTGCACAAACAGGTGAGCTTTAATACACGACTTAAGAAGTGGAACAGACAATTGCAGGAGCGTGGCAGAAAAAAAAAGCTCGCTGCCATCGAGTGCGAAACATGGCAGGAAACCTCCTGAGAGAGAACGATGGCGCTCAGTGGAGACTCTCCTGGGTGAACAAGAACAATCATAATAATAATAATCATACCTTGTTGGCGAGCTTCTGATTATGCTCTTTTGTAAATTACAATGGTGTGGGCACGTGAACTTAGAGGGGACAAGCTTCCACTCCAACTTCTGGACAAGAGGGGAATGCCATACATGGGCCTAAGCCCCCCTGAATTAACTATCTTTATTAGTCCCTTTGGTTACTCAAAATGGACCCCTGTGACTATTGCCCCCCCCTCCACCCCACCTCCAGATAAAAAAAAATACGTTTACAGTTTTTTTTTTTATCAAACTACTGCTGAATGAAGGACTTTCTATGCCGTTTCACTCTCTGGGGTTGCATGACCATACTCGTTTGTTGTCCTGCCCCCGCGTTAGTTGGTCGTCCTTCCTCCGCACCTCCGATTTGCACGGTTGGCTACGTACGGCGCGACAGAAGTTCAACTTGCATACTTACATTCACCATGCTAGCCAATTCGGTTTTCCTGAAAGCAATGGACGGCCCAGGGACTGGTTCAGATATAACTCGCCACTCACGTGAGCCATGGCCGTACATGCAACAGAGTTCTCTGGGCTCATCAGCGCAGCGCGCGAACCCGCTGCACGACCGCTGCCCGCCCCAACGTACCTGCCAAATGAATGACAACGCAATGGGGATGAAGCTCGCTCGCTCGCTCGCTCTCGCTCTCTCTCTCTCTTTTGCTCTCCCTCACCGGCTACGACGAGCCGCGCGGTGCGGCTCACGATGGTGCCCAGGGAGTCGACGGTAGCGACGCACTGGTAGGTGCCCTCGTCCGGCTTGTGGTGCTTCCCGTGCAGCACGTTCTGCAGCTGCAGCGAGCCGCCCGGCAGCAGCGAGCGCCGCTCGTCCGTCGCCAGGTTGATGAAGGTGCCGTCCTTCTTCCACTCGATGCGGGGGGTGCCCTCCGAGGTGCGCACCGAGCAGTTGAGCACGATCGACGAGCCCCGTGCCGCCACCATGTCCCGCGGCTCCGACGTGAAGTGGAAGGGGCTGAACGCCCGCTTGTTGAGGCCTGCAAGGAGGAGAATTCGGTTTGTCAACGAGCAGGACATAGTGGCGCCGGAAACCCTTTGGCTCTCCCGAGCGTTGTCGGGTTTTTGCCGAATTCCTTTGTCAAGGGGTGCCTCTGCGGATGTGTATGCTTTGACTTTAACATAGCCATTTCTGTGACCAGTCACAAGCAAATCACTCAGCTATTTCAATGCTAAATTCTATGCTAATTCCTTTGTCAAGGCGCTTTGTTTCTTCTCACACGGCTTAAAGGTCGCGATCTGAGCGTGGCTTTTTCGCTCCAGCGCTGTCCTCCAGACAGTCTCGTCCCTTCACCTGATGAAGGCCGCTTGTGTTGTGGCCGAAACGTCGTGATAATTTTATTGTTATTTTATTTTATCAATTTATTATTTTATTCTCATTCTACGTGACTTTACCGAAAGAACCAAAGAAGATTTTGCCGAAGTGTTCGGTACAATTTGGAAATGTGTCGGAGAGTTACACGGTGCAACCACGAAAAACCCGCACACAGTGGCAATGGCTCTTGCTAATCCCGGCATGGCGGCGGCTACACTTTGTCGACAAGAGCCTCTCACCTACTCACAATCCATCAGAACAAAATCACGGGTTATCTAAGACAAGTTCAAAACGCCGTCAAGGGGTCACCCCGGTCCTTCGTCCCTCTAGTGTCAATAATGTGAGAGGTGCTTTGCATTCAACAGTGACCGTCCTATGGAGAGATCGCCCCTGTCCCCCCCCCCCCCATCATCTGAGTGGGAAAATTTCAGCACTGGCTCAGGGCCACCAATAGTCATGAGCGCCATCCCACAGCTCGCTTGATTCAGGAGACACTTTGAGGAGTTTTACTCGATTTAACTTTTTTTCCCAGTGCTTGTTAAAAAAAAATCAGGAGGGCCCTGAAAAAATATGCTCATTCAATCCCTGTTTAATGATTGTTTTGCATGTGGGATGACTGCAGATCACCCAGAGAAATCCCACGCATATGACGGAATTACTCTCAGACTTCTGCACAATTGGGTCGAGAAACAATTTTCCGTGAAGCTTGCAGGTGAGCATCATGATATTCGTGTGATGCCCTCTACCCTGGCCAGAAAATTTTGGATTTCGGAAATATGTGGCATCAACCCCTCCCCACCCATTTACTCCTTCACTTAATTTCACTGACCAGTGTTGTGAAATATGGGTAGTGTAGGAGAGGCCTTCTTCCAACAGTGGATTGACTAAGGAATATTTAATCAATACTATTATTACTGTCATGATGTATTCCATACAATATATATATTTCTGTAAAATGGAGAAAATGCGTGGAAGATGGACAAAAAATATATTATGCTTGATACACTTTGGAATAAGGTCATTGTCACAGCAACACTGAGATACTCAACCGTGTCTAAAACAACAGGGGGAAGGTGTGGATATTGCCTCCATAAATTGTAGAGCAGGGACTCGCCACAGCCTGCAAATGTGGCGATGACTGCCCCAATACAAGGCGCACACTCTGGTGGAACAAGTGGACGACACCACACAGCTACCCCACCCAGACGCCGGGGAATGGCTCACAACAGTAAATAATTGTAGCCCCGTTGCTTTTTTTTTCATGCCATATGAATGAAGCAGAAGACTGAGATGCTGGGTTAAAAACTGGGTGGTTACATGAATTAAACCACATTCTCAAGTGTAGCAAGCTAATCGCCTCAGCCCATTCACAAATTACTCCAATAAATAAACGTCGTACTTTGCACAGTCATTTGTTCACTTAATTCAACAAAACCTCTCAGTCAACTAAAATGAGAACTGTGCATCTTTATAATAGATTGTACGGTGGTGAACCATTTACAAGGGAGCACACATCCCCTTCTCGTGTTGAGTAAGAGAGACCAATTAAAGGCTGCACTAGAAGGAGCTGAATTATTATCTCCCACTGCCTTTCTAAAATGACACCCTTTAAAATCCTGACTTTGCCAAAACAACTGGGATAAAATGTGCAGCCAAAGTCAGCGTTCTCCTGTTCCAGCAAGCAGTGTGGTGACAATAATATCAATTGGTTGTCCTGAAACATTGCTGGACATTCCACACTCCCACGACTGGGATCATTTTCTCATAGAACAACTGTTATTAACTTGTCAAAAAAGTCGTAACCGTTTTGTTTTTTTAAATCAACCGTGGAGTAATGGTAGGCCGAGTTGACTCCTTCCAAATGTGAGTCATCACATTTGGAAGGAGTAGCGGCTGGCCAGGAAGACCACAAGGCGATCGAATGTCCAGACCGTTGCTGAGAGTTATCATCGTCAACAGCCATGATCTATCCGCCGCTTGGCGAAGGTCGCCTAATCCCGTGTCAGTCACGGCGAGTTGTTTTGACCGCGTCTTTTGTCTCCGACGCTGGCCAATGGGGATCGGCGAAGGAGTGCGGTGGCGGCGTCTGACTCGCCAGGAAACTGGCATTAGCCTGGCGAGGAATTGAACTCGGGTCGCCGGGGTTCATAGGTCAGCATGGGAACCACTGGAGCGCTGCAGACACATGCAATGCAGCAAGAGAAAGAGGGGCATGAAGCTACCGCACATGCAAGGGAAAACAGTTGGCAGACATTGCAAGCGTGTCTACTATAATATTCAGTGTTGCTACGTGTTATGCTATAATGACACTGAATGTTAAATGCACTTAAGTTATGCATTGCGTCCTTCAACTTAAGCGTTTGATATATGTTGCATGTAAGCTATGTGTGGCTCTCTCTGAGAGACTGCAAATTAAAAATCTTCAGGTCATGTTATGAGAATTATTCAATTTCTAGTTCATTTTTAGCCGCACAATCATAATTAATCCTGTTAAATAACCCTTGCCGCAGTTACAGACATCATTAACGCCATCACGGCCTTAATTGTCTCATAGTAATTAAGTGAAATACACTGCAGGGCATGTTCTCTTCATGGTGATTGATAACTGAATAACAATTGGTCTTTTTTTTTAGGATCACACGTGAAAAGAAAAATCCAGCCATCCCCGTTCATTAAAGTTGCCTGTGTGCAGCATCCATACCAAGTAACAGGAACATCTTGTGCATTTTGGGGATTTTGGAAAATGTATCGTGATGTTTAGTGTGTGCAATACTTTGCAAATGTGTCTTTGAAAACAAAAGGCAAATATTTTACGTTAATAAGGCACCTTTTGACGTCCTGGTGTTTTATTCATAAATTTAAATATTTAATTGACACTCACTTTCATCATACGAATGTTTGAAATGAAACAAAATTATCAGATTTTCCTTGAAAAAACGAATGGTGCTCATCTCAACTGGTGCATCTCAGCCTCCCTTTAACGTCCACGTGCCCATCAGGGGGGGGGGGGGGGGAGGGGTCCAATCTATTTAAATGACAACCACTACTTAACTTGCAAAAAAAGATGGTGCCTCATTGTATCAACCCCTGAGGAACAATGGGCTGAGTTAGTCCCTACTTTAGATTTGAACATGCGGCCTCGTGGTATTGTCATCGCGCAGAGTAACAAAATAAACGACTCCTCCAGAATGAAATGTAAAATGGGATGGGGCTGTGGTACATTTGTACGTGCACTGTTTCTGCGAACCCAGTGACCCGGAGTGGAATTCGTGGCCACGGTCAACATCAGTGGCCAGTGGACATTCAAACCGGTCCTGGGTGCCCACGTTTTTACCGCCCCCATCACCATCCTGCACTGACCAGCGTAAAGTACGGTATACAGAAAACATCCCGAATGACCCAACGTCGTGTGTGCGGAGGTGGGGCAGGGGGCCTTCATCTAGCAGTGGATTGAGAAATAACTGTACCCTATTGCAGGCTATTAAAATACGGCATTGCTTATTCAAAAAAAAAAGAAACATCTGAATCTTGCATTTGTAATCGAAGTTTGTGTCACATGTCGGCACGGCACCCCAAAATACTGAAATCACAAAACACACATTCAGGCTTTAGTCACGGTGACATATGGCAATGCTAATTTACTTCCCAGTCCAATTTATGTGAGCCACCATCAAAGGTATACTGCCGGGTGACCCACACACACACATGCGTGCCTTGCGTGTGGAATTGCACTGCATGCCACTCAGATACCCAGGCCAACACGCAACGGGGACAAGCCAGCAACCAACAGGTTACGTTCGAGGCAGCCCATCTGCCAGCCCGCATCTCTTGGGAAAGGCAATGGATGGCTTAACTACCCAGCCTATTATTTACAGCCCGCATCAAGCCTACTGAAAACCTGCTAATTCACATGCCATTTTGAGAACATTACAATAATGGGTCCGTGGCTTCCTTACTCAATTATCCTCTCTCCAAGTTGCGGTAAATCGACAAGTTTTCAATACACGCCACTTTGATTTGGAGATCAAACGAAAAAAATACATTAATTGTGGTCAATTGAATGCTTGTACAATGATCACTGGTGTGGCTGCTCCTTTATAATACCCTATTTTTTTAGGACACTTGTCCCAGCTATGCTACCGTCAGCCGTCATTAAACTCCACAGCCCATTCAAGGAAGACGTGAGTGTCACATCGTTTGTAGATATCTGCAAACACTCGTAAAAATCCTTGTTTTACGTAACTTTTTTTTCTTAGCTGGTTTTTAAGTAGCATACTATATCATTAGCACCAATCAATTAATGATGCAAGCATGATTTAATGGAAAATTGACTTTTAGCTGCCATGAAATTACATAAAAATAAACATGTTTAATAGTTTCAGTTTTCTTATGCTTCAGAGTGAGTTTTACGATGAGATACAATCATATCACATATTACCCTTTACTAAAAACTTGGAATTTTTGTGCCAAAAACCTATTTCATATCTCAGTAACACAGAATAAAAATGAATAACCGCAGATCATAACTTATCATCATCGTTCTCCTTGAGTGTGTGCATTGTCTGGTGTGTGTGTTTTACACCATATATTAGTTAATGTAATTGGTACCTGTAAGCACTTGGAAAATGCAGTAACCGGACCAAAACCAACATTATAAAGTTAGCACTTTCCTCAATCAACGGCCCATACATTACCATGAACAAGGGAATAATGAACCATGGATTTGGAAATATTAAGAAAATATGAATACAAAAATTATATTGCACACAGATGTATACATTCCTGGTAGGAGTAGCAGGTCAATTACAGAAATCGATGCGGATGAGCGGCATGCATAAAGTTAGCCTGAGCACAGACAGCCACCGCACATTTTGTGAAATACTCACGGAATGGCAATGCAGTGATGCATTATTTGTTAACGCAAAGGAGCCTTGACAATTTACAAGTCAAAAAAAAGAAAAACAGCCTGTGACCTTACGATAATCTCTCCTGGTTTGTGGCATAATTCGAGCATTCAATGCCCAGCAGGCTCACCCTCGCCTGTCCGGTTTGGAGACGACATACCAATAATGCTGCGAACGACGTGAGCTGCAGAGGTCACGTTCCATCCAGCCGGCGGGCAATCCAGTGCTATTATTTCGTGGCCCGCCGCACACGCACTCCCAAAATTGCCATCTTTATCCCTCACAAATCGCTTCCGATTGTGTTCACTCCTGCAGCCGTTGCGACTCCGCCATATTATCAGTGAAATGCGCGAAAGGTTCGTTAAGCACGCGGTCGATAAATGTGCCACGGCGTTGCATGCGGCGCTCGCATTTTAAGAAGGACACCTGCACGTGGACACGACCTCTGTTGTCCTTGCTCCACGCACCTCCGATTAGCACGGTCGGCTACGTGCGGCGCGAAAGAAGTTCATTGAGCCGACGTATGTACGTACGTGCAATGAAGAAGAGACATAGCCGCACACTCGTCCAACGTTTTATTGTGTCTAGCGTAGAAGAGTAGCGAACTTGTGTTACAAACACAGCACTCGAAAGCGGTAGGAAGGGAAGCTTCAGGATTTACCTTGGAGACAACCAGATATGCAGAGAATGTAGACACACTCTTGCTGGATCAGGGTCATTGTAGAAATTCCACAGCTGACTTTGCAGTAACAACTTGGGTAGAAGCGTTCTCAAAATAGTTACCTTCACTCCCCTCAAACATGATTTTCAAGTAATGCCTCGCCATTTTTGTGTTTGTAAGATAGGATGTAAAACTGTCTACAGGAATGTATCTACAGAGGTTGCATAATGGGGAGGTTGGATCCTGTCAGAGGATTGTATTTTAGTATTTATACAGCTAGGTTAGGGCCATTAATGTAAATGAGCATTAGGTAATACTCAAATGAGCGTTTGACCTAATGCTCCTTTGACAATGGAACACACTTGACATTGAAGCACATGAACTAGATTATAAATGCCCTAATTGTTCATTACTTTATTTTTTAAACCCTTTTTCTAAAAATAATTCATATGACCCATGAAACGGGATAAGCATGGTAAAAACATGATCTAGTAACATACACATAGTCATGTTATTAAACACTATTATCTTAGCTAGGTATCTGAAAAAACAAGTGGTGTTAATCATGACTCATAAATCATAATTCTAAGCCCTTTGCCAATCCACTGCTGAATGAATACCTCCCCATGCCATCTTCAGTCATTGGGGGGGGTTGTATGACCATACTTCACCATACTTTTCAGTGCAAGTTCGTGAAGGTAGGAGGCCACGACCAGTTCAGAAATCACTCGCCACTGATGTTTGCCGATCCAAGAATACAACTCAGGTCACCGAATGCAGTGCTGTGCCATTACCACTGTTTCACTGTGGCGAGATGTTTACTACCTCGCCTGGTATACAAGAGGTTGTGGGATCCGACCCTGACACCTGCTGTATATTTGAAGTTTGCATGTTCTCCCCGTGGTTGAGCGGATTTTCTGCGGGTCCTCCGGTTTTCCCCACCACATTTAGAAACACGCATTTAGAGTATGTGGCTGCTATAAATTTCCACATGATAATTCACTTAATTGAGCTATTATTTGTGGGCAGGTCGCTTATGCAAAATGGCTATACAGCTCAGTGGCTTTTATCCGGTAAAATAATATGTAGTTTCAAAAATAGTTTTAATTCCACCCTCATTATTTTGGTAAACCGGGAAAACAGCTACGTCTCAAAATATTTCACCAGATGCAATGTCAGCCAATAGGCACCTTCCAATTATTCCTCCATAGCACCTACATGCACCAACAGTATGGGCAGATAGATATTCTTTGTTAGACTGATCGAGTGTTATCGTGTGTCCACAATGCGGGCAAAATATATAGTTTTTTTTTTTAACAAGTGCTGATCTTGTCGCACGCATGCGAGTATGGAGTGGATGGCCGCGTGCGAGCGTGCGTGCTCGCACGCACGCATGGGTGCGAGTGCCTGTCTCTGTGTGAATGTCCGTCCCTGTGGGGAGCGATAGGGTAGCAGTTAGCGCGCTGCACTTCGAACCCGGTGACCCAAGTTCGATTCACGCTCACGGCCAACACCAGTGACGATTATCTGAACCGGTCCTGGGCCTCGCCTAGGTCGACTCAGACTCAAATGAGCACCTGGCGCGGTGTGTAACACATCGCCACTGGGGAGACAAAGGCGGTCGGGCGTGGTGTTGGCTACCCACCCCCTTGTGTGCCGAGCTGGCCTTCATAGGTGCTGCTCGCTAACAGCACTTGCCCCAACTGTCTGCTAAGGCTGTATGGGGGATCTTTGTCTCTTGCGTGCACTCTGCTTGTCATGGTGGTAATGGAATGACTGCCTTCAGTTCACCATTGCCAAGGTGCTTTCAAGCTCTGCTGGCAGTATCCAACAAATCACATCAGTGAGCATTTAAATTGCTTGGTCCCAAACAGCCCTGATGGAGTTGGTACGTGTACGGACTACCCATCTGCTAGATTCGCTCAGAAACAACTTGAACCGTCAAGATGAGACGCGTGCCCTGTAGCTCGCAATCACTTCGGTCGAGGGGATTCACAAGAAATATCGGAAGAAAATCGCATCGCCAAATTTCACGCAAATGACGACCTTGGCCGAGGGGGTTTTCGTCGGGATCACCGATGAACGCGAACCACTTCCCCCAGCCAACGATGGCTCTGGGTCCCTCGTCCTTTTTTCCATTTTTTTTTTAAATGGGGCGTGAACACAGCATTTATGTACGTAACACGCGTCTGTGTATTATTGAAGAGTTCCGCGGGCTTCGCACGCAAAACAAATATTATGTTTGAGTATGAAAGGGGTTAACAGATAAGAATCAAGTGGCAGCACGTGTGGCGAGTGTTCGCGGGACGATTGTTCACGCTGCTCGTACGCACGCACGCACGGGACTCAATTTGCGGAAAAGTGTCCACGTGAAACTATCTTTAGAGGGCCCCTTAAGAAAGATGCAAGGACATGAAATTTAAGGAAATGTTTTAAACTGGAGAAAAAAATTCACATTTTTAAGTCTATTTCCATCTTGGGAAGAATGCAATATTACGGATATAATATTATTCATGTAATAATATTAATTGAATATTATGGGTGTAATATTACGAATGGAATATTACAAAGTTCAACTAATTGTCTTGTGATGCTACTGCTGCTTTGGCAGTGGTACACGAACACAAATAGCAAACAACGGAACGCAGAATCAGAATATTAATTCATACTGGAGGAATCCGATGAGCTATAAATCTCTTTGACATTGATGTCCAACAATACGTTCATCGTGTGTTGTCATAAAAGGGCCATTGCCGGAACATTCGCCTATTACATATTTATTTTTGGTAAGGCTGTGTTATTGACAAATGCGTTGAGGTTTTTTTTCAATATATTGTTTTACAAGGCAGCCAATTTAACGTATATCATTCAGACCTCTGATTTTCGAGTCAACAGCAAGTGAAAGGTTAGAAAAAAAAGTATATTAAAACAATTTAAAGTGCTTGTGTTGCCGTCTAAAAAACATTCTTAAGCTACATATTAAAGCTAAATAATGATGCTGTAGGATTTGTGGCACGCCTTGTGATGTTGCCTTAGGATTATCATAACTAAGGTATAAGAGCTGCAAAACTCAAAGCAACTTTAATAAACCAAACACACGAAATGTCCTACCACACACCGCAAATGATATTGATGACTGGCAAAAATTATTGGAGCAAGAAGCCGGGGAAGACAGTGAATTAATTGCACAAGCAATTTGAACAGTAGCTAATGCAAAATTCTTGAGTCATATTATGGACGGAGCTAAATGGAAGAAAGGCAATGATAACCAATGGCTTTGAGAAATCACATCGCACAAAGACAGAGCAAGGGATATTAATATATGCTAACACATATTTTAATTATTCAGTGTTTAAAAAGTGTACAAAGTACATCTCATTAATCTTCCTCAAGGGTTTAACACATTCAAGTTTGCTCTGTGCAGGATTGGCCAAGTAAATCCGGCAGACAGTAGCTAATACAAGGAACAAACAAGTCCCTTAGTCAAGCGGGGACACAAATACAAAGATCCCCCGTATAGCCTTAACAGTCTGTTGGGGAAAGTGCTGTTAGCGAGTAGCACCTATTAATCATAATTATTAGTAGCGACGTCTTTACAACACCGCACCAAGAACCCATTTTAGGCTGGATCGACCTAGGGGAGTCCCAGGACCGGTTCAGATAATCGTCACCGGTGTTGGCCATGAGTGGGAATCGAACTCGGGTCGCCGGGTTCGTAGCGCAGCGTAGCGCTAACCGCTACACCACCGCTCCCCACACACCACGCACAGACACACACACACGCACAGACACACACACACGCCACGCACAGACACACACACACAACAACAACCGCCATTCACCACTAATTGGCGGTGACGTCACCACGACGCTTATGCCAGGCTATGTGCACCCTGAGGCCACGTGACGTGTCGAACGCCCGCTGGCAGGAGGTCACGGGGCAGACCCAGGTGCCACGGGTCGACTGACTGAGATGACTGGCTGATGCACCACCTGTGCCCCCTACTGTGCCAACCTGCTGTGCTTTAGCCACCCGGCGCTCCGCTCGTTGTTGTGAGCGTCGCTCCTCCGCCCTCCGTTGTTGTTGGAGGGCGACTACCTCCAACTGCCCAGTAGCATCCTTCACGAGCCTCCTCCACAGAGGCGGATCTTGACACCGCTGGTACCAGTCATCGGCAAGTCCACTCAGCTCCACGTCCTCCTGTACCACATCACTCCATCTCCTCTCTAGCCCGTGCCGCGCCCGCTTAGCCCCCTCAATCCGGCCGAACAAAAGCTGTTTCGGCATGCGGTGGCTGGGCATGCGTGCTACATGACCCAGCCATCGCAGCCTTGCCCGCCGGAGGAGCTCACCGATGGGACCCTGCCCATATCTTTCAAGGATTTGTGAGCTCCTCACACAATCCAGTCTGGTTAAACCAAGGATGGATCGTAGGCAGGCCAGCCTAAATGTTTCCAACCGGCGAAGACGCTCCATTAGGGGGGTCCACGTTTCGCAAGCGTAGAGAAGGGAGGGAATGACCGTGGCCGAGAAGACCTGAAGCTTAGTGCGGAGCGACAGACCAGGTAGCTTCCACACAGCGTTACGCAACCGATTAAAAGATATTGCCGCTCGACTGATTCGGAGTGAGACCACTGCTGTTAAACTGGAGCCGGTCATAAGCACACTGCCCACGTATGGGAAACTCTCCACTCTCTCCACAACTGTCCCATCACCGATTGGGAGTTGTGGGGGTGGAGTGTCCGATGGTACAAAATACCCAGGCAGGTGCTTAGTTTTGGTGGGGCTGATGGTAAGGCCCCATCTCTTAGTGGCACGCTCCAGTCTCAGCAGCAGCGTCTCCAACTCATCCTCTGAATGAGCAGCTATTACCAAATCATCAGCATACATAACGCATCACGTACAGACACACACAGACACACACACGCACAGAGACACACACACACGCCACGCAAAGACACACAGACACACACAGACACACACACGCCACGCACAGACACACACACGCCACGCAAAGACACACACACACAGACACACACAGACACACACACGCCACGCACAGACACACACACACGCCACGCAAAGACACACACACACAGACACACACAGACACACACACGCCACGCACAGACACACACACACACACACGCCACGCACATTTCGTGGCATGCCAAAGTCACACGAAGCGCCGTTTTACGCGAAGTCTCCACGTCCTACTATATTCGTCAGGTCCCTCCGTACAATAAACGAGCCAGGGGGAAATGGGTAAAGGGGGGGTGGAGAGAAATAAATAAATAAATCGCTACCATTATCCTCACCCGAGCCAGGAAATATTCCTTCCAGCAACATAATCCTGGCAGCTCACAGCGTGGGGGGGGGGGCATCACGGAGAGCCTAATGAGCTCCAGGGTGTCCGGGAGGTAACGACCCCTGCGGAAGAGCCTTTGGGGGGGGGGGGACGGGTGAGCTCCGAGGGCATTCAGCGTGCCTAGCGAGTGACTCGTGAGCCAGGCGTGGTGCCTAGTGAGCGACTAGAGAGCCGGGCGTGGTGCCTAGTGAGCGACTAGAGAGCCGGGCGTGGTGCCTAGCGAGTGACTCGTGAGCCAGGCGTGGTGCCTAGTGAGCGACTAGAGAGCCGGGCGTGGTGCCTAGCGAGCGACTCGAGAGCCGGGCGTGGTGCCTAGCGAGTGACTCGAGAGCCGGGCGTGGTGCCTAGCGAGTGACTAGAGAGCCGGGCGTGGTGCCTAGCGAGTGACTCGAGAGCCGGGCGTGGTGCCTTGCGAGTGACTCGAGAGCCGGGCGTGGTGCCTAGTGAGCGACTCGTGAGCCAGGCGTGGTGCCTAGCGAGCGACTCGAGGGCCGGGCGTGGTGCCTAGTGAGCGACTAGAGGGCCGGGCGTGGTGCCTAGCGAGCGACTCGAGAGCCGGGCGTGGTGCCTAGCGAGCAACTAGAGGGCCGGGCGTGGTGCCTAGTGAGCGACTAGAGGGCCGGGCGTGGTGCCTAGTGAGCGACTCGAGGGCCGGGCGTGGTGCCTAGTGAGTGACTCGTGAGCCGGGCGTGGTGCCTAGCGAGTGACTCGAGGGCCGGGCGTGGTGCCTAGCGAGCGACTAGAGAGCCGGGCGTGGTGCCTAGCGAGTGACTAGAGAGCCGGGCGTGGTGCCTAGTGAGCGACTCGTGAGCCGGGCGTGGTGCCTAGCGAGTGACTTGCGAGCCGGCCGTGGTGCCTAGCGAGCGACTCGAGGGCCGGGCGTGTTGCCTCCATGTAAGGGGAGCTGCAACGATGGTTAATAATCGCGGTTCATAATCTTGGCGTTCCCTCATTATTCGCGAGGGATACGTTCTGGAGACGCTCGTGACGAGTACGTTTCGTGGAGAGCGATATTGGCCTACGAAAACATACCTCTTTATTGAATCACCTTCAATAAATACATACACAAATAAGCAATTAAGTGCATTAAAAATATCGCATCTCGCACCACATTCTCTCTCATCACATCTCATCACTTGATCTCATCACTTGATCTCACCACTTGATCTCATCACTTGATCTCTCACTCGATGGAGTCGTGTAAGAGTTCCAGATGCGATTCGCGGATAGCCAAACAATCGCGGACGGCAAGTTTCGTGAATAAGGAGGGAAGACTGTACACAATTGCCCCATGTGTTGGGTTCCTGAATCCTGGAATTTTTCACTGTCAAGTGTGCCTTAAGCTCAGTTGGATAAGATGTATTAGCCCAATGTGTGTGTGTGCGTGTAGGATTATTCAAATAGTATAGGGAATTACTATTCATGACTATCTGCCTTTAATGTGTAACATCATTAAGAATTCCATTAAACTGCAGCTAATTATATGCATTATGCAAATGATTGTAGATAAATATGTTACATTGCAAGTTGAGTGAACACATTATTTTTGAATATATCGTTAAATTAACATTTCTTATGGGGATAATTGATTTAAACACCCAATAACACTGCATATATACTGTTTTAAGTATACTTTCAATAACCGTATACTGCACACTATAGCAATTCCAACTTGTTATAAATATACTTTATAGTCGTGAAATTATTTTACGTTTCAAAAAGGTATAAATTCTGTACTAATATGCAACCTGGGAAAGGAGTGGCAGAGCAGCACAGTGATGATTGCACTGTGCTTTTTATGACGCTGGTGAGTTGAACTCGATTCCCACCTTCGGCTAAACATCAACGGCGAGAGATACCCGAACTGGCCCTGCACCCTCCCGATCCCACCACACCTCATCCAGCAGTCGATTGATTTATAGGGCACAGGATCAGCACGCAAATATCGACACTCGCTTTCAAGTTAATGTTACGATTTACTCTAAAATAACAGCTAAATCAAATTATAATGTATGTAATGTTGCTATAATACTGTCAGTGACAGTGATGGTGCCAAGACTGTTGGAACACACGTGCCACTCAAAGCTTTGGGGGTGGCTTAGGTGGATTCGACAGAGGCCATCATATGCGTAAGACACCTACCTGCTTGGGTAACTAAATGCACTTTAAAATGCAGTACAGCAAGTGGGTTCTTGGCACAACTGAAAGGTTTCAGTCACGTGCATGGGGCTTCACGAGGTACTCTCGCTAATCGCAAAAAAAGAAACCTCTAGAAGGAATCGACCAGAAATGCCAAGCAGGGGCCTCCTGGAGAAGTCTTCAGGATCAATTTGAGGCCTTCCTGGATAAATTAAGAATTACCAATTGTAAGCCATTCTGTGGCAAAATAGTGCATACGTGTGTTTAACAAAAAACACTCTTTTACAGGGCTATTGTATGAGAAACTCCCTCACGCTTTGTTGATCATGTTTTTATTTATTTTTGGTCGCGTATTTTAGGACTGTGGTCAGTGTAGGTTGCCAGGTCCAGTTCAGATATCACTGAGGTTAGCCGTGGCCGGAAATCAAACTCAGGCCACTGCGTTCAAAGTACAGTAAGCACTCACCAACGCAACACCCGTATGTTGTGTGTTTGTACAACGAGAACAGAGTGGAGACTCGTTGTATTTTGCAATGGGTGAATATTGTTTAGCAGAATTAAGAAATAAAATGTGTTTGAATGTACGGAAGCACGTATTGCTTACACACATAACCGTCGCCAAGCGGTGATGTGCTGTGTACAGCTGCATCCCAATGTTTGTGGAACTTATGACGGATTATTAAACAAGTTTAAGATTTACAAAGCGCTGTAAAGTTTTTTTTTAGCGCGGAGGTGACGATTTATTATTGTGACATGACCTGTAAATAATAGGCAATGTAAACAAATGTTTGTGATAATAAACATCTGTCAAATGTGGGCCATTAATTTCCCTTCTCAATAAACAA
Organism: Petromyzon marinus; assembly: GCF_048934315.1. NCBI lineage: Eukaryota > Metazoa > Chordata > Hyperoartia > Petromyzontiformes > Petromyzontidae > Petromyzon > Petromyzon marinus. Next base: position 3,767,884 of record NC_133679.1, on the reverse strand, counting down.
TTAACTTACCAACAAGGCATTGTAGTTTTGTCATTAAAATCAATGATCTGTCATGCCACCTAGTGGAGAGCCCAAACTTCCTTTCACTTATTTGTTCAAACCAGCAAAGAAAAGCAAACGCAAGTTAATTATTAAACATGTGTGTTTTTTATGGAGTGTATGATTAACATGCCTCACACAAGTCTGTTAAACAATTAAAGGATATTTGTATTCACTGGACATAGTTGCGAAAGGAAGTAATGATTGCTGACAAAGCACCACCGTTTAAATCTGACACCACAGCAATATATCCTGGGATACAATCTCAATCCATTTTGTGGACTGAAATTGTAATTTACCATCACCCAGTTTCTGTCCACTACAGCAGGGGTCCCCAACCCCCGGGACCGCAGAGCAGGAGGTGAGCGGTGAGTCCGCGCGTGGCCCGCCCATTATTTTATTGATCACTTCCGTCCGCGCCTCTTTTCCCGCAATGCGCACTCGTCTCAGTCACAGTTTTGGTAAGCCCACAAGCTAACCCCTAGTAGCCACAATGAGTAAAAAACAAACGTTGCTGGAGAGCTTTTTTGAAAAGGGGGAAAGTCTTCCACGAAACCGGTCCCTGGTGCCAAGAAGATTGGGGACCGCTGCACTGCAGGACACATACTGGGCCAGTGCAAGACGACAATGTCTCGAGATATTTCACTCTCGATGGATATGTTCCAAGATGCATAGCATGGACGGCATTAGGAGCCCTGGAACGAGAAATTAAATGCCGCCCCATCTCTCCTGCCCATGGGCTCCGGTCCAGTTGCACCACCTGTACACTTGATAGCTAAGCCACTGATAATTACAATGCATCAGGCAATGCCAAAATCATCCAGCTAGGTAGAGGTACAGATTGAGCACACCTCTTCCCATTCTGGAAGGCTGTTGTAAATCAAATCCCAGTCAGGTGTGAACTCGGCCTTCTCATCCATCCGGGGACAATACAACGAAGCAACACAGAGTGGGAAGTCCAACATTTGTTCTGGACAAACTGGCACCCCTCCATTGGAATGTGGAATTGCCACGACGAGCTCCACGGGAAACCAACAAAGATGAGCGAATCGAACTGAGGCCGGTGGGTTCAGTGTGCCACCTTCGTCAGCCACTCTGACCCAGACCGCTGTAACAATATATGCAAACGTACCGCGCGCTCTAATGCTCTCTATTCAATGGAGGTGATATTTGGCAGGTGTGCTGATGAAGGATGACAGAACTGAAGGCCCTCTGCGGGCTTGGTGTGGCAGGGCTGGTAGGTTGGGGGAGGTGAGAAAGGAGCGGGAGATGTGTTAAGTGACCTGGCTTGTGTATGTTTGGCAGATTGCCTGACTGATGGGCATTCTAACTTACCAGGAAACACCTCGTTCATTATGAGTGAGCTAAGCAGTACCGATGATTCATTGTACAACACAGTCATAGACTGAATAATGCACTGCCCAAAATACGGCCAAAAAGAGATATTTATACATGTAGCCTAAACGTCAACACTGCCATACTTGTACGCATATTATTGCAGCCGTTGTGGTCGAGTGCCTCTCTCGTAATCACATGGTTGTTATTTAACATCCTGGTTGAGATTGATATCCCATCATTGCTGGGTGGTTGGTAGAACATGTTTTACTTTTGTGGATGCTGAACAGTGTTATTTCGGACAAGCGACCGTCCACCATGGGAAAGCGTAAAATGTCATAGCTGGCTCTGTTTAACCATGATGTGGCATAGCATACTATTATGTTGAACGTCAAATTCTTTCGCACCGTACATAGCCACGCGTGCTAATTGGAGGTGCGGGCAAAGGACAACAGACTGAACACAAAAAGCACTTCTAAAGAAATACGTTTTAAATTCAGATTTCAAAATACATATGGCTCCTCGCGGCTGATAAACTATTGACACAATTGACACTTTTCGTGACAGCACAGTCCTATAGTCACTTCAATGGAACTCTTTTTCTCAACACTCCAGTGTACATCGAAGCAGGCTGTTCCTAAAAGAATGAAGAAGAAAAACACCACATTCATGTAAATCAACTGTCAACCTACAACGGCTGTTGCAGGCTCTGCGTTGGAACAAGGATGCTTGAGTTGGAAAAATGGGTTAAAGCTCACGAAACATATTTAAACATAAAGGGCTAATGGGCGAACATCGCATAACAAATGTGTGGCCTGGCCTGTGTGCTAAAGATCACCGACTGATCTCTTAGCACGGAAATGTAGACCTTTGTGAACGAAGTCTTTTATTGACCGCAAGAAGGGGAACTTCGATCAATCTCAATTAATAACATCGCACTGCAAACACCACAACACATTGCATGGCAAATATGAAATGGCTCTCGAATATAAGAGGACAGGGCTCACTGCGTTGGACAGGTAATCTTGTTCATTTGTGTTGTTGCTATGTTTTCAGCGAAAATGCTTTCTAATTTGAAATTCTGAGTCTTTAGACATGATGTAAAATTAATAAAGGGAGACAACTGTCAGCCAAGTGTATTATGGAATTCTATGTTTGACAATTTTCTGGGTTTATTTTTCCATTTTCCTAATTTATCGAATCATTCTGGCTTGTCCACGAAAATGCCATCTTTGCCAATAGTTTTTTTTCTATTAAATGTGTAACATGCTGCGTAATGAGTCCGTGGTGAAAAGTCCACATTCCTATGACAGGAAGCAAAATATTCAGCGTAATCATTGCTGACTTACCAAAATCAGCAACGTTCAAGTTACCGCTTTCAAATCGCAAACATGTTAAGCGCGGCGGTCAGCTGATGCTCACGATGTTTTAAATTAAATAATAACAGCAGCCTGGTTGGGCACTGGAACAGTGTCCCCGGATGGTATGAGGAATCTAGATAAGGTTTGAAGCTTTTTCTTTTTTTCTTTCGATTCTTCTTCTTCATAGTATAAATGTTGTTTGCCTCTTAAAAGATGATTCTTAAATATGTTATTGTTAGTTTTAATGTTAGGTTAGAAGAACTTAAGTCTGTGCTCTCCAGTTGCCTGGGTGAAAAGTGGCAGGCTAAGTTTTGGCAAATCCTGGCCAGCAGGCTCAATAAACTAAACATCCTGCTGCAAAATAATACTTGTTTCATTACACTCTGACAAATGATGGGTTAACAGGTGCATTTAGGTAGACAGATATTGCATGTAATCACTGTGTCGAGTCTACTCAATTCTTACTGCTTTGGCAAATGTACTCAAATTGATTAAATAATTTATTTTTTAATCCTGAAACTCTATTATGTTCATGCAATACGCACATGACTTACAAATGAGCAGAGACACAGTTTGGTGTTTCAAACTTTTATAGAAAGAGATTTCCACTAATGAATAGTATTAGAACGATATGGCCAAGACAATTGTAAAGAGAAAATAGAACCCTAGGCAAACACTATCAATCAGTTCATATATTCTGACGGCCAGCTCTACTTTATCACGCACAATTCCATTCCATTTTTTATTCATTTTTTTCTCTCACTATGCTCGAAATGCCACAGGGTTACGGGACTAATATAAGTCGTTTCAATATATACATTTTTTTTACAAAGCATGCAATCACCAGAATACTGCTACACTCAATTTCTCCCACAATAATGCATTACACATTTTGATATATCTGTAATAAAATAAATTACAAACAAAGAAATATGTGAATAGACCGACGACTGAAAATATGGTTCTCTGTAAAAAATAATAAATTCCTTGTTTGAATCCAGTAAGTTTATACCAAACACAGTTTCTGGGAAAAAAGAGTTGCACACACATTGATGTTTTATTAATGCCAGCATAGAGGACTTAATGTCATGAATGTGAAATTTATGATTTGCATTTGTTTGAACTAAAAGCTTTTTTTTTTACAAAACTGTGGCTCCATCTGTAAAGTGAATGCAGAAATTAATTACTCCTTTAGTGTTTTTGAATGTCATGTATTAAAAATGAAGTGTGCACATGCATCTGATGAATACATATCATCTTCTGCAAGTGTTGTCACTTGCAATACCGTAGCTACGAATGGGTACTGTATTCAGTTACTATCCAGTTAGCCCTGTACATATCGACAATTATATTTTCAATAATTATAAAAATAATATTACAACTGGGTTGGGAGTTATTCTGTAATAATTCTAAAATGGTCAATGTGCATGCTTGGACCTGTTGGTGCTTGGAAGTGTGGTTATTGTTAACTCCCAATATACGCCCCATGCCATGTGGGTTATGGGGATTATTTGACCATACTTCCCCATGCTGGTCAGTGCAGGTTGGTGACGGTCAAGCACAGCTTCCAGAGCATAATTCAATATAACAATGGATTTGTCCGCATATCCCTCTGCTGCTTTGTAGTCCCACAACAGTCTCTGTTTAATGCGTGTTGGTCAACCCTTCCAAGCATTATCTCCAGTCTAAACCCAGCTTCGCTTGCGAGTTGTGACGAAATCAGGTGCATTATGGGTGATTTGGTCCAAGGAATTCGCAGCCTGGTTTATCTATCAGATGTGCAAGTCAACAAATGTGACGTTCTTAACCTTGAGAATGAGTGTTCACTCAGTTTTGTCTACAACAAGAGCGTGCAAAACATTTTACCAACTAAAAAAAAACACTCGAATGGAAAATGCAAACCATATTTATTCAGCCATCGTGCAAAGAAACTAAAATTCCGGAAAAAAGACGGACATGGAAAAATATATTGTTCTAAATTAGAATGTTAACAGTATAATAGATGTGCAAACACTGGCGAAGATCGTTCGTGGGATTTTTTTCCTTCAACTCAGAAAGTTTTTTTTTTACCCCATGCCCATTAAATGTGCTGGATTTCAGATACCTTTGGCTCTCTTCCAAACCTTACTACCCAGTGAGATCATGCCAATTTACTGGATGGCTGTGCTGTAGGTGTGGCAAATAGTACCAGCTGTTAGCCAGGACATGTCTCTCTGGAGACATTAATCCTTCAAGGTGACACTAATTAATTCATCCTTCTGTCACTTTGCTCTGAGCGTTGTGTTTCCTCAATGTCTGTAAGGCTTGCAGGGGGGGAAAAGAGTTGGGAGTAGAAGCTTTAAGCTTTTGGGAAATGAGAATTGGACTCCCTGTTGTATGCCTCAACTGACAAGCAGGGGAGGGGGCAAGCCCTTACTCATCCAAATACTTTAAAACTGTACATCAAAAAAAGAGGTGTCCATCCAGGTGGCTCAGAGGTCAGGGGGCTTTGCCGGCATCAAAGGGACTCTCCTGAGTTTGAATCTCGATAGCCACGTGTGCTTAAACTAGGTTAATCTCGAGTGAGTGAGATTATGGTTCCTTCCCAATTCACCATTAACTGCACACATACACAAGAACACCTCATCGTTTTGCACTTAATTTGGCTTTGCACTGAATTTGGATAAAAATGTCAGCTCTGTCAGCCACATATAAATCAGTTTGACTATTGTGTAACAATCTCATGGTGGAGTGTATGGGAAAGTGCGACCACTAGTGTGTCAAGGATGAAAAGGCCACTTCAGAGGTTTTTTGGGGGCGGTCCTGGTGAAAATATTTAATTTCGAAGCCGGACACTTACACATGGGGACCAGTGCTCTGCGGGTATTCCAAATCGATTGCTCATCGAAAAATCGTGGAAAATGACAGGGAAAAAAAATATTTTAACAAACATTGTAAAGAGACACCGCAACATTCACGTTTACCTTTACAATAATGACGCACAAAGGCAAAATGTAGAACTTTAAAAGAAATATATATCTTTGGTAATTTCAAGTTTTCACTGAGGTCCTTTGTGCCCGGTGTTTTGAGGGTAATTATTTTTTTAAGTTAGTCTCTCATTTCTGCTCACTCCAGATTTTAAGTGCAATGTAACATAATCCGTTTTATATTTTTTTTTATTTCGAAGTAGCATAATTTACCTGATTACTGTTAAGATTTGTGTCTTCAAATTAACCAATGTTTGATTAACATTTGAAGCCAAAACCGAAATATTAGTATACCGTGGCACTCAGCAGTTTTCTGGAGTATGTTCTGTGAGTTGGCTGTTACCATCCTCACATTTACTCAATCAGCAAGAAATCTAACTGCACAGCCAACACTTGCATGAAATGCTTAACTCTCAAAAACGGCGATGACGAAAGAAAGGTGCTGGAAAAAATGTATCGATTCATTTAGTCGCTTCTTAAATGGCAGTTGAACAACAAAACACTTCTCTTGAAAAGTCCAGCCACATGACAAAGCACAACTTTAAAAAAAAAGCTATCCCACCATCAACGTATTAAATGGGGCTTGAAAAATACCACCAGCCCCAGTCAACCCGGGTCGAGCAGGCTGCGTGGTCAGGTGTGGCTAATATAATTAACTAAATGATTCATAGTGGGCCGTGGAACTTGCATTAATTATATTGGCCACACGTGACCTTGACACTCTTTTAAAGAAAAAACAAACCCACACATGGTGAGCTCAGAGCAAAGGGATAAAACCGTCCATTGGCAGCTATATGGCACTTTCCCAAAAAAATCAATGCCCTGTCGTTGCCCTTTGCTTTCCAGGATGTTGCACCAATTAACAATATTATCTCCTTTCTCGTCAGCGGTAGATCGCACTCTGAAGAATTTAAAGCAACCAGTTTAATAAGCGGGAAAAAATAGAACATGCGATCATATCCGACTTGTGGCAAGATCCAACGGCATCACTCTATGTAAGGGCCTAATTTGATTAAAAAATATTCTCCATTGATTTGTGTGCAAAAAAGATTTGGCAGAAGACTGCTGCATTACCGCATTTCTCAGTAACCTGGCCTCCTCTCGGCATCCCCCTTGTTTAAAAGGCATTTTGCCAAAAGTAAAATAATGTTACCTGGACGATACCCACTATTATTTATGTTTTTTTAGTTCTGAAATGGCAAATACATTCAACTAATGAATCGATTGTAAAAAAAAAACTTCGAATTTCACATTGACATCATCAATGCTAAACAATCATTCAAAAATGTAATCAACCTCATGTGTCTAAATGGGCGGTTATTTCAATGAGCTGCACATTGTATGGTGGCGAGATGGTAACTACCTCCCCTGGTATACAAGAGATCGTGGATTCGACCCTGACGCCTGTATGTTTGGAGTTGCATGTCTCTCTCCCCGTGGTCACATGGATTTTTGTTCGGATCCTCTGGTTTTTCCCTCCACATTTAAAATCAACATCACGCGTCAAGAGTCTTTGTGGCTGCTATAAAAGTCCACGTGATAAATCACTTCGTTGAGCCATCATTTGTGGCCACGTAGCTTCTGAAAAAGATCAACATTAATCTTAGTTTTTTCGGTAAAGTCACGTTGAAGGGAAACAACAAAATAATAAAATATATATAAAACAATAAAACTATATATATTTTATTATTTTGTTGTTTCCCTTCAACGTGACTTTACCGAAAAAACTAAGAATATGAATTACTGCAGTCACGAAAGCTTTAAATCAAAAGATCTACATAGCTCAGTCGGCCTTACCTGGTAAAATAAAAAACAGTTGTGGTTAATTTTATAATAGTTTACAGTGTGCTATTTGTATTCCATTCATTGAAATAATATATGATGGGCGAAACCGATTCAATATTTCTCCCCTCTTTCATTCAAATCAACGAGCAGGATCGTGCCTCCAGCATCACAGCATGAGACGGATCTACATCCATGCAGAGCTCTCTCAGTGAGCAGTGCATCCGATTGTGTCAAAAGAATGGCACCGGGGAAAATTAGGCCACAAAACTACTGCGGAAGTACGGCCATTGAGCCAGGTGATGGTGGTGGCTACGTGTGCCAGTAATCCAGTCCTTTTCAGGCAAGGGTTGGTGGATCCCACAAATGTTGTGAAACTCCCTTCCCATAGGCGTCAAGGTGACATGCCCTCCTCGCTCACCAGAAGCCTCTACAGCAAGTGGACTAATCACCATCTGTTTTGGTCTGTGCAGGGATAGAGCGTTGCCCCCTCGCACGCGTGGGTTTTCTCTGGGTGCTCCGGTTTCCTCCCACTTGTATGGGCACCCATTACTTGACTGAAAACATCTTACAATATAACTATCCTCATCGAAGACCATGAAATCGGCGACCCACAGCAGTTACTGCACCAACGACTGCAAATAACACTTATTCACACTTGGCGAATGAAATATGAGAATCCCACAGTTGCTATACATTTTTTTCTGGATGTCATATCAGGCAAGAAAAAAAAAACCCAGATTTATTTTATGCTAAGGGCTGCCTGCAAAATGTGCTAACTGCGTACAAATTAAAAAAAAAATCTCTAGCCTCAGGGTGACACCAGGAATATATAACGATGGTGTTAATCAATATCAAGCAGTGAATTAATCAGAAACATGTCAGAAAGACGTGACACATTGCTTCCTTATGCATTACCTCTTGAGGTGTCAGGACAGCTTGAAATTTTTCTGCTACTTTTTTCGGAGCAACATTCGCAGAATTTACACGACCCTCATCGCCGGGGAATAAACAGTGGTCAGATTAAATATAAGCGATTGTATAAGTTTAACAGCAACGCATTTTGGTGGTTTGCTAAATTAGATGAACAATTTCGCTGTGTCACCGACACAGGCCTGCACCTAAGAAATGGACACGTGACTTTTGCGATGTAAGAAGTTTTTGTTTTTCTTTTGCCGGTTGAACCCTATTTATAATTATTCGTTTCAATGCGAATTACATTAACCTCCAGCTTCCAGAAACCAGCCGACCAATCACCATCATTTCCCCATTTAACCAAAATCAATGCAAGACCACAAAGTAATGGCGTAACGTGATTGGTCGGTTGCTCTCTCTCGCGGTCGAGGCATTTGTACACAGAGGAATTGGCGCGTGCGTCCAAAGAATCGCATCTCTTGTGTGGTTCACTGCATTTAAGGTATCGTTTTTTTGCGGTAAGTCAACATGGCTAGTCCATGCGAATTAGGGGCGTTTCCACTCATCAATTCAGAGCCACAAATGGAGATTAGAACTACACCAGTGCGGGTGCGAATATGAAGGCACTTTTACTTTATTATACAGAAATATCTATTTGTAGATACCCCACTTGAATAATAGTGAGACATTATAGAGGAAACTACATTTCATTTCAAAGCCTCTACAAGTCACGCACCAATCTTAATACACATATTATTGAATTGTATAACACTCCTCTGTGAAGAAATGGAACCTTTGCTATCACAAGTCAACAATCTGTAAGGGAGTAAAAAATTAGTGGGATATTTATGGCTTGATCAGGCTTTTTATCTGCAGGTTTGAATGTGCCAAATTGGGCAAAGTGAGTTATTCTAAGGCAGTGTTGCACACTGGAAAGCCTTCACTGACCTCTCAAAGTGAGGAATTCAGATCAAGAGATGTCGACACGCATCCGGTTCCAACTCACAAAGTCACAGTTGCTGTGACCCCGTGGTACGGTATGCTTTAATTCAGAGCTTAGGCCCATTCACTTGATAGGAAATTCCCAGTAACAAAGTCGGAAGTAATGCTTGATGACTGTAACGATGATTACATCTTTCGTGAAACAATTAAAGTATTATTTTCTGGGATGCTCGCGTGCAGTGCAACACCGAACCAGGTGAACCAATTTGGCAGCTAAGACCTGTTTTTGACATTGCATTTAAGTGGCATGTAGCCACACGATGATCCATCAATTGAAGCCAATTATTACATTCATGATGCATCATTCATTGAGTCATGCACGAAACAATAAATTATTTAAAACGCATGAAAATTGTATGACAATGATTAGGCTTAAGGTGCATTTTAAGCTGACACAACTTATAAAGGAGATTAAAAATACCAAGTGATTCTTGAATCGAATCGTGACAACTCATCAGGACTTTATGGAAGGGAGAATTTAGGTCATTCGGAGAAATTATACCACGTAAACTAAGGGGCCGTCCATAAATGACGTCACGCACCTGGGGGGGGGTCAGACATTTGTGACGATATGTGCCGAGGGGGGGGGGGTTGAGAAATGTGACGTCACATCAAAATGCGCAACTTTAAATAAATATAAACACGTTCTACTTAATTAAATATACTTTTTAGTAAATGTTTTCTCCTACAACATTAGAGTGCACTACAATGACAATAGTTTAAAGCGATTTGAAGCATGTTTTATTTATTTTTGGGGGGGGGGGGGGCAGAGCTTTGTGACATCATATTTGAGGGGGGGTGTCTGACTTTTTGTGACGCTGCGTGACGAAGGGGGGGGGGGGTCTAAAATCGTCCAAAATCGCGTGACGTCATTTATGGACGGCCCCTAAGAGATGGGACAACAAATACCATATACAGCACACCCCATACATTGCATAAGGATTTCATACAGATAAAAAAAATGAATTACCATGAACATTATGTCTTTGTACTCATATTAGCCGAGTGATGAGACGAATGAGAAGGTGCTACGTGAAAAGGTCCACGCTAATTCTAACCCCTCAAATGAAGCAAAATGCATCCAGCGCTAAAGCCTGCTTTGTACCTGCTCCTTCATTAAATGTGCGTCTCTTCAGTGATTCGGTGCAAAAGCGAGGGGAGAGACGTTTACAAACTGCCGGCGCCCGATTGTGTGTTTTTTTTTTGTAATGGGCCCTGCGAATTTACAACTCGGCACTGTTAGCACTACCGCGAAAGCTCCGAACACAAGCGGAAGGAAGACAAGCACCATTGTCGGAGCTTATTACGCCACACAAATGCCTTCATTAAGGACACACTCCGTATGGACAGAGTAACTGTAATGGGCATCTTGTGAAAGTGAGCACGGTGTCTTAGCGAGCACGCCAAGTAAAGCAGCATCTTTCATAGCCGTCAACCCATACGGGTTGCTCCGTATTCGTGTACAGGGAAATTGAGATTTAGGGTCCATACGGCGTACAGCCGTTTCAATGCGGGCAACGATGTTTTTTTGTCGATTCGTTTGTGTTTCTCCCCTGCGATGGGACTTTGTAAGGATGAACGTTGAGATTTATAAGGGGCACGGCGTGACCAGTAAGGTCTGAATTGGTCTGTAATTAAGGTAGGGCACTGATAACGGGTTGACATGTTTGATCTTTACATGGTGGTCCGGATGTCTTGTGTCCCCCCCCCCCCCATTAATTGACCTCTAACATTTGTTTTCCCTTTGCATATTCATTTCTGTTTTAAATAAACCTTACTTAAAATATATATTAAGTTTTAGAGAATTAAATTGGGGATACAAGACATCTGGACCACCCTGTACATTGGGAGGTAACGACCTGCAACATCAGCAACGCAATCTAGGCATGGGTTAAAAACTGCAGTCTAGGGCATTGCCAGCTGTTACATAATACGTACGTACATAAAATACATATTATAGATCGCCATTGTTTTTAGATGTTTTCAGAACACAGTGCCCCCCCCCCCCCGCTGGGCATGTGCGTGACAATAACAATTGGCACTGTAGATGTCATACGGCAAAAAAAGTTACATGTAAATTATTAACAACGCCCGTCTAATACACCATGAGACTGTTTCATTCACGAATAACGTTTCGGTTTTAAATTTTGCATCCGCACAACGACGGTGTCGTTTCTTTGCGCCGTTGCCACGATCACGTTATCAGTGATCTCCAAGCACAGACGTTTGAACACACATACCAAGACGAGGAAAGTTCATTTCAATGCGCGCCAAGGGAGGCAGAGAAGTAAAGACTTTCCTGCCGATAGCAATGAACACCCCCATCGCAACACACCATCACCACGCTTGTGTTCACGTTGTCAAAGCTACAACTTAATAATGCACCTGCATCGCGGAGCATTTGCAAAACACAATTCAACAAACTTTATTGTAAGTAACAAACGCGGATAAAGTAGGGTGGCCAATGCCTTCCTCCCCCGCCAGTTTTAAATGAGGTGAGTTACCAACTCATTTCACGGCATTTATCACCTTCGTGTCAAGTAGTATCTCGTAATAGAACAGTGGTGGTGGGGAGGGAGAGGAGCGGTGACAGTGGTTAGCGCACTGCACCTACGACAGCCCGAGTGCAATTCCAGGCCACGACTGCCTGAAGGAGTTCTGGGTCGACCCCATCACCTCCCCACTCTGATCAGCACCGTGCTGGAGGTTTAAACAAGGCCCACCACCACCGACACATCCGGCAGTGGACTCACTAAACTACTAAGGCCGTATTTATATTGTTATTAATTCTGGAGGGCAGTATTGAGTAATGAGTAAACCCTTCTAGTTTAAAACGGATATTTTTCTCCTGCGATTAAACAAATAAGGATGAGACCATTAAATAATATTAGTTACATTTGCAATGATCTCAGTGTTATTTAAGGATGCTTTGCAGCAGATGAACTGTCATAACTCTGCACCGGAGCACGACTGGACAAAGGTGGTATATCCTGACCACTGACTCCTTGGTGCAAACTGCCCCTATCCAACAATTCTCAATATATACCAAATACAAAGATCCCCTGTGTAGGCGTAACGCACTTTGGGGGAAAGTGCTGGAAGCAAGCACCTATTAAGGCCGGCACGGCACACGAGGGGGTGGGTGGCCAGCACCACGCCCGACCGCCTTTATCTCGCCAGTGGCGATGTTTTGACATCGCACCAAGTACACCTTTGAGGCTGAGTCGTCCTAGGGAAGGCCCAGGTCTGGTTTAGATAACCACCACTGGTGTTGGCTGTGAGCAAGAATCGAACTCGGGTCGATGGATTTGCAGCACACATGATAAATGCTACACTACTGCTCCCCACAAACACATAAAGTGTGCCGTGTATAAATACACACACTAAAAGCATGTCAACCCACGAGGCTATCAGCAAAGTATACATACGTATGCCAAGCAATCTTGAGCGTATAAAAACTTAGAGACACGATGAGAATGAATGGAGAGTCGAGAGAAAGACACCGCCGCACTCCACGGTGTGCGTGCCCGTCACCTCATGAATACAGGAGGCCAACTACTTGACATCCACAACGCAAATAGCCCAAGCCAGCTTAGAGGTCACCCAAAGGGTAGATGCCCGAATGCAACAGCCTGTTTTAAACCTTTGAGGCTTGCTGGGCATTACAGTAATTAAGAAAATATTGTACCGCTGTCAATACAAATCCCTTTCTGCCTGCCAGTAATTCCAAATAGAAATATTAAATGAAAGTTCACGTTATTCAAATAATATTTAAATGCAAAGAAGGGCGTGCTGTGTGTAAGATTATTATGCTGCCCTTTTAGCATGCAATTATTTTCACGTTCTTATATTTTCATGTGACAAAGCACCGTATTAGACAACTTCTTTGACGTGAATATGTGCAAGCACTGAACAATGATGGAATTATAGAGTGCCAACTAGAGATATTTTTGAAAAGTATGCTTAATTTATTCCAATTAGTCAACGCACGCGTGTTCTTTGTCATTTTGTTTCTGATGAATGCCGCTACTTAAATCAAAAAGCTAATTTTAACAAGTGAAGGCAACATCCGTCGTATATTGTTTACGCGTCAAATGCCGTTAACTCTGAGTGCTAGAACAATATTAGATAATTTGGAGAAAAGAAAAGAGCCGCACGGTATGTTTACAAGTGTAATAGAGCCACGGCGAAATGATATATTGTCCATCGTTTGACCCCAATAAGCACTCCACCCATCTGCGTTGCACATACCCTGTATTACAACCCTTAGTTGCAGTTTCCAAAGCAGCATTGCGCTTTCAACGTTGATCATTTGGAAGCGAAACCGAACGAGTTGGTGCTCGCACTGTGAGTCCATCACATGAGATTACAGCAGTTGGGTCATGAAACAATCGCAACGTCACACCGGCGCAAGCAACCGCTTTGCCTTAACAAAGCAAAAGCATTGAGCTCAACCTCCATGCAAGTCACTTGGAGAAGAGGGCGAAAAACATGCCATCAAAACCCTGCTGGCTTCAACACCGCACCTAATTTTAACTACAGAATTCCTCCCTTCCAGCCCAGCCGTCTGAGCTATGGCTGAAATGTAAGCTCCCTTCCTCTTCCGACATGCAAGGCCCATAGCTGCGATGAAGGGGGTGATGGGGGTCACGCTGCCAGCCACATGCTGTTGTTAGAATCTGCTGCATCGTCTCCAAACAAACTGAACCAGTAACACCAACAGATGGGGCTTATTTTTATTTTGAAACCCTCTCTAACCAAACAAATAGGCAGAGGTTGGAGGAGGGGGAGGGAAACACTGGACTGTACATAGGTCATTTAATTATTTACAGGCAAGCATAGGAACTGATATCGTCCAATGAAAGCTTGAAGCAAAAAAGCTAATCGAAATTTAGGCTTCCCATAAGCATTCGTGCCATAAACACGAACGGCTGAGCTTATTTAGCGCCACCATATAACGCGAGATAAGCAAATTGAGGAGCACGTTTCTGGAACACTGTGTATGCTATAAAGCTGTAAAAAATATTTAAAGCAATGTATGTGCCTTATGCTAACATTTTTGGGGCAATATGACTTCATGAATAATATAATGGCGTAATGGTTCGCACACTAGCCGCCGAACCAATGCAATAGTTGAAACAATGGCAAACGTTTATTAAATCCATCACCCACTGCCTCTGTCAACCCAGCAGTATACATAGATACACCGTAGTAAGGTGGTGGGGTAGAGTGTGGGTACTCCCACCTCCTCCAAGACATCTGTCCAGCGTGGAAGAGTAGACCAAAATACCCTCCCGAGGAGGCTCAACAGAGCTCACTATGGTCGAGTCCCTTCGGACCAGGAGCGATGTGAGCAGCAATAAGAGCAGGGTTGCACATTTACCTTGTCTTTGTGACTTATAAAACCGAACCGTAAAAGTAATTGATTTTGCCACAGCTCAGGTACAGTTTCAGCGGTGTGGCAGCTTTAATGACACCGAGTGACCTCATTGCATAACCACATGGCTGCAACCACATGGGGGACCCCACGCTGCCACTTCCACACACCCACACCTTTGGGGTTCACACAGTAAATAATTTATTTTCACGCTAATTCCACCAAATGTCACGCTTTTCACATGCTCACGTGACGCCGCAGAAGCTGTGGGTGCGCATTTGCACTTTTAGTTCAACAATAAAAAAAACTATCAAGTCACACCCACGTCAAGAGCCCCGCTTGATACCATGAAATGCGCGACCCTCAGGACAATGCTGCACGCTTGCGAACGTGGCAGTTATGACAATTCAAGTGATCAACTTAGGGCAACATTAATTGGACCCAAAATCCAACTGTGGTG
This sequence comes from Petromyzon marinus, assembly GCF_048934315.1. NCBI lineage: Eukaryota > Metazoa > Chordata > Hyperoartia > Petromyzontiformes > Petromyzontidae > Petromyzon > Petromyzon marinus. The sequence continues at coordinate 3,752,647 of NC_133679.1, read as the reverse complement.
AACTTTGTGGCACAGTGGTTGGCACACTGCATTAGGAACCCGACGACCTTTCTACCATTCCAGACCACAGCTGACATCAGTGGCAAGTGATACCTGAACCGGTTCTGCATGTCTCCTCAGCCCACCCACTCCCCTCCACCACGCCATCCGCCACTCAACTCTAACCAGCCATAAAAAAGGTTTTTTTGGGGGTCAACCCACAACATTTACAATTCTAGCACAACGTATCGAGTGACGAATTGGCACGTTTTGTTTACGTGACAAACCTTACTAATTTTGGCTGTGTCGGGTGGTGGCGAGTTTAATGACACATATTTACGGGATCTAACCCAAAAACCTCAATTATGGATAAAATTGGTCGCGAAAGCCTACGTGTTAAACTAGCTCTAAACAGTGGGTGAAGTATGGTCAAACATTCCCCATGACCGATAAGGCATGTGGAGGCCTACATCCAGTAGTGTATTGACAAAAGGGTGGCAATTTATTCTTATTAGTATCATGAAACCAGCTATGATATCATACGACACTATTGTACGCACATATATCTACGCAAGTTAGCAAGGAGTGTTGGGCTGTAACATAAGGTTCCAGTGTTTTTTTAAAGGCAACCTTATTCCAAATTCCACCTCATCTTGAGCACACACATAACTCATATCGCATTGCAGTGGTGCGAGTGCATAAGGTGCCACAACCCCATTAAAGCATTTTCCTGGCTTTGGAGATGAAAGTCCAAAAAGGATCGCGATTCATGTTACCCAAAACTATTCCCATCGCCCGGCCGCCTTGGGAGGAGAAGGCACACGTTTTCCATTTACAACGGCGATCCTTGTGCCAGGAGCAAAGGTTTTCGCCTTGTTTGCTTCGCTTTCCCTTTGTGTCTAAACAGTCCACTACCTCCTCCTCCTCCACCTCCTCGTAGATGTCGCGTGAGCATCGGAAGGGGCCAGCGCTGAAAACTACAGAGACCAACGCTTTAGAGGAAACCAAACGGCTAATGTGGGAAGGCGCTTCTCTTCGTTGCACGTGCCTGCCAGCAAGTTAAACTTTATTTTCTAATATAGTACGTCGAAGGTAATAATAATACAGTAATGAACAAAAACTGATGTATGCATACAAAACAATTTGCTAATTAACTAGGAATTAAACTCTCACCCCAACCAACACGCACTAACCACGAAAAATGATTGATAGGATTTAACATTTCTTCAAATCGCATTCGCTCATTTGGTGTAGGAGTAAAACATATCCCACTGTTAATGAAGTGAATGTATCACGGTGCTATATGTGTGATTGATAATGTAACAGAAAAAAAAGTCGGCAACGTGAATTCGTTTCAGCTAGCTAGCAGCGCTCGGATGAAGATCTTTTGTAGTTGTGGCAGACCACAAGATAATATAGCAAGGAGAGTCGTAATGATTGGCTGCGGGGTGGGAGAAGGGTTACAGCGTCTGCTGATGAATAAAACATGCTGCTACTTAATGTGTACATTCTCCTGATCACTTGGAGAAGCCAACGTTAACAGAAGATGATATTTGAATCCTTATTAGTGCCACAGAGTCAATTCGAAATGTGGTTCGCGGTGTTAATTTCCTGTAGATGAAAAAAATAGCATAATATGTGGTACAAATACAAGTTAAATTATTTTAATTAAACATACATTCCCCCCCCCCCCCCGCCAAAAAGAAAGTCTCAACATTCCTAGACATATTTTTTTTGCACGACTTAGCAGACACAAAAAGATGTACCCCTGTTAAGTGCTTGATCACACCGTAGAGTGGATATTTCAATTAAAAAAAACCCCAATCGTGTACTGTATACAGCCCTTTCTCAATCCACTGTTGGATGAATGCCTCGTCAAGCTGAGGCTACCATGGGGCCTTTGACACATGCTTCACCGAGCCGGTCAGCGTGGGTCTGGTGAAGAGGTGGTGGTGGGTGGGGCAAGACGCGCCACTGATGTTAGTCACGGACCGGGAAATGCACTCAAGTTACAAGGTTCATTCATTTCATAATGCAGCGCACTAACCACAGCACTAACACACTCCACGCATCAAACATTTCAATGACTCTATTCACCGCGTACTCGAAAATTAGAATACCGTCATTACAAATATCGCACGAGTCTTAACACGCCCACGCCATTTTTACTGTTTAAAACGGACACAAAAAACCCCATAGAACTACATTAAAAAAAATGGTGAAAATAAATAAACTTTTACGTGAAAAACAACCCATTAAGGAAATCCTGCAATTACCTCCAGCCTTTCCATTGCTCTAGGTTTGTTTATGTACTAACAAAGGAGCAGATGCTCCCTGTTACAAAGCAGAGCAGCCAAAAGACATTCCCAAAGGTCTGATTACCAGTGTGGACCGCCTCCACATATCAGATTGCATCCATTAATTGTACGCCAGCCTAGTTAAGCTCTTGGCCTTAAAACTGTGGCTCACATTTCCCTTCTATACAGCTCTCAACATCTATGACAGATTAGCAAGATAATGGCTGCAACAGGTCGCTTAATCCTCCCTTAGTGTTATTACAAATAGCCTTCATGACCACATTCCTAATATGAATGGTCATACATGATGTGCATCAGAACAGCAGCGTTGACCAGGATGTTTTTGGAGAGAGTAGTTTTTTCTTCTGAAAAAGAATTTAACTTCCAAGTTCAGAATGCAGCTCAAAGTACTTTATTAAAACTCAAGTAAAAATGTGGCTCGTAAAAGTTATTTCAATAAACACAATCGTACATCCAAATAGCAATACATTGTTACACAACAGTGTACAAGACAGCATGGTAAATTAATTTTTGTTTTAAATTGCCACCACCATTTCACCACCACCCTTGTACTTAACAAAACACGATAAGAAAACTTTCCATTTGACACTTTGAATATATCCTTTTGGAGTTACAGAAAAATACTAGTTGGGCTGCAACCAATGTATGACACACTATAATGTAATGCGAACTACAAACAGCACCATGCAAAGGGAGGTGACAGGAATGGGAAAGAGGTGACTGCACATCTGACCCCAAGTAGAGAGAGAATCCATCACCAACCCTAACAGCTTCAACATCAAGATGAGAACCCAAGGGGCCATGGGCTGTGAACTTTGAAGCTACCCGTGGATACGTGCACTTGCTAATGCGTCTCTCGACTGCATACCTACACGAGCAACAACGTACAAATTGTGGATTTACAGTTAACGAAAAATTGCCAATTATTTACCCAGGATAGTCTTACCGAGTCTCAAGACTCTTTTAAGGACTACAGCAACGCATGTCTTTGCCATGCTGTAATGAGTAAACATAGTTCAGCATATGAGCATTTTGTCTGCCCATTTAGGAATTCTTTAGGTTGCTTAATAGCATGGCATTTAGCATGCTTGCCACGAAGCCAGCTTGCACAGTCTCAACGCAGTGCTCCGAATTCTGCCTCTGCAAGGGAATGCCGAAGGAAATTACCATTCGTACGATCTGTGGTATAACAATAACATGATGTCAAGCTCAAGGTCCACCCCTGCCATTGTTTGCTCACACGACAGCTGACGAAAGGACCTCCTCTAGATGTGGCTGTCTAGCGCTTTCTAGAGCCCCATCTAGAGAGGACCGGGTTCCCAGCAGTGGCGAGACGTTAACTAACTCACCTGGCATACAGGAGGTCGTGGGTTCGATCCCGACCCTGACGATGCCTCTATATTTAGAGTTTGCATGTTATCTCCGTGGTCACGTGGATTTTGCTCTGAATCCTCTGGTTTTTCCCTCCACATTTAGAAACATGCCTTGAGAGTATTTGGCTGCTATACTATGTCCACATCATCCACTTCATTTGGCTATCATTTGCAGCCAGGTCGCTCCTGAAAAAGAGCTATACAGCTCAGTTGGCCTTACCTGGTCAAATAAAACATAGTTTTAGTTTATACCCTTCCATGCTGGCCAAAAGCCTTAGAAGAGTTGGGAATACTCACACTTTATCCCACCACATGCAAACTTGCTGGCCAACTCACCGTGGAGGTCCCATTTTATGCAGTTGGCTGGACAGAGGCAGAGAGGCCGGGCGGTGGTGGGGTTGGGATTTAAGAGATATAACTGGTACATGCCGGATTGCATGTCCAGTGTGCTCACCATTACACCACACGACAGCATCGACATGAAGCAAGATCCAACAATAGATGTAGGCATGGTGGCACATGTCTCCAATGCACCTGGATTTGGGAAATATGATCCCAAACGCAAAAGCTGAAGGGCTATGCGATGACCAGTATACGGTAGCTAAATAAGTAGGATGTTGAGTCATATCCACTTATATGTGTGTAGGTTTTCTCTGCATAATCTGGTTTACTTTTGAGTGCGAAAAAAATGGCATAAAACTATGACAAAATAATCCAAAGAAGGACCTTCCTGAATAAAAAAAAACCCTAATGATTCTTCATGAGACCTTCCTAGGAAAACAAAATAAAAATATTAACTCTCCACCAGAGGTTAAATGCTGTTTGAACATTCAAAAAAGTCAACGTCGCTGTGCTCAAATGAGCAATGAAGCAGCATTCATCTCCACGAGATGCCCTAGACCAGTGGCGGAAGCCCTGTGCTGACAACTGTGCCCCTGCTCCACAAACCTCACCGAGTAATATCAACCGAATAATGGTACTAATGCCATCTATTCATCTTGGCAAGAATCATCAAGTCTCAAAGACTCAATTTCAGGAGGGTCAATAATTGAAATGTTTGGCCATGTTGGGGGTGGGGGGCGAAGGAACTGGAGTGCCCTGGGAAAGCCCAAGCGATGTCATTTTAACAGGTTAACATACTCAAAGCCCCACTCAGATGGATTCAAGAATCCATTGCTGTACGGCCATCTCCTGGTCACCACATAGTCAACCTACACATTTTCCTCTCTCTGGATCCTCACGAACATCTCTGGAGACGGGAATCGTTATAAATGTTACGAGGAAAAGAACAAGGCGCTTAATTATCATCAGCCATGACCTATCAACTGTTGGATGAACACTTCCCCAAGTCATTACCATCTCTCGTGGTATCACGATTTAACAATCATCAGACATTTAATGCATTAATTAATTGCGATTGTTATTCATAACAATACGAATACAGTACTTAACGGGCAGGGAATTAATATTTAAATCATCTGTCGCGTTAATGTCAGGGTCAATTGTAATCCTGAAATGGATCATTTAATAAATGGAGTGTACTCCCCATGGTGAATACATATTTCCAAAAAAAATCTATTAATTCGTGTGACTTTCTGTTAAATGGTCTATAATCATGTTCCAAATTCTGTTTCGTGGCAGAGTGGTTTAATCACACTCACGAAAATAATCCAGCGCGAGGAGTAATTAAGGTTACACGAGTCTGCGTGTCCGCTGTGCGAACCAATCCTGATGTGTACACGGATATGTTGTTTTCGATGTTATCATCAGTATCCATCATTTCGAACATAAATTATGCATCGAGCACGCACAAGGGATAGAATGACACTGTAATCACGGGTGACATTCTGCGCCAATCCTGTTCCAGTGTAAAATGTACCCCTCCGTACAGTATTGCCATTGAAATATCTCTAATTTCACTACAGTTCAAGGTAAAGCCACTTACACGTATTGTTTAAGCGATGTGTTGACGTGCTATATGTTTACGCGCGGAGTGAATATCGAGGCGAATGTCAGCTGTGCATACAATGCTCACAGCAGGTGGAAAAAAACATCCCTCCTTTATTTTCAGGGGACACGTACCCTACCTCGCGGATGCGCGCCAACACGGTGGTTTCAAAGTGCTGGTGCCACCCACACTTTATCTCACCAAAAAGCATAATTCAAATGGCCTGACTCGTTGCGTGTGCCGACAAAATGGTATCGCAGTCGGGCAATGAGATTTGTTTTATGGCCTTTTTCAGAACTTGCACGCCCATCAGAATGGGGATATGTTTGCAGGCTTCCCTCCGGAGAGTATGGATGTTGAACTTCTTTCTTGCTGTAAGTAGCCAACCGTGCTTATCGGAGGTGCGGGGAAAGGACAATAAACTAGAACACGAAAAAAAACTGTTCTAAAGAAATGAGCTTTCAATTGAGATGTCAAAGTGTCTATTGCTCCCACTGCATTCCTAAACTATTGAGAACACTTGACAAATTACGGCCACTTTTCATGACAGCACAGTGTTCATGGTCACTTCAATCGAACTATTTTACTCGACACTAGAGGGAGCCCCTTTATGCAGAGCTCATCACACATGAACAACAAAAGCTATATTACACTGCACACAGTGGTATCCCAGATGAACGAAGACAAAATAAAGCTGTTTTTTTCTTGAATGCAATAATTGGTGACCAAGGCCGAGATCGTCAACTCTGCTCCACTTGAGAAGCTGGTTTAAATCACAAGTGGCAGCCTGAATATTGTTTGCACCCAGGATCTCATCAGCCATGCCTCTGAAATGAAATGGGCAGGAGTCGCCGAATTTAAATACCGCCTGGACTGAAGTAATGCAGGACGGAGGATTTTGCTCTGGGTTTCAACATGCTTTGAAAGCTCCTGCTGGTTTGTTCTGCAAGTGGCCTCTGTACCAGAGGGGGGTCACGTGTAAATACACTTTGTAGTTGTAGATGTAGCCATTCCCTAATCAAGCAATTCTTGCCGTTGCTTGTTTGAGATAAAACAGCACAGTTCTGATACGGTGCACACCATGAGCACATTCGTAAATTCCACGTGAAATCATTAAAAACACGAATTCATCCCCGCGTTTTCAATATCCTGGAAATTAGTAAGATGTATGCTCATAAAAAAAAACACACGCTAGAGGAAAGAAAATCAGAGTGAATGTGTATAAGAAAGTAGCACTCTACGACTGATTACAAGACGACAATAATGGTCCTATTTTGAGCTTTACTTGGCCACGGCTGACGTGTTGACGCGTTCTCAGGACCGGTTTGTCCAGAAATGACACGCGGCATGAACAACCCTTCAGTGGAATGGACTTGAATTTACTGCGGCTGTTGACATGGCATGCCGAATGGCTAATGGAAGAGAACCACTCAAGCTAGCATCGTCGCATCTTAACTCTTGCGTGATGACCGCGATTACCAATGTGTTCTAGACGACACCGGCAGTCCCCGTGTAGCTTTTTTGTATTCCCTGCTCGTTCGCAACAATGCCCTCTCTCTCTGCCTGTTTTTGTTTGCACATCGCTCGAAGCTTGTTTGGTCGGTTAAACGTTGTAAAACTGCTTGAAATGCTGGGCTGTAATACCACGTCTGGGCAAGGCTGCATGTGGCTCCAACAATTAGCAAACAAGCTCAACAAATAGTCTGCCACACGTGGTGCATCAAAACTACAAAATAACCCCCCTCCGACCGAAGCAAGTCTCGAAACTCTGGACACTCGACAAATGTCACGTTATCATGGGACTTCCTTTACCAGTACCAAAATATGATCATAGGTTTTCCCCTTTTTTTCTGGCAACAAAACAAAGTAAAGTCACGTAGAATTTCCCTTCTACGTGACTTTACCGAAAGAACCAAGAAGATGAATCCCTGCAGTCACGAAAGCTTTAAATCGAAACAAAACAGGTGTTAAGATGTTAAAACACCAAACTGAAACCTTTCACAATGAATCATGTCTGCATTAACCACAATACTTGTGGTCAGAATGCAAAAAAAAACTCTGATAATATATGCATTGTCTTTTTTTTTAGTGTGGTGAGGCCGTCATCCAGCAGTGGATTGACAAGGGGTTATATATTGTATACAGACGTGGCACTGCATGTGAATGGCCTGTGCAGGCAACCGCGTTATCATAACACGACTTTGTGCAGCCAATTTGTCTCGAAATCCACGCAGCAATGGGACACTGCATTGGCATTGATTGCACTTTTCTGTTCCTGGCGAATTATTATCATTACTCCGTCAATCCCTTTGGGGTTTTCTTTTCGTATCCCAATCACCATTCTCGACGAGCAAGTCTGAATAGTTGTCCTTCGCTAGACTATCGCAATGCGTGGCAGTATATGTTTTTTTTATATATACTGCAGTACGTTACTGGAGTGTCGTCCACAGTGGCAGGTGATATCAGAAGCCGTCCTCGCTAGGAGTCCTAATACACCACCCCACCCGTCTTCCTCCCACGCTCACCAATCCGCACCACTGGCCAAAGTGGGGAAGTATGGTCAAACCAAACAACCCCCATGACCAACATTGCGACTGACATAGCGTAAGGGGCCGTCCATAAATGACGTCACGCATCGGGGGGGGGGGGGGGTCAGACATTTGTGACTCCGTGTGATGAGGGGGGGCGGTCAAAAATCGTCCAAAATCGCGTGACGTCATTTATGGACGGCCCCTAAGGGCGAGCCATCATCCAGCAGTGTCATGACAGCACGCAGTACCGTCCACTTTTACCACCCACGCATACATGTCTAATACAATTGCCTCCGCAAACAATGGCTTATATCACAGTCGAAGGCTGTATATGCTTACAGTATAATTTTATTCTGCGTAGCTGCTGGGTATAAAGCAGAAGCGCAACAGCGAAGCGCAACAGCGAAGAGCAACGTGAAGTGAAACTGACGGTCACTCTTCTTTTGCCAGATGTGGAGGGGGGGGGCACTAGGTCTTGTCCAGCAATAACCAGGCGAATAGAAGGCACCATAATGCAATTCGTAAGAGGGCAAAGTAATATCGCCCTGCAATTGTCATTCTGTAGCAATTCTGCTCAGCGGCCAGGCTGTGCTGCTGCTAGCTCCTGATACGTCAAACCCGAACAGGCAGACCAAGCCAACGCGCGTAACTCTCTCTCTCTCTCTTCCCTACACACCGCAGTCCGAACTGTTCACTCTAACAATGCAATGGTTAATTTACATCGCGTTGTCAATCCACCGCTAAATGATGGCTCCCCCACGCCGTGTCTGTCACGGGGGTTATTTGGCCATACTTCACTAGGACAGCCACGACGAGCTGGCGAAGGTGGTGGAAATGGACGGGGAGGTGAGTTAGTTGTCAGAGGACCGGTTCGGATATCACTCGCCGCTCATGGCAAGCCGCCGGCGCCGTGAATTGAACTCAGATGCCGGGCTCGTAGTGCAGCGCTCTCGTCACTGCGAAACAACCCCGCCACCATCGCCACCTTGCCTCCCTCCCTCCCTCCATCAGTGATTTTGCCTCTCGAAACGAAAAACTTACATTAAGCCCATTTGTTTTCTATCTCGGTATTTCGACGTCGCGTTCTGAAGGTTGCTTGTTTTAATGTCCACACTTAAGCAGCTGTAAGGCGTACGCCTTAACCACCCCACGTTTTGTTCCATCGTGCGATGTGCATCGTGACATGCGATTTGTGCACAGCACAGAATTTTGGGTGAAGAGTGAGTGGCGATTTAGCGTGCTGCGCGTGCGATGAATGCAGCCACCAACCTACATTCGATTCCGAACCACGGGTAACATTTGACTTGATATTTGAATCGGTTACCGGTAAGCGCCCCTGGCCATGCCCTTCCAGATTTTGTTTTATTACCAACCCAAACTGACCAGTGTGGTTACATATGGTTAACCCCCCCGACCCCACCCCGGCAGACCCCAAACGGCATAACGGAGAATTCCTCCAGCAGCGGATAATGTTTTTAAATTATAATTATGACGTGCATGAATGCCGCCTAATTTGATCCCGGGGCTCAATTCACAAAATCAATTGGCATCAACCAGTTTCAATTGTAAGGACGCCCAATTGCCCCTGCACATACACGTAAAAAAAAACAAAATACAAAGATCCCCCCGTATAGCCTCGACAGACTGTTGGGGCAAGTGCTGTTAGCGAGTAGCGCCTATGAAGGTCAGCACAGCACACGAGAGGGTGGGCAGAAACCACGCCCGGTCGCCTTTGTCTCCCCAGTGACGATGTTTACACATCGCACCAGATACTCGTTTGAGGCTGAGTCGACCAAGGGGAGGCCCAAGACTGATTCACAAATTCGTCACTGGTGGTGGCCATGAGCGGGAATCGAACCTGTTTCGCCCGGTTCGTAGCGCAGTGCGCTAACCACTACACTACTGCTCAACACACACACAAGGACAAAGATCCCCCGTATAGCCTTAGCAGGCTGTGGGGGCAAGTGCTGTTAGCGAGCACACACACAAGCGCGCACACACACACACTAATACACGCACGCTCTCGTCCGGGTCTCCCTTAGTAACATGTACGACTCTTGTGGGTGGAAAGTGATTGAGCTCAAAGTTAAAACTGTGAAATGAGGCGGATCAACTCACAATGGTTTGCTCGCAGGGCCCTTCAATTAACAAATACAATGCCCACGCGATGCATGTCGCAATACGCGTGTAAGTGCGTGCGTGCGTGTTCTGACCAAGGGCAGTCATCCGAAACGTCGAGACGATAAATTCATCTCGGTGACCGGAACGCAAAATAAAAACCAATTCTGTTTCTACTTACACATAACCTGTAACCTATTGTGCGCATGACAGACATTGTGATCCGCGCGCGCGCGTGTGTGTGTGTACATATTGTAAGTGTGTTGTTTCACCCAGCATCCTCGCAGGCTAAAAGGAATGCGTATGTGGGGTGTGTGTGCGTGTGTGCGTGTGTACTTCAGCTTACGACCACTTGCTGAGCAAAGTATGACGGAGGATGTTTAATCACGCGCAGTATGCACATCGAGTAAAGTGAAATCTGAAATCAAGGCAGCAGATCGAGCAGCAGCGGAATGCGACGGCCTCCCATGCCCTTATCGGCTAAGTCAAAAATGTGGTTAAGAGTGACAAGGAAGGGAGTGCACGCGATGACGGGATGAAGATTACATCAGCACCAGCGCTCGAGTGTGTGTGTGCGGGGTACTGTGTCAGTGCGCGCGCGCGCGTTCGCTCGCCTGTGCTATTATTCAATGTAAAGATGCGTCCCTGATTGTGGAAGGGCCTCCACCACAGGGTCAATTGGTCTACTCTTCCACCGTAGAGCCGACGCGTTGGAAGAGATGGGCGTACCCACACTTTACCCCACCACAAGCGACCTCCCGATTGACTGTGGTGTAACCCCCCCCCCGCCCCCCATTTATTTCTGCTGGGTGAACAGAGTCCGCGGAGGGGATATCCAATAAACTTACACCGCAGCCGCGCCGTGAGATAGAATCGAACCGACGACTTCTGGATTGCATCTTCCCGTGGTGCTGCTAACCATCGCTCCACCGCAGGTCCCTTGTCAGTGCATGTCACAGGCTGGGATAGGACGTGTCAGTGCGGGGAGCGGTAGTGTAGCTGTTAGCGCGCTGCGCTACGATCCCGGCGACCCGAGTTCGATTCTCGCTCACGGCCAACAACACAAGCGACGATTGTCTGAACCGACCCCGGACCTCCCCTAGGTCGACTCAGCCTCAAACGAATGCCCAGTGCGATGTGTAAACATCGGCACGAGGGAGACAAAGGCAGCCGGGCGTAGTTGCTGGCCACCCACCCCTTCCTGTGCCGTGTGGCCCTTCATAGGCGCACGCAAACAGCACTTGCCCCAACAGTCTGTTGAAGGCTACAGGGGGATGATATTTGTCTTCGTAAGTGCATGCGGCGCGTGTAGCTACCTGCACTGTGTGCGTGTGTGAGAGTGCATGACACGTGCCTCGGTGCGAGTGCTCCTTAGCTATCGCAACTCACCGTGCACAAAGGCCACTTTGAGCAGCAGCAGCAGCAGGAGGGCCAGCAGAGCCGTGCGCGGCGGCGTTCCAGCTGGGCTGTCATTCCTTGGGGCCATGGTGCCTCCTACCCCCATTTCCCCTGGGGCCCCGCAGGTCCTGGGGACCCCCTGGCCACTCGAACTCTTGTGTCGTTATCTCCCTAGTCAATGTGCCCTCGCATCTGTAGCTGTAGCAGCAGGAGGAGGACAACGACTCCAAGCTCCCAACACTCCCTCCAACAACGAAAGCAAATCCAAAGTCTTCCCGTTGGTTCACTCCTTGCCCTCCCCACCAACCGGCCTTCTTCTACAGCGTCCAGTGAAGCAGATCCACATTTAAAAGACAGCAACAAGGGGGGAGAGGGAGAGGCGATGGGGTTGCGGAGAGGTAGGGGGGGCGAAGAAAAAAAAAACCCTTAGTTCAATCCGCCGCACCGGTGTAGTATTATTATTCCTCGAGTGAAGAAGCCAAGTCGCCGTTCCTCGGCCGGTGTGAAACTTGCTCCGCAAAAACTTGGGCGTCCAGGCAAGGCGAGCAGTGGTCCCGCGGTGCGTGCTGCGCGCTGAGCTGCGCTCTGTCTGGGATCCCTCGACTGGCCCTGCGTTCTACACCCCCACTCGCTCTCCACCCAACTCGTGCCCTCTCCTCCCCCCCCTTCTCTCTCTCTCCCTCCCCCGCTCACTCTCTCCCTCTCTCTGTCCCTCCCATCTCGTCCTCCCTCCCTCCCTCTCATCGTCCTCTTCGCTCTCCTTTTCCACTCCCATTGGGGTTCACCGCAAGACCCGGCAAGGATCTGGGACTTGAACATCGATTACGTGGAGCTGGAAGCGGCGAGAGGTTGCGTGTTGCGGAGTCTTGTTGGCGGTGGGTGGCTGTGGGAGTGTGAGATGGGGCGAAGACGTGAGATTGTCTTCAGAGAGCTTTTTGTTTCGTTGACCACATGCACAGAGGACACACTACAAGAGAGTGAGAGAGAGAGAGAGAAAACCGAGATAGATGGAGACAAAGACAAAGATCCCCCGTATAGCCTTAATAGACTGTGGGGGCAAGCACTGTTTACGAGCACTTATGAAGGCCGACACGGCACACGAGGGGGTGGGTGGGCCAGCACCACGCCCGGCCGCCTTTGTCTCCCTAGTCGGGATGTTTACACACCGCAGCAGGTACTCGTTTGAGGCTGAGTCGACCTCGGGGGGGCACCAGGACCGGTTCAGATAATCGCTACTGGTGTCGGCCGCGAGAGGGAATCGAACTTGAGTCGCCGGCTTCGTAGCGCAGCGCGCTAACGCTTTGCACCACCGCTCCCCACCCACAGAGAGACAGCACGTACACTATATGCGTTCAGACACGACCAGTAGTGACAATGGGATGCCACGTCACTTTGTACATTGTATTTGCACGAGGTATAAAACAACGTGAGTGGACCTAAAAATATTTGGCTAGTGCAACGTATTCATTGGATCGCTCGTAATGACGAAAATAAATAAATGTTCGGGGGTGCATCCGTGACGCGTTGGTTAGTGGACTCCGCTACGAAGCAAGCTCACATCGGTGGTTGCATGATATCTCACAGGGTCATCGGCCTCTCTTCCTTCACCGACCCTTTATCGGCGTAGCATGGTGAAGTATGGTCAAATCAACGACTAATGACGGACACGACATTGGAAGGCCTTCACCTCGTAGTGGAGAAGCACGAAGAAAAAAAATGGTCCATTAGCAGAAACTTCGCTTATGACTTAGAATATTTTTTTTCCTTTTTAAAGAAGTGTGTTGAGGGTTTTTTTTTCTGATAAGTATGTTGTTCTGGAGTGCGACTGCACCGCATATGCAAGCAGCTTTTATTTAACCTGGGCAAGACGAGCGTGACACGGTTTACAGAAGAGATGTGGCACAAACAACTGTCGGAGTTCATTGGACTTGCTGATGAGCGGTACCAGCGGTGTCAAGATCGGCGTCTGTGGAGGAGGCTCGTGACGGAATTGGAGGCAGTCGCCCTCCAGCAACAGCAGAGGAGCGACGCTCACAACAACGAACGGAGCGCCGGGCGGCGAAAACACAGCAAGTTGGCACATCTGCCAGTCATCTCAGTCAACTCGTGGCACCTGGGTCTGTCACGCGACCCCCTTCCTGTGAGCCTTCGAGACTCCACGTGGCATCTAGCCTGGCACAATGCACCGTGGCGACACCACAATGGGGATGCTTCGGCTATTGTGTGCAGCAGAGAGGCCGTGGGGGTTCAGCTTATAGAAGATGCTCATCATCGTGATTATGGATTTAGCTGTTTAGAACAAACCAAAAAAATCCAACTCGCGACGCCAATTGCGTAGCACCATTCACACCATGCTACACGTGCCACTCATGCAAGGCTATGGTCAAAAAGTCAAAGTTTATCTCCTGGTCAAACGACCAAATGCAAGAGACAAAGTAGTAATAAATAAAGAAACACACACCCCCACAACCAACAGGTCAAAGGTTATCTCCTGGTCACAATGCTATTGCAAGAGAAAATTGGATGGATATACAGCACTGGAAAAGACAGGCACACACGCCATCACACCCCGCTGACACCCGACTCAAACAGGTCACAGTGTGTTTCTTCTGGTCAAATGACCAGTGGGTGGTGGCCGCCCTGAGCCAGTGGTGGAAATTCCACGTTAAAATGACAGGGCCCAGTTCGTACATGGAATAACTTACACGTACTGTTGACTTCTCACAACGCGATGCTGCATTTTATTAACCCCAGGAAGCCAATGCATATGAGCATACAGTATAGAACTTACCCATAATCAGCCATAAGCTATCAACTGCGAAATGCAGCTATTGAGCAAGAAATAAAACAAAGTATGCCATTCCAAAGGTGCTATGACAAAACACATTAAAAAAACACTGACATTTAATTTAAAAACGACATCTTTTTTTCCAAGGTAGCTTTTTTTTTACATGTAATCTTGGTAAAAAAAAAACTTTATCCATTAATTCATCCAATTATCCAATTACACACCAACAATCACTTAAAGTGCCCGCACGCAAAGGCTAAGATTGCGTTTGGCTTTCTTGGCGAACTTGAGTCACAATAGGAAGGCTCGCTCAGGTTGTATTACTCGGTGTAGTGTTTCAAACTCAGTCGATCCAGTTTATTGCAATGGCAACCTTCCTCGGGGCACGCAGAGTGGAGGCCGTGAACAGGCGAATTGTTTAAGAGGCCACGGTGTTATTGACGAATGTGTCGAGTTTATTGCGTTGCTATTTTCTGTATTCCGCTGCCAACGGCAGCATCAGCAACAGCATCACCGCCGCCGCGTAATAATTATGATCAGTTCATCGCGAGCTCGCGCACAATTAGCTGCTGTGATAGAACACGCCACCTCGTGCGCATAGATGGAAACTGCAACATTTTTTTTTAAGTCGTTTCGACAGCGAAAAATCCCCCCACCACCTCCATCTCTTATTCAATACCGTGATTCTCCCAATTACAATACGCTCTTTAATGTACGATGCACGCAACCCGCGACCTATTTACAAATCAGCATTTGGATAGGGCGGGAGGAGAGGGGGTGCGGAAAAGTGCGTCTGATAATCTGGAGAAATGCAATAACTAAAACACACACGCGCACAAGCAGTTGCGTTCATATAGTTTGTTGAACTGGTTTATGATTGCAATTGTGTATAGTCCTAACAGAGCAGCACTGTTGCACTGCCGAGAGCCGTTTGCTCAGTGCCCTTCGAGAACAACGTCCCGCTCTCGCTCTCTCTCTGCCCACTCCCACCCAGCCTTATCTCCTCCACAATCAATCAGCAGCGAGGCACGAGTCCACTTTTGACGACTGCCCTAGCAGTGCCCCCTGACCGCGCAAATGTCTCTGTTTTACCCGCACTCAATCACCCACGCTTGATGTATAGGTTGATCCAGATGTTTAGGTTGGTCCAGATGTCTAGGTTGGTCCAGATGTCTTGTGACACCAACCCCTCTCCACTCCCCCCCCCCCCTCCAATTAATAGACCCCAAACATGTTTTTTTTCTTTGCATATTCGCCTTTTCTGTTGAAAATAAACCTTGCTTGAAAAAAACATTCAGTTTTAAAGAATTCAATTGGGGGGGGAGGGGGCACAAGACATATTGACCACCCACCCTGGAGGTAAAAAAAAACAGTGTCAAGGTGCAGCCCTGCAATTGCTTGCTCACGTCACTGCTAGAAGAAGAGCCTCCACAACTATCGGGAATTCTAAAGGGACCCATCCAGAGGATAATTCGGCCTACTCCTGCGCGCACGGCCAGCCGTCTTTGCGTGCGACACCCATTTGTACATTCGTTGACACATGCACGTTACTGTGTGTTGAACTTCTTTCGCACCGTGCATAACCAACCGTGCTAATCGGAGGTGAGGGTGTGGGGGAGGGGATAGAGATTTAAGAAACGTTGAAACACTGTTTCATCTGCCATGCCAGGAAGATCGAATCGGACCGACGTCCTCCAGTGTGCTCGTTGACACGCCACGGCAGCCGACTTGATATCGGTGTACATTTATAATAACAAACCGCAAAAAAGCAGTTTTCTTCATGCCACTGCTGTTAATAAGGACTCCGGAGGTCTCCCGTACACTCACGTTCGCCTGTGCTTGAAGCATCTGGAAGGAGGCGGTTTTCCCTACAGTACGGTATCATTGACTGGAAAGTGGCATAGTCTGGCAGGGAGAGTTTGGGAGGGTGCGTGAGCCATAAGTGACACGTACGTGTGGTCACCCTGATGTGTGTCTCACACATACACACACACACGTGACGTGGTGATGTGCGTTGGGTTGCCAACAATGCATGCTTATGCGGTGTCCCTTTGTGGTGACAACTCAGACAGCAGCTGACACACAGAGACAGTGGGAAGTTATTATGGGCTGGACAAAAAAAAAAACGTATAGACCCATTGGTCCGTGCAAAATTTGCTCATCAAATAAAAAATGTAAAGCAGAGACCGAAAGAACCTTTCTGAGACCCACACAGAAACTAATGAAATGTGCCCACAGGCACGGGCCTCCTTCAGTCCTCAAAATCCATGCTTATTAAATCCTCAAAGCGTGCATTTTCATTTTCACGAGTAGTGTACGCACAGGGTGGCCTAAATCAGGACACATTGGGGTTATTTAATTAATTTTAACACTGGCATTGGAACATATTTTTCATTCATTAAGTTAATATTGTATCTATTATCATTTATATATATATCTTCTTCTTTTGTAAGATGCCGTTTATAAATGGAAAGAAAATTGACCAAAGACGAACAAATTCCAATAAATTTGTATTTATACTGAACAACGCAGCAGTAATCTTTTTTAAAAAGTCATAAATTAATTTCAAGTGATAATTCATGCACGCGTTAAAGTTAATGGAAGTCAGATTGAGCATTTAATAAACTATATGAAGTAGCCCTATGTGATTTGTTAAAATAAATAGTCACTCCATGTGTCCAGAATTTTGGGCCAATCTGTATGTTGGTGTTTTACACAAATGCTTACAGTCGTTTTCAACACTATATATGCGTTATCTGTTTTCCGACGGTTCTTAGTCAGTGCCTGGTGCATTTGTGATTTTGATTAGGCTCTGGACACAGAAGCTGACTAACATTTAAGGCACAGCGTATGAGCCATATACATCTTTAGGCAAACAAGCTAAGCGTAACATTTATCATGAGCAAAGTCTTTTAAAAAATTTACTTGAGTTATTGTATTGTATGTCAGGAGTAACATCTAAAAAATAATATTTGCATTCCAGACCCATCCCTTGTAAGACTTAATTATTGGTGGAAATACATATATTCATACAGGCCTGATTTAAATTAACTTGCATAACTTAAACATGAGACAACCTACCATAATAAGAGTGAAAGCCAAGCAACAAAGACAACAACGTAGCAATGCACTTAATAACATAAACCGTGTAAATTCAGAAACTTAGTTTTGAGTAGGCCACCAGCAAAAACAGCGGAACACATTGTTAACTGCTGCCCAGCAAGACCAATGAGCAACACCACCAGAGCAATCCACCAGCGTACAGCCGACGCCGTTTAATGGCTAAAGCACCCCGACGATGATGTATAAACGTCTGTCGCCGTTCCCTTCATCAGTTGCTCATCTCTGTAAGGCGCCGTGCGACGGACGAAGAATCAGTCGGCGGAGGTTTTCCGTTGCAGCAACTTTTCGTTTCCGTAATTATATTCCAACCGCGAATCGTCCGCTCGTTATGCACGCGAGACAACGTTTCCACTCAGTGCCCTCGTGGCAACCGATGCGCCACGCTCCTGTCGGAGAATAGCCCCAGAAGGTGATCTCACGGAAAATACGTTGTGAAGCCATTCAATGAGGCCCCTTAATCCACACACTGGGCACACCTTTTTAATGACCTACAAAAAGTGTCGCGTGTCGGTGTCGTTTATAATTCTCAACAACTGGAAAAGAGTCAATGAAGTAAAACAACTGATGTATTGTTTTTCAGTCATTGATAACCATCAAATCAGGGTGGTCCAGATGTCTTGTGACCCCCCCCCAATTATGTATGTATGTTGAACTTCTTTCCCACCGCACGTAGCCAACTGTGCTAATCGGAAAAAGCGGGGGAAGGATAGCAAACGAAACACACGCAGAATAATTTACCCCTTAACATAATTTTTCCTTTGCATTTTTCATTTTATTTAAATAAACCTTCAAAATAATATTACGTTTTAAAGACTTAAATTGGGGTCATCGGACATGTGGACCACATTGTATTTCAGAATTCAACTTAGCCATGGGTGGCTGACCAAATTCAAACCCAGGATCGCGGCAGTTCTGACTCATTGCTCTTACACGTTATTAGCCCCAGGAGACACTCAGCAACTGTTTTTAATTATGCTCCTGAAAGACATTATCACAAATTAGCCAATCATGGATTTCGTACCGAGTGAGTGTCTTTGCTCCAGCTATGTTTAACATAGCTGAATAACGAAATTCAGAGCTGTGTAGAGATTGAATTGAGCTCAGGAAGAGGAAACAGCAGAAATCATATTAAACAATTACATTTTTCTCGGCATAAGGGATGTCCATTGCGTTTCCCATTGCCGTGACCAATTGTGCATTTGATTGTGTTTTATTAAATAAAGTTACAAATTAATCGAATTTCTAACTAAAAAACGAACAACACAGCACGAGTGTGTGCATTACCCCAAAAGCGAGCATTGTATTAACATATGTATTGTGTACAGGGTATTAAATACAGTCAGATATTTGCATCCAACAACACGCACCACTGTGTGATAGCTTTACAATTGGCCACTCTATCAAACATTTTTTGGGTGTTTTGCACATTACAATCCACTGCTGGATGGGGTCTCCCCACACCACGCCAGCAATGGGGTTTTTGACCATACTTCACCGTGCTGGTCATTGTGGATTGTTGACTATGGGGACCAATACTGGTTCAAATGTCACCGAGCTAGTAGTGGCATGTAGTATGTATGTTGAACGAAAGAAGTTCATACATACATACTACATACTGACCACTCGTGTTAGTCATGGTCTTGAATACAACTGAGGCCTCCACGTCCATAACACAGCGTGCCAGCCCCTGAGCCCCCACGACTCCCAAGTTATCCTACAGGCATGCACATGTACTGTGTTTACAAATGTTATTGGAAACAATTGTATGCTCGATACATATATAAATTGGGATTGTCTACGAGCATTGACGCATTTAATTCGTTCTAATTGTATGGGTTTACATATATATATAAATCAATGTTGAAGCAAGATCTGGCAGAGACTTGAACGGCTTCTGCGGTAGAAGCAAGCTTATGCTCTGTGTGTCTCACACCACTTCTTATTAGAACGGTTGGCTACGTAATTGGGCCGCTGGGGCCGTCCATAAATGACGTCACGCGGTTTTGGACGATTTTTTATCCCCCCCCCGCTCGTCACACAGCGTCACAAAAAGTCAGACCTCCCCCGAAATATACCATCACAAAACTCTGCCCCCCCCGGAATTAAAATAAAACCTGCTTCAAATCGCTTTAAACTATTGTCATTGTAGTGCGTATTTAATGTGGCGCTGCACTGTGATGTTGTAGGAGAAAACATTTATTAAAAAGTCTATTTCATTAAGTAGAACGTGTTGTCTATATTTATTGAAAGTTGCGCATTTTGATGTGACGTCACGTTTCTCACCCCCCCCCCCCTCGTCACACATCGTCACAAATGTCTGACCACCCCCCCCCCCGGTGCGTGACGTCATTTATGGACGGCCCATGCAAATAGATAGATAGATAGATCCTTTATTGTTATTGTCACCAGTACAACGAAATTTTAAGTGCTCACCAGTCAGTGCATCATTCATAAATTAAAATGAATAAAACAAGAAATAAAAATACAATAAAAGATAATCAATAAATGTTATATATAAAAACTGCCCAAGTATACCCACATACCCACATAAAGGTACATATTTTCATTGCACATCCCTATTTTACAGTCAATTGCAAACAGTATTACTTAATAAATAATTAGCAGTATTGAGTGTGGTAATTGCTGTAGGATAAAAGCTGTGTTATAATCTGTCCTTGTTTTGACTGATTTGAATCGTCTGCCCGATGGCAACAGCTCAAACAGAGAGTGTCCAGGGTGTGAAGAGTGTGCAGGTGTTGGGTGGATTGTTGCATTGCTGCATTGTGAGAACTGGCAATGGCTTGGGAGAGGCCTTCATCCAGCAGTGGATTGATCATGGCTGATAATAATGGGTAGGAATAAGAAGATGACCGCGTGTCTAGATTTATTATCCAGTGGCAGCATGCACCCAAGTGACATTAAGTAGTTACACTGTGTTATTGCCATAGGACATGCAGTTAGGAACAAGGGTAATAAATAAAGCCACAAAGTCAGGCAGACTAGCTTAGGCATACACAACCATGGTCTGGGTAAAAGATAGCAGCACTTTAAACAGACACGCAGTTTGGCTGCAGGTGCAAAGGTTCGGAAACATTGGGTCTCTTTTAAGACGGAGAAAAAGTAACATTCACGTTATTTTTTTGTTCCTTCACCTCCTCATCAAATTAGACAACGTTTAATCTCGACAGCCCTAAGCTCTTGCTTTGAATTTTCTCAACGCTACCTTTTTGTGCGTGTGAATATATTGACATGATAACATTCAGGAATTATCCGTTTAAAAGAAAAACCAAGAGCACCTACGGCGCCTTGCTTTCACCTGAAGTTTAATAATAATAATAAAGGGGCACATTGAACAGGTTTCATCTCTCCGCGCGGAGAACGTCACGTGAATTTTAACACGCAGCACACCCGCAGGGAATATTAATATTCACGGTGGCCACAGTCCTACGCTACGTACCCAGCACGCGTTGTTGCTGCATTGACCCCCAAGTGCATCTAAACAACGTCAAGCGGAAAGTGTTCGCCAGCTCTTATACGGCCCGGCAAGGTGGTTGTCCTTTCCAAAGTACAAGCCACCGACTGAACAATGCGAATAGTTAAGCTTCAAAGTGTATCAAACTGATAAGCGGAGCACAATCAAGACATGAATTACTCATTGCTATCTTTCATTTAAGAGACGACTGTGATACATGGTCTCTCTTGGAAGGGGAGCTCGAATTATCCATAGTTAAATGTATTCGCGGAGTCTATAATAATCGGATACATTTGGTATTTGTGCCAATCTTACAACGACGGGCTATCCCGAAGGCGCTGGGGTTCACAGACGTTCACATTCTGCCAGTAGGGAGCGATGTTGGCCATAGGTAATCTCAATTGAGTAATTTGCAAATAATTAGTTTTTTTATATATATATTTGGACCATGACGCCGGGAAACAATGGGCCTTCTTGTTTCCAAGGACATCAGTGGATCTTGCACATCCACGGCACGTATTGGTATGATTGATACACCGGCAGTAATAACCAGGGCAGCCCGCGATATTCGAACCACGAATAAACGGCGAATGGGCCACCACTGGGCCATGTCACCGCCCAATTTTTTTGTATATCCGGGCTTTGAGATCATCACGGACAGCGTTTCAAATGAATGACGTCAGAGGGCTTTTATTTGCAATGTTGTACTTCAGTGTATACCGCTTTTGTTTTTGACATGCAGGAATTACTGGGTCGCTAATTATTTCGGTGATGCTGCGTTGGCGGGTGTGCGCGAGCACAGTGCACAGCAATACTCAACATAGTCTTGGTTCTTTCGGTAAAGTCACTTAGAAGGGAAACAAGTAAATAATAAAAACATAAAACAATAACAAAAATATTTTATTGTGTCCCTTCTACGTGACTTTACCGAAAGAACCAAGAATATGAATCCCTGCAGTCACGAAAGCTTAAAATCAAAATTTAATACTCAACATGTTCGTGCATAAACACTGTGGCCTTAAAAGGGAAAAATTGTGATCAGCGATCATGCGGCCAATGGCACTTTTTATAGAGCACATAAAGGATCATAGCACATAATAATTTGTAATCATGTATGTGCTATGAAGCAGGATCTTTGCCCAAAACGTCGCCTATGCTATACGTTTCCTTTTAAGGCAGTGTTATTGACGAATGTGTTCATGTTTTTTTTGTTGTTCATTGTTACTGGATTGGAGGCATTTTTTTGTTCACATTTTGTTTACCCCCCCAAAAAAAAAACGCTTCACCATTTGAATTAGAATGAGAAGTGTGAAGGAAAAAAAAACTCACGGTATAAGACATGGATCTTAGTGATTGCTGATGGATCTGACATTTTATTTCATTAGCTCGTCGGCAATTAGTAATAAAAGGACTGCCACTAAAATGTCAGAACCTCTCAGAGTGCCAGGGAGTTTAAAGCAGGCAATCTGTAAATAATGATGGTTTACAAAAAAATGTTCTTCAAATACCATTTTTTCTCCCCTCTTGTGGGATGTGCAACGATTATTTTATTTTTAACAATTAAATTGCGTTGCGCATTGTGAAGGCTATATACCCCTGTGGTTAGTGCTTCAGCCGCTGCGTAAGCATATAAAAGCTTGTGGTATCGCATTGCACTTCGGAAAAATATGGGGCTATGGCCTGAAACATGAGGCTTATATGAATGTATATATTACTGTACGGTCTACGGCACTGTTAAAGGGGAGAGTGGGGAGGAGTTTTCGATGTGCTAGTGGTAGCGGATTGATACAGCAGCTATGGCTGCATGCAATTTATGCCGAATAATACTACGTGGCATTGCAAAAGTGTGCCATTCTCTGTGAAGTGGAAGGTCACTCGCCATCTGTATCATTATTCTCAGTCAGTCATTGTATGCACGTGATATGGCAAAAATGTTCATAATACAGCACCAAATTACATGTAATTTAATCCAACAATAGTATTCCATTATATTAATACTCGTCTTGTCAGAATGCGGCAGTGGTGTAATGGTGAGCACACTGGACTTACAATCTGCAGCGGTGGTCGCTGGTTCAATTCAAAATTCTTCAATTCTCTCCACCCAGCAGTATAATTGGGTATACTAGAGTGAATCGATCGATAGGTTGTGTGGGGTAGGGTAAAGAGTGGGTACTCCCACCTCTTCCAAGACATCTGACCAGTGTGGAAGAGTAGGCCCATTATCCTCTAGAACGTCTCTCTAGAGCTGCCTATAGTGGAGGTTCTTCTGATAGCAGCGGCGTGAGCAGGAAATTGCAGGGCTGCACCTTTACCTAGTAGTATTCTAACCAGTGTTAAAAACAATGTTCTTATGTTGAGCTTAGGAGCATTTCCCAAATGCCAGAATGGCCAAAAACTGATCGAGTGATCATAAATTGCTGGGATGTTATACTTACGGTACTTATTAAACTTTAATCATAGGACTAATATAGCGCTTGAGAAATAATTATTTCAACTTCGGCAATTTAATCAGAATCATTTGTTAGCAAAGCTCACATTCACCAAGTTTCCTGCTGAATGCTCATATTTATTTATTTTATATTCTTCTTTCATTTGTGTATTAATTATTTTGTCATTTGCATGCTCTGACTATGTAAAAGTCACGTGTAAAAGCATTCGCCAGATAAATAAATGTACTTTAAAAATTCAACAACCAAGTACATCGACTTTATTAACATCGCTGAAAATGAACTGTAGTTTTTTTCCTTCAAGTGAACCCATTGTTAACCCATCTGTGAAATCTCTCTTGCAATCCTTGAGTAACAAGGATACGAGGTGACATTAAGAGACTTTGAGCTTTCTTAGTTTGACGGCGCAATTCGAATTCCCACCAATATTTGCTCGACAATCATTCCAGCCGCTGATATATATATTTTTTATAACTTATGCCAACACATGGATTGGTGACCGATCTTTGTCGCTTGAAAGGGAATATTGTTAACCTTCTGTGACATGTCGGCATTAATTACGAAGACTGCCGTGGAAGAGTACAAGTTTTTAGTTGTTTCGTAGAGCACAGAATATACTGTAGTGTGCGGGGTGAAATGGTGGGCGCAGTGGTTAGCGCACCTCGCTATGGGGCCAGACAAGATGAGTTTGATTCCCAGCCATGGCTAACATCTGTGGCGAGCCATAACTGAACCAGTCCAGCGCAGCCCCCTCCACCAATGGACATAAACAAGTGTGGTGAAGTATGGTCAAAACAACACCAATTGCTGGCACAGCATTGGCGAGGTCTTCATGCAGCAGTGTGGATTAACGAAGAAGATGTCGAATGTACAACAACAATTGTGGTCGTGCTGTTTAGCGCTCCGATCTGTTTTCGGGTTCTTCAGCTCGCTGTTTGGCACAATCTAATTTTGCGATTTATTTATTTAAAAAATTCTCACGAATTTATCACTTTTGAGATACATGTCCGCTCTATAGAAATGAACATACAAGGGTTTGTTTGTTAACATTCACAAGACGCCGTCCGTGCGGCATCTGCGGGAATCGAACCATCGGACTTCAGCAAGCCCGGCTCTCGCCAGCGATTGCATCAGAACGCTTGTCCTCACCTGACCTTGGGACAGAGGCGACATCCACCACCACCATCGGATGTGGTGGTGTGGTCGCGTCGTTGGCGGACGCACGCTTTACAGAAGCATAAAAGCGTTATGCAAAGTTACTACCCCTGTCAGATGTGTCACCTGTAACTCACATCTTGGCGCACATAACATGTATATAAATCGTCGGTGAAAATTGGAGGCTGTGATTGCTCAAGTGTGCGGGCAAGCATATGCTTTTCACCAACGGGAACGCAACAGCCATTCCAACTACAAACACCCCCCACCCCCCATCTCATCCCAGCCACCTCCCACGCTGAGCTGACAGTTTGCGCATATGGCTTTCTCGCCATGCCTACTCTTTCATTCATTCTCCGTTTTGGCACCAAAGTGCGTGATCAAAATTAACGGCACGAATTAGGGATGTTCATCATCTGCAAGTGAACGTGCAGGCACCGTTCTAATTGGAGCGCAGCTGTGCACTCCGCATTGCGTTTCTCAGACAGCCGCGCACGTTTCGCGGTGTCCTCCGTGGCAAAGGTAAACGTGAGGACATGCAGTCGTCTGAATTTATTGATATCGTTGTGTACAAAATACCTCGTCAGAGGGTGGTGACGGCGATATCTTTTTGCTATTTAGAGCAAAATGGGTTTAGCCTGAGTGGACTGGGTGCATTCGGAAAAGGCAGTGTTGTAGCGATAAGCGGTTTTCAAATCACGACACGAAAAAAATATCCGTTTCACACACACAAACAAAAAAAAACATAATCTGTAAACATTTTCCATCAGCGACAGTTCGAAGAAGTGTACTTTGGGGAGAGCAGTGGGGGCTTGGGGAAGGGGTGATTTGGTTGAAGGGGATGAAATTGTGAGTAAGGTCAGAAGTGCCAGGAGAGGGGGGCTGGGGTTGAGAGGCTATAGAACGAGGGGAGTGGAATTCTGAACCAACAAACTCCGTAGTTGAGTTTGTTCTGGCAGCAGTGGTGCTGAATGAGACGTCATCTTGTGTAAGAACAATATTTTCTAGATTTGAAGCGTTCGTGACTGCAAGGATCCATACTCTTTGGTTCTATTCGGTAAAGTCACGTAGGTAAAAAAATAAAACAACAAAAATCACGACGTTTCGGCCACAACACAAGTGGCCTTCATCAGGTGAACGGACCAGGCTGTCTCGAGGACAGCGCTGGAGTGAACACAGCCAAGCTCAGACCGCGACCTTTAAACTTCACCCCCTCTACACCGTTCATCATGCTAAGTCCGCCAATTAAATGCTAATTTTCATGCTAAATCCTTTGTCAAGGCACCTTAATTCCTCTCACACAGCTTAAAGGTCGCGGTCTGAGCTTGGCTGTGTTCACTCCAGCGCTGTCCTCGAGACAGTCTGGTCCCTTCACCTGATGAAGGCCACTTGTGTTGTGGCCGAAACGTCGTGATTTTTGTTGTTTTATTTTTTTACCTACGTGACTTTACCGAATAGAACCAAAGAGTATGAACAATATTTTATGAAGTAATATATATATATTAACGTCCATAAACAAAGCTCACAAAGTGTGCCCCGGCATTTGCAGTCACGTTCGTACCATAACATTTTTGTAGTGGCATCGGCTTCTCAGCACGTGCTTTATTGTGGTGAAAATTTAAGCACAATTCAAACAAGCATCCATAGTCGAAGCAGAAACCAGCAATGCTTAGAAACAATGCATTGGTCATTCACCATGCGGAAATGCGAAATTAAATGTCCATTAATTCGATTCTTCTTATTTCACCAACTCAATTTAGAGACGAAAACCTGTTTAAATGCAACTGCAATGCAAACAGCAGTGTTAAACGTCACCTAAAACAACAAAAAACTGTACTGCATGGGCTTCCTAAAACTAAAATGTTGTGCTATAATAAATTATTGAATATTTGTAAAATTACTCAAATCCAGTTTTGTAGCTTGTCACGTCATTTTTGGCAGATCTAGGCTTTGTACAGGATTAGGCTTAACACAAACATACATTTTGGCAATGATTAGTGCATTGACAAGTGCTGGTAATGATCCCCATTGTTCACGCAGTATAATGTATTGTGCATGCATAAATAATATGCACCGTAGAACACAGAGCCAGTTATACAATGTCAGCTAAATGAGATACCGTCATTCACTTTGTGATCTGTATTGTACATTTTCAACCAAAAATAAAACCATTGTTTAACTTTGCAGCACTACACACTGGTAACTGCTTGCCTTCCCCCAACATATTTGATTGAAAAAATTATGAACAGTGAATATTACAGCAAATTTTAAAACAAAAAAACATGAATAAGGTACTTAAGATATCCCTTCATATACTACATTAAGGATGTGTTTTTATACCGTAAATCATCTATCGGAGCATACATTATAGCTGCCTTATCTATAATGTAGTCCAACTGGTCACTGCAGACTTCCTTTTTGCTATTTTTCACACTTGTGGCTGTTTGCTTTCACCCCAGGCTTTTCTCTTTTTAACCAAAAAAAACTTAAGCTGACGCATCCCTAAATTGTCAGCTCCACGGGGAAGCTGTAAATCACCTTCTTAGCCCCAACACGAGGTGAGAACGCACCATCAAATAAACACAAGGCTATTACAACACAGATGACGATAACATATTATATATATACTGAATCATGAATCGGGAACATTTCCAAATCCACATATCTATAGCTTATCGTATAATACCTCAGTATTTGCAGTCTGCCTCAAAGGCATTTGCCAAGGAAGACTATCCTGTGTAGCCATGAGCATTTTGAAAAAAGGATGATTAATGCGGAGGTGTATGTGCAGAATTGTGAAGGCAGCAAAAGTGTCATTTTCGTGCGAAGATTATAAATGCTCCGTCACGTGTGCACACAACTCCCTTTATATATCCCAATCAAGCAAGGGATATGCTCCCTGGGTGGCCCCAGGGGTTGCTGGGAAATCGTAGAAGCATCCTGAGCTGCCCGAGCTTCTGATTCATCATTGGCACATCCGGTAGAATGACGACAGCCGCCACATTTCATCATTACGCAATGATTAAGCCCTAGCTTGCACAGACCAATTATCATGGTCTAAGTGGACTGCATAAAGGCAAGAAGACGTGATGCTGTTTGCATCATGATTCAATTGGCAGTCACAAAAACAATTTCCAGAGGCAGTATTCTGCTCATATGAAGTAAATAAGCATTGATTTGAAGCTTTCGTGACTGCAATGATTCATACTCTTTGGTTTTTTTCGGTAAAGTCACGTAGGTAAAAAAAAAAAAAATCTGTTTTCATTTTTATTTATTTATTTTACCTACGTGACTTTACCGAAAAAACCAAAGAGCCTTCTCCAAAAGCAGGGTTATGCAACATTGTTTTCAATACTTACAGTGAGGTAAACAAGTATTTGATCCCCTGCTGATGTTGTACGTTTGCCCACTGACAAAGAAATTATCAGTCTATAATTTTAATGGTAGGTTTATTTGAACAGTGAGAGACAGAATAACAACAACAAAATCCAGAAAAACGCATGTCAAAAATGTTATAAATTGGTTTGCATTTTAATGAGGGAAATAAGTATTTGACCCCTCTGCAAAACATGACTTAGTACTTGGTGGCAAAACCCTTGATGGCAATCACAGAGGTCAGACGTTTCTTGTAGTTGGCCACCAGGTTTGCACACATCTCAGGAGGGATTTTGTCCCACTCCTCTTTGCAGATCTTTTCAAAGTCATTAAGGTTTCGAGGCTGACGTTTGGCAACTCGAACCTCCAGCTCCCTCGACAGATTTTCTATGGGATTAAGGTCTGGAGACTGGCTAGGCTACTCCAGGACCTTAATGTGCTTCTTCTTGAGCCACTCCTTTGTTGCCTTGGCCGTGTGTTTTGGGTCATTGTCATGCTGGAATACCCATCCACGACCCATTTTCAATGCCCTGGCTGAGGGAAGGAGGTTCTCACCCAAGATTTGACAGTACATGGCCCCGTCCATAGGTCCCTTTGATGCGGTGAAATTGTCCTGTCCCCTTAGCAGAAAAACACCCCCAAAGCATTATGTTTCCACCTCCATGTTTGACGGTGGGGATGGTGTTCTTGGGGTCATGGGCAGCATTCCTCCTCCTCCTCCAAACACAGCGAGTTGAGTTGATGCCAAAGAGCTCCATTTTGGTCTCATCTAACCACAACACTTTCACCCAGTTGTCCTCTGAATCATTCAGATGTTCATTGGCAAACTTCAGACGGGCATGTATATGTGCTTTCTTGAGCAGGGGGACCTTGCGGGCGCTGCAGGATTTCAGTCCTTCACGGCGTAGTGTGTTACCAATTGTTTTCTTGGTGACTATGGTCCCAGCTGCCTTGAGATCATTGACAAGATCCTCCCGTGTAGTTCTTTGTGTTTCTTCCATTTGCGAATAATCGCACCAACTGTTGTCACCTTTTCACCAAGCTGCTTGGCAATGGTCTTGTAGCCCATTCCAGCCTTGTGTAGGTCTACAATCTTGTCCCTGACATCCTTGGAGAGCTCTTTGGTCTTGGCCATGGTGGAGAGTTTGGAATCTGATTGATTTATTGCTTCTGTAGACAGGTGTCTTTTATACAGGTAACAAGCTGAGATTAGGAGCACTCCCTTTAAAAGTGTGCTCCTAATCTCAGCTCGTTACCTGTATAAAAGACACCTGGGAGCCAGAAATCTTTCTGATTGAGAGGGGGTCAAATACTTATTTCCCTCATTAAAATGCAAATCAATTTATAACATTTTTGACATGCGTTTTTCTGGATTTTCTTTGTTGTTATTCTGTCTCTCACTGTTCAAATAAACCTACCATTAAAATTATAGACTGATCATTTCTTTCTCAGTGGGCAAACGTACAAAATCAGCAGGGGATCAAATACTTTGTTCCCTCACTGTTTGTAATTCTATTTTTCTCAAATACTGTTAACGGTTAAAGAAAAATACTATTGCCTATGCTATCGTAAGCACATTAACTCAACGTATATATTTCTTGGCAGAAATAAAACAAGCATGCAAAATGTTTACCGTGTGTATGCCCTGCTGTCGTACACGAGGTCGCCGCGCATTGCAAATGTTAACTCGCTTGGTATCAATATGAATTACTTTAAAATGATTGCATAATTATAAAGACTATTGTCATAAAGGAATTGGAGAATCATATTTTGGCAAAAAAAAAACCTGTATCAATGTCCCAATTAATGACGGTCTAAAGGCGACATCACAAAATATAAATAGCACTCCATGATAAATAAATCATATTTGAACATCGTTATAGACATACAATCGCATCTTGAGTAGCGGCAGAGAAGCCCATCGTTGACATTTGTTCTTTTTACTGGTCGACACATAACGCGGCACACCATTTCCACGCGTACACGGCCGTGACAGTGATATTCCGCGCTCCCGAACTAGAATCTGCTGGGAGGCAGCTAAGTGCTATTGTGGACCAGGTCACCATGGTATTGGTGAAATAGCTGCATTTTAAAATGGTCCCTTGTTATGGTGAGTCACCACTATCGCGAGAGCTACTGAGCCTGCCCATATCCAACGAGGTCACAGCATGAGGTCACGGCAAGCGCATTCATTTCAGCATGTTTATACAATGCATTAAAACAAGTTTTAAGTTGCCTTTTGACCACGTTGAAGTAGAATATGAGCAATGTTATGACTTAGAGAGCGGAATATTTTTTTTGTTATATGAACTCGCCCATAGCGCAGGTTGCCCTCTAGTATCTAATGCAGAGGTAGTTATTATATGGCATCACCTATCTTTATCGTGTTCTTTGTTGAGCAATTGGAGAAATGGCCATCGGGGTTTAATATTCAGTTATTATTCAGCGAATATCCCAATGAAACACACAATACATTCGAAAGTTGATTTACTACAGGAATCACTGAATGGCCATGCTGTTAAATTTGTATTCTTGAATCCACTCCCAACATAACACCATGTCTAGCTATTCAAACTAAATTCCCGCATGGATACCCGAGGTTACAACGCCCTCGAAAAGGCACTAAGGGGCACATCACGTATCTGTGGCTCTTAAGTTGTCACACTCACTGCAACCGAAAGCTGTTCTACAACTTTATCTTTGTAAAATTATCTTAAAGACCAAGAACAGAAAACGGGACAGGAGTGAGAACAGGATAGAACATGTAAGCCTGCTATTATGCTCTGACACGGCATTATACAAGGTAACTCGGGCATTGTAAGATACCAGTTTTTCCTGATGTAAATCATCGCCAATATGAAGACACGCAAATCCCTTAATATGTCGATTATCACTTTTTCTTCTTGCCTTTTTCATGGAACAGTACAAGTAGTTATTTCATAGAGCACAGAACATACTGTACTGTGGGGGTGAAATGGTGGCATAGTGGTTAGCGCACCTCGCTATGGATGCCAGGCAAGATGAGTTTCATTCCCAGCCATGGCTAACATCGGTGGCGAGCGATGACTGAACCGGTCCGGCGCAGCCCCCTCCACCAATAGACATACATAAGCGTGGTGAAGTATGGACAAAAAAAAACACAAATTGCTGGCAAAACATTAGCGAGGTTTGCATTCAGCAGCGTGGATTGACAAAGAAGCTGTCAAATATTATAATTATTGTACGCTGCATATTTTTTTTTAAACTCTCTTGTGGTTTGGAGAATAGATTTCAACCAAAGAGTATGAATAGATTTCTACACAAGCAAGCAGCCATGCAAGTTGAACTAGACTGGTTGCGATTGTACTGAATGGGAGACACGAAGGCTATATGCCAATGGCCTGAGTTGCTACTTGTACTTGGTTTGTATCTAAGGAGAGAGTTTAACGAACAGGGCAGGTTGCAACTGGAATGCACGGCCACGAGATAATTACAGAGAAGCATTCCCACGGCAGTATGGAAGTGTTTTGGGAAGAGCATGCCATATACCTAACTAAGCATGAAATTTGTTCTAAAAAAAGGGGAGGCCAGAGATTGCAAAATAGATGGACTTGTCATGCAAGCACCGAGTTTCATTATGCATACTTTGGTATTTTTAAACTTACTATAATTATTGGCATGTAATTATGAACGGTTTTTTTTCATCCTGTACTTAAAATGTCGGCAAAAAATGTTGACGTGAACTAAGTGCAAAGTTTTTTTGCTTTCAAACAAACACGAAGACATATTAAGCAAATGCGTGTGTAATGACATCCTGTACATTTCGCAATCACAACAAACACAAGTTAAATCAGGCATCAAGCATATGTGCTGTTAATTAGTAAATCTTGCACCCGGTATATACATAGTTACACGAAAATATTGCAAATAATTTGTCTAAACAGCCATGTGTGTTACTGTAGCAGGGTGCTCAATTCAGAATTTGAAGGTTGTAAATTTAAATATTGATCAGGAGTTGATTCCTCGCATCATTAGATCATCACCCATATCAGGTCAACAAAGCAAATACCACAATCTCTCTGGTGTGTGTTTAAGGTTGACTGCATGATGTCGTCCAGCATTTTCCTCCACTGCGAGATTCTTCAGCAATTGTTGTCGGACGTTTCGCTCCATGTGCTGGGAGCTTCTTCCCGTTCCCTGTTGCTTAAGAATCTCCCAGCACGTGGAGACTGGAGATCGCGTAACGTGGGACATTGTGCCGAACAAAAAACACACGGGGCACACCCTGAACACACGACGGGGAGATATGCTGCGCTGCCATGACAAAACCTACACGGTCGCAAAGTAAGTACCGTACCACCCTCTTGGAAGTAAGCGGTTGGTCATCCAATGGGAAGTAAGCGGTTGGTCATCCAATGGGAAGTAGGTGGTGGGTCACCCTATGGGAAGTAAGTGGTGGGTCATCCAATGGGAAGTAGGTGGTGGGTCACCCTATGGGAAGTAAACGGTTGGTCATCCAATGGGAAGTAAGCGGTGGGTCACCCATTAGGAAGTAAGCGATTGGTCATCCGATGGGAAGTAAGCAGTGGATCATTCAATGCGAAGTAAACGGTTGGCCATCCAATTGGAAGTAAGCGGTTGGTCATCCAATGGGAAGTAAGCGATGGATCACCCTATGGGAAGTAAGTGGTTGTTCATCCAATGGGAATTAAGCGGTTGGTCATCCAATGGGAAGTAAGCGGTCGGTCATCCAATGGGAAGTAAGCGGTTGGTCATCCAATGGGAAGTAAGCGGTGGGTCATCCAATGGGAAGTAAGCGGTGGGTCATCCAATGGGAAGTAAGCAGTGGGTCATCCAATGGGAAGTAAGTGGTTGGTCATCCAATGGGAAGTAAGCAGTGGGTCATCCAATGGGAAGTAAGCAGTTGGTCATCCAGTGGGAAATGGTTGGTCAACCTCTGGTCCCCCACCATAGGATGTGTAGAATGTGCACCACTAGTTTCAGACAGAAAACACGACGAGTACCACCCAAGATGCATTAAGGCCAAAATATACTTTGAATTTGTTTTCTTTGTTTAATAAAATACGACAAGTAAGTACGGAAGGGTGTTTCAAATCCGTAAGCCGGCCTGCACTAACAATAGGAATAGTTAGTGCAGGCCGGAAAACAAGCAGATTCAACAGCACACAGTGATGTGCATTGCATGCGACCGAAATGTATCTCCTCTTATGCAATGTATATCTTTGCAATGCACAATGCAGTTCTTCTGAACTGGTGGTTTTTCGTGTGGCTGAGAGCTTTTTTTGTACATGCAATGTACATCTTCATGTGCTGTTAAACCTAATACGTACGGTAACGGGTTCAATTGATTCTAACAATAAATGAATCAGTACCTGTCGTTACAACCCCTGGTTGAAACTGAATATGCTTTGGTTATTGAAGGGTGGGGGGAAATATCCATTGTAAAACAAATTAAATATTTCATTTGGAATCAATTAGGGAATACACACCGAGTACGGACTGTGCACCAGTGATATCTTAATTGTCTTAACGTCGGAGTGAGTGGATTCTCGACGTCGTGCGCTCTACCATGCACGTGAAGTTAGACTTTCAGAGCGGCGCGCGATCCACGGGTTGACCTGCAGTCTCACGTAATGAGCCTCGGAGGGCCAAAGAACCCCCAGATGCGTTGTTAGGGGTTTGCTTTAAGTGCAGCCCGAAACTCCCTCGGCTTGCCCTTTCAGGCGAGCTGGAGCCAAAGGTAATTGGCTCGGCTTGCAGTTAAGGCTTGTCGGATAGGAGGGGTGGGGGGGGAGAGAGTCTCTGTCGTTTGGTGGGCTAATGTAAGCATGGTCTTGGGTCACTGGGGTGCCATGTATTGATGGGCTATGGGACAGCACCAACTCTCACAGCCTCATCCACGTGTTTATGGAGGAAGCCAAAGCGCCACCGCTCTCCACCAAAATAATGCGGGCAAGCACGAGTTTGCGTGAGTGTGATGCCGCTCAAGAGTTTTACTTGCCTTTTGGTGTGTGGGGAGTGAAGCGGGCACTCTCGTTTAAGACATTCCTATTTAAAACGAGGAGGTGGGGGGGGGTCACCGAGAGAACGGATTGCGTGTACAGAGTTGCAAATGCCAATATATATCTCTCTGTCCAAACCGAACATGTAATCCTATTTCTATGTTACTTTTGTTTTTGTTTGCGAGAACATCTAAGCCAGCGCCATGTAATAAAATAAAATAAACTTTTGCCAATATTAAGCACAACGAAATAAAATATTAAGCAAGGCAAAAAATATATGAAAAAGCCTTTCCATGTTATTAAATTATATGAACATCTCTGTGCACCCTGTCTCTCTTCAAGAATACATATTTGGAAATATCATTTTAATCTAATTGTTTATTGACCCACTGAAGTGTTTCATTTCAACCATGAAAACAAAAATACATACGATACTGGCAGTATTTTGAAGCTCCAAGATGTTTCATTTTTGGCACATTGTGGAATAGAGTTTACAGTACAGATCTGGCTGTAATAAACGCTGTAAATCCAGGTACAGTATAACGCACCTCCCCAAATGTTTCAAAACCCACCAATTCTTTACGACCGCTATATCTGTCGCTTCCATTGTTTCTCTTCTCCATAAACGACGCCTGTCTTGACCAAAGGCACTTGATAATTGCTGTTCTGTCTCCTCCTCGTCTAATGCTAGTGTAGTGACATAGAATGGTTACCGGTAGAGAACGGGATCATGGGTGGAGTCGCCCGGTCTACCGGCAGGGCAGGTGAAGAGTGCCACTGGAGCGCGTAGCACCAGCTGCTGGCAGTGAAGGGCAATTGAAGATACAGCGGCCGGTCTGCCAGTGGGGCACGTGATAGGCACATATCTAGGGTAAAGGTGACAGAGGGGACACGTGGGACAGAGCCCAGAACCTTCTGGTAGGTTCCACAAGGGGGCGTGGCCGAGGGTGGAGCCAGGCCACGCTGGTGGAGGATAAAAGGGAGGCCCCGACGCTGTCGGTGCTGCTGCAGTTTGGGAATGGAGCCGTCGTCTACGAAGTCTTCGTCCTCCTCGTCGGTGTTGGGTCAGGCAGTGTGCCGGCTGTCCTGACCCGTATACAGTTATCCCCTATACTGTGGAAAGTGTAGAATAAACGTGTACGCCTCTTACTATTAGTGTCTCCGAAGTGGAGCGAGGACATGCTAACAGTATAAGAAGGGCTCCGAGTGGGAGCTCGGGGCTGTAGTTTGGAGTCGTCATTGCATCTGCAAATCGTCGCTATCGTCGCTGTCGTCTCCACTTGATAATTGCGCTGCTAGACGTAGTTTGCTGTCTCTGTTCAGTGCCGTCAGTGTCAGACGGCTATCGTTGTGTGTAGGCTAGCAACCAGTGTAGAGTTGCGTATAAGCGAGAGACAGAGGGTGTGTAACAGTGTAGGGTGTGTGTTGTATAAAGTGTACAAAGTGTGCTTGGTGTTTAATGAAATAATTGCCTCCAAGAAGTACCGTCTCCAATTCACTCACTACACTAGCATATCGGTTGGTGCTCGCAAATGACCGATTGCCCTCAGTGCAGCCGTAGATTTATATGACATTGTCTGCACATGTAACCAACTTTTTACATCCGTAATGTAACCCAGCTGCCTCACTGCAGGCCAGTGCATTGCTACTCCCCTTTCCTTATGCTCGGAGCTTGCATCATTATTTCTTTCGAACATCGTCTAACTGAACTCAACTCGGCAAAGAAGACGACTAAGGTGTGGCTCAACATGATTGAGAGGAAAAAATTAAGTCGTGTACAACAAATTTGCTAAACAAACGGGAAATGTTGGAGGGACCCAACTAGAAAAGAGGAGTATATATAGATACCTACAGCAATTATGAGGTATGTATCCTAAACATTGACAGTACAAAGAGCAATGTCAAAATGCATGCTTTGAAATTTAGACTGAGAGACATGTGAATCAAAGGGCAGATGCAAGCCAGAGGCATCATATGGACCGGTTCAGGAAAGTAAGTGGAGACATTGCTGGGAGGGTGATGGTCAATGGACGAGATTAGTGATGGAATGTCAACCAAAGAGAGGGAATGCACCCACGATTAAGGCGATTGCAGAGATGAAGCAATGACGTTGGTTCTTGCAAAGGGGTGAGATGGAATTTGCAATCACGGGACGACAGTGTGGAGAGGCCTTCATCCAGCAGTAGATGAACATTGGCTGATCAAGGTGACGGTGATAATTTAAATAGAACTTACTATTCCTGGCTCGGACTGCAAAGATTGCATTATACAGTCATCATTTGGGCCTCTGCTTAGCCAGACTGATATAAATTATACCAACTTACAACAGTGGCAGTTTATTTATGGAATTCATACCGCGGTAGAACATTGTCAGATATATAAGGTTCTCGAACTTGTCATTCAAGCTCACCGTTGTGAATACGAGCAGCATATGTAAAGTTTTGCACTCATACACACTGCAGTACGTGTAGTTCAATGTAAAAAAAAAAATCAACTAGTCAGCTTCAGGGTTCCTCTCCTCTTAACTCAATACAAATTTATTTTTTCAAGAAACATGGGGGGGGGGGGGTTGGGGGGGCATATCTAATTACACAATTCAGCATGTGGTGATAAATGTTGCTGCAGGGCAAGCCAAAAATAATACGACACGTGGTGCAAAGCAGGACTTGGATTTCTCACCGAATATTTTCCTGCCCACTGGCATTCTGGAGTAGGCATGCGACTAATAGCCACAGCCATGGACGAGAGGCATACTGGATGTGGTGAGCCGGGCGAGGAACTATTTTCCCCGCGTCGCTGAGCCATACAGACCTGGCTAAAATTGAATCGTGGTGCAAAGTTTCTAACCGTGGAGCTGTTAACCTGGATGTGAGGCCTTGTGGTTCAGGGTTTCTCCACTTCGAACCTAAACTACCACAGCTCTGTGTGGCTTTGCGTCATTTTACGATGCCATTTATTGTATTGCTTATGCTATTACACTATTTTGCACTCTTTTACACTTGGTTAAAGTAAAATGAGATCAAAACGTGTTTAAACGAACACGCCCAACGCTGCCAGTTAAAAAGCATACAACGTTTAAATTATATATTTCCGAACGCAATTTTAAAAAACTCAAGAGGGTAAAATAAGATATATCAAATCACTGGAGATATATGGTAACTATTTTGTATTCTATTAATAAATTGAAGCAAGGAAATGTATCCCCATGTAAATAATCTTGGCCTAAAGTCCTTGCTATTGCTATCATTCAAAAATAAACATCAGATAACTACCGTCGAGGATGCATGTTGTAATTATGTGTAAATGTACTATAAATATACTTGGTCGCAGTGTTTATGGGTGCTCTATATATGTGTATATGTGTGTGTATGTGGGAAGCAGTGGTGGTGGTGAGCGGTAGTGTAGCGATTAGCACGCTGCGCTACAAACCTGATAGGACCCGGGTTCGATTCCTGCTCATGGCCAACACCAGTGACGATTATGTGCTACCGGTCCCGGGCCTCCCTCTAGGTCGACTCAGCCTAAAATGAGTACCTGGTGTGGTGTGTAAACATTCCCACTAGGGAGCCAAAAGCGGCCGGGTGTGGTGTTGGCCACCCACCTCGTGTGCTGTGCTGGCCTTCATCGGTTCGCACTTACCCTAACAGTCTGTTAAAGCTACGCTGGGGATCTTTGTTTTTGTGTATTGTCACATTTATTCTTTTACAGCATTGGGCAATGATTCACTGCTCTACTGCACTTTTGGACTTGTTTGCAATTAGACTTTACGCAAATCCAAATTGTACATAAACACAATTACTACCTTTGCACAACTATGCTCAATTGTACATTGTTATCGTGTTTATGGTGCGTTAAAACATTACCCCGTTTATGTAAATCTACATTACAGCCAAATCTAGATAGCGAAAACGAAGCATTTAAAGCACATAAACAATCCTACCATGAGGAAGTTAAAAAAAAGTTTGGAGTTAAAAAAAATAACACCAGAGCATGCTGCATGTTTTTCTTCACCTGTGCACCAAGGGTTAAAGTGTCAACCAAATGAAGCAAAACAAACACAAGCTGTAGGAAAACATTCCTTTGGCAGTAGCAAAATCGGTCACAGATCAGCATTTTTGGAAACAAGCCGGTCTGGTTGGGCCTTTCATTCCAGTCCCTCCGTGCCTGCTATATTGATGTAGAACTGATAGCTTTATTGACCGAGTGTCCAGCGAGGGGCCGTATTGGGAAGTAATTTGTGAATGCTGGAAGTGGGCAATTATCAGTGATTTCAGCTACTGAGATAAGCTTCACGAGTGCCCTGGAGTTTGAAAATTGGAGCAAAAGCAGGGGTTTGAGTTTTCGGGCAGTCAACAGCTCTCATCTGTTAAAATTGCCATCCTAAGTGCATTTTTATTGCAAACACTTCTTCACGGCTGTAGGCTATTGCAAAAAAAAATGACACAACAATGGCATATCCAGGGACAATAAAAATAGTGCACATCGGGGGAGTTGTCATTCAGTCAGAGTAGGTGGTAGACAATTGGAACAGTCTACCTGGTTTGGGAGTAACATGTAAGTGCCGTACAGGAAATGAAAGAGCATGTTTCCTCAGGGTAATTATATTGAATTTCTGTAATGGAATTAGTTGATGCAAGCAAGTTTGACTGATGATGAGTCACTGCCTGTTGAGACCAGTGACAGGGTGTTCTTGTCTTGAATCAATGCTACTGAAATTATGCACTCCCAGAAGGTCGTGCGCCTGATGTGTGAAGCAATACTTACATTTTTAATGTTGAGAGGATGATATATGAAGGAGACGTTGCTTATTTACTTATTTATATTCTCCACAATGACGTGAATAATTACTTTGTGTACGAACGGAACTAAGTTATAATATTATGCCGACTGCCACTTGAGGGAAAAATTGTATGATTAGGCAATATCTGTTGATTTAAAGCTTTCGTGACTGCAGTAATTCATATTCTTAGTTTTTTCGGTAAAGTCACGTTGAAGAGAAACAACAAAATAACAAAATATATATAAAACAATAAAAAATTCTCACGACGTTTCGACCATAACTCAAACGGTCATCATCAGGTGTGTCGGTTTGCACTTTTACCGACACACCTGATGATGACCGTTTGAGTTATGGTCGAAACGTCGTGAGAATTTTTTATTGTTTTATATATATTTTGTTATTTTGTTGTTTCTCTTCAACGTGACTTTACCGAAAAAACTAAGAATATGATTAGGCAATATCTGTTCATACAATTATAGTTCATTTCCCCAAATATACTTTTGAACACGATTACATTTGAAAACGATTGCTTTTCTTTAACAAATAAAAAAAAAACACGTGTTTTATTCTAGACTTCATTACATCTTTTTTGCTGTGGTTTTCACACCTGATGATGATTGCTTGTGTTGCAGTCGAAACGTCGTGAGAATTTTATTGTTTTATATTTTTATTATTTTGTTATTTCCCTTCTACGTGACTTTACCGAAAGAACCAAGAATATTCATTACATCTGTTAAAACCATCGTTCTACACTTTACCAAAGCTAAAACCATTTAAAAAAAAAAACTCAATATTGAAATTAAGTAAAATGTCAGGGAGGTCCGATTCGAGTAGGTTTTGTTTGCATACTTTTGTGGAATTCTGGCATCAGCTGATAATTCATGTGAGCGTTTGTGGCACATGCTTCCTTTGTGTAATGGGTGACACTCCAGTTCATGCGGCCTATCACAGGCATTGAGACAGTGTCCGGCGATCAGGGCAAGCTCGGCACACTGATTGTGAATTTTTGTTATTTAAGATTATGATTGCTTCCTTCGGGTGACGTGGGGAAGGAGTGGTGGAGGAGAGGTATGACGGCGAGTCAAAGGAGCCACATTGTGACAGGAAAAGAGCCATGCTGGGTCTGACCAAGAACTTGGCTTGAGTCGGATTTTTTTTTCATGACCATGGAAACACTGGTATTAGCTTGCCTCCTGCTACCTCCTGTAAATTTGAATATTCGAAACAAAATAGACTTACGTTATGTACAATTTGGGCACTGCATATCAGCGGTGAGTTTTGAATATAATTAAAATTAATAATAACAATGTGATGTGTTACAATAGCAACAGTTTCTGGGTTAGAGTAAAACAATGCAAAAGGCAATTGGTAAAAAAATATATTGTATTTGGGCCATGAGCCTGGCTGATAATTGTCTATCCTTATAAATATTGCCATGGGGTCTTTTTGCATCAACTTCGCAGGAGATGAGATAATCTGATAATGGTTCACATGAAACATGAATGTATTTTAAATTAAATCAGAGGCCAGAACTGTACCCTGTAGAGTATGAAGCTCTGCCTTTTGACTAGTTATGTCATTTGCGTTTACAACTTGTGCTTTAGGGATTCCGAATAAATATAAGAAACAATTATATTCGTAGCGAAAACATAGTCCTAAAACTAAATTAACTTTAAAAGAGGCAAACCGACTGTACATGCTGATACACTACTGCATTAATAAACATGGAGTTTCAAATGCTGTTTTGTATAGATATTTTTTTTCTTTATTTTCACACTTTCAAACTGATCTCTAAGACACACATCTTCAAATTTGTTACTCCTTTTCATACATGAATAGAAATGCGCATTCTAAAAGTTGTAGTTACATCTGTCATTTTGTTATAATGAGGTGGCTTTCTCAGTCCTTTATTTGTGAAACTAATAAAAAAAATTACATAAATGATACGGTCAGAAGTAATTGCACATTTACATTGTGTGGGTAAACAGTGAAATTGTGCATAAACGTCTATGACAAAAAATATTCATACTGAACGTTTTGTTTAAAATGAGGTTTACAAAATAACATTTTCCCAAAATTGAAGATCGTAATAGAAAATTAACATATGAGACGAAAAAACAACCTCCTGCTGTATAGCAAGTACAGAATATGAATCACACTCTTACGATTGCATTGCTTGACTGTTACAACCACTGTTGGCACATTATATTAATATCTGTAGTGGTAAACAAGATTGCATATTTCATCTGTTTAGGTCTACAGATCAAAGAGTTGGTTCCAAGACCTTGAAAACGTGCAGTGGCATTTAAAAAAACGCGTACACATTATTGTAGCAGCGCAAATCTGACATTAAGTGCTTGTAAATTGTCTTATGGAGAGCACTTTATTTTCAATTGCCTATGATGTTATACATTCTTGGCAGGCACTGACTGACTCAAATATGACATTTACCGACGTGTACTAATATTGCTTCCCTGTCCCACTCTAATGTATAATTTATAACCACGGTTTTGTGGAAGAGCATTGTCTAAAATAACGTCAATATTGTACACCACGCACTGCATGTATGTCCACGGAAATGTTACTTTAGCCTCGGGCCGTTCGCAAGGCACCCGCGTGAAAATGTTTGCCACAGTGGCGAGATGTTAACTACATCGCCTGGTATACAGGAAGTCGTGGGGTCGATCCCGACCCTGACGCCCGTATATTTGGAGTTTGCATGTCTCTCTCCCCATGGACACGTTCATTTTTCTCCGGGTCCTTTGGTTTTTCCCTCCACATTTAGAATCGACGTGCGTTTAGAGTATTTAGCTGATGTACATTGCCACACGATAAGCCACTTCGTTTAGCTATCATGTGTGGCCTGGTCGCTTCTGAAAAAAGAGCTGTATAGCTCAGTGGGCATTACCTGGTAAAATAAAAAAAAATAGTTTATAGTTTAGATTAAAAAATGTTAAAGGCATGGTTATAATCCAAACTCTATAATTCAATACAATGTATAGAATCCGACATGTAAACCACTTCAGCTGACCAAGTGGCGTAGGGACTAATACCACGTAATAGCGTGGTGCTGACAATGTAAATATCCTTGGTTGGAATCCAAACAGCCACCGGTGATTAAACTGGGATCTCAAGTGTAGCAGCAAGTCGTAGCTTGGTCGCTGATGACTGTACAAAAGAACCACTGTGTTCAATTTTGTTTGTCGATTAATTCAGCTCGAGCCAGGTTTGAGAA
The DNA here is from genome assembly GCF_048934315.1 of Petromyzon marinus. Taxonomy (NCBI): domain Eukaryota; kingdom Metazoa; phylum Chordata; class Hyperoartia; order Petromyzontiformes; family Petromyzontidae; genus Petromyzon; species Petromyzon marinus. Next base: position 3,710,605 of record NC_133679.1, on the reverse strand, counting down.
TTAAAATTGTTGGCTTGATTGACATGTGAAAAATGTTATTTGCAGGGGCGAGCGTCAGTTCGTGTGTTGTAATGGGGAGCGGTAGTGTAGTGGTTAGCGCGCTGCACTACGAACCTGGTGACCCGAGTTCAATTCCCACTCACGGTCAACACCAGCGTCGAATATCCGAACTGGTTCTGGGCCTCCCCCAGGTCGACTCAGCCTCAAATGAGTACCTTGTGCGGTGTATAAACATCGCCATTGGGAAGACAAAGGCGTTTGGGCGTGGTGCTGGCCACCCAACCCCCTCATGTGAAATTTCAGGGCTTCATAGGTGCTCACTAACAGCACTTGCTCCAAAAGTCTGTTAGGAGATACGCGGGAGGGGTTCTTTGTCTCTGCAAAGAGGTCTTTTCATGCCATTTTAGTAAATTTTTAGATATATAATTACATTTTCCTTAGCCGGGTCATTCTCGAACATAACGTGATACACTGCTCACCGTCAGTGTACCGCTGTAACATGATGCTGATAGCACAATTTTAATATAAGATAACACGAAGAAGTTGGCAAATAACTTAATAAAGAAACACCTATAGATAATATCAATGACAGCAGAATCTAGGATTAAGCAGGGATATGTGTGCCTTACCAATATTGTTTACGTGTGTACCACGTTCACCACGCAAATAATGAAATAATAATGATGTGATAACCCTTGGTCTCTCTCTCTGTGGCACACCACATCGCTCCGTCATTGTATGTGTCACTCTACGTCTGTCTCTTTGTGGCTTTCCCTGCATCGCTCCATGCCTCCGGCTCTATCACCATGTCTCTCTCGATGTCTGCCTGCCTGTCTCTCTTTCTCTCTCCTCGTCTTTTATGTGTCTGTGTCCTTGTCTCTTTCCATGGTCTGCCTCTGTGTCGTCTGTCTGTGTTTCTGTCTATCTCCACGTGCTTCTAGGTATGTCTCATTACTTCTTTATTTGTTCCCTCCCCTCCGTGTTACTTTTTTTGCCAATGAGTTTGCAATGAGAAGCAGCGCAAGCAACCCAAGTTACTCCAATAATAATTGCCCACTTTTATATTTTTAATACGTTGAGTAAGGTAAAGCTTTCCAACAACAGAATAGTTCCTCCATAAGGGACTGTTATGACGTTGTGTGCTGTGACGAATGCATATAGTTTTCAACACCGAAAATTTTGCCTTACATAGCAATGTGTGACTCGTTGAATTTGTAACTCATTTGTGAAAGAGAAGAGAGCAAGAGAGAAGGGGGCAATGGAGAGAGACAGAGACCGTATGCAGACAACACAACCAAAGCAGATACGGACATAGAGAGAAGGCAGACAACGATACGCAGAGACAGCTGGAGACAAGCAGCAAATGAGAATATGGACACAACAAGATGTGCTCCCAATCTTAATCATAAGTTTAGTCAATTATCTGTCTTAACACGAGTACTGAGACTCAGCGAGGCTTTTTTTTCTTTCTTACAAACATTGCAATAATATAATCCTTATTATTATTATGTATGCATTCATTGGACTCGGATGTTGGCATCTTGATAATGCCTCACTGGGCACATGCACGGCACCGCTGCGTAACGTGGGCCCCACCCTGATGGCTCTTAGCATGGGGAGTTGCTTACACGAGGATCCAATCCTGTCTAAGCCACCGACCCTGAGTGGCTGGAACCGATTTTTTTTCGAGGCATTTTCTTCCTATTCATATCTCATATTCACGGAAGTGAATAGAAAGGAATTTCTCTTTGGGGAGATCAATGTATGTATGCCAATATTATATATATCAGATTAGCTTAGAGATCCAGCAAAAGATGTGATCTGCACCTCGAATGATTGCCATGCAACAGCTGTAGGATTTCATAGAAGCAAGGCAGCAATGGTGAGGTCTAGTTGGCGTGAACAGAATTGGCCATGATGACCTCATGACCTTGACTTTGATTCCACCAACCGGATGGTGCATGGTCTGAAGGCATACTTCTTTAGGGCCCAGTCACTGTGACAAATCAAATCGCAGGGAGATCGAATTACATGTGTATTTTATGGCATTAATGTCCCTCGCAAAAAAAAGAATAGCTCTCATATGAACAAACCCTTTTGTGGAGAAGAGACACATGTCTCATGAGAATAACATTAAATTAATAAAAAAAAGAGTTATGAGTGTACAAACCTATAACTAGGATGAAGTGAGTAAGATAGGGCGATAATTGGCGTAAATTCCCTGGTAAAATGCTAATTGGGATATTGCATGATGCATTAATTGAAGTGCACCACGTCTTATAATGGATATTTGATTTAATTAATCACACTCCTACATATCCTTTCATGTCCTCAAGAAGTGTGATGACAAATTGATCACTATTCTTTGAATTTCACGTTTCTTTCTTTAAAACGAAACAAAAACTCTCCCGTATGTTTATCTAAAACATTATAGCTGAAGCTAAGCCATCTTGGCCCAAAACATTTTTCCTCCACAAAAGCCGACAGCAGCTCCTCGACAGTCTTACGTTTTAAATAATTTATGCTGCACACAGTTCTAATGTTCATATATTCTTGAAATAACGGTAACGTGGAAATATTAAACTTCACTTGGCCATATAATTCCACCCAGGAAATGTTCTAAGTTGATCTAAAAAAAATAAACACAATCACATATTTTAAAGCAGGATATTACAATGCTAAGTGAATCACGTTTTATTATAAACTGCTTTCTTGCCAGGTATGCATGCTTGGAACATTTTTGTACCTATTTTGCTCGCATAGCATTTGACGGCCATTTCATGCACTGTAATATATTTCATTATTATGCATTATGTAATATATATGAGCTGAAATCTCAACCGTGTGCACTGCTAACCCATGACATGGGCATTCGGCAGAACACAGGGTGACCTCACTGCTCATGAGCCAAAGGGTCATTGCTGTGAGAGAAAAAATAATCTTTAAAATTATGCCAATTTCCATAATTGGATATGACCTTCTGCCACATTTACTATGAAACACTGCCTGGGAAAACGTTATTAACAATAACTGCGTTATCCAATTTCCCGTGAGTAACTTTCACATTTCTCCAAAATGCGTGCGAGCGAGTGAAATCCAAATATTATTTGAGATATCGACTCTGTTGCCAATTTAATTGTGAACGGCTTATTATTTCAAGGCGAAAAGTCTCTTCCTTCTGACTATGGAAAGGAAATTGGTGGAGGTTGTTTTCTAGCCCTGAGAATAGCCGAACTCCTATTTCTATGCTTGCGGATGAAACCAGGAGCCGATTTCAGAATGCGCGAAAGCCCTAGACTTATCAAATGTACATATGCTAATTTTTAATAGCTTTTCTCCCCAGAAGTCAGGGTCACGCAGATGCCAAAATGTAATTTACTCATACGTCGAGAAATAACATCACCAATGATACGTAGATAAATTATTGTCTTCAAAAGACTTACTCCCAATCTTAAGTCTCAAATAATAATAATGTTAAAATGTACATTCCCTTGTATACATACTGCTGGATGAAGGCCAGCCGATGCTGTGTCCTGTGCATGAGTGGTTTGACAATACTTCACCACACTGGTCAATGCAGGTTAGCAGAGGCAGGGGTAAAGGTACGGTCAGGACTGGTTCAGCAATAACTCACCACTGCTGTTGGTCGTGGCTTGGGAATCAAGCTCATGTTCCCAGGTTCATCGTGCAGTGCATGCACCACAATATGGACAAACGTGATAACCTGTAATTAAAATCGTATTTTATAAAACTAAAAATAAATGTATTTTCTGAACAAGTTAGAAGATTTTATGTCGACCAGCAGTTGAATGCCCATGCGTACCTGAAGACATTTTGTGACAAGTTTTCACACGCAATATATTGCCAAAAGAAATGTGAAAGTGGAAGCGTGCAAAACCTGGATTGTTGTGTCAAAAGCCTAAGCGTCTCTGCTTGTTGTCAAAACGCAGTGGTGGGGAATTCCACGTTGCGATGGGCAGGGGCAAATCTCTCCTCAAGACAACCACTGCTGGCCTCTGAAAGAGTGGCCATCATTGCACTGACCCTTGAGGGATGGTGGACCGATTTACGTTGTCTAACGTACACACAAATACGTCAGAGGTTAAATCACTAAGATATATAAGGTGTTATTTAGGCACACGTATGCAAGGCCTTGTCAACAACGTTATTTGGCTGCAAGTCTCTGCGAAGGAGTTCATTTCCCCATCTACAAGGGAAAGGGATGGTCTCCCTTTCCCAACGTTGGACTATTGATTTTTCGTCCGCATTTTTTACTGAGAGAGGCTGATAATGACTACCTAATGGGCCAGACACAGCTGTTCCTTCAAATGAGGCAAAGCGAAGCAGTGGGTCATTATTTTGAAAATGTGTGCCTTCTAGATACTCTTTGACACCCATCGGTCGATCCACTCATTAGAGCCATAACCTGTCTACCCATCGCACAGGAACAGCATGCTAAATGCACCGATGGTAATTTTTATGTTTTATTCAGCATTTTGCTCAGGTATTTTGCCCCACCGAAGGATGAGCCCTACAATTGTTTTCCATTTTGCGGCGTGCGAATCCGAATACCGCCCAGCAACTGTGAGCTGGGAACAACTCGGCAAGTGAGGGACAGTGACACTCATTGATCGTTAAAGTTTGGGATGGTTCCTATATGCGTGGAGCAGTTTATTGATCGTTAAAGTTTGGGATGGTTCCTATATGCGTGGAGCAGTTTATTGATCGTTAAAGTTTGGGATGGTTCCTATATTCCTGGGGCAATTTTAGTTTGTACCGCATGCTCTCTTGTGTTCGTTGCCAATAATTATTGAGCTCTATATAAACCCTTATGCCTGGATCGAGTAAGTGCCATCGTGGTTTGTGAATTCGACATTGAACACGCTTAAGCTGAGCGTCACTGAGTTCAACCGTGGACCCCCTCCAAGCAACGGTCATGGCGTGACTATGAGGGTGCATTGACGGAACACTCAAAAAATGTGTCACGTTCCCATCGCAGTCAGAGGCTTGACTGAGCCCACCGTTCCCTTCAGCGTCAATAATACGTGAAGCGATAACGGTGGTCTGTCCTGTGGAGTGATAGAAATGGGGAATGTATTCCAGTCGCCTTCATCTGCCCATAGAGACGAACACTGCGGAGTGCTCAATTGAGAGTGGAAACACCCATGACTTGAGATAGTCATCGCCGTTGCATCTTTTATACATACAGTATATTTAATATGATGTCATACTCAAATGAGATGGGCAAAAGATATTCCTCATTAATAAAAAAAAAATTACAAAAAAAGTTACGTCCAGCTGTCAATTCACTGCCAAATAAAGACCTCCCCACATGCTTTGTTTGTCATGAGATTTGTTTGGTCACAGTTCACCACGCAGGTGGACAAGGAGACAGACCAGGGCTGGTTCACAGTCGTGTCACGAGCATGGGGCAGGCAGGGGGTGACCCCCCCCCCCCGCACATTCCCCTGATGGTCAAAGCTACGAGTTGGGCCCCCTTGACAACCACCATGCGATACGCTTTCAACAACAGTGTAAAATAACACCAATTTATTTCAAATACTTTTTTTACGGAAATGCTTTCACATACAGTACTACTCCGTTTTGGGATATTAATTCCATTCGATATGCATCAATTATATTGCAAAGGGGTACTACGAAGCTGTAGTAGTTGTCTATTGCGAAGACCAAGTACCTCTACATCGTAATTATGTGATTAGGCAAGATATATAATAGCCTAGCTGCGACCGCGTGAGAAAAATCAAATATTGGGGCCACCCCTGACCTACTGCTGATAATATAGTTATGCCACTGCTGGTTCAGATATCAATTGCCACTGATGTAAGTCATGGCCGGGGTGGAAACTCCACATGTGGACTGTTCTCTCCATAAGAGTGCTGCTGCTGATCTTCCATACATGATTACTCTGTTTAATGATACCAGAGGATGATGGGCTGATTCAATTCCTGGCCAGGATTTCAACAAGGACCTTTCCATTTGAGTCGGGCATTCTTTCACAGTGTCGCATGACTGGGTGGCATTGTGGAAGAGAAATCAATAACTCTGAGAGGGGACGTGTGTGAGTTTGTAGGCTATTTCGGTTCGCATGCCATTTGTTAAGAGGTTGCAATAATACGGCGATAATTCTCACCTCTATCACACACCGACTTTGCCCATTCCCTGTCTCCAGGCCAACTTTTGAACCACCTAAACTTGATTAAATCACTTGAAATTATATCATTACGCACCGCATTCCAGTATGAACAGTGCTGGCTTCAAATGCTATTAAACTCATCCCCAGTGAACGAGGAGTGATTAACGTTTTGTAGGTTAGATCCCACGATTTACTTTCTCAATCACATCCATAGCAAATGGAACAATTCTGTGCTCTCAAGCAGCCCATCATGTGTGGCCATTGCTCGAAATTTATGAGACTATTGAAGTTGTGGTCGATAAGAGTTTACAATGTAACAAAACAACGATAATGACAAGAAACTTCGAAAATCATAAATGCTCCAAAGTTTGATTTTGTGGAGGGCATTAGGTACACATCACGCTGGTACACTAAAAGTACACATCACGCTGGAGTAATCTCCGAGGCAATGGAAATTAGATCAAAGGCTGGCGTAGTTTTCAGTTTTAATCTTGTGCGTGCACGAATTATTGAGTCGTGCATCCGTAACATGTTTTAAAAGGACCAATTTGGAATGTCAATAACTATTGATCACATCCGCATTGTGATTTATGAAGAGTGTGCTGAAACTCTTAAGCCTATCGAGTTCTGCCTAAAGTGTGGCGTCGAGATAGACCTCATTGCTTCTGGTGAAAGAGCAGCTCAGCTTTAGGCTTTGTTGAGTAGCTTGTGTTTTACTGTCATGTTGCCAGTTCGTCATTTTTTTGTATCATTTGTTTATATATGATAAATAAAGGCAAGTACCACATTTTCCAGATTTGAAGATGCTCTGGAGTGTAAAGCACACCCCAAACTTGTACCGAGTGACAATAATAAAGCGCCTTGAGATCGTACAAAAGGCGATATATAAGCTCTAATCATTTTGATAATAAAGTTATACAAATATGGTCGTTAAAAAGTAAAAAAAAAATCCCTCCTTACAGCCTTTAACAGACTGTTGAGGCAAGTGCTGTTAGCAAGCATCTATGAAGGCGAGGGGGTGGGTGGCCAACACCACGCCAGACCACCTTTGTCTCTCCAGTGGCGATGTTTACACATCACATACTCATTTAAGGTTGAGTCGATCTCGGAGAGGCCCATGAATGGGTCAGATAATCTTCACTGGCTTTGGTCGTGAGTGGGAATCGAACCCGGGTCGTCAGGTTCATAGCACGGCGCCATAACCGCTGCACTACCGCCAGATCATACAAATCTGGTCCTTCACACATGCACACATCTAGCAGTCTACAAAATGCACCGCCAAACTTTTGCTTTAAAGTACGGGGAACACAATTGTGTCTTCTAATGAAGATAATACAGGAAACAAAAGTGAGCAGCATGGAGCTGTGTGTGCTAGAGGACAGGCTGAGATGTGTACACTGCAGGTATTACATGCCCGCATATATTTATGGTTGTCCCATTCAACGGAGCCGGTGGCTTTTAAACAACCAAAAACACTGTCCTAAATCCTGAGACACGGTGATATACAATGTTGGAGATGTCCATTGTGGACACCAAGTTTTTTTTGTTGTTCAAACAATAAAGGAACCGTGATGCAGACTATTCATCTTATAACCACTGTTGACTTCCAACAAGATAGCCACTCATTTTGTTGACTCTGGAGGAATGATGGGAAAATTCAGCCTCGAAAAGGGATTTGAACTCTCGACCTTCCGGTATTAGTTGAGTGGTTTGCTACAGCGGTCACCTGGCTGTATGTAACCTTATAATAATAATGTGCATCCATGTGTTCATCCGCCACTGGATTAACACAATGCCGCACATCCAATGGAGGTCAAAGAGGAGGTTTGTTGAAAAAGACTTCACCACACTGGTCAGTATATCTTGGTTAAGCGGGGCCAGGGCATTTTCAGATACGATTCGCTATTGATGTTAATTAACCGTGCGTGGCAATCAAACACAAAGTGGAATGCACCAACCCATACGCCTATGGTATATATATATATTTAGCATGTATATGCATGTACTGCATTTGTATGCACCTGTGAACATGTATTTTTAGAACGAATGTTGATGAGGAACCTTATCGTCGCTTACAGCCGAGCGTTCCAAAAACGTTTACTAGCTCAGAACATATATCCCAACACAAACAACTACTAAATAATGTAAATGCAATCTCTCCCATGAATCGATTGTCATGGCATCGTAAAGCACTGATATCCGTATTCATCCTTCTCAATTGCAGCTTTAGCAACGCCCCTGGCTGATCAACACCATCCCACTGATAGTGTCGCGATGATGATGATGATGATAAAAAACACCCCCACGCTTTTGTTGCACACACGTGACACAAAGAAACGGAGGCAGTTAATTAAACACCACACAAGCACAACAATTGAAAGCAATTGGCTGTGCCCATTTTTTTTGTATGTCACATGATTAAACATCAATTCCGTGAGCTCTTTTGTAGGACTGTATTTGTTATTTTGCTGTATTGTCACGTTATAAACTTACTGAGGCAGTAAGCAAGGTCTGTATTAGCTGCCAAATGCAACATAAATCGCCATTGCAGCTCCGTATGGGCGAGTATTGATCCGATTGAATCGATAGGGGGGGGCAAAATGCAGCACATTTGTTCACACTACAGTTTCCATTAAAGAGCACAATAATAGCATAGGGCAACATTATTGGTTTGGAGGCAAGAGATTCAGACCAGTATCGCATGCAGCAACGGCACGAGATAAACTCATGCCGTTTATGAGTTTGCCATTGCACGGATCGATAGAGGAGGGGAAATGTTGAAAGTGCTACTGATTTCATGCTCCATTAATCTGTTGATTTGATTGGGCGTACTAAAACTTTTGTTGGTTCAAATATAAAAGCATGACCGATAACTTTCAGGACCAAAGAGACCTGTAAAAAGGTCTTAACTTCATTGGCCACATAGGCAAGATAATAATGGAACAGAAACACCAAAAGGTCCATGTTTTCAGTTATATATTTTATATTTTCGTTCACAGTCTCGAAGCAGAGGCCACACACTCTATGCGATAAAGTATCCAGCAACGGAGAGCTAAAGTAAGGCGTGTAGCTTATTGAGAGTATCACACGCAATTCTTATATCAAGTCAGGTTATTCGAGGATGGGGATGCTACCACGCTGCGATGGGTAGCACACTGAAACTTGCAATCCAAGAGGTCACTGCTTCCACGTCCCTGGTGTGGCAGTTAAATGATGGACTAGTCACTTAAATCCCACCGCCTCTTCACACCCAGCAGTATAAACGGGTACAGCACTGTTCGTCCATTTGGAGGTTACATGTGGTGGCGTAAAGTGGGGGTTACTCTCACCTCCTCCAAGACGCCTGGCCAGGGTGGAAGAGCAGGCCAAATACCCTCTCTACAAATCTCTCTCGAATGGAGGTCCTTCCGCCAGCAGCGGCTTGAGTGAACAATTTCAGAGACGCACCTCGCACAGAGTGGGAGTATCAAATTTGTATAAATTTACACAGAGAGAGTTTATTGCCCAGAATGCTCCACTGCATCACTCACCGAGGGAGTTGCAGCACTGAGATGGGTGAGCCAAGAGGGAAAGACGAATGTGCCACGATGCAGTTAGGCTGCTTGAGGACGAATGGTTGAGAGTGGCCGGCCAAGCATGCTGACTGCGTCCAGGAAACCAGACGTGGAATCAAGGCATGCAATTCCTGAGGGCAACGACTGTGAAAGGAGCAGTGGAATAGACAAAGATGGGGCAGATCAATGATGACAGAGTTGTTTTAGCGAACCACTGAAGCCTGAATCATCAATCAGGCAGAGCGCTTTATGTTGCATTCTATCTGGTAAGATAAAATTAAGCGTCAGGAGTACGAGTATGTCGCCACTAAATGTGAAGATTTGCCTGCTATGTGGTCCTTCTGTGTGCATGTTCACTCTTCACACGACCATTGATGACTGACAAAAAAGTAGCTTCCACAATTTTAAACATAATATATGTCCAGCATCCTCCCCCCATATCGGGTTACCTTGCATAACATGTGTACACGTTTCATTACCACCACAAAAACGTTCTCTTCCACTTAAATTGTAATGTTTGCTTCAAACATCGTTAAATATTACCCAATGATTGGTCATGAGTCACATCTTATGTGACTCACTACCTGTGTAACCACATGATCGTATGTCGTAATATGAAAGTCTTCATTACAAATCCGCGTTGTGTTATGACCTCATCCTTCCCGGGTTCTCATGACCTGGGGCCCAACCTTACACCAAGGCCTAATGATGCCCAGCCCTAATATGCAAATATGGCTCCCATCTCTCCTCCTTTCTCACGTCTCGCCTCAAGTTTCAATCAACACACAAAACTGCGTTAAAAAAACACTCAGCCGTTCGACATTATGCAAAATAAATAAACAACCTTCAGCAGATCCCATACTGGACATCTGTAAATAAAGAGCTTCATAGCCCATCGGATTCATCCGGTCGAAATAAAGATTCTGAATCTTGTCGAGGTCACCACCGACAGGCCTTAATGATGCAACCCCGTGTCAGCATTATTAGAAATCATCAGCACTGCATCATCACCAATGCTCTTCCATCTTCACACTAATCCTCATGCTATCCCATGTGGCCCACCCAGCAACATTATGCACTCTAGATTTGAAACATTATACACGTAAATAACGAAGATAGCAGACTATTTCAAGGCTTTTAATTTGCAATTTGTCTTTGAAGCAATTCCAAATATATCTAAGATTAAACCATGTCTAAAACAGACACACAAAAACAATCCTCGGGCGAGACTGGGTTCGCGTGGACTGTTAGTGTGAGCATTATTAGCCGTGGCCTGGCAACAGACAATTGAGTATTATTTTCATATTTGTTCTTGCCTCACGAATCCACGGCCTTTTAAAATATCTTCCGAGAGTGGAGGAGGTCACCTTCTTTGTGACGGTCTATTGCGAAGGCCCAGGGGCTTGTATATCCTTTTTAATGGCGTGATGGTAATGACGGTCGGCTGTTTTAAGCAGCGATTACAAATACCTGTCTGGTCAGCGGTGTGTGAATAGGTTTCGCGACTGGAATGTCGTTGCATGCTCAATGCCAGTAGGCTGTGAAATTTAAAGAGTTGAACACAGAAGAAGAAGAAGAAAAAAAACCCTTTACAAAAGGGAAAAAGGAATGTGAGATGAATCGTGGCACTATGTAACACGTGGAATTATTTTAATTCCTTTGAGTGAAAATCAAGCGGGGTATTGTATATGAGCGTGTGCAGTTGTGCGTGTGTTTGCACGTGTGTGTGTGTGACCGAGAGGGGAGCTCAGTTGTATCTTGCTGTCAATCCGACTTGCGAACTTATATTACCTGCGTCTTTCCCATACGTTCCGACTCGCAAACTTGTGGCCCCTCCATGTGAGAATACTCTTTACCCAGAAAAGCCTCACTGAGCTTCAAAACTCTTTGCAAGAGGATCCTGCATTTGGATAATTGGCCAATTCCTTTTGGCATGTGGGGCATAACTGAAGTAACCGAGGGAAAACGCACGCACATAAGAGGATACAATTCAGAGCACAAAAGGAATCAAGAAATATATTTGCTGCACTGTTATATCTTGGTCATCTCACAGCTCGGTGGGTTTGGGAGTTTCACAAATCTGTGTGACTCACAGCCAATTCCCCTCCCAAGCGCTGGATGAACAGGCCTTGTGTCCACTGCAGCCAAGTCGACCCCGATGGGCACAGGCTCTGTGGTAGCTGTGTGCGGCTGCTATGTGTGCGTGTGTGAGTGAAGATTATGCGTACACCCAAAAAAATAACCTTACATGCATTCCCAAACTTACCTAGCCTCATCTGTGGCAATTCAGTATCATTTCCATTGCGCAATTACACGTATGCAAAATTGCGCTCGCCGGAACTGATTGCAACACAATATCAGTTTAACACCACAACAATATGTTGTAGTGCCGTGCATTTAAAACCTCATATCCTTGTACAAAAAAAAACACATTACATAAGTTGCACAGATGAATCATGTGTAAGAATGTACAAAGTTACGTAAAGGTTCGTGACAGATTTGAATCACTCTCAATTACCAATTTCACAAAACAAAAATATTATACAATAATACCACGTCGCTGGCGTGTACATTTTACATCGGTTGCGGTCTGTCAACTCCATGTAGAGAGGTAATGCTGAGCTCGGTAAGCTGAGTGAATATGTTAAGTTAGAAGTGAAGTGTATTCGTGCTTAAGAATTGGATAATTCTCAGCTCTGTTGGCAGCACTCAGCCAGTGATGGAAATTTCATTTTCCCTCTGACGGAGGTCAGTTTCTTCGTGGAACAAACCGCTGCTGACTTTCCAAACAAGTTTCGCTCATTTTATTGCTCCCTAAAAGTTTATGACCTTAGTCAATCCCAGAACTGTGATTTAAACTCAAAGGCTCTCTAATATATTCGTAGGGTCCTGTCGCACCGACATTGGTTGTTCTTCACGGAGTTTTTCACCCCCCCCCCCCCTCCTCGTGTTGCGATCGGCGTATTGTGCCGGCCTCGCGTTGAGTTGCAATAAAATATATTTTAAAAAAAGACTGCAATCTAAAGCAATGGTCCCAGGCCAGATTGGCTGGTAAACGTTCTGGGTTTCGAGTTGATGCTTTTGTTCAAATCCATTATTTTTATTCACATCGAATTTTTTACACATCCTTTTTCACATTATGTTTTTGTTCCAACTCAAAAACAGGAAAGAACGCGCATGAAGTGTAAGATGCTGGTGACTAAATGTGCTTAGGACGCAGTGAATACATTTAAGTCTAAACAAGCTACACATGATGGAATACATGTATGACAGTTACAATCAGGACACGATTGTTAAAAGAATGCATTCATCAGTGCATAGTGTCAGTAAACGAAAGCCTAATTGGAATTATGTAGGTAGAGGTGAAGCACTGAAAGTTCATGCTCATGCCGCTACTAATGAATGGGCCTTCACCAGAAAGAGCAAGAGTCCCCTTTTGGAGGCTATCTTTGGCCTACTCTTCCACAACGAAGCCAGCAAAAGGCCATACAATGGTTACTTAATAATTAAAATTAAGGAGAAAGTGCTGTAATTTACAATCGAGTTCTTGCTCCACCGACTTAATGGAAACCCATTGACCGACCCGATCTGTACTTTTGCGTTGGGTCTCGTGTGGAATTGCAAAGTGTACACCAGTTGTACATGTACATCAGTTTAACATGTATTCATAATTGATTTGTTTTGGGTTAGATCACGTAAGTATAAATGTGTCATTAAACCCGCCGCCACCCGACACAGCCAATTAGTAAGGTTTGTCACGTAATGTTTTCTTTACGTGTTTTGTTTACGTGACAAACCTTACTAAACGGCTGTGTCGGGTGGTGGCGGGTTTACCCAGAAAAAAATATTATGAAGTGTAGACCAGTTGTCTTTCATTTCCCAAATGTAGTATCGCTGCATCACAACCTGACCCAAATCTGTGTTATGGTGGGGGATTTCAAAAATAACAAAGTAGTTCTGATGACAGTGCCACGTCCACATTGTGGGCTCTTTCTATATCATGTCAGTGGGTAAAAGATTCAGGGATTTTCTTTTTTACACTAATGATACAGCCAAGGGAAAATCTTCCATTTATATCTCACACACAACTTCATCACGTGTCCTTAAGGGTTTATGGAACCTAATGTTTAATTATCAGATTTTATTAAAATGTAAATTAAATTTCCATTATTTTTTTTCAAGAGTGCCGTCACGGTTAATAATAATTTTTAATTTTACAGCTATAATCTCTGCTATGATCTTCATTATATAAACTATGCACATTTTATCTGAAGAAATTAATTGGATTACCTTCAATATTACACCATACCGTAGAGTAGGCACCGCCGTCAGAATACAAAGAGAGAAAAAAGTGGGCATATGACTGTCATTGAATTCCTGTCGTATTTAATTAGGATGAATTTGGGTCAGCCACATGCACCAACAACTTCGTACTCTGCAAGTCACCTCCATTCACAAAAATGGCAGACAGTCGTGCTGCCATTTTGCATAGAATGATGTAATAATTGAATGTTTTATTGTTTTCATAATATACAGTGAAGTTGCATGCTTGTGATGATGTCCGTACTGTTTTTTGCCGGTCTGTGTTTTATATAGAGAACGTACATATTAATCATAATCTAAAGGATGCCTTCGTCAGCTTGATGTCTTCATAATTATTTATCCTGTCAAAATGGAGGCTAATGGGGTTGTAGTTGTTCATATTGGTTTGACCACCGTGTGAAAAAAAGGATGGTTGAGGCATCATTCCATGACTGCGGTATTTAATTTCTCGTGTAAACATTTAATAAACGTACGTATTTATATATGCTTTATTCGCACAAAAAGACAAGTGAAAGACAAAGTGTACGTAAAAATTTTAAAAAACAAATGAGTGCAGGTGAGATTGGAAACCCAAGAGGGCTTAAACCACAACAACAACAAAGAACAATGAATATACACAACTGATTTTTCAATCGATTAAAAAAGAATACTAATTACAATTAAACATGTTAAACTCGTATTCTTAGTTTTTTCGGTAAAGTCACGTTGAAGAGAAACAACAAAATAACAAAATATATATTAAAACAATAAAAAATTCTCACGACGTTTCGACCATAACTCAAACGGTCATCATCAGGTGTGTCGGTTTGCATATCATCAGGTGTGTCGGTTTGCATAAATTTATTTTGAAAACGGCATATTTATTTAAACGGCATATTTATTTATATATATAATATATATAATATATGAATATATAAATAAATATGCCATAAATTTATTTTGAAAACGGCATATTTATGCCGACACACCTGATGATGACCGTTTGAGTTATGGTCGAAACGTCGTGAGAATTTTTTATTGTTTTATATATATTTTGTTATTTTGTTGTTTCTCTTCAACGTGACTTTACCGAAAAAACTAAGAATATGAATTACTGCAGTCACGAAAGCTTTAAATCAAAATGTTAAACTCGTCTTCTTGGTTCTTTCGGTAAAGTCACGTAGAAGGGAAATAATAAAATAATAAAAATAAAACTTAATAAAATACATTTTATTTTGTTTTATAGAATGGAACTAATAAAATAATAATAAAAATAAAACAATAAAATTTAAAATAAAATAAAAATTATATTCTTGGTTCTTATTTTAACATAATAAAATAAATTGTATTGTTGCATAAAACAATAAAATGTATTTAATTATGTTTTATTTTTATTATTTTATTATTTCCCATCTACGTGACTTTACCGAAAGAACCAAGCAGATGAATCCCTGCAGTCGCGAAAGCTTTAAATCGAAATGTTAAACTCAGTATTAAAAAAAAACACATTTGTTATTGTATGCCAATGCGTGTGAGTGTGTGTGAGAGTCTGTATTGATTTGAAGCTTTCGTGACTGCAGGAATCCATACTCTTTGTTTCCTTCGGTAAAGTCACGTAGGTAGAAAATAAAATAAATCACGACGTTTCGGGCGCAACACAAGCGTCCGTCATCAGGTGCGCCCGAAACGTCGTGATTTATTTAATTTTATACCTACGTGACTTTACCGAAAGAACCAAAGAGTAGAGAGTCTGTATGTTAGCCATAGATGCGTAGTGGCAGTGAAGCGGTTAGCTCGCTGCGCTACGGACCTGACGACCAAGGTTCAAATACCGCTCACGGCCAACACCGGTGACGGTTATCTGAACCGGTCCTGGGCCTCCCCTAGGTCGACTCAGCCTCAAGTGAGTACCTGGTACGGTGTGTAAACATCGACACTAGGGAGACAAGGCGGCCGGGCGTGGTGTTGGTCACCCACCCCCTCGTGTGCCGTGCCGACTTTTATAGGTGCTCACCTACAGCCCTTCCCCTACAGTCTGTTGAAAGCTATACGGGGGATCTTTATCTTTTTCTTTGTTCAGAGGCTGTATGGAGAAGACTAGTGGGAAGTTTTACTCATCAGGCTGACCCATAGCCTATGCCTGAAGTTATTGAGGGATGATGATAATTTGGCAAATGTGAAGATAGGAATTCCAGAGTTCACAAATATCACTGGGAATATGGTCACAAGATACGTCCAGGAAAACCAACCAAAAGGAGCAAGCAAAGTTTAGGAATGGTTTTCTCTAACATTAACCACACGCATACTCTTCGTGTTCTGGAAAAGACCAATGGATTTCAATTATCATTATATCCGGCCTCTGTAGGCTATGGGAAAGCATTCGACTCGGCATATATTATGCAGTCTACCAAAGCAATCCCAATCTTAGGCCGTGAATTTAAACAACACGTCGAAAGAATAAAAAAAATGTTTACGTAAAACGGAACAGCCATGCTGACGTCACGTGAAAAAAGAAAGACCAAAATGCATTGCGAGGCAAGACGACACTCTCAGCCAAAAACATTCACCATCGTAACGTGTCGGATGGCACCGTCGTCAACATTGCAAACGATCGATTGGGAATGAAACTGCATAAAATGTTGGAAGAAACATGAGAGAGCAGGCTGCAAAGTTGGGCTCGTGATCAATAGGGGCAAAACAAAAGTCGCGTGCGACAAATTGGCATGAACACTCGGCGATGTCCGTCTGGGAGGGGCGCAATTGGAACAAAGCAGCAGAATGTGTGCACCTGGAATGGCTGTTGATATCGGACAAGAATCGAAATGATGAAATGAAGAGGTGGGTGAGAGCGGGTTAGAGTGCGTTTGAGCAGCTGAACTTGATAATAAAATAGCAATGCACCAATATTGCCCAAGACCAACGTGTCTAGCCGATGCTTCCCACTTGCAATTAGCACGGTTGGCTACGTATGGTGCAAAGGAAGTTCACCACACGCACATGCTCGCAGTGACAGATTTACCGGAAAATGTAACTAAAACTGAAAGGCGCACAAAGCAGCGTGTAGAAGATGTGCGCTTGGAATGACACTGAGAGATGTGAAGATGAACACATCCAACGACACCACTGTAACTGTTTAAACCAGGGGTGGGCAAATTTTTTTGACTCGCGGGCCACAATGGGTTCTAGAATTTGACAGAGGGGCCGGGCCAGGAACAGATGGATGGAGTGTTTGTGTGAACTAATATAAATGACATGTAAAAATCATTACATGAAAGGATTTGGCCTTTAACAGGTAGCAAAGCATTTATTTGCGAGGAAATTTAACAAATTTCACGAACATGAACAATACAAAAACATGTAACTCCCGGTCAAAGTGCGCCATCTAATGGGGAAATGGGGGCATTACAGGAGAAAGGTAAAATTTAATTTAATAATAATAATATTTGGACAAGTTCGGCGGGCCGGATTAAAAAGCCCGGGGGCCCTATACGGCCCGGGGGCCGTACTTTGCCCATGTCTGGTTTAAACTAAGCGGCCTTGGGCAGGACATGTTGCTCGAAGGGACGATGGTCATTGGTCAAGAATAATGAAGGGTGGCAGCCAGTTGGTGGAACGCATCTGAGAGGATGCCCATCAACGAGATGCGGTGGTGAAATCAGCTTGTGTGTAAGTGGTCCAGCGATTGTTATTTTGCAGGATCACGAGAGATGGTATCCGCTTGGGGAGGGCTTCATCCAGCAATGGATTTATCACTGCAGATAATGGTGACTTTGTACCAGAAATACAGAATATGACTGGCACTATATGCCTAACGTATTTGCTCCCTATTTGAAAGTCTCTTACGTGAACTTAATTATTCATACAATGTTTACATGAAATATTTAAAGGAACGTCCACTGAGTGACAAGACATAGTGATGCTGCATTGAGGCGACCTAATGCATTGTGGGAGGCATGATTTGATTCTAGGCAAGGTAAATTATTTTGCAAAAAAGTTACATTGGAAAATATAGTCCGATGTCACGGCCGTGTGAACATACCTTTAAACGGGCGATGGTTAGAGTGATACTTTGAATGCTCCAAGTGAAATACATAGCAATGGGAAACGGGAGTGAGAAAAAGGTCGTATAGATATTCGGAATTTTTTTTTTAAATGAAAACGAAAAAAAAACCCGAAATAGCACTCACAGAGCACGTGGCATTCGAGGGAACAGAGCCTCACATTCCATACAACAGACAAGTTGAAATGCGCGCGTGTGTGTGTTTAGAATTGCTATTGCACACATGCGCTCTATCTCCTGCAGCGTGCAGATAAACTAGCGAGTGAACCGTGTGCCCGGTGCATGTTATTTAATTATGTGTCCATTGTGTTCATTCTTCTTTTGGAGCCTTCTAGTTATTCCAGCTAACTCCGGTCCACCTTGTAGAGAGGGTTTGCCGTAGCAGCTCCACCGTGAACACCAAGAAAGAGGAATGCGTTTGAGAGGAGGGGAATGAAATGGAGCATGTATGTTGAACTTCTTTCGCGCCGTACTGTAGCCAACCGTGCTAATCGGAGGTGTGGGAGGAAGAACAACAAACTAAACACAAGGTGCAGTTCTAAAGAAATTCGTTTTCAATCTAGGTTGAAAGTGCATCGCTTCCAGTGGCTTCCCAAATATCGGGAGGAAGAGCGTTCCAGATTGGAAGAGCGTTCCAGATTGGAAGGAAGAGCGTTCCAGATTAGAAGGAAGAGCGTTCCAGATTGGAAGAGCGTTCCAGATTGGAAGAGCGTTCCAGATTGGAAGAGCGTTCCAGATTGGAAGAGCGTTCCAGATTGGAAGAGCGTTCCAGATTGGAAGGAAGAGCTTTCCAGATTGGAAGGAAGAGCGTTCCAGATTGGAAGGAAGAGCGTTCCAGATTGGAAGAGCGTTCCAGATTGGAAGGAAGAGCGTTCCAGATTGGAAGGAAGAGCGTTCCAGATTGGAAGAGCGTTCCAGATTGGAAGAACGTTCCAGATTGGAAGAGCATTCCAGATTGGAAGGAAGAGCTTTCCAGATTGGAAGGAAGAGCGTTCCAGATTGGAAGGAAGAGCGTTCCAGATTGGAAGAGCGTTCCAGATTGGAAGGAAGAGCGTTCCAGATTGGAAGGAAGAGCGTTCCAGATTGGAAGAGCGTTCCAGATTGGAAGAGCGTTCCAGATTCGAAGGAAGAGCGTTCCAGATTGGAAGGAAGAGCTTTCCAGATTGGAAGGAAGAGCGTTCCAGATTGGAAGGAAGAGCGTTCCAGATTGGAAGGAAGAGCGTTCCAGATTGGAGGGAAGAGCGTTCCAGATTGGAAGAGCGTTCCAGATTGGAAGAGCGTTCCAGATTCGAAGGAAGAGCGTTCCAGATTGGAAGGAAGAGCTTTCCAGATTGGAAGGAAGAGTGTTCCAGATTGGAAGGAAGAGCGTTCCAGATTGGAAGAGCGTTCCAGATTGGAAGGAAGAGCGTTCCAGATTGGAAGGAAGAGCGTTCCAGATTGGAAGAGCGTTCCAGATTGGAAGGAAGAGCGTTCCAGATTGGAAGGAAGAGCGTTCCAGATTGGAAGGAAGAGCGTTCCAGATTGGAAGAGAGTTCCAGATTGGAAGGAAGAGCGTTCCAGATTGGAAGAGCGTTCCAGATTGGAAGGAAGAGCGTTCCAGATTCGAAGGAAGAGCGTTCCAGATTGGAAGGAAGAGCATTCCAGATTCGAAGGAAGAGCGTTCCAGATTGGAAGAGCGTTCCAGATTGGAAGGAAGAGCGTTCCAGATTCGAAGGAAGAGCGTTCCAGAAGTGTGTTTTATGAAGTACGATATGATCGAGGACATCACTTTTATGGTAAGGGAATTGTTGTCGTTTTTTGTTCATGAAACTACTCATAACACCACACACACACACACACGTCCAAACGTGGAGTTCAAAACCTAGAATCCTCTGCATTTCTTCGGAATGTTTTGTTTAGTTAAATACAGGAGTCCGCTTGAACCGTCCACGCATGGCCATTCGCTATATGCAATGTCACACTCAAGCTTAGATAATGAGGCCAATTCAAAGCCGCATTATTCGATGCACCAAAATAACAAGCCTTCGGGCCCAGCACAATTGAGCTTCTTCATGTCATCTAATATTCTCAATTCACATATAAATCGCTGAAATACAAGAACGTCGCATACATGTATTGATTGGGTGACACTGCAGTTGCTCCCTCGGCTTGACATTGGGAATCGCAGCTTGAAAGCATTCTAATCTCATGGTGGAATATGAATTATGCCACAGAAAGCTTTCAAAGAATATGCTCGATACAGGATTTAATTGGGACAAGGCGCTTGGTATTGATGGTACCGTACTATGATTTTAAACCTTAATAGATCGCAATTAGAACATTAAAACGAAATTCTTATTTGGTTCTTTCGGTAAAGTCACGTAGAATGAGAATAAAATAATAAAATAACACGATAAAATTCTCACGACGTTTCGGCCACAACGCAAGCGGCCGTCTTCAGGTGAAAGGAACAGACCTGTCGGGACGACAGAGCTTCAATGTCGTCCCGACAGGTCTGTTCCTTTCACCTGAAGACGGCCGCTTGCGTTGTGGCCGAAACGTCGTGAGAATTTTATTGTGTTATTTTATTATTTTATTCTCATTCTACGTGACTTTACCGAAAGAACCAAATAAGATGAATCCTTGCAGTCACGAAAGCTTTAAATCGAAATTTAAAACGAAATTCTTAGTGACTTTCATTATTCTATTTTTACATGTTCAAAAAGTGCCCGTTGACATAAATAAATCTGTCTGAGTTCGATATTTTGCTAATTTTCAGATAGACCAAGAAGTCATAGTTTCAATAAATTATTGTGTCAGTGACTCTCAAGATTTATTTTATACAAAACCTAGAGATGTCTGGCCCTTTAGTAGGAAAACCAGAGGACCAAATATTCAAACATCGGCATTGCGGATTTCTACAGCATAGGTGAGATGACAGCATTTTACGATAGCACGAAACTCCTAATGACTGTCACGAATGTCGCCAAGATACACAAATACAACTGAAGTAATTATATAACAAGTTAGAAGCCGGACCATGGCAGAAAATGTAATTCCGCACCACGCACAATGGAGGAAACACAGTGACACGCAGGCATGAATGAGCGAAGGCCAACGATGACAGCCAACCATTTCCCACAATAGCTTGCAAGAGGGAGACAGTCAAATCCAACGCTGCTGTGCAATTAGGAACATCCTTGAATTGATATGGCAAGCCTAAAAATGTTCCAAACTGCCACTGTGACATGTGTGGGTATGAGACATCACCTGAAGTCCATTACCTCCTGCACAATTATCTCTCTACAGCCGCCTGCTAATCCTCCTTTTGTGACTTAAATACGCACTCTTTGGTGTAGGTAATAATATGGGGGGGGGGGGGAATTTTCTGTGGTCGTGGCAAACTGAGCTGCTAGAGTTTGGTCGGATGTGCCGGCACCAAAGGGTACGAAAATATATGCAGCTGTCATTGACGACTGTGGCATGCGAAAGGGTGACGTAAAGTTGGTTCGGAAAGACTGAAGAGTCTGCGGAAATAGGAAGCATCATCGCCCCTTGAGACCTGTGGCCAAGAGGGTGTATTATTGGAAACAGCAGTCTGCATTAAGCTGGGATGGGCTAGAAATCGAATCATTGATTAAATCTAACTTGCAGTTTATTAGAAATCTATACAGCATATATGTATGCAATTCTGATTTTAAAATAGGGCTTAAGAAAAAAAACGTTGGTCTCTGCGGTTAAAAATTCCATGGCTTCAAACTCATCTTATCTTTAATTTGGAAAATGAAAGGACTGAAAATGTGTGTGTTGTGCAACTGTGACCAATGCAGAACACTCACGACTTGCACAACTTTCCATGGCCGATAAGCATCATTATAAACACCAAGCTGAGCTCGATGCCCGGATTAACAGTAATGGCTGGCGACTTTAGGAAAGCAGATTATGAGGAAAAAAAGTATTACTCTACCTGGATAGGTCATTCAAAACAGCGGAGAAGCATTAATATAAAACTTCGAATCCAAATATGCTTTGAAAAATTACCAAAGTTACACAGTATACGCAAGTCAGTGACACCAAAATTAAGCAGGCAGAGCATTTTCACTATTTAGGTAAGCATTAAACAGTCGATGGGAGGTGCTTCACAGATATGCACTGAAGGATAGCACTGACAAGAGATCTATTTCAGAAAATGTTAATTTACATTGACGGTGTTAGTGCGGCTACCGCTGTCCAATCCGCCGAAGAAGGCAGTTGTTCGCAAGATGGCAGTTGTTCACGAGATGGTTCATTGTTTGGAGCATCTGTCCGCGGTCACTGCACTGCGAGTCGCCATCTCTAATGTCCCGCTTGTGGACAAGGCACGCGCAGCAGCAAGCGGTCACCGTTCTGAAGCGGTTGAGGAGCCACCACGGATTTCTGGACAGAATAAAGCCACGTGGAGCAGCGGTGGGTCCCTCGATGAGTTTGCTGTGTGGATGCATGTTGAACTTCTTTCGCACTGTATGTAGCCACGAAAAGCACTTGTACAGAGACATGAGTTTTCAATCTGGATTTCAAAGTGGATAGCTCCAGCGGCTTCCTAATATCTGAAGGAAGAGCGTTCCAGACGGCCGCAGAAGTGCGTCGGAAAGCGTGCAATGCAGTGACCGCCTTTGTTCGACGGCCAGACAAAAGTCCCTGCGAGGATGACCGGAGTTTACTGATAGTTTATGCTCCTTGACAAGATCAGCAAGGTATTGTGGTCAGGTTATTAGGAACCTTGGGCATAACTCCAAGATAACGGTTGCCAGCGGTCTTAAGTTGGCCTCGCTTCATCCAAATGTCTCACGCAGCGATCCCAGATTGGTTTTCAGAAACACAGACGAGTTCGTAGAGGGTCGAGCAGCTTTTGAATATATGGTAAACCTCTCACACACCGTACGTAGCTATCCTTGATAACGGAGGTGCGGGGGCCTTTGTCCTTCCTTGGATTTTGTCCAGTTGGTTTGATGTCCTGGAATCCCGCATGAGGTTTGTTGGTATGGCGTTTGACAGAATGGGGTAGCCACTCAGTGGATGTGTTTTTCAGTTCGCCCGTTATTACTCTTTGGTTCTATTGGGTAAAGTCACGTAGGTGACTTTACCCAATAGAACCAAAGAATATGGATCCTAGCAGTCACGAAAGCTTTAAATCTAGAATCGCCCGTTATTGTTTGAAGGACGACGTTGATGCGGGTGTCTGTGTGGGTACATGATGCCGAGACTGCCGTGCATTAGTCGGCACTGAGGAACACAAAGAGAGCGAGGTCGGCTCTGCCTACAGTTTTGGTGGTGGCTCCCCACGTTGCACCGGACAGATTTTGGTTTTGTTGCACAACTTAACACATATTGCAAAACCAGTCGGCCAATGACACAGTTAGACACTTGCCTGACAAACCACGAATTTCAGAAGAGTGCTAAATTTCGTGTTCATCCTCTGTGTTGCACCTCCGTGCAACTTAACACATGTTAATTTCATATATATGAAAAGTCAAATGTTGCAGACCATATGGCTTTATAATGAGATTATCTTCAAGACCATTTCATATATATTTGTTAAAATAAACATGTCATTTTTTTACAGCCCTTAACCAATAAATTGCTAGATGAAGTCCCCCACACGATGTTCCAGCCATTGGAATTGATTGGCCTCACTTCAATTGCACTGGCCAGTGCTGCTTGGTCAACGGTGGGGGGGGGGGGGATGACTGTTATCAGATATCCACTTGTCACCGATGTTAGCCGGGGCCAGCGATCGAACTCGGCTCTTCGTGCCGTGCGATAACGGCCTCAACCACCGCGGCCACCTACAGCCAACGTACCGGCGGACCTCTAAAGGCAGTGTAGTGGTAATAATTTACACACATTGAATGAAACGACCACTGGCACCTTATCTGAGTTGCGGGCTCCTGTCGACTTTGCCTGGATAGGAAGAGAACGACGCGGTCTTAATCCGCGTGACTTGACCATGGGAACGGAGGATGTGCGAGGTGGCCGAGCCTGGACATGAATGAGTTATCACGCTTCATTAGCGCCGTGCCGTAATTCCGCTGAGCCTCTCTAATTGCACCTCTGCACGCGATGTCTGCTGCCCATGTGGCACCGCGGTCGGGGCGCACGTCACCGGCCTGCACGGAGAGTGTAAAGGAAAGTGTTGCGCTTTATTTTAAACACCTAATTCCAGTGGCCATTCTCGACGCAATACATAGCTATGTTTTTTTGTGTTTTGTCCCTGTGGATATGCTAGGATGCTATGCTATTAGACGCAGCCCACCATCTCTTATAAACTAATAAATAGAGTGTGCATTGGGGAAAATCAATAGTGTTGTGTCCTGTTGAGAAACTGACCCCTACAAATCGGAATGTGAGCTGCCATGGTATGATGGTTAGCACACTGGTTTGCTGGCTTTGATCTCCTGGGACGGCAGCTGAAAGAATGGGGCAAGTTTCAAGAATCCGCCTGCTTCTCCACCCAGCAGTATAAATGGGTGCTCCACAGTCAGCCATTCTATCTTGCATCAACAGGTTGTGTGTGGTGGGGTAAAGTGTGGCTTCACTTGCCCCTGTCAACATTTCTGATCAACGTGGAAGGGCACACAAAATATTCTCTAGAGCAGTGGTTCCTAACCTCTACTGCAGCCTTGCACACCCCATTTGGTTCTCAATATTTAAAACATTTGAGAAAGTTTGATGAAACAAAGTAGTTGTACTTACGTTCCCGTGCTTAATCTGTGTTTCGATGATTTACCTTAAAACAAAATCTGGCCGCGTCTGGCACCCACAGAAAGGGCACCTCGCACCCCCAGGGGGTGCAAGGTGCCCCCCAGGTTAAGAACCAATGGGCTAGAGTTTGCTCACTTGGAAGCCCATTCGTTAACAGTGGCCACAGCAAGCAACTGCAGGGCTGCACCTTCGTAATTTCCTATGTGTGTGTATGGATGTTGAACTTCTTTTGCACCGTACATAGACAACCGCGCTAATCAGAGGTGCATAAAAACTTGGATTTTATTTGGATGCATATTCATGATGTTTTGTTAAATAAATAAACTAAACCGATTACAGCTAGGATTAATATACCGCAGCGCCTAAACAATCTAACAACTCCAGACAAATACAGGAAACATATAAAGTGGCGAGAATACATGGGCATCAATCAATCCGAGGTGGCAGCAACAACAACAACAACAACTGCTTGAGGTTGGGTAAGTGCAGAGTGATAGCTGGGGGCCAGGGGGTTGTTCTGCCGATCACGGTCTTGTCACGCCACAGAGAGCCTCATTTCAGAGTTACACATTCACCGCACGCCACAGGGTTCGTGATGCAGGCCCCCGTAATTCCGTTTTCCAAGTGGAGGTGACCCAACGCAGAAGATCCCTGGGTTTTATTTTCCACGAAGCTCACGGTTCACCCTTAACCGCATCCTCTGCACTAACCGTGATGCACAAATAAAAAAAAATCTCCAAAGCGACTGTGGTCATCCAGAACAGAGCGTACAACCAATCACAACGCAATGCCCGATCCACAAATATACGGAGACATCACTTGGTTACACTCCGTTGCTCCCGATGCGGTAGTCTGGCTTGACGACCTGAGTGTGAATGTAATCGTGGTAGTTACTCTGAGTCAGCATCAGCAGCCGTACGAAAGAAGAAGAAGTGTAAGAAGTGGTGGAGGTATTTCCACTGCAGGTCACATTCCTCACACTGACGACAATACGACTCCACAGTCTATGTTCTGGCTGGTCAATAAAAGTGCATTAGTTACTGCAGTTAATTCGTTAAGGGAATTTCTGAATTGTAGCGGGGGGGGAGTAGGGGCAGTGTCCGGGCTAAATCAAATTATGAGTCGGCACATGTCCAGGCTTGAATTAAAAAAAAAAGCTCTTACATCTCTTGTATAAGTTAGAAGCAGAGTTTCAGGGGGAAATCGCTACCAGTGAGTAAATCCACCAGAGCAAGAGGAACACCGATTGGGTCAAGTAAGCTCCCGACTCAAAGATGCACCGGTTAGCGCTCATCTCCGTTGCGAGTGTTGCACAGTGGTGGAAATTTCACACGCGTCTGTGGGTGAGGCGGCGTTCATAGTTTCCTTACGGGGCCACCCACTTTTGACTTGCACAGATAGAAATTATTGCCAATGCCAGAGAAATAGTTATCAATGCCAGAGATATGATTGCATTGTCGGTGCCAGCGAAACAAACGGCTGACCCTCTGGCCACACTCAAACTCTTAACAGTCTAATTGAGTCAAGAGCTCTGCAAAAGGACTGAATAGAGCCTCAGCATGCGTCACATGTGAGGTCCTGCGCCACATGTGAGGTCCTGCGCCACATGTGAGGTCCTGCACAGGGACAGGGCGACACGTGCCAGCAGGCCTCAGGAGCGAGGCCAGGCAGGAAGATCAGTATGACAACGACACGACGCGTGTGTGGAACACCCTCGAGTTGTTGTTTTATTTGTCCACATGCGACGATTCTCTCGCATTTTTCTTGACTTGCAAATTTAGGCCTAATTCGGAAGCTGTAATGTAGTATTTTGAGCACAGTTTCTAGCAGAAACATGGACATGTACAAGAGGAAGCTGTAAGGTACACAAAGAAGGGTGGAGAGGTACCCGTCAGTAATTACAGCGACACAAAGGGAGGGGAACACGTGGATTTGAGATCATGTGCAAGCTGAAAACGTCATAATAGACTGCTAGAAGAGACGATGGCCAGTGATCGTGACTAATGATGATGATGAGGTGCTCGTTAGATTGTTGCATCGTTAAAAGCAAACGTGAGACAGCATGGGCCACCTTCATATCCAGCAGTGGATTGACTATGGTTGCTGAGAATGAAGGTGTTCCGGGCATTGCTGAAATGCATTTGACTAAGCTCCGAAAAAATACTGCATAAACGCCTGCACGGCAACACACAAATTGTGCATTTTAAGTTAATTAAAACAGACACCTGGAGTGTCAAACTGTCTTCCTGTAAATTCTGCAGTAAATAAATGCCTTCCGTGTTTGAACACTGCTTAAAGCGACGTTAAAAGAAACGTTGATGTCATGCATTACAGCGATCATGTTTCAAAACCTATGCGACTGGCTTTCAATGTTTTCAAGGCGAAAAAGTGAACCTGCATGTGAGAACTTGAATTACTCTTGGTATGAATTTTAATTATGGTATACTTTGCTGGATTTCTAACCCTAATTATATATGATTCATGATTTGACACTGGCAAGCTTTTATGTGTAATAAAAATGTGTAAACGTGTTCAGTGTGTGCTTTGGAGGTATGTATTACATGAGCTCATAATTTATTTTGGATGAAAGTCAAAGGAGGTGAATCTTACAGCTTCAGCAAATGAACACACCAGTTACATTTCAAACAACGTTTGGGTCACTTCTATGCTGCATTTATGACCCAATTCATAAAAGGAGGGTCAACCTAACCACACTCTGAGGGCAAGATATTGAAAGTAACTTATAATACTAAAAATATAACAATGTCGGCACGCTTATGGCTATCGTGACATCTAACCTTCTACACATTCCTGAATGACATCACTGGGGATACTGCTATGGTCGGATGTTAAGGCACATTGAGCCCAAAATTATCCAGAGGTCGATTTAAAGGCCTCCCGCCGCCCCATCTCTTTTCACCCAGCAGTACAAATGGGCACACCAAGGTTAGTCGATCTCCGGGTCGCCAGTGGTGGGGTAAAGTGTGAGTACGCTTCACATCTTCTAAGACTTTGATTTAAAGCTTTCGTGACTGCAGTAATTCATATTCTTAGTTTTTTCGGTAAAGTCACGTTGAAGAGAAAAAAATAACAAAATATATATAAAACAATAAAAAATTCTCACGACGTTTCGACCATAACTCTTCAACGTGACTTTACCGAAAAAACTAAGAATATCTTCTAAGACGTTTACGTCTCGAGAGCTCCCTCGAGTGTGGAGGGAGGGCCTTCTGCCAGCAGTGTCATTACAAAAAAAATATGCAGGGCTGCACCTGAAGCATTTTTTTGTGATTATTACAAATAAAATTAGTGTCTCAGAAATTCCATTATTAAGTGGAGGGGGGGGGGAGGGGCACACTTGTTTAAAATGATGTAATTTTTTATTATTATTGAGACAATCTACCCTGTTCTCTATCTATCAATTAAGTTTTGTGTTTACAATAACAACTTTATGCGACCAGTCACTGACTTCTGATTCCAAAAGCAAATCTAATTTAGGTTCATTAGAGAGAGAGAGAAAAAAACAACTGCGTTCAAGCCTTCTGTCTAATCGACTGTCGAGGCACAAGCCTCGGCATTTTGGTCCACGTCCGACCGGCCAACCGATTCACTCACACAAATACACGCAGATACAATGTCATCGTAATAATAGCGATAGATACATAGTGCATAAATGTGATAATTTTATATCGTTGTCCTGACGAATGCATAGTATACGTCCTGCGAATCCTACAAATGGCAACACACAGCTGGTATTTAGTGAGCATGGCTGGCATTCTGGGAACTGTGCAAGTAAATATAGTGGGCCCTTCAGGGACAAATGCGTCACTGAACAAGCATGTGACGTGGCTAGGTCATATTAATGAATAACAATAATTTATTACGCTGGCTATTCGTGCCATTCTGATAGTGCAAGGCTGTTACAGAGGCGCTATGTTTAACAGACGAGTATAGCCTGCCAGTCGGGGACAATAATGCGATGCCGTTTAACCCAGTTAAGTAATTTGCGAGTAATGTTTACTCCCAGTACATTTGGTTGACTCTTTTTCGAATAATGTCACAGGATCTTTAACATCGACTGCGAGACAGAGGGCACGCATTTATGGTTAATACCCGGCAGCATTAGCCAGGGCGGCTGCTGGGGTCGAACCGAGAGCCTCTGTAACTCGCAAAAAACTCTTGGCCATTGTCACCACAATTATATTAATCGACAAAAAAAACCCTCAATGCTCATGAGCAGGAGTGTCCTGCATGGAACGCTGCACATTCATATCTTGAATTCATGGAGAAAAAAACACGCACATTGCGAAAGTCAGGAACCTACTTTTTGTACTGTCTCTTACAGACAGCACCTTTTCCCTCTGTACATGATGGCTCCGTGTCTGCATGAGCTGAGAACACTATCTTCAAGTAACTGGATGGCAGGTCTAAAGCAAATTTAGCTAATGCCTGCAACTCAGAATCTGAGATGAGACATTATTGCTAGAGATGTCATCACGTAACATAATCCAAGACGCGCGCTGCACTGGCATGGAAATAAATATATATAAAAAATTTAGTCGTAATAACAACATATTGCAAGGGGCTTTCCAATATATAAAGGGGTAATCGGTATTAGATTTTGATAATGTCATGCAATGTATATGAAACCCTATCCCTGAGCAGTAAAACAAAAAAACAAAGCACCTGCTGTCCACCAGACTGCAAGATTGACGTGTAACGACACAAGATGGCCTGCTCACGGAGCTCTCTCTGTGTCAGCGCCAGCCGCTGCTGCGCGGCCCGTACGCTGTCAGGCAACGTGCTTTGGGTGATGAACAAGTAGCAGCTGTTCAACTCAGCCACCGCCGTCGCGAAGGACTTGGATGAAGGCCGAGTGGCAGTCGATCTGCGGGCAAATTTGGCACCTTGCGTGTCTCCCGCTGAGCCCACGCTACTTCCTCGCGAGAGTGGTGGCCGCTTAAATCCGGCAATGAGTAACGAATGCAACGCCCTCGACATCAACACGATTTGGAACTTCAAAGAGAAAGAATAGAATTGACACTCTTCCAATTTCTAAACCGCATAGCAGATGTTACGGATATATATATGGTAGTTTTTTTTAATTGTCATATTTAAACAATGTAAAACAAATTCTATAATGTTTTTTCAACAAAAAATGTTGCACTAGGCAGTGCCCATGTATATTTTCAGCCTTAGCCAGTTGGAAATTCCCTATTCCTATGGTGGGGCCAGTCATTCCACAAGGCAATCACTATGAGACCTCCTTTGCCAGTAACAAGATATAGTAATAGGTTTTGAATAAAGGTGTCAGTTTTTGTGCCAGTTAAAAGGGTAAAACCTATTACTAAGGCAATCACTGTTGATTTCCAAAAAAAAAAATACCACTCATTCTGTTGTCCACTGGCGGATGAAGAAGTGCATGACGTTCTGACCTGAATATAAACGTGCAACCTTCTGCTGGATTTGTGGTCACTCGCTCGAACCACCGTGCCCCCAAATAGTTTTAACAACTGCATGACGTCTAAGAAAACAATCACTCTACCAGATGTGCACTTCGCATTTGGCGACTCGCGCTTGAAAGTTTTCAAAGTGAAAACCCAGTGAAGGGTCAGATTAGCGCACCTTAAATGTTGGGTTAGCAAAGGTGACTACCGCTTCGTTGGAGGTCAGCAGTGCATTCCTTACGGAAGGATTATATTAATCCATGTCACGGGAATGTGGAATTTGCACCATTGGCCCAAGAGCAGATCCAAGAACTACGGAGCAACAGAGAATTAAGTTGCAGGAAATGACTCGTTACTAGGTAAACAACATTCTTGTTTCCTTGTCATCATAGTAGATAAGCAGTTGCCAGCTTCCCAATGCACCTTATTGTGTTCTTAAGATGCACTTGGAGTGACTAAGCAACGAGCCCACGCACACACATTTTTCTTTGGTGATGAAACAAGTAGACAAAGAGTATGTTCTTGAACGTGACATCAACGTTTCCCTCGTCATCCGATCCATCTGCTCTCTTTGTTTCAGTCTCTCGGCGTAATTCTGAGCACGCAAATCTCCACCGTTTTCTCGCACACTGTTCAGCTGTTGTCAAGATTTTAATTCGAAGCCACAGCATTTAAAAAAAAAGCTTGCCATTATTATAGGCTAAAAAAAATGTGAAACTAATTTCCTTTTAAAATCCAATGCTTTGGTTACTAACAAAACCCCCAACATACTTTTGTTAAGATTCAGTACATTTCAGAATTTGTTTTACCCTTTAGATGACTTTTAAATTGCTTCTGCAGTCAGTCTTGACACACGAGGTGTTTGCTTCGTTGTGTTCTTGTGTTAGCACACGGGCAATACTATATATAACAACATGGCTGATGTCGATTACAGAGCAACAACTATAATTGTACATTTGTGTTGGTGGTCGAGCCAGATGTTTTCGTCAGGAGTAGAGGAAATGGTCGTCAAGCACACGCACACTGCGGAGAGTGAATGCGACGAATGAGGCACGAGATTTAAATACATCAACTCTTTCACAGAATCACATCCACGTGAACAAGAACATACAACTCATTCGCCGATAAAATCTGATTAACTTCCATGCAATGTCCATTGGGGGATGTGTGTTGAACTTCTTTCGCACTGTACGTAGCCAACGGTGATGATCGGTTGGTTACGTACGGGTGTGCTATTAGCAATTTTATCTGGTAAACCAGCCGTAGTTGTTTGACATGTCTGGCTAGTGATGAGTGCCAGAAGGTTGCAGCCACTACGTTTCTGGTCTTAAACAATTGATACCATTTAATAGACATTTGGAATGCCAATACTCCAATATATATTTATTTTAATTACGTGGATATATTGAATAGTAAAGGTGCAGCACTTAAAATTGCTTGCTCACACGCTTGCTGGTGGAAAAGTCTCCACGAGAGAAAGCTCTACAGAACCCCTGTGGGGGGGGAAGGGTACATTGGCCTACTCTTCCACGCTGGGTACCTGTCTTGGAAGAGGTCGAAGCGCCCAGACCTTCTCCCCACCACACGCCAACCTGCTGATCAATGACTCAACTGTTGCATGAGATGGGCCTTCGTCGGATTCATTTATCACCAAGATTTCTCCATCACACCAACTTAGTGGGTGTTTGTTTTTAACACCAAAAGTCAGATGGTCTTCATTAACTGCAGTGTCTGCACGAAAGTGCAAAAATGCAAATAAATTCCAGTCGTCAGAAACCGAACACCAACCAGCTGCACATGTCCATGGCACACACAACTATCCAGAGCTCTCTGCCACCCGCAGTAATACAAGCTTTTGCAGTGCATTAATTAATATTGAACGCTGCATTGTAACCAATACCGCTTCGCTTATTGTTTTGTAATTTTATATTTTAACTGCTTGGATATCTCCTTGTTGACTAATCATGAATACAAGAATGCCAACCAATATATATTGATAAAATATTGATGAATGTTACAGGCTGACCTCTGATGCAAATCCAGCTGGTACAATGTACATATCAAAGGAATATCACTGATATAAATTGCAACGTTAAAATAACTTACGATGAAACGAGTTATCTGGTGAAACCTTCTTATTGTGAAAAAATATTTAATGTTTTTCATTGAATTGTTGCTAGAAGTCGTGAAAATAGCTTTACAAAGCGCTTGGAACAATTCACGTTTTATAAATGTACATTTTAAAATATGTACGTATTTATCTTCTTCAAAAGAGTATGAATGATACGTCATATTAACTTATTCATGAAGGTCTCATTGGGTTACTATACACTAACGCATTGTATAACTCAAAGGTGGAATTTTGTCTATGGATATATTATACCATGTAGTTTAGATTGGAAGGTATAATATTGTACTGTATAGTAGTCCAGTTTATGGCAGAGTTACAACGCAACACAGGACAGAACAGCGCACCTTGGCTGCTCTTTAACCTTCCTTTTCTGTCTGCCCAGCCGCCACCCTCCTCCGATCCGGGGGTGGTGCTGGGTAACATGCTAATTCATATGTTAATTCCGCCCACACAGCTTAAAAGACGCGATCCATGCTTAGCAATGTTCACTCAAGTGCTGTCTTCTGAACAGTCCTGTTCATTCACCTGAAGAAGGCTACTTGTGTTGTGGCCGAAACGTCGTGAGAATTTTATTTTTATTATTTTATTTCCATTCTACGTGACTTTAGCGAAAGAACCAAGAAGATTAATCCCTGCAGTCACGAAAGCTTTAAATCGAAAGCTATATAGATTGTTATATTGTGAGACTGCGAGATATGGTGATGACTTGGGGAAGGCTTCATCAGAAGTGGATAGGTCAGATATGATTATTATGATCTGTTTTACATTCTATAATGGTAAAAGAAAATTGTAGACTTAAGGAACGGTCAAGAGGCCCTGTGATTACAGTGCTCAAATTCACAATCAGATGGTAATGTATTTAATTGAGGACCGCTTTATATGAAGTTAACAGTGGTTATCTTATGAATAGACCAGTCCCCATCAAGGGAATGTGGAATTCGCTCAGGGCTGCTTACAGAAAAGACAACAACCCACTCGACATCTGTAAAAATAAGAGCTTTATCGCTCATCGGATTCCTCCAGTATGAATAAAGATTCTGATTCTGATTTGTAAATTGCAAAGAGACATTCTACTTTTTCACTTTACACTCCATTTGGCAGGGGTAGTAGAAACAGTGCATTTGTCAGACCATTTTTTTAAAATAAAAATGCTCCGCAAGCTGTATTACTTTTGCCCGGGAATGGTAAAGGTCTTATTGTAACCATGGCCCCTCGTGAGAAGTGATTGATCGAGGCACTCTCTGCTTTTCTAACAAACAAAAAAGCTTTACAGCACAAGTCGTTGGCAAAAAAAAGAGTCCGCAGCAGTCCCAGGGACCTGCAGTGCCAACTCGTGGGAGACCACAGAGCCCAGGCCCACTACGTAGGATATGTGGCCTTACCTTCATCCCCCCGCCCAAACTAGAAATATGCCGATACCCCCCCACCACCACCACCTCACAGGGTGGCACAAAACGATATTCGCGGTAATCCTAATATCCGTGTATTTACCATAAAGTAAAACAAGCAAAGAACTTCAGCCAGGTCAAAGTTTCATTGCTCTTCCTCGGCGTGTTGAAGTGCTGCGAATGAAAGAGGCACTTTGTTCGAAACATTATGGGTGTGATTTTTTTACAGGTCGGTGTTCTTGGAATATTTCTTTATTTATTGCTGTTGTTGAGCGATACCATTGGCAAGCCTCTCTCAAATAAGCAATTACAAAGTCTCACCAGACCAATGAGTTGCTTGGGTGCCGCAACGATGCGAAGGGGACAATGCCCACGTCAAAGCCACTGAGCCTGAACTGCTGGGATCTTGTGTTCGGGCTTTGAATGGGAGAATACATACATTGACTTTGCTTCCTTGGGGAGAGTGGTTTCCAATTTGCAACAAGTTTGGAGAACAAAACAATCTCAAATCAGCCGTGGCACTTTAAGTGCCTACCTTAGTAATGAAAGCACACGAGCAAGGCCTGCATTGCAGTTAAACAGATATGGACGACGATAGTTGAAGAGTGTCGTCTGCAGACAACCGAGACAAGAAAAGACAATCAAAAATAGTCACCATTTATAGGGTCGCATTTGGATGAGTTTCTGAGCACGGGTGTTTGCAGGATCAAGTTTTCCTTGATCGATAACTTGCACCAATCTCATGTAACAAAAAAACATTTTTTTTTAAGTTAAAGTGACTCGGAGCATGAAGTAGAGCTATCTTCCGCGGGCAGCCTTGAGCCAGTGCAACACAACCCTGTATTACGATGCCAGGCCATCCATAGAAACGCTTCCAACTTCAAAAAACAAGTGGACCACACTGAGAACTCACTAGCAAGTGAACTCCTGACCAGCTAAATGTGAGCACTCCATCCCAGTGTCACCTGCATGTTTTTTTTTAATGAAAACCTACGGGTTATACCTCATGTATAAAATACAGTAACAGCTTCAGCCGGTGCCTTGCTTAAAATCCATGAGCAGCTGGCACCGCTCTACTTTGTCTTTGTCAACATAAATGAGACCACATTAGTCCAATACTCCAATCCCCCCCACCGGCTCCGATTCCAATCCTAGATCAAGTGCAAGATCACACTCATTGCCTTCAAGGTCCCAATAGATTGGCTATCACTAACCATGCTCCGCTCATCTCACTCCACTCCCCCCCACGCACTATCCCGCCTCTTCCCTCTCACCTCACTCTACTCCCCTCCACGCACTCTGCTACCTCTCCCCTCCCATCTCACTCTACTCCCCTCCACGTGCTCTGCTCCCTCTCCCCTCCCATCTCACTCTACTCCCCTCCACACACTCTCCTACCTCTCCCCTCTCATCTCACTCCACTCCCCTCCACTCACTCCCCTACCTCTCCCCCTCTCATCTCACTCCACTCCCCTCCACACACTCTCCTACCTCTCCCCTCCCATCTCACTCCACTCCCCTCCACGCACTCTCCTACCTCTCCCCTCCCATCTCACTCTACTCTCCTCCACGTGCTCTGCTCCCTCTCCCCTATCATCTCACTCCACTCCCCTCCACACACTCTCCTACCTCTCCCCTCTCATCTCACTCCACTCCCCTCCACTCACTCCCCTACCTCTCCCCCTCTCATCTCACTCCACTCCCCTCCACCCACTCTCCTACCTCTCATCTCTCTACTCCCCTCCTCGCACTCTCCTACCTCTCCCCTCCCATCTCTCTCTACTCCCCTCCACGCACTATCCCGCCTCTTCCCTCTCACCTCACTCGACTCCACTCCAGCAAGCAAAGGCTTTTATCAGGGCCACCAGTCAAGTAGGTGATTACTCATTCTCCTCTGCTGCTACCAAGTTTGACATTCTCTTCCCGTGTGTTGTCGACTGGCTGTCCCTGTAAAGTCCAGGTTCAAGTCTTTCCTTTTTAAATCTGTGGATGATTTATATAATCAACAATCACTTATGTTAGCCAACTACGAGTCATATTTGAGCTAATCCTGGGTTTCTTCCATTCACCAGCCTCCACTGACCAAGGTGTTAAAGAGCACTGCTTTTTTTCTGTAAAGTCACGTAGAATGAGAATAAAATAATAAATTGATAAAATAAAACAACACAATAATATTCTCACGACGTTTCGGCCACAACACAAGCGGCCTTCATCAGGTGAAGAGACGAGACTGTCTGGAGGACAGCGCTGGAGTGAAAAAGCCACGCTCAGATCGCGACTTTTAAGCTGTGTGAGAAGAAACAAAGCGCCTTGACAAAGGAATTAGCATAGAATTTAGAAATGCGGTTGGTATTACCTTAGAGTCGCGGCATCTCTTCAGAAAGGTGAGAGACTCGATTAGTTGAGCCTTCTTATCCCGGAGTCTGTTGAATGATCTTAAGGTTGTGTGGAATCACTCTCCGTAGAGGCGGTTAAATTTCGATTTAAAGCTTTCGTGACTGCATTTTTTATCAATTTATTATTTTATTCTCATTCTACGTGACTTTACCGAAAGAACCAAAGAAGATGAATCCTTGCAGTCAAAAAAAAGCTTTAAATCGAAATTTAGAGCACTGCTTTGTTTTGGTTGAGCAGGTGAGAACGCAAGACACCGGGATCAGTTTTGCTTTAAAAGAGTGAACTGGATTGTGGGCAAAAAAAACACCAGTGACCAACACAGAATGTGCAGGCCTTCATCCACAAATGTACTGACGTCATCATCATCATGAATTATGAAAAAATAAAAAAATATTCCCAGATAAGGCCAACTGAGCTACTAAATAGCTCTTTTTCAGAAGCGACCTGACTATCACAAATGATAGCTCAGCGAAGTGGCCTATCACGTGGAAATTTATAGCAGCCAAATAACTGAGACCATGGCAGACGCGGAGGTGGAGTGATCTCCCATTGTATCGCGATTGATTGGAAGCTGAATGAGGCAGGTTTTCTGGAGTGGAAGGACCAAGAATGAGGATAATGGCGAAGGAGACCGGAGAGAGAGAAAGAGGTAAAATTAAAGCTACGAAAAATTATAAAGGGCAATGAAACAGTGTGGTTGATGTGTGGTTGAATAGCTAAAAATCAATGTAGGGAACTTTATATATGTTCCGTGTTGTCCCTGTAAAGATTATAAGAGCAGCATAAAAAAAAACCCAGACTGTTTGGATACCAGAGACGAAATGATAATCTACTTATCAGATAACACTGTTTTATATGATACAGTTTACTTAAGTATTCAGCGCCCAGAGCTTACATTTTCAGACATCACACTCTCAATAGTGATGCTGGACATATTTCTATAGGCAGCACCGCGTGTCATTTTACACTATAATGGCATAAATACATTTCCTTTTAAGCTCGGTGATGATACACATACTGCTTATTTAAACGTATATCTCTAAAAGCCCACAGAAATCTCCCCGAATTAATTTTCAGAACAGAATTCCCTACAATAATGGAAGTTAGCTGAAAATTTGTGGATAGCTTTAGCAAAATGCCATTAAATTAGTTGCGTGTGCGTTTGCGTTCGTTTGTGGGGAGCGGTAGTACAGCGGTCAGAACGCTGTGCTACAAAACTCGGTGGCCTAAGTTCGATTCCTGCTCACGGCCAACTTCTGCGACGATTTCCTAAATCGGTCCTGTGTCCTCCCTTAGGTCGACGCAGCCTTAAATTAGTACCTGCTGCGGTGTACAAACATGGCTACTGCAGAGAAAAAGGTGGCTGGGTGTGATGCTGCTCACACCACCCCCTTCGTGTGCCATGTTGGCCTTCATAGGCGCTTGCTAAGGCTAAATGAGGAATGTTTGTTAGTGGGACGCAGTGGCACAGTTTTTAGCGCACTGTGCCACACACCTGCCGAGTTTTATGTTTGGCTGCAGTTAACATATCAGTGGCAGGTGATATCTGAGCCAGGGCTGGGCTTCCCCTAGGTCAACTTAGCTTTAAAATGTGCGTACATAAGCACCGCCAAGTCCAAGGCAGCCAAGTGTGGTGCTACCCACACCCACAGTCTCATGTGGCATAATGACCTTAATCTTTGCCCCAAGTCTCCTAGGCAATCATCATCATCATCATTACGATCCATGGGCAGATAGCCCGGAGGTGTCCACTGCACATTTCGTCTCTGCCTTGTGCCATCACGTTCAAGTAGTGGACACATCTCTTGTGACGTCATCGTTGTCAACAACAACAACACAGGTTTAATGTCCCTGTTGTTGTCCATCCTACATTTGTGTCCATCCTAAATATACGTAGGGGATATGTCTGTATTATGTCTGTTTTATGCTAATTTCAAAGGGGCTTGTGTATGATTTTTTTGGTTAAATTACCGGTGTTTGTCCTGGATCTTCACATTGGGTCGTATTTAAACATCGGCACTGGGAAGACAAAGGTCAGACAGGTGTGATGAAGTCCAAAACCACCACATCGTGTGCCATGCCAGCCTTGACTGATGCCGCTGCTACTCAGCCCAGGTGCTTGCTAAATAGTCTTGTCGTTAAATGCTCCGACAGAAAAAAATATATTTATTGCAATTATTCTCATGTTACTTTTTGGAGTTTGTCAGTGAGTAAAATGGATGTTGGGTTTGATCGGTCAAACAGAAACACAAGCATAGAAAGCAATTAAATTGTTTTTATTTGTATAAATGTTTACACCACAAAGTGTATGATGTCTTGGTGCAATGTCACCAATTGGGATTTGAGAAAATTTACGGAAAAAAAACTCATCAACAGTTGCCTGACAATTGCTGACTGTCCAAATATGCACACGAATCCGTGGGCCACTGAATGAAAATGTAATCAAATTCCCACCATAGCCAACTACCTAGGCGAATGCATTATTCAACGGTGTCCGTTTCAGTTACACGTATGAAAAACAATACATAATTGGTGCTATTGAGCACTGGGGTGCTTATACATCGATGTTGAGGAGGGTATTTCATTGATTATTAAACAGAGTTAGAGCAACACTGTCAACAAAATACATCCCTCCTACTGCAGGATATATTTTTTTTATATATTATATATTGGGTTTTTTTTATAAATGGAATGTTATGTTTTACCAAACCAAAGCAAATATAAATGTTTCATCACACAGCTGCATGCAAGCGAAGACACACACACACACACACATTCTGCATGCATTTACATATATTCATATTGCTGCCGTGGCAACGGCTGCTAATTAGAGAGCATCTTTTTAATTTCCTTCAAATATTTAAGATCATCATCTGCACAACCAAAAGGCTGAACAACGCGAAGCGTTCAACATATCGCCTGAAAGAACAAAAACCATCATCGCAATTCTCCCTCTCATTGTTCACCATTCTCCGCACACAATGGGGGTCGTTTCGTTGGTTTGTGTGACGTTCACGTCCATAAAAACATTGTCTTCACTGAATTCATCTCTTTAGAAACTACATTTACATAAACTTACGATATCATTTGCATAAAACACACGCAAGGGGCCGTGTTCACATTTGGGGGGCACAGTTTTGCCGTGGGGTATGGCCGGGCTCAGGAGTCAGCCTCCCGGGGAACTGGCTGAGGGTGCAATGAGAGAAAAAATGGTTCGTACAAAGATGTGCATATGTATGGGCCCTCCATATCACCAATTAGTGTATTGTTGTTATATACATGTACAGCGTGTGCGTGTTTATGCATACGGATGTGGTGTGGGGAGCGGTGGTGTAGCGGTTAGCGCTACGCTGCGCTACGAACCCGTTGACTCGAATTCGATCCCGCTCACGGCCAACACCGGTGACGATTATTTGAACCGTTCTTGGGCCTCCCCTAGGTCGACGCAGCCTCAAATGAGTACCTGGTGTGGTGTCTAAACATCGCCACTATGTAGACAAAGGCGGCTGGGTGTGGTTGCTGGCTACCCACCCCCTTGTGTGCTGTGCCGGCCTTCATAGGTGCTCGCTAACAGCATTTGCCATAATAGTCTGTTACAGGCTCTGTGGTGGATCATTTTCCTTGCATGAGTATTTATGCAGTGTTGGGAGTGGTAGTGTCGAGGTCAGTGCGCTGCAATACAATACCAAAATTGACGGCAAATACAAATGTAAAGCATCATGGAAATATTTTGTAAGAAAAACACTTGCTTAGAAATCTGCCCAAACATCCGAAGCAGACTCCTCACGTAAAAATCAGTGTTTAACTCACATTGACCCTCGCCTGGATAATGGACATCATAATGCGATCTTCATCGTAACAACGTTGAGTTTATACTTTGAAGCTCAGGGCCACCATTTGGGATGAGCTCGCTTGAAGATCGAGACACCTGCTTTGCTCTCCCGTTGTGTTTTTGCATTGTTTTCTGTAACTTTATGATACGCCCCTACTGGACATCTATGAAAAAAATGCTTTAAAGCTCATCAGATTCCCCCAGTATAAATGCATATTCTGATTATATGCAGGCAACAGTGGTGCGAGCGCACTGCACTGTAAACCTGGGACACCTGAGTTTGATTTCCAGCCACGGGCAAGATCAGTGGACAGTGATGGGCGCCACGGTGGCAAGCTGTTAAGTACCTCGCCTGGTACAAAGGAGGTCGTGGGTTCAATCCCGACCTTGACGATGCCTCTATATTTGGAGTTTGCATGTCTCCCCGTGGTCGCATGGATTTTTCCCTCCACATTTAGAAATGTGTGCTGATAGTAGTTGGCTGCTATACATTTCCATATGATAAACCACTTCATTCAGCTATCATTTGTGGCCAGTTCGCTTCTGAAAGAGAGCTATATAGCTCAGTGGGCCTTACCTTGTAAAATTGTTTAGTTTTTATAGTTTATATCTGAACTGGTCATGGACTCCACTCGCAATCGTTGCCTTTACCAACCTACACTGAAAAAGTGTGAAGTACAAACCCGACTACCTGAGTTCAATTTTTATTTTACGGCGAATGTCGCTCTACAATTGCTTTGCGAATCCAGTCCTGGGAGCGTGGTTGAAGTATCAAAACGAAAACCCAGTGACGGACATGACAAGCGGATAACTTCGTCCAGGAGTGGATTGACAACAATGGCTATGATTGTTTTTTATGTTACAATAAACATTGTTCACTCACCTAGTTGGTCGCAAAATCCATAAATGGAGCTGTAAAGTGGCCTGATTCGCACGCCTAAAAATATAATTGGATGCTTTGTTTTGCATGCTCGGGGTATCGTGTACTTGGCAAAGAGTAATTGGATAAAGTCGATTTTA
The DNA here is from genome assembly GCF_048934315.1 of Petromyzon marinus. Lineage (NCBI taxonomy): Eukaryota > Metazoa > Chordata > Hyperoartia > Petromyzontiformes > Petromyzontidae > Petromyzon > Petromyzon marinus. The sequence continues at coordinate 3,669,600 of NC_133679.1, read as the reverse complement.
AAATTAGCATGAAGCTCTTTTTGGATATCACGGGACAAGTATAAACGTACTCCTGCCCCTTCTTTGACCTGTCATACAAATATGAACAAGGATACTCGGCGTTACTTTCTCTTTGTAAGGAGTTTACCAAGACAATAGCGTGGTAATCAAGTACAAAGAGATAAACAACATTTGTAGAATCTTCGAGGGAGTGTTAGCTGGGGGCTCGCAGCTCCCTATCACCACCGACTCAATGTAACCCAACCTCGTTGTCCATTTTCACACTCAGCCTTTGACGTGGTCTCATGTTCAATGGGTAAATGTTGCTTCCTCCAGCTAAACGCTGCCAAAACTGAAACTACGCCTCATAGGTAAAAAGTGGACACCCTGTAAAGGATCCAGTGTGGACGTTCTGTACGTAATGATGAATGAAAAGGTAGTCGGAAGCACCTTTAGGATTCGTGGGGTGTATTATTGGAGCAACCGCACTTACAGCACAAACCCGAAGTCAAATGTCAGACTTTCTCCTTGCCTTAACAAGTGTTGGGAGGCACTTGTGTTTTAGGAGGCTCTGTGGCAGTTCTTGAAAATTCCACATTTTTCTCGCAGGGGGAGTCTTGCTAGAGTGACAACTCCTGTTGGCTTTCCAAAATAGCGGTACTCATTTCGTACCAAGGAGATGAGAGTGTCTGAAAAGACCATCAGCTGGGATATATGCTCACGTATGTACGCATGTTGAACTTCTTTCGCACCGTACATAGCCAACCGTGCCCATCGAGATGTCCTAAACTATGACATCTCATTGACCGAAGATGTATGCAACACTTTGGGAGTTGTCATTGACCATAAGATCGATGGTAGAGAAGCCGTTCCTAAGTCCTGCTTGCTAACGTGGTTGATTGATTTGCTTCAATATATTTTGCTACTTTATTCCCAGTGATTTGCCTGAACAATTGATATGCGTGCATTTAAAGAGCGTATACACTTGTTGGGCCATGTTGAATTAACGGAGGGCGACACTCCAGCACAACCATGCCCTACTTGCATTCGTCCAGGCATAAAGTGGATCTCAACCATCTCCACGAAGAAGCCAGATTAGATGTTGGGATAGAATTAGCAAACTTATTGCCAAAAAACGATTAAGCAGAAATAAAATGTCACAATAGTGAAATGATGCCTCAATCATGTTGACCCACTATATGATGCTGGTCGGACATCTTCGAAGAGGTAGGAGTACCCACACTTGACCCCACCAAGGATTGAATTATAGTTATTAAAATAACTAATATTACAGCGTATTGTTCTTTAAAACTTGACAAAGTGAAAATATATTCTCGTTCGTACAAGCAATGGGTAGTGTGGAATCATCTGCAGTGGTAAACACTCCATTAGCCTCGTTAACGTCCTGTAAAGTGGCCTTCTTTTAATTGACCCCAGAGGGTGAATGTAATGTAGAGTTTGAAACCTCTCAATTGCTAGTCGAATTCTGTAGCAGAGTCATCACATGGCCAAAATGTAGATGATCATATAAAATACCGTACAGCCCTTCGTCAATCTACTGCTGGACGATGATGAGTGCAGGCTGGTAAAATGTGCCAGGGGAGAAGAGCTCAGGGCCAGTTCAGATATCACTCACCACCGATGTATGCCACGGCTAGGAATCCAACTCAAGTTGCCAGATTCATAGCATGGTGCACTAACCACTGCACCGCACGTGTTCGATGCTAAATACCCGTCTATTTGTTGAGCAAAGTTTTCTATTCTTTGGGTCTTTCGGTAAAGTCACGTTGATGGTTCAAAGAAAATAACTAAAAACTACGACGTTTCTATCACAATACAAGCGATCGTCATCAGGAGGAATGACGATCGCTTGTGTTGTGGTCGAAACGTCGTAGGTTTTTATCAATTGTTTTCTTTGAACCTATCTACGTGTCTTTACAGAAAGACCCAAAGAATATAAATTCCTGCAGTCACGAAAGCTTTAAGTCAAGATCAAAGTTGTATAGCTTGTCGCTTGAGTGCACGCACGGAACATTTATTTATTTATTTACACTTTCCCTCGCCCCCCCCACCCCCCCCAGTCGGAGTAAATTGAAGCATTTTACCCATCGAGCTGTCTGCACGAGAAGACACGCTGGCAAGGGGAGAAGAGTTTATCCCGTTGTAGTGAGCGTCACCACACGTCCGGAGTGAGTGGCGCGTCATTTCAGCTGTCATTGAAAGGCGGGAGAGTGCACTCTTCTCTTGGAATTTTCCGATTCCGAGTCGCCACTTAACGTTTCTCATACGGGGGCGGAGACCTTCATTCTTCGCCAGCGAACGGGTTAAACGCTGTGCATCTGGTTGTGCGGCAATTTAGCCGAGTTCTCTGGATCATCACCTCTGACAATGGCTGCTATTACCACGGAGCCGAATAATGGTTGAGGCTACCCTGCACGGTTTATGTCTCTTTAAAAGGTTGGCGTTGCGGATAGGCGTGAGAGGGCTTCACGAGGCTTGCCCGTGGCCTATCTTGTGTTGATGAGATTGGCTCGGTCGGACGTAACGAATCGAGACTATGCATCAGCGCCTAAATTCCCCTGCGCATCGCCGGAGCTGGCCACCTCAGCGGACCCGCACCCAGCTTCGTCCTCTTCGTTTCATTGCGATTCAAGGGAATGTGTTGTCCTGACATCATCTCATGGCTGTGAAGGAGGGAATTGGGGGGGGGTGTTGCAGACAATTCCTTGGTGGGGGTGGGGTGGGGGGTGGCGGATTTCGATAGATTAAGATAGAAATACTCTTTGGTTATTTCGGTGAAGTCACGTAGATAGGAAAAGAATATTGATGTATTATTAAATAAATGTTTATTTATTTAAGAAATGTCTATTTATTTAATATAATATATTTTTGTTTATCCTATCTCCGTGATTTTACCGAAAGAACCAACGAGTATGAACTCCTGCAGTCACGAAAGCTTAAAATCAAAATTACGACGTGAATGACGAGAAGCTACAACACTCACACTTTCGTCACGTGTACAGCTGTTGATGATTAAAAACAAGGGAAGCACTAACGTGATGTAAATGCACAGCTGCCCATTGGTGGTAAACGTTCTGGTATTCAGTGTGAGCTGCCATTCAACTAATAGTCATCCGATTAAAAGACGGAGAATTGCCATAGGAATGTGGAATTTCCAGCACAGGTTAATTTCGACAGATTACGATATCAATGACGGGATGCTACAAAACGAACACTTTCGTCACATGTACAGCTGTTGATGATTTAAAAAAAAAGAAAAACGGAAACACGAACGTGATGTAAATTCACAGCTGCACTTTGGCGCTCACAGTCTCGTGTTTAGTGTGAGCTGGCGGTCCACCAATGGTCATGCGATTGAGAGGCGAAGTATTGCCACAGGAATGTGGAATTTCCAGCACCGGCTCAGGGGCTGACTATTGAAATCGGGTCGAATTGAAACACCTGACAGCAAGTGGAATACTTTGTCTTTGTTTTTCTTAAAATAAAACACATTTTTGTGGAATGTCGTACAAGTGGTATATGTTGTACAATGTCTTTTGCCGAAAAAAAGCAATGGAACATAAGTTCATCTAATAAAAGCTCCTGGCAACACAACACAAAGCACATATTGAACATACAAAATTACATCAACACATGAATATTGCGAAAAAATACATACCTTGAGATTCATATACAAAATGTACCAACAAAACCACAATACAGTAAAAAATTAAAAGATCATTGTTTTTAGTTCATATCAAATAGTCAAGTACCTTTGGGATCCTTTTGCGATTATCAAGTTATTGAATAAGGACGTTACCCTTTTGTCTGACATATATACATCAGGTGTTAAGATGTTCAAATACCAAATAGACACCTATTACAAGGCATCAAGTTTGCATTAACCACACATACTTGTGGCAAAGAATGCAAACTCAGACACTTTTATAATGTATTCATTGTTCTTGACACTGATTGGCCTAAACCAGAGACAGCCTATTTCATGACTTTGTCTCTCCAGTGCTCGACCAAAGGCTGCCACAAGGTGACCAGTACAAGGGTAATGTAAATATATTGAATATCTTGATACTGGCAAACGGGTCGCATATACATATATATAATACCCCTTAACCCGACATAGTAATGCTTTGCTGTTAGCATTGTGCATTATCTCTCAGTTTTTCTCAGTTCAATTTATTTGGTATAGCCCTGTGAGCCATTCGGCTCTTGAATCGGGTGCAACCGCAACAAACAAAAAACATGAACAAGAAAACATCTCAACCGAGCACAGAGCGGCAGCAGCAGACGGCACCTCGAGCCACCGCGACACGTCCACGCTCGCGAGGAATTGGCGCGCAACAACCCAGGCCATATTGCTCCATTTAGAAAGTGTTTCTTTCGTGAACGGTTTGGATAACAGTGGCGCGCAAGTGTCGGGGAGGCTGACCCCCGTCTCCTCGCTCAGGTGGGATCCACTGCTCCCCTCTCCCGTGTCCTGGGGAGGGTTACTGCTCACCCACTCCTCCCCCCCCCCCCCCCCAATCTTCGCTGCGGCCCCCCAGGACATGATTCGGGGCTGGCGCTTAGCCACCTGGGATTCATTGCCCTTCGACTGCTCGTCTTTTGGTGGCCTTTTGTCGAGAACTGGTGAGACAAGGCCACGACAGAGGCTGCCTCTGGCGTAGGCCAATCGGTGTCAAGGACAGTGCATACATTGCCAAAGCATATTTGCAGGCATTCTTTACCATAAGCATGTGTGGTGATGCAGACCCGATACCTCGTGATGTGTGTCTATTTCGTGTTTGAACATCTTAACACCTGCATCTATGCCAGAAAGGGTAAATCCTCTTTTTGATCATTACACAGTGAAGTACCTATCGAAATATACCATGATTTTAAATGTATTAAATGCCTTCTGCTAGCTAAATCGGATGTTTAATTCATCAAATTGGTGCAGACATAACAGACATTAAACAAATAAATTAAACTGCCAAAGGACATCTGTTAAATCATCGTCTCAGACGAATTAATTCCTACTTGATGAAAATATGTCCAGCTGATGGACAGAACTTCCCTTGTAATGAAACGTAATATGGACATGATGGCCAATAACTGGATAATACATGGCCAGAGTGTACGTGGGCCAAATGCTTTCGCAGTAATTAAATGTGCAGTGTGTCCCCCTCTGGGAAGTTGTTGTGTTTTCGGGCCTGGCGGTGCAGGCAGGTTCCAAACTAATGGCATTTTGATTTGCCCCCTGTGTGCACAATGCATTTGCGTAAATCAGCGCCTCTTGCTGAGCAGATTAAAGTGCACCACGAGACGGTGCAGCGACGACCTGGTCTACCGACATTGAGGGCTCTGTCGACTGTCATTATTTATGCACGTCGCTGCTCAATAGTTGATCCGATTTGCTGTTTTGTCATGACATACATTTGAAATGATCACTATATAGTCGAGTGAAGTACGGAATAATGGCGTGAACCACACCATCCATTAACAGCCGTTTGGTCATCCCTAGCTTGAAGTGGTGTTATAAGTCGCGAATAAACGAGTGGCTGTAAATTGAAGTATATTTTTGGGGGGGGATGGTAAAACTCAACTCGATAATGAAGAGCAACTTACCAATGTGCCTAAAGAAGAAGGTGTTTAATGTGTGTATTACCTGCTGTGGTGTATGCATTGGACACATGAACACTGACAAAGGAAATATAAAAGCGTGCAAAGCATGGAGAAAAGCATGCCATACATGTACACACACATTAGACATAGATCCCCCATATAGCCTTTAAAAGACTATTGTAGAAAATATTATAAGCAAACACCAGTTAAGGATGGGATGGTACGGCACACAAGGTGGGTAGCACCACGTCCAGCCACCTTTGTCTCCACAGTACTAGACGTTTACACACTGCATGTGGAGGCGCGTATTGCCTGCGAATGTAACAATGTCAGAAGCCACGGCCAGAATTTTTGTAGGCACTGCCCTCGCTTCTGATTGGCTGAGAGGTTTTAAAACAGAGGGCTCACAAATAAGGATGGAGCTTCAATATATTTGCATATCATTAGCAAAGTCGAGAGCACCAAGTTCAACACTGCAGAAAGCCGTAGTGCATTTCCATCCAATAAATAATGTTAAGCCCAGTAACAATGGTTATGTTGATAAATGCAAACTATAATGAATTACATGGTTATATTTAATTGTTTACTAATTAAAAATACTCTTTGGGTCTTTCGGTAAAGTCACGTATATAGAAAAATAATTTTAAAATCACTACTTTTCGATCGCAACACAAGCAATCGTTTATATTACAAATGTTATAAATATATTTCTTCCTGCCTCAGCAGTCCGCCTGCTGTATTTTTTCACCTGAAGACGATTGCTTGTGTTGCGATCGAAACGTCGTGATTTTTTTGTATTTTATTCTTTTTCTATCTACGTGACTTTACCGAAAGATCCAAAGAGTATGAATTCCTGCAGTCACGAAAGCTTTAAGTCTAGTTAAAAATACTTGATAAGGTAATTTTTAACGATGATACATCATTTGTGTAATGTGTGAAGAACTATAATGTAATTTACCGTGGGTGTATTAATCAGGGAGCATTTTTAAATGTTTTCATTGGGAAAGAAATATTATACCATTAATACAACTAATTGGTGTGTGCTTTCTTTAATTGCATATGAGGCCATAATAAACAAAGTGGGACCAAGTAACACAATATGATCATCTTAATCAGAGGCAAATTTTAATTATATGTCCTCTAGTGTAATGTTCAATGTTATAATCCAAAATAGTTTTGAAAAGGTGATAAATAATTGTTTGGAAAAAAAAAACCTAAACAACGGAATGAATAGCAGATTCGGCTGCTTTATTTATTAATGAGTATTCAACTTCACTTTTTACGGTTGCATATATTTATGTGGTATCGTGTCTTCATAAGTGTTTCTTTTTTGTCATGCTGTTGAGAATATATACCTTTTAAAATTTGTACAAGAGGTGAAGAGAATTAGATGTGAATGTCAGCAAGTAATTTCCAGGAAGAAAAGTTAGTTTTATCGTTCTGGCCTAGCATGCTTGGATTTATAAATGCAGGCAATTTAAATTCGCACTCACATGATATTCTTTCCCAATATAACAATGCTATTAGGGTGTCAAAATTAGCCGGAGCAAGCAGATGACACCGCGTATCGCAACTCTCATATGTGAAACAATTTGTAGAGCTAGATTTGAAGCTTTCGTGACTGCAAGGATTCATACTCTTTGGTTTTATTCGGTAAAGTCACGTAGGTAAAACAAATTAAAATAAATTGAAGTAAAATTAAATAAAATAAACAATTAAAACACGACGTTTCGGAGGCAAAGCAAGCTTCCGTCTTCAGGTGGGACCAGTCACAGCAAAATCTTGGTGCAGCGATTTTTGCTAAATCTTGGTGCAGCGATTTTTGCTGTGACTGGTCCCACCTGAATCTTGGTGCAGCGATTTTTGCTGTGACTGGTCCCACCTGAAGACGGAAGCTTGCGTTGCCTCCGAAACGGCGTGTTTGAATTGTTTCTTTAATTTTATTTCAATTTATTTTAATTTGTTTTACCTACGTGACTTTACCGAATAAAACCAAAGAGTATAATTTGTAGAGCTTTTAAAATAGGCACAGCCTACTACTGTGCAGCTTTAGGCTTCCAAGTTAAACATCATTTTAATCTTTTTGATTTATCAAATTAATCTACGCACAATTTTAAAATAATGTCGTCTACTACTCCCCTTCACAAGAGCAATCGGTGTACGATGTGTTACTTTAAATAACAGACTGAGAAGCCGCTTTAACTGCCAAACGCTGAAACGACAACGATCATATACTGACACTTGAATGACTGATAACAGCTCACTATTTTAGCAGCATTTTCAGAAAAGAAATGGAACAATATGCCAATATCGCGATGAGTGTCACTCCTGTTAGTGGCCACAAGAGTTGTGCTTGCGGAAGCAGCAGGCTCGCTGGCAATTAGTAACGAGCAATACTGGAAGGTTGTCGAATTATGCAGTGTATATTTTGTAATAATATGGAGTTCCTCCGGATGCCTGCTAAAAATGTTCCCTCACCTCTATGATTGGCTGAAATGAGCACACGTGCGTTTGGAACTGCCACCAATGCTAATGTTACAATTCCACAATTCTGTCAGTGGATGTTATAATAATAAAAAAAACAATAGCATTCGTCAGCATCGGGGTGAAATATGCAACTGAGCTATATTAAACGGCTGATACAAGCTAGGCATGAAGTTCACGTCATGGGGAAAGGAGTTACATAATCACGACGCTAAAATAAACGTGGAGTGTTCGTTTTGGCAGTGGCCGAGGAGGCTTGAAGGGGGAGGGGCCAGGGTGCTGATGGAGCCTTGGGAAGACTGAACGCTGACATTTCACAAACTTATTCTACCATACGAGACACGTGTGTCTAACTGTATCCACGACATATTTTACTCTACGTGTGTATATATATAACAAAAAAGTTTCCACTATGAATTGATAGAGAGTGTTGCACTCTTCCTGGCTGATTCGAAAAAGTGTCATTCGGCACATGTAGCCATTGATTGATGTATCTTCTTTCAAAACCTTGGTATAATGTGCTGCGTTGAACTTCTTTCACACCCTACGTAGCCAACTGTGCTAATCGGAGGTGAAATCCATACCAAATCAAAAGAAAATACGAAATACTCTCCCTCAGCATCCTGATCAATACATGATGGACGACAGCTGGACAAAGCTATACAGCATGGAGAAAAACGCCGTGTCAGTCATGGGGGTATTGTGAACAAACTTTGGATATCCTTGCAAATGAGGTGTTCTATCTGAAGGGAATAGCCAAGTAAACATTTTATATACATAAATAAAAAAAATGCTCCACCATAATCGTCAGTGCATTTTTGGTAAAGGTTGGCCCAAGACCAATTAGGATTCTAGATTTGAAGCTTTCGTGACTGCAAGGATTCATACTCTTTGGTTTTTTTCGGTAAAGTCACGTAGGTAAAAACAAATGAAAACAACTAAATTAAATCACGACGTTTCGGAGGAGACGGAAGTTTGTGTTGCCTCCGAAACGTCGTGATTTAATTTAGTTGTTTTCATTTATTTTATTTTTTATTTTACCTACGTGACTTTACCGAAAAAACCAAAGAGTACCAATTAAGATATCACTCACCACTGATGTTAGAATTGGCTGGAAATCAAACTCAGGTCACCAGGTTCGTGGCACGGTGTACGAACCACTGCACCACCTCTCCTCTCAATGTTTTATCATAGAATACATGGAATATCCATTGTCTTTGAGTCAACAAGTGTTTGAGAGTATGACAAACGTTGTACACCCAAGCTTCATTACCCTTCCTAAACCCTCACAACTGCATTTTTCACCAACAAGAAGAACATGATAATTTTACTGAATAGTGTTGCAAGTTCCCAAATCATTTCTTGTTACAGGATACATGATGGATGTGCTGAAACAACAATTCAACTTCTGGTATAATAATTTCTCATTCATATTCAGCATGGCTCGAGTACTGTACAGTACTTACGATCACCCCCTTCCAAGTGTATTAAAATGTGTACCACATTTTTAGAAGTCGGAAGTGGGTGCCTGATTAATGTGCTGGGCCTTGCCATAGGATTCATAATAAAGGTTTTTGGGTTAGATCGCGTTATTTATAAATGTGTCGTAACCCTCCACCACCCGACACGGCCAATCAGCAAAAAAGTGTCACGTTTGACAAAAGACAAATAATTCACTACTTTAGCCCACTGGTGTGTTGAAGAGTGAATCCACAACATTTACAGTTTGAGTACGCCGTTTCGCTGGTAATTACATCCAGCATCATCGGGCAATTCGCCAGAATGGTAAAGCCCTCGCTTGCTCCCGGTCTTAAATAGAGCAGCAGGGTGACGTCATCATTTAACTCATATCAGGTGCAGTGATTAGAGGCGGAGGGGGGGTATTGTAATTATATAATCGATTAGTAATCAGTCAATAGTTATGATTAGTAATGAGTTGTAGATTAGTAATTAGTTGTAATGTGTGTTAGTGATTATATGCTATGTTAGTAATCCGTTAATTAACTTGCCATAAGAGTCGGGAGTTTGTACTGGGTCAGGGCCCTGCCCCCCTCCCTCGCCGTTGTGTGCCGGAGCACAATGACACTTTGACCTTTCAGGCTCACGGTGCCCGCGCCTTCCTGGTACCTTAAACAATCTTATTCTCAAACAATCGCCGTAATTCCTTCAACTGTGATATGTGTCACTTTGAAAACCTTAAAGCTCTCTTATTGTCTTCCCACTCTAAATATGCATATGCTGTGCCTGTATTGCGACACAGCATGGCAGTCTAAGGGAGATTAATTTTACATCACAAATCATTTTTTCCAACAATATAAAAATGATCTCATGCCATATTGATTGATAAAAACAAATATACTCACCGGCAATAACATGATCTCATTTGATCAAATTCCACCTACCCCCCTGCCGCCCCCTCCTGCAAATATATGTAAATCTGTTATCGGCATTTATAAATCCTTAATTATTAGTTTGTGTGATGTATTCCGCCAGAAGCTATTCGAGTGTCTGAACTAGTTTTTTTTTACAATAGATGTCTAAGGAAACATATCTGACAGTCTGAATGCCGTATGTAGTAAGTCGTGCAGTCTCCAAGGGACAACACTTCATGTACTAACAAAACAGACAAATTAAAGTAATTATTGTGCTTCAGCAGGAACCACTTATTAAAACATGTTCTGCATTCAAAAAACATTCAGTCCCCATAGAAGAAATAACTTAAACATTTATTTATATTTTTTTAGTGCGGCTAACATGTCATTTATGGTATTTTTACAAATCATACTCTGCTCTTTACGGGACAGCTTCAATAACAGACCTCTGGCAATCCAGTCCGCAGATCAACATTGGCTACAAGATTTATTGCCACCTTTGGCCCTGGCAAAAAGGCTGTGGGTACAGATATTAGAAACGTGAGACTTCATGAAGTGGCTAGGAGCGGCAAAAAAACACACAAAAGAAATACTGCAATCTGCACAGAGGCATTGCATGTGTTTAAATTATGCTGCTGGTAATTTTAAACTTAGTTCTAAAAGAGCAATGATTGTCACAAACGGGTTTAAGACAACAAGCCAGTCATGAAGTGAAGCTCTACTGCAATCAGAATGTGCATTCATTCGAAGCCAATGCAAGATATTGAATTACTGTGATGCAAAAGCTAAAATACTGCCCTCAGTTTAGATATATAAAGTGTGAATCTCTGCCATTGCGGTTTAAACCCTGTGCACATTTTTTTTCGATGATATTATTAGTCCCCTGAACATAAATTTGAGCCAGTCCATGAAAACAATTTGTAGATCGCTTAGATGTGTATAGCGTTCGAGTATCCGTACCATGTACAATTCCTCTAGCAAGTACGGTCGGGGAGGATAAATGCGCTATTGAAAGAGAGATGCCATCTGCCTGTAGCGGTGTTATTGCTCTGCGTTGGGTGAACCATTTCTGTAAAAGTGTGACTGGACAAATCGTTGAAAATCGACTCCTTGTTTATACACTGCAGGCATATTAAGGGGATCTGAAGTCCTTCACTATAGCCCTCCAACATTCCGGTTTGCTGAAAAAACAAATCAATCGGCATATCTGCCTACCTCTTCCAGATATTAGTATTGTGATGGTTTGTATTTTAGAGTGTTATGTTATCTTTGGAGTATAACTACTCTGAGTTCAACTTCATGTAGCCCCATGTCGGCTAATTGTGGCAGGATGTGACCCATTCGGTTTGGGCATTTACTATTAAAAACTAAGTATGGTGACTTCCAGACGTTGTAGCACCTCAACCTCCATGCAATCCACCTAGCAACTTGATTTGATTGGGCTCTGTCGGGTGGCGGTGGGTTAAAGTAAATCATCCTAAATAAACGAATTATTAATCAACACTTTCCAAAAAAAATGGTCGCTGTTTTGTTTTCAACAAGAATGCACCAAAGCTTTCGTGACTGCAGTAATTCATATTCTTAGCTCTTTCGGTAAAGTCACGTTGAAAGGAAACAAATAAATAAATACACCGTTTTAAAAAGAAATAAGTTTATGCAAACCGACACGCCTGATGACGACCGTTTGTGTTATGGTCGAAACGTCGTGAGAATTTTTATTGTTTTATATATATTTTATTATTTTATTGTTTCCCTTCAACGTGACTTTACCGAAAGAGCTAGGAATAAGAATGCACCATCCAACATAGAAAACGAATACACGAACCCCCCCCCCCCCCCCCCCGGCCGGATTTTGGCATGTACCGTATTAAAATATTTACAACCAATCTTGTGACATAAAATATTCGTCGTTTTTGACGTATAATTTACTAATCAAAGTAGAATAAACAGCACTAGCCTGCAATGTGCTTGTTAGGCGCTATTCACTCATTTCAGTTCGATGAAGCCTTCACAAATTTTAAATAAGGTGTCCTAATTATGGTGGTGGAGGATTCCTAATAAATTATTCACAACAAGCCATCAGCAACTAAATTATTACACAGACAACATTCCCGCGTACATACTGTTGATTTAAATGAGAGGTGTTAGCTCGAATAGCTTGGATTTTAGTATAAAATGTAATTGTATTTTCACGTAGTAGTATTATTACTTCTACTTCGATGCACACATAATACGAGACATGTACAACAAACACAATAAGTTTGCTGTTAGAGGGAAACAACTGGAAAACATTTCAGATCTGTATTACCTAGAGCAATTATTGAAGGAAGACCGGGATTTAAATAATGAAATAAAGAGGGAAGAAAGTGCATTTGCAAAACGTCATTTAATAATGAAATGCAACATACCACGTGCTTACAGAGGAGCATGTCCTACGTGTGTATATATCTTGGCATGTATCAGAAATATGGACAATGACATCATTTAAAACTACACAAGCAATCATGTAGAGATATTTCCTCTGAATTATACTGAGATGCATAAGAGCAACACATGGATTAGAGGATGCCTTCATCTATCCAGTAGGATAGAACACGGCTGCTGATGATTGATCATGATGCATTTATCTGGACAGGTGCCACTGACAGAGTGCTCACGTGATATATGGGAGGTTGCAAGTTCAACCCTTTGTTGGGGGTGAACTCGAAACATCATCCCTGTAAACTGAGTACCACTAGGTAGGTAGTCTACAGTGAAGGTTTATGGTTAGACTGGCCGCTGCCATAGTAATGTGGAAATTTTCGCCCGTGACTCAGGAGCGCGATAAGAAATGAGCACAGCCCCATCCTCATTTCTTCACGGAAGAAATGTTCCCTTGACTTGGACTGTTATTTTTTTTTTTAAACACACGACGTGAAATGGAGCACGTGGACAGCTCGAGGGATATTTGCCTGCTGATTTCGGATTGTAGAAATCAAAAGCAGCTGTACGAAACTTGTCTCCACAAAGCTTGCACTCATTTCAACCCGACATGAATGCACCTTCTTTGTCCCCCGTCCCTTTGCCGCGTTCTGAGCAAGGATCTGAGTTGCCCGACACCATCAGCAAGCCCTCCGTGGGTCGCAGTGATATGCTGCAAATGCAAAGGCATCTGCAGATAATGTAGATGAATGACAAATTGCTGCAGTCAACCATTTCTGGTTCCTGCATATTTAAAGAGCGTGCGGCTGTTAGCGAACGTGCTTTGTGGGATATCCACGGAACGCCGGAATTGTGTTTCAAGCTGACTTCTCTGTGACCCGTCGAATGAGATGAGAGTTTTTTTGTTGTTTTCTTTTGCCGTGCAGGGGTCTCCCTGGGACACATCTACAATGTTGGCGCCACGCTGCAGGGTAGCTCTCCAGCCAACGTTAGACGTTCATCAAATCTCTTTCTAGTCCACACAAAGACGACATATCTTCCATAGACATGCCCTCGCATGGCCTCGTGGCCTCCTTTTGAGATTAAGGACCTCTAGAATTTCGTGTGTGGACTCGAGACCTCGCTTTGAATCAAAGTGAATGCATTGCTCCTATTATCAAACAGTTCTTTAAGAAAGCAGTTCAATATCTACAAAAAACATTGGCACATACACAAGCATCAATGAAATGAGCGTGCGTACGCGTTGGTTTTCCAGCACACAACAGCACTCTCTCTTTGCTTGCTGTGTGTTTAAAAAAAAAACATAGCCCGCATATGATTTCAACTGGTAAAGTCTCATACGCTTGGTATTCAGCAGGCGTACTCATTATAATGAATACGAATTTTAGAATGCACTTGCACGATCAAATCCACATCAAAGATCTTATTTGTCTTTTGTCCAGATATGAGATGCCACTTGGGGGCTAATTATGTATGATTGAAATCAACCATATTTCTTGGTCTGGAAGCTCATTTCAAAGGCAGTGACTGGAAAATGAAACCCCAAAGGTGTTATGTTTTCACATCATGTGTCTTTTTATATTCATTACATGTAAAAAATTCAATCTACTCTAGGTATTTGCTATTCCGTAACTGTTGATGTGTATTTTTCATATATCAGCCCACGTCAACACATGTCAAGTCAAATGTATTCGTGCAGAGTTATACAGTTGCTGAGAACAAGCACAAATGTTCCCTATTTACTGTACATTTTTAACACTTGCCAAACTAAGATTGCATTCTCTGTTCATCTGTATGTCTGTAACAGGGGGCATGATAACTCTCCTGAAGACGATCCACTTTGAAAGAAAATTGAGTATAAGGTTATGTTACCATTGGTGACTTATCATCTTGAAAACCAGTGAAATTCATCAAGGGGTAATCCGAAATTTGGAGACAAACACGAGAACAACAGGACTTTTTGCCAATACGCAAACGAGCCTTAGCCGTCACAGCTAATGTGCGAAGTAAATACTTATGGACACACACGCATGATTGAAAATAAATAGAATTATTCATGTGTGTGCATGATTTGTGTCGTTTCAATGTGTCGTCGCTATCGCCGAACATCGCGACCAAAAGTAACAGGAAGTCCGTGCGTCCCGGCTCTTGTGAGCATGCAGTGGCTGTGAGCCCGTTGCTGCAGAGAAGCAGAAGATGGGAACGTTCACGTTGCCCACCCAGTCAAGTGAGTAAAACTCGACTGATGCCATTACCAACCCGGCGACCGACAATCGATCAACGATCTCCCAGCCTCAGCGGCAACAACTCCATCGCTGGAGAATCCACGTTCTTGTGGTGTCTCTGAACGACAACAACTTGTGACTTCCCAATAAATTGGATTGCAAATATATATTTTAATTAACATATGGACAAAATGAAGTACACTTTTGAATTTTGGAAAAAAAAGTGTCGAAAGGTCACGCATAAGTGTTGTATTTCAAAGTCAAATAACCCATGGAAATTTTTGTTTGAGGCAATGGCGTCAAATGACAACCGCATTTTACAGGGGTCAAAAAAGGTCAAAATAGTGCTAAGGAGATCCATATGAAATAAATAGCATCCGTACTAATTGTGCATATGTGGCAACCCTACCCGCTGAATGGTATTTGTTTTATTGAGCTCAGATGAAAGATGGGCCAACTGAGCCCCTGACCGAGATTTGAACCCATAACCTCCCGATTGTGAGGCAAGTGAGCTGGTGCAACTTGTCATTGGACCAAAGGGATATCAATGGCTCATTTAAATTGTATTATATGGTAAGTGTAAAGATGACAGACTTGAATATGAACAATGTATTTTTTTTATAAATAAAATGTGCAAACATAATTTCAATGAGTTATTTTATTTTATTTTACTTTCTACATATCATAAATAACGCAATTACGTATATCAAAGGGATATATTATTTTCTTTGATCTTCGAGAAGCAATTAGAGTTTGAAATTGATTAACACGAGCCAAGGATATTGTATCATATTAATTTTACGTGAAAAAAATATCTTTCTGGCAGGCATATTAGGACTTTAATTAGATTTTATAAATCATATTTGAATTTTTGAAATGCATTTGTTCATGGGCCCACAGGCTTGGCTTTTAAATATATTCCTTTTTTTAAGTAATATTGGAAACGTATACATCTGATCACTTTTCAGAGGAAGCTCAATATTAATCAGTCAATCCCTACATATTACTTGCCATATCTGAAGTAGGAACAGACTGATATCTTATATACTATAAAAAAATACAACTGCCCAGAAAGTGGCAATTACGTAGGAAAATGCAGAGTCAAATTCTGCTTTTGGAATTTTTTTCCACGATCATATATCCCATAGCACCCGACATACTAGTCAAGAAAGATGAGAGGTCTGATTTGCTGCCTGTTATCCATCTGATAGCATATCTGTACGTGCATCGTTGCCATATTATTTTAGGTGCTCATATATGTAATAATATACTATAGCTATGTGTCAATCAGCTAGTGAATATAGACCCACCCCATGGTGTATTAATCATTGGAGTTGTTCTTACCAAACTTCACCACACGAGTCAAGACGAGATGCGAACGAGGGAGAGCCCAGGACAGATTCAGGTATCGTCACCCACGATGTTAGCCATAGCCGGGAATCGAACTCAGGTTGCAGGGTTAAGAAAACGATGCCAAAACAACTGCGCTACCATCCTCACATTTACAAATGCACTCCGTCAAACATTTCTCAGAACGTAAAGAGGAGAAAAGCAGGAAATAGGATGGTTTTGTTTTGCTCTACCTCCACTACATACCAGGTTGTTGTTTTTTTTATTTAATGATACATGACGTTGATCGTTTGAGATTCTGCGAAAAGAAAGGTAAAATAATTGTGCCCCATACACATTTCCATATGAATAGATTGTGGATGTTATACTTGAGGCAGACATAATTGAAACCATAAAATTTGTCATTTCATCATACAGTATTTTAATGTGTTTTTATATATGAAACAGTGATGTACTGTTTAGCGTATTGCACACCTGAACACCTGAGTTTGATTCCCCGGCCATGGCTGGAGATTTCTGATCTGATCTTGAGCATCCTTTTTCACCAACCCACGCTGCTCAGTGTGGTGAAAAAACATTGACTAATCTGGTTTGATTAATTACTCTGGTCAAAAAACTGATAAAACATTCCAATGAGGAATATTCTCAAAAAATATGCTTAAGAATCAGTTGAGTCTTTTCAGTTGAGTGTTTAATATTTCTTTTTTTTTACACAAGAGTTATCAAATTATTTTTATTATCAAATATAAACCAGCACCTTTACTGCGACACTGAACTTGGGCCTTAATGCCAAGATTGTGGCTGCCCTTTCCAAGTGACATTCGAAGCGTCCAATTACCTACAGGTGGGAGCTGGCAAATGAGTGCTTAATTCCGCCAAGTGAATTATTGTGAGCTTACAGTCAAGGAATAAAAGCACGTTGAAGCCACATGTGTATTTATTTTTACACGTGGATGACCTGAATGAAGAGACACCATTGACAGATATCCCACGTAGACATTTACAAGCCAGGTGGCACTGTGGCAGAGTGATAACCTCCGATGGGCACGGTTAGCTACGCACAGTGTGAAAGAAGTTCAACATGCATACATACGTGAGTATAAATCCCAGCTGATAGTCTTTTCAGACACTCTCACCTCTGGGGTAGAAAACGAGGGCCGCTATTTTGGAAAGCCAACAGGAGTTGTCACTCTAGCAAGACTCCCCCTGCGAGAAAAATGTGGAATTTTCAAGAACTGCCATAGTACCTCCTAAAACACAAGTGCCTCCCAACACTTGTTAAGGCAAGGAGAAAGTCTGACATTTGACTTCGGGTTTGTGCTGTAAGTGCTTTTGCTCCAATATTACATCCTACGAATCCTAAAGGTGCTTTAGAATGTCTTTCTAGTCACCATTGCATCAATAATATGCAGCGACTGCTCATGTTGTGCAACTGTTTATGTGACGATAAATAACAATTGTGTATCATGCTTACAAGGTGACACTCACCACTGACATTAGCTGTGGCTGAGCATCAAACTCAGATGACCAGGTTCATAGGACAAAGGACAATACACTTATCACTATACCCCCCCCCCCGACCCCAAATGCATGTAATCTCAATGTCAAACAATATCGAAAATAAAAGCATAATAAGTATGATTTATTTTCTTTAATTCAGGATGCGATGTCATTTCTACGTGCTGTTGACTGACAACGGTTGCCATTAATTCACGCAGATAAGCCAATGCCTGTCTCCCACAAACACTCACTGCACCATGAGCAGATCACATCATCGCCAAGCTCAAATACGGATGCTCCTAGTGTAATATTGCTCTGCAGAACGTTTACATTTCATTCTTCCATCACAGCATGAGATGGGTGTTGATTGTCACATGAGGTTGCTGTGACTTTTTGTAACTCATTGTTCTCTACTTTGCACTCCTATCGCTTTTGTAAAAAAATAAATCAAGAGCTGCATTACTCACCGGATTCCTCCAGGATAAATAAAGATTCTGATTCTGATCGGGGGGGGGGGGGGGTATGGTGGTACAATGTTAACTACCTCGCTTGATATAAAAGAGGTCGCAGGTGCGATCCCGACCCTGACGCCTGTATATTTGGAGTTTGAATGTTCTCACTCCTCGTGGTCACGTGGATTTTTCTCCAGGTCCTCCGGTTTTCCCCTCCACATTTAGAAACATGCGTTTAGAGTATTTGGCTGCGATACATTTTCACGCGATACGCCATTTAGTTAAGCTATCATTTGTGGCCAGGTCGCTTCTAAAAAGGAGCTACTGCATATATATCAGTGGGCATTACCTGGTAAAATAAAAAGTAGTAATTTTATGCGTATATATTTATAGTTTATAAGCAATCATTGTCTCTATGCAGTGTTGGCTCAAGGCCTCCACACGCTGTGACCATCAGCTGTGGTCATGTGAGGCCACAATGCATCCGACTCTTGCACAAGAGCGAATCTCATAGCGCCATCTCCACGACGGCCATTCCATCACCTGTCTCATTCCGAGGTCATCACCCCTTCTAACGATGTGTCCTTCAACAGCACACTTACTTAATAACATATCTATATATTTATCTGTTTTCTGATCCATGTGTTTCTCTTTCCGTATGCAAAACTAAATTATGTTTTGACAACGCCAAGTGATAACAATAGCTTTCATTTCTGTAAAGTTTTCATTTTAATTATTGCAATTTTAGTTTTCCCAGTTGCTCACTATATATTTTAAGACATTTACAAGCGTTTAATATACCACGCTATGAGCCGCTAAAAAATATATATTCTTTCCAAAATGTCTTAAAGTGCGTTGTAATGATTTAAGAAGCACCACCCTCCCAATTCAAGGGTGACATTACATTAACGACATTCCATTGTGAGCGGGAGATTCATTACATTGTTCGTCTCTTCGGGTTGAAAAATTCCCGACAACATTTTCATTGAATTTCCAAACCTCCATTGCAATGTAAGCACATTTTTATTTACCCCACATTTTTTTGCACGTTATACCTTTCATAAGTAATGTGATTTTTCTTCAAAGAACACCTCTTCCTTCTCCACTAGAAATCACCACTTTGATTTCGGTGTGATGTAATACAATTCCAAATGAATACGTTTTCAGTTGAAGGGTGGGGAATGTTAATTTTGACATACATTTCAATTAACTATCAAGGTTTTTCACAGGAACTTAAAATTCAATTTTTAGCGATAATGCCGAGATAAATTTAGTTTTGGGAATCGAAATTATCCCAGACGGGGACTGAATCAGCCCATAATGCCTGTAATGCGAATACAATGTGGACAACACTGCAGGGATTTGGCAGTGGTTATCCTATGTAACGCGGAGAGTTTAATACGCGAAGAGTTTAATACGTTCATGAAGATGGTTGATGACCGTACCACCCGTGCTAGATTGGCCAGTGCTTCGTCAACGCTACCGCATGACTAAAACACCTCTTCTTCGTATGGCTGCTGTTGACTCAGAGCAACAAATATAATGTTACACTGGGGTGGTTGAACCAGATATTTGTGTCAGGAGTAGCCGAGTGTGTCACCGTGGTGATGCCCCTTTGTATTTGTGGATTGAGCGCTGAGTCGTTATATGTCATACGAGGGGGTGGGTGGCCAGCACCACGCCCGGCCGCCTTTGTCTCCCCAGTGGCGATGTTCACAAACCACACCAGTTAATTGTTTGAGGCTGAGTCGACCTGGGGGAGGCCCAGGACCGGTTAAAATACTCGTTACCGGTGGTGGCCGTGAGCGGGAATCGAACTCGGTTTGCCGGGTTTGTAGCGCAGCGTAGCGCTAACCACTACACTACAATGCGTTACGCTTCCACATGCGCGGGTCACATGACAGATTTGACGTCACAGCTCACTTGCCGTGCAAAAAAGAAAATGCATTATTGAGCTCCCCCCCCCCCCCCAAAAAAGTGTTTTTTTTATTTTTGCATGGTGTACAGTCTAGAAAGTACCCACATGGCAAATTTCCAGTTTGTTGCATGTCGGGAAGTACGCTAAACATTTTGAACAGACACACATATTCACAACTTTGCCTTTTATATATATGGAGATATGTTACATGTTCCGTAGTCCGTTTTTGGTGACCACAATTGTTCACAGTCGAGTTGTTTTTATTTTCGATTTGTGCACCAAGTGTTCTTATCTCCTATGTTTTTTGTAGATGACGTTTAGGATTGCTCATAAGTTAAAACACCATGAATACCTCAGCAATTGGAGTGTGTATGATGTTGTTTCGTGACTGCAAGGATCCATACTCTTTGGATTTTTCGGTAAAGTCACGTAGATAAAAAACAAAATAAAATAAATTAAAATGAAACAACTAAATTCGAAACGTCGTGATTTGTTTAAATTTTGATGTTTTCATTTTAATTTATTTTATTTAGTTTTTTAACTACGTGACTTTACAAAATGAATGTTGGACTTCTGAAATGTAAGCTCAAATGAAGGTTAACTTTGTTCACAAAAGTAATTTGCGTCTGAAAACATTCGAATTCGTATTGCCATTGTATTTTATTTCATTTATTCATGAATCAATATAATCAAATCTTTATTTCATTCGGTAAGAGCTACAAAAAACACATTTGAGTTGTTTTGAAGGGAGAAGCAATGACAGCATAGGTTCAATAAAAAGTCTGGTTAGGATAATGGCAGAAACAAACTGAGGGCACTATAATGAACAAAACATAGCTCAGGAAATCTAAAAAAATCTATATATGATTCGGCATTTACTTGATGTTGTCATGGGAAAGTTTAACAAAAGTTCATTTGCGAAACGACCGAGTTGATATGGGCCGTGCGAGAGAGCGATGGATACGCGGAGCAACCTTGAAGGGGAAACGGAGAAGGGACTTCATGAGAAGAGCTGAATACGCTAAGAGTTTCACACGCTAAGAGTTTCACACGCTAAGAGTTTAATACGCTAAGAGTTTCATACACGAAGAGTTTCTTACGCTAAGAGCTGAATACGCTAAGAGTTTCACACGCTAAGAGTTTCACACGCTAAGAGTTTAATACGCTAAGAGTTTCATACACGAAGAGTTTCTTACGCTAAGAGCTGAATACGCTAAGAGTTTCACACGCTAAGAGTTTCACACGCTAAGAGTTTAATACGCTAAGAGTTTCATACACGAAGAGTTTCTTACGCTAAGAGTTTCATACGCTAAGAGTTTAATACCGGGAGAGTTTAATACGCTAAGAGTTTCACACGCTAAGAGTTTCACACGCTAAGAGTTTCACACGCTAAGAGTTTCACACGCTAAGAGTTTAATACACGAAGAGTTTCTTACGCTAAGAGTTTCATACGCTAAGAGTTTAATACCGGGAGAGTTTAATACGCGAAGAGTTTCATACGCGGAGAGTTTAATACGCGGAGAGTTTAATACGTGAAGAGTTTAATACATGAAGGGTTTAACACCCCCCCCCCCCCCCCCGATAAGAGAAGAGTTTAATACGCGGAGAGTTTAATAAGCGAAGAGTGAGAGGGGCTTATCATGAATTTATACTGAGAGACCGTACAGAAAGCAGAGTGTGCTACTAAACACACTTCCACGTTCCTCAATTAATGAGAAAAAAAACATCAGAGGATCTTTCGTGCTCATTTGTTTGTTCTGAGGACGGATGTGTCCGAGTCAGGACTAGGTCGGTAAGACAATCATAGGTTGTGTTTCATGTGTTGTCCTTGCTCCGGGCACCCCACGATTAGCACGGCTGGCTACGCACGGTGCGAAAGAAGTTCAACATACTTCAGTACATTTTAATTTTCCTTGTTTTTTTTTTATGCGTGTCATCCATCATCATCATTATTGGCCATGATCAATCCGCTGCTGGATGATGGCGTCCCCACGCCTTTGCCAAATCTCACGATCCAGCGATGTAATACTCCACCCAGCACCTGCACAAGAGCTGATTTCCGTTGCTTCATCTCCTCTATGGTTGTCCTCTTGGACACGTTCCATTATCCTTTGCCATCGACCGCCGTCCAAAGCAAGTATAGTTGAATTTGATTTGCCTATGTTCACGTATGCTTCACCCATGTTCACGTAACCATTCCATCACATTGGCGGTGCAGTTGCATAACTGAAGAGTGTTTGAGGTAAAAGTACGGATGTGTCATCACTTGATGAAATAATTGTTGTATATTGTTAAAACTCATAATAACGATGGCAATGCGTGACTTTTTGTCCGTTGTTCTTATTATCGCCGCACGTGCACTGTGCAACTGAAGGCAGTGAGAGTTATTTATACGCTCAACAAAATAACACAACTTGCAATAAACTAAACCCCCACTTAACATTGTTGATTTCTGTCTTTGATGGGCTTGGCGAAGGTGCCGTTTGTGCGTGACGAGCTCATTATAAGCACAGCGAGGGGAGGTTGATACACGGTACAGCTCGCACTCCAGCAAAGACTCTCAAGGTGATGAATCGACAAAACAAGTCAATAGCGCTGGAGGTTTTTTTTGCCTGCGTAAATCTATCGATTGTGCCACAAAGACAGGCTCTTAATTGGCTTATCTTTGTAACTACTGCAGGTCCCGCAACTGAATGCAACAAAGCGTATTATCGTAATTCCTGACCAATATTGAGCCCTGCTTTTTTGGCAGCGCTCATGCAATAAATTGCCTTGACTGAGCATGGCTATTATTCAATGCTTGGTCGCAAGCATTACTTCGCATGGCTTTGCACCTCTGCGGTTTTGCTGAGGCATTGGTATTGACAAGTCATACCCAGCACTATATAGTGCAGCAACCGTTACAAAGTATGAATCATGATGATCATCATCCCTTAGAAAGCCTCCGAAGAATGGACCGTACTCATCCGGTTTTAATACATAACCAATTTACCGTATATATTTTTTTTTTCCCTTCTTCTCGTTAATGCTGGCTCTATGAGAATGCAGACGATTATAACAAAGAGACAACGTGAGCTCACTCTGAGTGAAGCTTTCACTTAAATACAATTTGCTCTTCCCAAGGAACATGTTGCGCTTCGCCACAGTCGTCGAATTCGGAGCTGTCAAATAACATCAGGACGCGTGTGCAGGCTTTTGCTCATTGCCATGGTAACCACTCCCCCCTCCTTGTGTCTCCTCTCCTCCCGCACCTCTATTTTCTCCCCTCCCTGCCCACTCTGTGCGTGACCCTGGGCAAGCCGTGTGCGCTCGTTACGGCCACCGCTAACTCGCAACCGGCGCCCGCGGTGTAAGCCCCAAACGAGCGATTGAATTCGCAGAGAGCCATCTTCGTTTTCACGCCGACGGTGCAATGCCGGCCGGTCTGGGAAGGGAGAGGAAGAATGGGAATCAAAATAAAGGAAAGCGTAGGGGGGATGAAGGAGTCATGCACATTGGGCGCAGTTGACGTCGGGATGAAGCGTAGGGGTTAGACGGGAAATGTGGGAAGTGAATGCGTACAGAAGAGAAGAGTGAGGGATTGCTAGGATACTCGAGGTAGAGGAACAAAAGGCACATTATGTGCACCCCTCGAAGAATGAAATTGCATGCTCGTGTGCCGTGTTACATTTGGGAATTTTAACAACACAACGTGCGTTGGATATTTTAAATTAAGCAATGGATGAATCATTTTATTTGCTACATTGTAAAAAAAAAAAATACGTTGCTTTCATATCACATCACATCTTCCCCTATAGACTATGTTCCCCAACCTAACCAAAACAAACAGGATCTCTCGCCTTCCACAAAATCGTCTTGAATGCGTTTGATCCATGTCAGGAGCTCACAAACTCCGCAAAACTGAGCCTGGTCAGCACCTGGATGGTGACCACAACATTGGTTCTTGCCGAGGTGCTGCGGGCCGGTGTCTGCGACAGGCGTGGCGAGGAGACGACGGTGCTGGGCGTAGCCTGCCTCGTGTTACACGCGGACAGTTTTCTCCGGCTCCTCGGGTTCCGTCGCACACGAGGCCCAACTCGCAGTCGTGGATTCGGCTCAAATGTCCCAATGCAGAAGGACTCTCCTGGAGACTCGGTGAGGATTTCATTAATACGTATTTGTTTTTTTTTTATTAATAATTGGATGTGACCATGAACTAAACTAAAAACTAAACTTTTTTTTTTATTTGACCAGGTAAGGCCGACCGAGCTCACTGGGCCTTACCCAAGCTCTGTTTTTCTGGAATTGTACCAAAATAACGTGTCCTAAGTAAAACAAGTTAAACTTAACTGTTTTACTCATTACCGCATCAATTAACTAACTTTTTTTATTTTTAAACATTCGTGACTGCAAGAATTCATATTCTTTGGTTCTTTTGGTAAAGTCACGTAGATAGAAAGTAATAAAATAAATAATAATAAAATAAGATACATTATTAAAAACCGAAAACTTACGATGTTTCGATTGCAACACAAGCAGTCGACATCAGGCGGAGAGAAATAAGATTGTTTTACAATTATTTGTATTCTTTTTATTATTATATTATATTATATCTACATGACTTTACCGAAAGAACCAAAGAAGAGAAATTAATTTACTATTATTACATTTTAAAATTTATCTAATATACAAAAACAACACGCCGCAAGTTGTTGGTAAAAAAAAATCACTTATAACAATACACAAGGTCCGTTATTTACCCAGCAAAGTCTCGACTGAGTCTCAATACTTTTCTGCGCTGTGGATGTTTGATCAAATATCCATGATTTGTGCGGATATTGGGAGGAAAACCAGAGTGACTCACAGGAAACCCGACACATCTGATGAGATGTCTCTGCATGCTCCACGCAATTAAATTTAATAATTCATTGCTCTAATCGCCATCTCCTGGCGACTTGGGCAATCCACACGTCTACAAAATCTGGATAGCCCTGGTGGTCACCAATTCGGAATCAGAATGAGAATATTTATTTCTACTGGAGGAATACGATGAGCTATAAAGCTATTTTTCCACACAAGTCCAGTAGAGGCGGGTAAGAATATTACAACAACGAACAATACAAAAACATGATCCGAGTGGAAAGTACAAGATATGTAAACAAATCACCCAACACACTTAAAAATAAAAAATAAACCACCCCCATCCTAGTAATAGTAATAGGTTTTTACCCTTTTATCTGGCACCAAAACTGACACCTTTATACAAGGGATCATGCTTGCAATAACCACAACACAAGCAGTCAAAATGCAAACAAAAAAGACAACTCTGATAATGATATGCGCTGTCCTTGAAATTGATTGGTCCACACCCGAGACGGCTTTTCTTACAGCCTAGTCTCCACTGGTGTTGGACCAGATGACGCCAAAAGGCGTACAACTCAAAACAGGTGTCAGTTTTGGTGCCAGATAAAAGGGTAAAAACCTATTACTATATCTTGCTACTGGCAAAGGAGGTCTCATAGTGTAAATGCTCAAACCCCATCCTATCAGGCAAAGCCCACTGAGGTGCTACATTTTTTTTCAGAAGCGACCTGGACACAAATGATAAGCTCAACAAAGTGTCTCATCACTTGGACATTTATAGCAGCAAAATAATCGAAATAATCTCAACGCGTGATGTTGATTCTAAATGTGGAGGGAAAAACCGGAGGACCCGGAGAAAAAATACATGCGACCACGTTGAGAACATACAAACTCCAAATATACAGGCGTCAGTGACCGGATCGAAGCCCTGACCTCCCGCATATAAGGAGAGGAATATAACATTGCACCACCGTGGCACACCTTAAAAAAACAAGTAAAATATATAAGTTCAAATTGTACAATCAATTCCCAATTCAACTATTAAACAGGCTCAACACTACTCTTTGGTTCTTTCAGTAAAGTCACGTAGGTATAAAATAAAATAAATCACGACGTTTCAGGCGCAACACAAGCGTCCGTCATCAGGTGGGAAAAGCTTTTCCCACCTGATGATGGACGCTTTATTTTATTTTATACCCACATGACTTTACCGAAAGAACCAAAGAGTATGGATTCCTACAGTCACGAAAGCTTCAAATCAAGATTAGGCTCAACACGGCTTATCCGCTCTACACATCACCAAATAAATATTCGTATCTTCTCAGCTTTACTCGTGTTCTCGACCGATGACCAAATAATATATATTAATTTTTTTGATTGGTCGATTTCAATGATTGCATTTCGCATAAATTTCGTCATGGTTCAGTTTTGAATGTTGAAATGGCATTAATGTTGTGATAGCCTATATATATCACTCCAGGTATTGAAAAGAATTATGCATTCTCAGAACCCGTTGAATTGACGCAGTGACTATGTATGTATGTATTCCGAGCAACTGCTATATACATAATTTAAGTGTAAGCTTCGTGAAACATTTTGCAACCTTAATGGAATAATTCAATAGGCTTTTATATTTGAATTATGCTTCTCCACTGAAAAAAAACCTGTCCATTTATATATATATGGACAGTTTGACTTGGCCTGAAAGACATTATCTGCACCAACCTAAATGGGTTGTAATATCCTCAATGTTTTCATAATCAAGGTTTTTGGGTTAGATCGCATAAGTATTAATGTGTCGAAACCCAACACCACCCGACACGGCCAATCATTTGTCACGTATACATAACGACAAATAGTTACTGCTTCGCCCACCGGTGTGTTGAAGAGTGAATCCACAACATTTACAAGTTGCAACTATTTGCCGTTTTGTTTACGTGACTAATCCCTTGCTGATTGGCCGTGTCGGGTGATGGAGGCTTTCGACACAGTTATATATACGCGATCTAACCCAAAAAAACCTTAATTATGAATAATATTGGTCGCGAAAGCCCCCCACGTGTTCAACTCAATGTTTTCGCTTGCAGCATTGTAACGTTTGTGGCTGGGTCTCTTTTTATTGGTGTCCGCGCGTGTGGTTTATTTTTTGTTCTCATTTATAAACTTCACTGGCTTCTTCCGACTCAATTCCGGAAGACTTTCTCTGGGTGCGGTGTGGGTACAGTGTGGGTATCTCGCAAGCACACACATTTTTTTGTTTTAAGGCGCACAACATCCGACACCCTCACACGCTCCAAGAAACCCACCTCGGCATATGACCAAGAGGCCCCGTCGCTACGCTATCCACGGATACAACCTCACCACCAACATTGCCTGGCCACGTAACGTTCGGCTGGCTCGGATACAGCCACATTTGCAATTTGTAACTTTGATTCTTACCTGTGTATCGATAGTTCAACATTAAAGCGACGTTGCATTGAGGGACTGTGTGTTGGCCTGGTGTGGGCTAGGGCTGGGTTGTGTTATTTTACTGCCTTGTCCCAAGCTTACCTTTCGTGTAAACAAATAAATGGTCACCATATACTTTATATGATTATTTTCATTCATTTATATTTAGTGACTTGCTTACCTTTATATTTATTGCGTACTCCTGTAGTTTTGTTTGTGTATTGTCTGTTGGTGTAACTTGCTGACCCCACTCTCCTGGACATCTGTGAAAAAAGAGCTTCATAGCTATTCGGATTCCTCCGGTCTAAATTCTGATTCTGAGCATGTTAGCGTAACATTTTGGAATCAACCAATTAAAATTACGTCTTAAGTATGCAGACATTCCAAAAATGCACAGCTATATTATCCGATCGAGAAACATGGGGGCAACTCTAACAAGTGTAATGAAAGGTAAAGGAGTGACATGTATTCCTATATCTCCAACTGTTACATGTGTGCAATAATGTGTGTGCATTTCTGATCCAACTTTGCGCCAATTCGTCCAGTAAATATCGATACTTGAGCTCCAAAAACATTTGACTTTTCAGTATACAGTATTCCAACCCAGTATTTCTGAATTTGTCTTCTGTGCCTTCGCCTTGGTGCTGAGTGAATGAAAACGTTTGTCTAATTTATTAAACCATTCTTTTTTTCTAATTTGCCTGTTTGAATGTTGAAATTATTATTGTCGTGCGCATTTGTTTCGAGTTCCATTCGCTTGCCTGGCCGGTGTAAATCGTGCTCGCTTTCAACGCCACCACACAAGCGTCGCGATGCTGTACAGTTGTCAATCGTCAGCGGAGGTGCCGTGCAGGAAACGATGCTCCCCTATCACTTGGGATACCTTTGTCGGTATTACATTATTTTTTTAATAGACCCCCCACCCTCCCAAAAAAAATGTAAACAAAGAGATGGATGCCTCTGGGATGAAGGTGTAGTGGCTCCAACAGGAAGTTCGTTCCCATGACAATGCCCCTCCCTCCCCCCCACCAAAGGTCACTGTCCTACTAGGTCAACGTGACCCTACGGAGCACCTATTACACAATAACACCCTTGATCAAATTTACCAACAGAAATGTTGTTTCAATAACATCCAACATGGAGAGAGCGCAATGCTCTTTTTGCCAGTAAATCACGTACACGTAGGTTTTCAAGTGCATAATAAGTATGTAGGGGGAAACGCTTACGTGATGCTGTACTCACATATAAAGTGTATAGGAGGGAAAGCTTACGTAATATTGTACTCACTTTAAATATATATGGGGGGTAGAACGCTGACGGTATGCTGTACTAACATATTAAATACATGGGGGGGGGGGGGGGGAAGCTTAAGTTCTATTGTACCCTCATATGAAGTATATATGGGGAAATGTTTACGTTATACTGTACTCACATTAAATACACAGCATATGGGAAATCGCTTATGTCAAACTGCGCTGTGCTCACATGTGTTTTCAGAGTAACGCCTCGTGAATTTTTTTTAAAAATCAGTTCCACTCGTGGCCAGATTTACGAGGGTGGCAGCTTGACTAAGAGTTTACCCTCGCATCTCGTTTTGTTATGTGAACGCAACTCGATGTTTTTAGCTGTCACCGTGTAAATTGACGCGTTGAACTTCATCTATATATAAAAATAATATATTTAAAATGTAATAGAATGTTATTATGCTAAGTAAATCCATAAAGTATATATGTTTTCGCTTTATAGGTCTCATGGCAAATTCACAACGGAAGGGTCGCATACGGACGGATTTCACTGTGCAGAAATCTGCTTAATTTGCTGCTTTAAACGCATATCGTGTGGCGGAGGTGGGGAGGTGGCTTGGCGAGCAATAGTGAGAAGAAGAGTCATTTGTATTCAGCTTGTGACTATGCAGCTCACCAGGGGGGTTACACATCCCCAAGGCTCCATTTGTGACGACTGATAGACTGGTGATATCGCCCTTATAAATATGCACATAATCAAGACGGCCTATATTTACCATTTACCTTGAACTGATGTGTGAATGTTCATGCAGTGCACACGCATCAGTGAGGGGGACACTGATTCATTATACATTCAAGCAGATTGAATTGTGCATGCATTACACTTTCAGTAATACATATATAACCGTTCCCTTATCGTTTTTTTTTTGTTGAGCGTCTCAAATATGCTGTACGCTCCGAAAAAAAAAACAGAATATTAAAATATCGCGCCTTCTTCTCTGAGAAGAATGGTTTATTTTCTTTGGTACGCGGTCTATTTTTGCGTGTCACTTGGCTTCCAAGGCATTGGCACGGTGTTGTTGGTGATGGCTCCAAGATGACAGGGGAGAAAAGGCTTCACGGTTTCTTCAAAGGAAGCCTCTGATTGAGTCTATTATATCGCTGCCAATGATGCAGTCCCACGGATAAGGCTCTGAGCCTGAAGACTGTTGATGTCCCCGATGATACGACAGTCTAAACATTCTAAAGTTAAACTTTACTAAGCCTTAAAATAAAGGAGAAAATGCAATATTTGATTAATAATATCCAACCCATCTGATGTGAATGTTAGAGTTTTTTTTTCTAATACAGACTTTAATTAGCATGACATTTTTCAAATGCTTAAGGTTCAATTACCCTTTAATTTGTTAAATACAATAACTGAATAAGCCATATTTAAAACGTGAAAATAGTAATAACTCACCATTAATTCTGTGTTTTAACAATAATATATTATTACATCTACACATAAACATATACAGTTCGAAATTTATCTATGTATATTGTTATAGACAACGGCCAGATGCTTTCCTTTCGAGCAGAGATCAATATAAATAATTGTTAGTTTTAAGCAATTCTCAAATGTATATATAGAGAAAACTACACTGCTTTGAGCTTAAATACAAAACTTCCCAATATTAATTTTCTAGAACATAAATAAAATATATAAATGCCTTTGAATCATGGCATGACACAACTTGGTGTGGTATCAATCATAATTAAAATGCAGACCAAACTACAGACCACCATTCGACATCTGTGCAGCGCGTGCACTACAATTGGCTTGTCCTGATTACCTACAACTGAATGATAATATAATTACAGACGTTTCATTAGTCGTTAAAGGGCAGCCTCTAATTTTTTTTAAATGTGTTGACCTGATTCAAATTATTACATGTTAGAAGGATGCTACGGTACTATTTTAATCTGAAATGCAGAAACAAAGCGTATAGCCATGTCTACATTCTTTCAAAGGTAAAAGCGCACCCCTGCAATTTCTTGGTCATGCCTCCACCAGAGAGCGTTCTAGAGTGCTCCTCTAGAGAGAGAGAGATCTAGAGATCCACTCCAGATATTTTTTTGGCTTTCTCTTCCATAATGGTCAGACATACCTGCCAGAGTACCCACACTGTATCCTACCGCACGTGAATTATCAATTGGCTACCCATTTATTCTGCTGGGTAGACAGAGTAGGGGAGATTAAATAAACTCGCAGCATTGTTTCAACGGCCACTGTGGAATCGAATCGAAATGGCGACCTCTGGATTGCAAGTCCAGTGTGCTAACCATTAGAAACACGTATTCATAGATATGTGACCTGCTAAACGAATTGAGTATAAATATCCAGTTCCATGATGAGTGTTGGTATCATGTCAACATCCTTATTGTTTTGTGTTGACACAAACTCCGAAGCTCCTCGAGACTTTTTTTTCATAGAAAATCTCAGTTTGCAGTGGGTGTGCAGCTGTGCTGTTGTGATTGCCATGCAATTTCTTGTCAAAACACCAAATGGTACCAATTAGGCTCTGCAGCCAATTGTATCTGTCAGCCCTGAAAGCAGAGATGCGTGCAAAATGTACAATACATGTTATGTGTTAGCATTCCGATTATGCATTTACTCAACGTTTATTTTCTACTGTCTTGTATGATTTTACTATAATAGTTTAATAATTACTGATTCATATTACTTTCAGATTTAAATAATGAATCTTATCCTTGGTAGAATCTAATTATTATTCGTATGCCTGTTTACCCAGAATAGCCTCACCGAGTCTCAAGACCCTTAATTAGGAGGTTCTTGCCAGGTTTTCGCAGTAGAAGGGGCGATGTTGCAAAGTGTAATACCAATTGAGTCATTTGCAAATCATTTTTCAGGATTGTGATTTTTTTTCTTCCAATATCTGTTACATTGCACATTATTTTAACTGTGGGAGGAAACCCGTGCAGAACAGCACAAACTCACACACTCTCATACACAGACAAAGATCTCCCATGTAGCCTTAACAGACAGTTTGGGAAAGTGCTGTTAGCGAGCACCTATGAAAGCCAGGGCAGTGCTCGAAGGGGTGGGTGACCAACACCATGCCCGGCTGCCTTTGTCTCCCCAGCGGCGATGTTTACACACCGCACCAGGGTACTCATTTTAGGCTGAGTCGGCCCAGGCGAGGCGCAGGACCGCTTCAGATAATCGTCACCGGTGTTGAATCGAACCCAGGTCCCCATGTTCGTAGTACAGCGCGCTAACCGATCCACTACCGCTCCCCACACACTCACATACTCATAAATGCACTCATACACACTCTCACTCTGCAGGACAGGGTAGACCATACAGAGTCGATGCAGAAAGGTGCCCGAGTTGAGAACCGAACCCGTGACTATCTTCCTGTAAGGTACGAGTGTTACCACTGAGCCACCTGTCATCCAAAAAGAAATAGACAAAAATCTGAAGTTAAAATCGTGAACTAATCACCAACCAGTGCAAAACACGAAAAGTGTAACATTTCCATTGCTTGTTTCACAAGGACGGGGTAGTGTAGGCGCACTGGCACGTTGAACCTGGTGGCCCGAGTTTGATTCCTGACCAGCACTAATCAGTGTGTTGAAGGATGGATCAAGCAACCCCCGTGACCAACAATCCATAGAGAGGGCTTCTTTCTAACAGCGCACTGACAAAGGACCGCAAAATATAAATAAGTTATCGTCGTAGCAGGATAAGTGTTACAGGTTTAAAGTAAATACACTCACACGCACACACATGGACAAACGGACACACGCGCATGCACACAAAGGTGTATACAACATATACGAATAGGTTTTACTCTTTCTGGCAATAAAACAGTTTGTGTTAAGATGTTACAACACCAAACTGAAACCTTTTGCAAGGAATCATGTCCGCATTAACCGCATTTCCTCGTGGTCCCACGATGTAGCTGCTCGCCCCGAGCTCTCAATGTCCTGAGAGTGGCATTGTCTTTATGCTGTTCGCCTTTTGGAGTCCTCTGGTCTAACACCGTTTGAGACTAGGCTCTAAAGAAAGCTGTCTCTGGTGTGGACCAATCCGTTTAAGATACAATGCATCATCATATACTGTCAGAGCATGTTTATTTTTGTTTGCATGTTCACCACAAGTATTTGTGTTTAATGCGGACATGATTCCTTTCAAAAGGTTTCAGTTTGGTGTTTTAACATCTTAACACAACTGCTTTATTGCCAGAAAGGGTAAAACCTATTCTTATATTTTGATACTGGCAAGAGAGGCCCCATGATGTTAAGCAACATTCAGGTCAGAAATAACGGAATAATGTGTCCCTCACTTAACTACGCAACCAAGGTCATCTCTGAATTCATGGCTCAGCTGCCTGCAGTGAAATTCTAGGAATCTACGTTCGCAATACAACACCCCAAGCAGAAATCGAACAATGTGTCGCTCCTATGCAGAGCAATCTAAATCTAACATGAGTACAGAACTACTACTTGGAGTGCAGCACTGACAGAATGGTTAGCATGCACCCATGAAGCTGGTAAAACCCGAGTTCGACTCCAGAACACGGCTAACTTTAGTGACGAATGATATCTGTTTTTTATTGTATTTCGATAAGAGCATCAGCAACGACGTGCAAGGAGGGGCATTGGCGAATGATCTCTAAACCATCGCTGGTTCCCTTCTTCACCGTGCGCTGACCAGCGTGGCGAAGTATGGTGAAAACAACATCCACGACACGACGCACCATGGAGTGGCCTTTGTCCAGTAGTGTATTGGCCAAGGGCCATCAAAGATTATGGATAGTACTGGAGTGCCTTGTCTTTACTCTTAAACTATTTCTTTCTAAAGACTATTGAGCGTATAAATAAATAACGATGCTAATGTGTTTCCTGCGTATTGCATAGGGAAGGGTTAATGGGCAAATTTTCTCTGCAACTAGAGTGCAAGGAACCCCGGCGGTAGTTGATTATGTTCTAATTATTTTGTGGGTGGAGTTGTGTCGCGGTGATTAGTGCACTGCGCTATGAACCCAGATAACTGAATTCGATTCCCTGCCACAGCTAACATGACTGGTGAGTGATATTCGAACTGGTCCTGACCCTTCCACTACTGCAAGCCGAACTGACCAATCTTGATTTGAAGTTTTCCTGACGACAGGAATACATACTCTTTGGTTCTTTCGGTAAAGTCACATAGGTATAAAATAAAATAAATCACGACGTTTCGATTGCAACACAAGCAATCATCACCTGATGATGATTGCTTGTGTTGCAGTCGCACTGACCAGTGAGATGTAGTATGGTCAAACAACCCCCATGACTTACATGGCATGGTGAGCCTTCCAACCGGCAGATTGACAAAGGGTAATAAAAAAAGTATTATGTTATCAGTGTCTTATAAGCAAGTTATGGTCAATTGCCAATAATAAAAACAAACGACAGCCACACAAGTAATGCAAGTCCAAAATTGCCTTTATAATTCACACGCACTCTTAAACGCAGAGATTATTTATAACGTTGATTATAGCTTCTAGTTTTACAGATCACTTATTTTTACGTTAATTTCCCTCTTGCTCACCTGGTAGTCTCAAGGCTGATTTGGCATGGAAACAGCAGGAGTTGTGCTGCGAGTGGAAAATAAAGCGGGTGCATCCATTCACGGCTGCCAACCCGGTGATGACAATCAACAAAGCGAAATGTCTCACCTCTGGCCTGAGCTGTCACGCAGTCTCCCTCCCTACCACCTCGCAAGTGAAAACAGCCCATGGAGTTTGTTGGGTCGGAGGAACGGGAGGTGTTCAGTCACATTAAATTTTTCGAACTTCCAATTCAATCCAAGGAAACAAATGCTACCAGTTGTGCCGAGGGTGCTTTTCACTCGTGCCTAACCTTTTTTCCCTGGCGAGTAGGGGTTAAGGCTGTACTCTGTAAGCATTTACGTAAGTAGCGGCAGTTTTTTGTCTTTTACAGAAATGAGAATTTGCATAGTCAACTAGTTCTACGGGGCATTGTACGGCAGGGCTTTCCAAACAACAAAAACATTACATTGATGGAGTACTAGATAGGATCAAGATTTCAACTCCTGTCCTTGTAACCCTACCATGGTTCAGGTTTTCATTATGAAAATTGCATTTCAACATTGCCACCGTGCCACTTTTCTATATATATCTTTATATATATCTTAATATATATGTATAGATTTCACGTAGGTTTAGCCCACCTCAGTTGGTGAATATCCATACATATACTGAATGGCTGACATACAGCAAACTAACATCTACATATCATAAACGAATGTTGCAGAGTACTAAATAACAGAGGCATATTGAAGTGACTACTAATTTAGTCCCGCGGTCTTTAACAGTTAAATGCAATATACTTTCTATTGCTTAGTGTCTCAATGCAAATGCGACTCCAGACACTTCACAAAACTTACTTTGAATTAGTAATTAGAATTATTACATAAGCCACAGTGTTTTGTTAAAAACCTAACATACTTTTTTTATGAATACAATCAACTAAACCTAAAAAGGAACGAATATATGATTACAACCAAGTGTATAAATGCCTTGGATTAAGTTGTTTAAAAAAAAAACACTACGAAAGTTAAATCAACAGTGTAATTGGACAATTTCGAATCAAATGATGAGATGGTATTGCAAGGGGTAAATTTCTCAAGGGGTCATTTATTGACGGCTTTTGTTCCTGAAAGAAGTTCTAAAAGAAAATATATTTTTTATATATATAGGATACAAAGGGACATGAGTCATACATACGAATAACTATTACGAGTACTCTCATAATGTGGACTACGTGGACATACCAGATTTGGTGGATGGTCATGTACGCGTTTTGGTAATGTTGTGTTCAAGACCACTCGAAAACGTTCTCCGTTGTTGACAAAGACATTGTTGAGACGGTGTGAAGTGCCGTAATGACATCTGGATGACAGCACATTTCTCAGCGTTAACCTTCACGTTGATTTATCACACCAAAAAATGCATTTTACAAGGGGGGAGGGTGGGGGTTTAGCAGACAGCTTGGGTGTTTGTTGGCTGTCACAACCATTAATCGGGATAATCTATGCCAACCTTCACACCAAAAGTGGTGACGGTTAACTTCCGTTGCAGGAGACACACAGAATTTCCAGTACGACGAGGGCATTGTAGGTGCGAATGGACACACGTTATATATGTGTGGCTGCCAAATGCCAGTTTCTGTCAAACTAATTCACAGTGAACACGTTTCGCATTTTAAATGGGAAGGAGCCTAGCCATGTGGTCAGTAGCTGTCAGTACAAAATGTATTCCTATTTGTTTTTAAGCAGGAGGCAGACATGGCAGGTATATAAGATAAGCATAAAGATAACATTGTCACGGTGGAAAAATAATCGCAGAGAGTAGAATGTAGGTACTATACCCAGACACGAATTTTTAGATTGTCTGAAAAGAAAAAAAAAATTCGGATTCATCTGAAAGTATGACATCACCAGAAATAACATCACATATTACATCACATTGGTGCTTTTCCCACTGAAAGTAGTGTCATGTGGCATTGCCCGATTTCAATTTTGTTATCCAAAATCTCTCAAACAGATCTGAACTTAAGTATATCAAATTGTATTTTTTTCGATCCAAAACTCATCCCTAGCAATGAGACTCATGCTAGGTGTGGTGGTGGCGCATATTTGAAATCCAGCACATTGGAGGGAGGCCGCGATCACCATGGTCATGACCAGGACTTGGCAACCAAAATAACAAGAAGAGACAATTTTTTCTTTCGAATTCAGTACCAAACGAAACTTTTTTACACACATACATAACATTGCGTCGAGAAGCAGTCCGTAAAGAGCCACATGCGGCTCCGAAGGCGCAGGTTTCCGACCCCCTGGTCATCAAACTACCAACCCATTGGATGCCAAACGTTGCATGCCAATCTATCGATTTTATTTCGGCGAAATTAAATTAACCGCACGGATCGGCGTGAATGTGTCGGTCGCGTGGTTGAAACGCAGTGGAAACTATTTTGGCGCCGTCTCAAATCGGAGTCAATCTGAATAAACAATTCACTTCGGCTCTATGACGACGGAAGGCTTTCCTTTCCGTAGATTGTATCTTGGGTCAGAAGGTGAAAACGAGAAGGTATATCGATACCCCTAGCAATCGTTGATGAAAGTGGGGCATCGTGAGTTTAAATACCACTCTTCTGCATTCGGCCATGTTATGGCAGCCTCCGTTATTGTGTAGGCATCAAAGAGCGTTCTCTCAATCAGATGAAAATAACAGCACCAGTCATATGTTGTACACGATGTATATTATTGTACATATGCGCGCTGTATCAATTAGGGTCGGTGCTGCTTGTGCGTTGAATGCAGTCTCTAGGATTTCCCACAAACTGTGTCAAGTTAAAAGCATTAAGACCCCTCATTGGCAACACATTGAAAACGACAGTTGGGGAACTAAAAATCACCAGCGATTTAAATAAAGGAAAGTACAATCAACACCCAGCATTGAACCACAGTTTAGTAAAAACCTGTTTGTTAGATGTGGTAAATCAGTTCAATACTTTCCTCCTGTCATATGCATATGGTGGACTCGCTTCCCTATGGAGTATCTTTAATCACACCTTACCTCGCATATACAAGGTGTCCATGAAGTTCATCGCAATCATCATCATAAAGCCATGACCAATCGGCTGCTGGATGGAGGCATCCCCAACTCGTCTCTATTTCTCGCGGTTCTCAGACGCCAATGTCATTGCAGTTCAACAAACCAAGGGTGGGTACGAGTACTAGTGAGACGTAATACGCGTCTTTATTTGTTCAGGTGGGTGTGCGGTAGGCCTCCAACGTCTATGTCTGGCCCAAGCGGAATCCGACTAAGGTTAATTGAAACGGGATGCCAACTCAGTCTAACCGACGCGTCAAACCGTATCGCGGATTAAACTCTAATGGTAAGGAGAGGCGAGTTTGGATATTGCAAGCGCACAGAGCTGTAGCCAAGTCGGCTGCTTTTTCAATTGTTAAATGAGATACAATGAAGAATGGGACCTACAATGCAAACATTCTGTGTAGTCGGTATACATCAACGCCGGTGTTCTACTGAGTTGTTAGCGGACACGACCATTAAAACTGTTATTCAATGTCAGAGCTCGTTACTCATTACATATTCAGTTTTTTTGTATACTTAAAAAAGCAATTAAAATGACAGCTTGCAATTAAATTCAGTGACAGTCCAAATAATTTCTCGATAATTAGGATTTGCAGCATGCATTCTTTAAGGCCGAGTTGTAAGGGTAGTGCTACAGTGTAGCTTCCGGTCATTTGTTGTAAATGCATGGCCAAAGTAACTTTCCAATACCAAGATGAAGAAACGTACATTGGCTATATACGTACCTTGCAATTATGATAAAGCACACTACCTGTCTTTTACCACCAATATGGTTGTCCTACAGTAATTAAAAAATATTACCAATTGTATTTTTGACTATGCAAAATATCTCCGAGATGTCGGGTCAACAGATTTACAAGCGCCGTGCGGAAAAAGGCCGAACAACTAATTCAATTTCGTCCAGAATTACACGAACAATTCACTTGTCCATTAAACGATTCAAATATATAGCGGCACGCTTTAGACCTATTTTTTTTTGGGGGGGGGGGGGGTCTCCGGATTTTAATTGCAAAACTAGTTTGAATTATAACGAAACAAAAAAAACGACATTGTACTTATCCACGCTTTTTTTTTCGCCACGCTCATTACGGTGA
The DNA here is from genome assembly GCF_048934315.1 of Petromyzon marinus. Lineage (NCBI taxonomy): Eukaryota > Metazoa > Chordata > Hyperoartia > Petromyzontiformes > Petromyzontidae > Petromyzon > Petromyzon marinus. Next base: position 3,630,959 of record NC_133679.1, on the reverse strand, counting down.
TGGATGAGCACCCCCTGCTTATCATAGCTCTTCATTGAGTGACTGTGAATGCACCAGTCTCCCCTTGTCCGCCAGAAACAATGACTCTTCGTTCCACCCACCTACCAACCCACCACCACCACCACCGTTCACCACCACCGCCGCATGGCTGCCTGCCCACCCTCTCCGGCGAACGGGACGCGCGGCGCACAGCCGCATTTAGAGGCGCTGGAAATTATTCCATGAATCAATGGCCAAGCTTGTGACGGCCCCTACAAATTGGCTCGTGTATGATGCACGCGTGTGTGTGTGGCGCGCGTGTGTGTGTGGCCGCATGAGATAACGGTGCCAATGGGCCCGGCAGAACCTGCGACTATTCAAAGAGGAGAATCGCATTTGCGTTTGTGTGTCCGCGCGCAGATTTGCATGTTGGAGGTGTCGGCCGTGCACGGGGGTCTTCTGCCGCCGCTGCTGCACGTGATGTCCCTGTGTGGCTAAAGCGCAGCTTAACATGCATTAAACGTGCGCTCAACGCGAGCGTCTACCCAGAAAAATAGAACATTGTTTTCGAGAATCTGGCTGAAGTTGTGTTACATATATATGGGTTGTTTCATGTCAAATCAAACAATATTGGAAAAAATCATGTTGCATGCCCATTTCATATTCCATTACAAATGCTACACTTCAAAGAGCAAAAAAAAACCGGATAAAGCGTTTAATATTTCATAATCCCATGATCATCCCTTGCAATACTTTATCCATTCAAATACTCGGATGGTTGGGATTCTGGTAGTGGAAATTCATGTCATTATTTATTGTAGATTTGCAATTTTCTTCAATATTTAGTGATCAAGCTGGCCTGCCAGGGTACCTCAGAAAAGCCAAATGACGGGTTTATGCAATTCAGAAAGACATCCTACAGCAGTTTTCTTACCTAATCCAGATTTATATAGATTTTTTTTTGTATGAGAGTGAGCAGGAAGTTCAATAAAGTAACATGACATGTAATGTTTCTGTATAATGTTGAAGGCACTAATCATTTTGTAAATATTATTTTGGGAGTGGAGTGCTCACAAACTAGAGCATTGAACCTGTTTGATTCCTATCCATGGCTAACATCAGTGGCCAGTTATATCGGACCTTGTCCTGGGCGAACCCTTCACCAACTCACACTGCAATCTTCATACCGTATACATCACGGGGAGGCCTTCATAAAGCAGTGGATTGACAAAGGCATATGACATTATCGTTCGTATTTTATGTTTATCCAGGAAAGTATCACGGCGTTTCGGGATTTAGTTTTATCCGAACATTTCGTGATTAAGTATTTCTGTGTTGAAGGTAATTGAGAGCTGCCTGGAGAAAATATAAGCTTAGCAATATAAATAATCTCCACGCATAATTTAGCAACTTTATTTTCTGTACTGCCTCCGAAAGGCACCGCACAGCCATAGCAGTCAGTGGGTGTCCCAAACACAACTTGCAGAATCCAACAGCCACACCTCCAAGGCACTGGATGACGGCAGGCGCCACTACAATATTCGTAATTGGTATTGTGCATTGCTATCATGAGGATCTGCGGTTAAATGAAACTCTTGTAAACGCGTCCACAATAATGTCCATCGCAACACTTCCAACAATGAGATTCGTAAAAGTCAAACCCGTTGTTTCACAGTGCTTCCTCACCCTGGAGAAGCCATAGCCCCCCCCCCCCTTCTGCTGGAGTAACAAGAACCTCATTACCGTGCTTGCCTTCCATGAATGCGGTCTCAGATATGATTGTGACTGAATCGAGAGCAGTATGCGCACACCATTTTTTAATTAAAACTTTTATGAAGATGCCACGGTGTTTGATGAGCAGACTGGGCTTGCAAATACAAAAAGCTCAGCACGTTCATCAACAGCACCGTCGCTTTAAAAGGAAAAAAAAACTACATAATAGTCGGCGTGTCTGGGGAATGGACCTTCTTCATAGCAAATTAATGAGGTGGGGAACACTTGTGTTAAGAAATCAGTATAATCGCACGCGCTAGTTGTAAACTTTCCCGTCACCGCAAGAAAAAAACAACAGAATAATGTCTACCACACTGCTACAAACATTTAATGGTTAATTAACTCAAATAATTAATTTAAGTCAACTCTATATTTCTGCAGTTTTTTTTTTTCACGGCAACTGCTGAGCGGAGACTCGTTTACTCCATGGCAACCTTGACACACTGAAGAAGGAATGTATACTCTGTGCTTGTTTAAGAATGAGGGTCATGGCCATGACAGCCCAGAGGTGCTTCCTGTCACTCCACGGCGGGAGGAGAAGCCATCGTTGCTTTCAGCCGGCCTTCGCATATGCGTCTACGTCGGTGGCAGATTTGCACAATGTGACATTTCCACAATACCAAAAGCCATTAATTGGCTTCGAAACTTTCCCCCCGGGTTAAATGCATTTTGTCACGCGATGCAGTGCCGGGTTATAATCAAACTTGCATAAATAAATAAATAAAAAAATATGTACGGCGGCGAGATAAGAAATAATAATGAGAAGCAACAACACAGTAAAACAAATGCCGATTTGCATCCCATCTGCAGTGGCAATGAAACACGCACTGCCCTTTTCAAGTTAAACACCGCGTATAGCAGCAGCAGCAAAAACCTGTGATCATGAAGCAGGCATCGTAAAATTGCACCAAAACATGATGTAAATGAAGAAACAAAGATGAGGTCATAACGTAAACCCACATTTAATCCCCAGCTGTTTGGCAAATTGAGCACATGCTGTTCTGTCTGTCTTTTTTTTTTCACCTAAACGATTCAATCTCGACTTGAACACCTGCAATCACAAATTATTTTTCGCTCGCAAGTTGCGAACAGCTTTTTGGGGCGTGAGTCGAGCGGAACAGACCGTCGAATTAAAAGGTTATTCTTTTTAGCGTCAAAATTGTATCGCGTGTGGAAGCTACACAGTAGGACATTCATCAAAAATCACTCCCTTCAAGTGTAAAATGCCCATAATTTTATTATAAACACGTGTCTAGCTATTGTACATAGATTGTGACTGCTCTTTCCTGGATAAGTAACACATGTGGAACATTTTGATTCTCTGCATGTGGTCATGTTATGGGGAATTATCATTTAAATAAAGGTGAAATTTTCAGTTCTGCAATTGCTCGGATCAATGCTGGGGCCTCCACTAGAGGCTATTTTGCCTATTCTTGCATGCCGGCCCGATATTTTCTACTGTGGTCTACACATTTAAACTGCTGGGTGGACAGAGATGGGGGCATTGAATAAACTTGGCTACACCGGAAGATCGAACCGACAAGTCCAGTGCGTTAACCATTGCACCGCGGGCAGCATCCATTTCAACAAAGACGCGCAAATACTAAACAAGCATCTTCACTCGGGATGTGTGCTTAAGAACTGCCCATTTTCAAGGTGCGTTGGTGTGACGTTAGTAGCAAGTCTACTGACATGCTGCTCACGAACAAACAATTCCCTTTTTATTTTTCCTGCGCTCCATTAATGTTCTGCCAAAGGCTCTTGCTTTGACATCAACGCACCACCTTGCGTCGTTGCCGAATCCAAAATTGCTCGAATGCTCGACTGCATCTCAAAAGCCCCGGGGCTCGTGGAAACTAAAACCGCGACCCATGGAGCGGCCAACAAGGCGCGTAAGCGCCGTGCGGGGACGAGAAACCGATGGGCCTCCTTGACGAGAAACCGATGGCAAATTGTGTCCCCCACCCCCCCCCCCCAAACACACACCCACCACACAGCCTTGCAAACTGCCCCGACACAATGTTTCTCTCGCCGTGGTCGCGTGGCATTTTCTCTCTGGGTCCTCCGGCTTGTCCCTCCACGTTTAGAATCAACGTCGTGCGTTTTAGACTTTAGAGCACTGTATTTGGTTGCCATACATTTACACGTGATAAGCCACTTCTATGAGCGATCATTTGTGGCCAGGTCGCTTCTGGAAAAGGGCTGCATATCACAGGGTAGGTGGGGCCTTACCCTGTAAAAAATAAAAATTGGCATACTTCGTCTTACGCTCTTGGGATGTCTTACTTTGGAGTTTAATAATCCAGTTGATGCTGGTAGCACTTTTCACACGCGTTAATTCACAGCTAATGCCATTACAACAACTACTCCCCCCGACTCCGAAGAAGCCGCGTGGGCGCATCGGGTGTTTATTTCCAGTGAGCGACGCTTCCTCCGGCGAAGCTCCCAGGTGCTCTCCCATTAGCGGGTAGAGGTGGAAGGGGTGGCGGTGGGTAGGGGGCCGGCTCCCTTTGCTCGCAGTTGGGGGAAAAAACGCCAGACAGCACCAGTGACCGTCGCTCAGCAGGCAAGGTGTTATTACAGCATTTGATCGCCTTGTAAATTGGTCGACAAAGCCCCCCCCCCCTCCCCAGGTACACTGCAGCCTGGGAGCAACGCTGCCCTCATTAATGTCAGCTCATAGCTGTGCTTTGCCACTATTAAGGGTACAGTGGGTAGGTAATCAGAAATGGGTTGGGGGGGGGTTTGCCGTTCGAGTGAACCGCCGGATTGGGAACGCGTTAAGTGAGTGATGTTCCTGTTCACCCTGGATTTGTACTAAAAAAAAAAAACCTTGTAATGCAATACACTTGCAGGTATTTCTGTTGCGAAACACACAGTGTCAGTGGATCTGACCTATTGAAGAATAAAAGGCACACAAGTTTGACTACTGATTATGCATTTATAATAGAATAATACTGCCTCCTACTGAAATTGTATAAAAAACATTTTACCTTACATGCCTATTACCAAATAGACCCAGCCTTGGTCAGATCTCGGAATCTCAGCAGAGTTGAGCCCATCTCGAGCTCGCACGGGCAACCACCATGCACACCGGGTGATATAGGGGTCGTCCAAAAATGACGTCACGCGATTTTTGACGATTTTTTACCCCCCCCCCCCCCCCCTTCGTCACACGGCGTCACAAAAAGTCAGACCCCCCCCCCCTGAAATATAACGTCACAAAGCTCTGCCCACCCCCCCCCCAAAAAAAATATATAAAACATGCTTCAAATCGCTTTAAACTATTGTCATTGTAGTGCGTATTTAATGTGGCGCTGCACTCTATTTAATTAAGTCAAGGCCGTAATTATAATATATTGGGAGGGACACATCCCCCCAAATATTCAAATATGCTCAAAATGTCCCCCCCAATATATTGCTATAAAATATATTTATGTTTATATTATTGTGGTTATGGTTGTACTTTATTAATCCCTAATCTCTGCCATGACATACAATGAAACAAGAAAAGGCAAAAAAAACAGAGCAATGTAATACAATAACACTATTAGCCATTATTGTAAAAATCAATAAAAAGTCCATCCTATGTGTTAGTGAATTTTGTAATATCTTAGGCAGGAAATGGCAGCAAATTCGTTTTCAATTAGGTTTTTTTTTTTGGGGGGGGGGACCCCCAGACGCCCTGGAAGATTTGGTCCCCCCCAATGTTGACTCCATGGCTACGGCCTTGAATTAAGTAGAACGTGTTGTCTGGATGTATTTAAAGTTGCGCATTTTTATGTGACGTCACATTTTTCAAACCCCCCCTCCCCTCGTCACACATCGTCACAAATGCCTGACCCCCCCCCCCCCCAGGTGCGTGACGTCATTTATGGACGGCCCCATAGGCCTGTACTGTATTTCTAAGCTCCAACACCTATCCTCACAGTTTTTACCAAACCGCATCAACCAGCGTGGTGAAGTATAGTTAATAAACTCACATGGCCTGCCTGGAATTGCAAAGGCCCTTGTCCAGCAGTAGGTTGTCGACCAAAGGGCTGTACATTTACATGTATATTTCATTTGTACTTAACATTGTGTGACCTTTGTGACCTTATTGATGGAATTCTAGAAACAAAAAGTAGGCCCAAGATAGTTTGCCCACAATGCAGTCTAATCTCGCCGACGTGCTGGCTTTTTGCACCAACACAGCAACAGTGCGCCCTAATTGAACGCACGTTTAAAACACAGCGAACAATCCATTCAATTAACCACCAGCGCCGCGTTTCGTAAGTGGCAGGGCTGGTTGGGCTCAGAGGCGCTCGCGTGTACGCTTAATGTTTGTCACAATTGCCGCCACCCCCACGGCTGTTTTTTTTTGCTCTCCCACCATCAATAATTGTAACCCTGCCGTGCCATGTATTTTAAAGGGAGAATGTTTACGAATTCAAGCCATCTTTTGGATTAGTTTTATTTATATCCATAAAAAAAATTGCCCTAAATTGTTTTGCTCTTGTCCCGGCTGTCCTGACCATTCCGTTCTCAGTCAATCTGCACGCATCGGAGACGCAACGCTGCACGTTGTAAATTAAATGATAAATAATTCACACAGCCCTGTGCTGGATGAAGGCTTCCCCCACGCCACGCTGGTCACGGGGATTTTTTGGGAGAATATTTCACCGCACTGGTCAGCCCGGGTTGACGGAAGGACGTTGCGCCCAGCACGGGTTCACGTAACACTCGCCGCTCACAGCAAACTGTAGCTGGGAATCGAACTCGAGTTTGCCAGGTTCATGGCACGGTACTCTTAAACCACTGCAACACCACTGCCATCGCCACGTTATATATACTGTGAACATATATCATCAGCCATCGACAGCACTCTGTTGCATGAAGACCTATCAATACCAACACGAACCCCGTGGCCTTGTGCAGCTGCAATCTATCTCACTCGAACACGTGCCATGAATTCATCACTTCATCTCCTGTTTGGGCACTCATTCATGCGTTGTTCGCTCTTTTGGCCACTTATTAAGATTCCAGTTCCATCATTAATTACCTTACCTGCCAGTTGACACGTAACAATTCACCCACCCACCCCGATATATGATGAATTGTCAACTTTGTGGCTGAATTTCGATTTAAGAATAGTTGATGGGGGGGGGGGGGGGTGGTCTCATTTATATTTGTCCATTATTTGAACGGTCTCATATGCTCCGACTGTTTCATTTCGTGCAGTCTGTTTTCTGTGTACGGTCTCATTTGTGCTGTCCATTTTGTTCGCTCTCGCTAATTGGAACCGATTCGTTTGTACCGTCTTAATTGTAGCAGCTGCCTCTTTTGTTTCGATGGCCTCAGGGTGCAAACAGATTCTGACACACGAGGCGTGGCGATGCTTGTGTCACGGAGTGTAAGAATCGATTTTTTTTCACCGATTAATCGATACTTCGTCGTTACACAACTTTCAACTATGTTTCAACCGTGAAAGGAAATTGAGATGTTTTGGAGCCTCTTACGCTTACGTAAACTGATCGTCTATGTCCCACGTGCACGCATTAGTCATGCTCTTTAATGTATGTTCAGCTTTCGCACAATTTTATTTGTCAGTGATCATGTTTTTGATCTTTGGTTCAATTCGGTAAAGTCACGTAGGTAAAAAATAAAACAACAAAAATCACGTCGTGATTTATTTTTTACCTACGTGACTTTACCGAATAGAACCAAAGAGTATGGATCCTTGCAGTCACGCAAGCTTTAAATCTAGAATGTTTGTGATCCTCACGTCATGGCCGGTAGTATGCCGTGATTTGTCACGTTCTACTTCAGACAATTAACAATGCTATCAAGGAATAAACAACGCCAGTGAACCCTCATGGTCAGCATCGCCGCCACTGCAGCACATTCCCATTTAGCGGCCTCATATCAAGCACCATTTTACTGACATCTAATAAGTGCCACAGTCGTTAGTGCATTGCACCTACCGCTCTATGAAACTTGAGTTCAATTCCCGACCATGGCTAACATCGGTCGGTGAGTGGTTATCTGCGCCCTCCCCTCAACCTCAACCACCAAACCCACATTGACTAAGAGGGTGAAGTATGGTAGGAATACGCAATGGCCAGGATGGTGTGGGGAGACCTTCATCCAACGGCTCCGATTAGCACGGCTGGCTCCGTACGGCGGGAAAGAAGTTCAACATACCTACATAAAACGTACACTATGCAAAGGGCAGTATATTATTATCATTAACAATAATAAACTAAATTTTGATTTAAAGCTTTCGCGACTGCAGTAATTCATATTCTTAGCTCTTTCGGTAAAGTCACGTTGAAGGGAAACAATAAAATAAAAATATATATATATAAAACAACGTGACTTTACCGAAAGAGCTAAGAATAATAATAAACTACTTTGCTGTATTATATGTATTATATGCAATGTACTGTCATAATGCTATTAATAATCTCGTCTAAGAGTTTAAACGAGATGCTCTTTATGAAATCCATGCCAAAAGCAGGAGACGAATATACTCGCCGAGGGGCAAGAAATTGTGCATCAAAGGCTCCATATGGGCTGAATCGTGACGAGAGAACAGCCAACAGAACGGCGTGCGGACAAATTATAATGCACGCGCACGTTGAAGCAATGGAAATATTTAGCGCGGCACAATTTAAAAGACTTTTACAGATATTTCCTCCGAGACAATTTTGTTTCCATACCCGTGTGCTGTGACGAACGTGGACCACCCGCAGATGTTAATCACAACTCCATATACTTTTCCAGAGTGCTAGGCATGGTACTTTTTTGTTCAACGAATGCTTAATATCGAACTTGATGTGCTTATTATTCAGAGGCAATCAAATATTTTCGGAGCGACATGTTCGAAAGGCAGCCCATGTGTTCCCAACCAACAAAGTACGTTCTTGTAAGTTTATTCAAGCACTCTATTTTATTTGTTTAAATCAGTTTATACTTTAAGCCTGATTGTTGCTCCATAGATGTTGTTGAAAGGCACACCGTTCGCATCGGGTGACTGACCTGCATATACATGACGGTGTTATTTTTGCGGGCGTTAGCAAGGTAAGGAAATGTGGTGAATCTGCGATGTGATTGTTCCCAGCACACCATAGTTGACCACCACAGCTCTTACCAAAGAGTAGCAGACGATGATTCATTTCAACATAGAAACCAGGTCTTAGGCAGAAGCATCTCTTGCAAGGGACACTAGCTTGCGTGCCAGAGCAAAGTAAAATAATAATGTTCGTGCCCTTTTGAAGTACTGTATATGGGAAATAAAGCATGACACAATACATCCATGCAGTTTTATTTTCGGAAGTCTGGTCCTTGTCATAAGAATGTGGAATTTCCACCCATAAATGAAGACCACCAACAGCGTCGTGTACCTCCCACAGCACGATTGAGCAGGGGTAAAAACATTCTAAAGGTGAAGCCCTGCAATTTCTGGGCTCACACTACTTCTGGTTTAAAGGACCTCCACATTAGAGGAAGCTCTAGAGGACATACTTCGAGGGCATTTTGGCCTGCTCTTCCACGCTAGGCCAAACGTCTTGGAAATCGACTAACTGTGGTGAACCCATTTGTACAGATTGATGGACAGAGGCGGGATGATTGAAGAAAGTTGCGCCATTGTTTCAACCATCTGCGCCAGGAGAACGGACCAGCAATCTCTGGATTGTAAATCCAATGTGATAACCATTATACCATGGCAGCAGGACTCTACTGAAAGTGAATTTTGGGACATGGGTCAGGCTTTTCCAGTAAAATAATGATGAACTGTACAAAATGTACGTAATATTTCCTTCGTTTAATGCATGGAGTTATTTACGTGATTATGATGTCTACCGGTTAGAGTTGAGAACAAGACAAATATGAAGTTCCCTTTACCAAGTGTCACATGCAATTTTCACATCGCTTTCTGATCTCAGTCACGACAAAACATTTAACAAACGCAATATCAAAATAAAATACGTATTTTCACAAAATGTATTTGACAAGAACCCTCAATACATCTCCACATGTCATCTTGATGCCACCCACGTGAAATAAGTATTCTGTTCAGATGGCTTGCAAAATAATGTGTTAGAATTAATGATATCGAACCATCAGCGTCCATTCTCAACCGATTCCTGGCTAATGACCGTAGCTATGATAACCAATCGCCTGCAGTTGTATTAAACGCAATGCCCCACTGCAGCACTCCATTACATTTTTCAATATAGTTTTTTCATAATATCTTTCAATCATTTGTTTTGGCAATGATAAACCATGGTGTAGAGAGAGGACATCGATCAATAACGTCTGGTTATCCAGCAGTATTTGGTTAGCAAGCCTGATTCTGCTGATGAGCCCCAAAATGGGGAAACCAATCCAGAGTTTGCTTCATTTAATTATGTTTACATGTTTAGCAAACATCTGGAAAGCCAAGAGGCTAATACACCAGAAGCTATGATATTTCATCTCTAAGCATGAAATGAAAGTTTCATGATTTCAATCATTTCTATGTAGCCAGACTGAAACATTCCATCTCATTTCAGACATTTGTTATACGTTATGAATGCGATAATACAGTATGTCGTGTTGGGTCTACTTTCATATTTATTCTCTTGGTGCTTTGAGTTATCCCAAAGCATGTACCAGTCCAATAAGATGTGTTTTTTTTTAATTCATCATCAGCCATGATCAATCCATTGCTCGATGAAGGCCTCCCTAAGCCATCACCATCTCTCACCATGCTGCGATGCAATAATCCACTGAGCACCTGAAAAGTATAATGAACACATTTTTCCCCGTTCAACCTGCATAAATATATCTGATCAACCTCATGGCTCCAGTTCATTTTTAAAGCCAATTGCTCGATTGAAGTTGCAGTCAATATACAACGTGCGAGCGTTTGCGCAACACATTCACAACATACGCGTTCAGCTTTAAGATCGTTTCACGACTTCAAACATGTGCAGGGCTATTTAACCAACTTCCTGTTTTTTAACTCAACCGCTATTTCCTTTAAAAAACAAAACGCATGGCGATGTTTACACAAGCGTGGCACCCACTTCGCCAAGTGCACGCAATTGGGAGGGGAAATCTGTCCACTTTTTGGTTTCTCGAGCCCTGTTTTATTTCCACAAACACAGGTCTCTCACATTTTCACGTTGGACCAAAGTCCCATGCATCACCCACACCAGCGATCCGTTGCATCCAAGGCACTGTCATTACAAGCCCCACCCCCTCCCTCCTTAGCGCTGTTGGCATCCAAATGATCCGCGAATGAATTGTTATTGTGGAAGCTTGTCAGTAGGCGTTTACACAGGTCTGCTTTATGTGCCGGGGTTCAGGCATGTGTGCTTTCCCTGGCCTATCTGGTGATGACCAACATCTGTGTGGCTTGACCCCGCCAATGACCTGTCATTTGTTGCTGATAGCCACATTCACGGAGAGAAGCAATTGGTCGGGAAAACAGGGCAAGCAATCAGGGACTCTGGGATTGAAATGGAGCACCAGTCGCATATTCGGTGCCCTAGCTGGGCTTGTACGCTTCCAGCTCTCCGCAGGGTTAGAAGGGCATGTGACACACACAAGTGGTTTGACAGCCCATCAATTTAAATTCACCGATGCATTCAGATGCAAGTAAGCGTCGGACGCGTCCGAGTTTACCTGTGTTCATGAATAACTCAGTTATCCTTGTTGATTGTTCCACCTGTTTGTAAAGTATGAGGCGTATTTGAGCTGTGCAATACGTCTGCATTGCCAACAACAACAACACACATGAGAGTCTTGGCATACTATGGCAGGCAAAAAAAGCTTCATCTGTTGTACTTTGATATTTTATGGTGTTTCTAATAAAGTAACTTAACGTAGGATTGTGGCAGAATGCCAACTCATGATGTGCTTTTCTAGTTATATATTGCAGCTGACCAAAACATCTTCACCATAATTTGTCCAAAGCCAGCTGTCAAATTAAAGACGGAGATAATTTAATTAAATCCATACAGAATAATGTTTTTTGCATGATAATTATTTTGTTTGGGGAGAGCAAAATGTTTCTCTCATGTTTACACATTTAACATTTTTTTGCAAGAGGAAAACAAGCTGAACTTGTCCATCATTTAATTGCAATAATACATGCATGTTATGTAAAGCATTAATGCTTGCATAATCATATTAGTCTTACATTAATGTATTTTAAAAACATTAACTCATCTAAGGCATTTTAGTGATGTTTACCCATTTGTTAGTATGCGAAATATGCGCTGATATTTGATGGAAAAGGTGCACCCCTCTATGGCATTTATAAACGGCACATTTAATGGTACACAGCAGCATAATATGCACAAGGCATTTTGGAATATTTATCATTCACATGAAGGCCATGCATGTATGTGTATATGCACGTGCAGCATATTTGCCAGCGTAGAGAATTGCACCGCTAAGACATTATAATGGCGTTTTCGAAATGCTATTCAGATTAATTCCAAATTTTAAAGCTTAAAAATAAACCACGTGCTTTAGCAAAATTATTTTAAGATATCGTACCACTCATAGGTCTTAACTATAATTTTATTTTTTATCTGAAAAGCTTAAGCAAGTGGATCATGCATCCTTAAGTTTATAATATATTTTAGGCGGTGTTTTTGTAGGTGAGAGGAAACTGGATTTCCAAAAGAAAACTCTTCCAGCCGAGGGGTTTTTACATAACAATATCCATATTGGGACAGTAGTTCAGCAACCTACTTCCTCTACTGTCGCCCACTCATAATCTCATAATCCTACAGATTGGATGTCTTATGCACACAGTGATCTCTGCACGGTCCACCAACCCCATCTCCAAAGTGCTGAGTTACAGGGATGCACTTTCTACCTCAGTGTACTTAATACGAATTCAGTGTACAGCAGTGATGACTGATTAACTCCAGCACTAGCTGATCGGTGGTCAGCCACCTCATTATCACTATTATATCTTTGTTACCATGGTTGCTGTTTTCATTCCTACACCCATGTTCAGGACTCGGTCTACCAGACTGACTGTTTAGTCTCATCGATACTGTGTTCAACTACCACCACACTGCAGGTCACATCCACACACTCACTTACTCATCCACTCAATTACTCGCTCACCTGCGCACTAACACACCCAAGGAATCACCCACTCATTCACCCGCTCGCTCGCTCGCATCCCCACTCACTCGCTCACCCATTGACTCACCCACTCAGTCACTCACTCATGCACTCACCCACTAACACTCACCACACCACAGGTGAAAACACTTCTTCTGCTTCTTCCTTTGCACTACTTGGCTATGGAATTCCCTCTCATCGTTTTTTTTTTCTAAAGTCAATGCAACCTTGCTAAATTCGTATCAGCGGTTTAACGTACTGACTGACTCATATCTATTATACCTTCCAAAGTGCTGATCGCTGCTGGTCGTTTTGGGCCAGTGCTTCACAAGTACGGTTTTTTGTGTCTATATATCTGTCACGGCACCCAGACATGGGTTAAACCATTACCCCTGGACTCAGAGGCAAGAGCACCAATCGCAGGCTTCATAGGGCCCTTTCAAATTTCAATCATGCATTGGTGTATCCTCGTATACCATGTAGAAACAAAACATTATGTTGTTTTTGAGGTTGTCAATTGACCAGAATATCCGCAAATTTCATTTTCATTGCATAACCATTGTGCCTCCTGTTGGCGAGTCTGTAGAAACCACACGCATCCACAGCACACGAAAAAAAAAACTCGCAAACCCCACGGAATAATTTACGCAAAGCTACAGACAACTGGAGCCTACCCGGGTGCAACAAAAAAATGTGGCCGGAAATGCAGTTAAAATAAATGGAATTATAACTGTACGCCACGTTTTATATTTGAACTCTCCGGAAGAAAAATTACACTGGGAACTGTGTTCCCAGTACTTTTCCATAATTCAGCGTCTGTGTGAGGTGCAAGGACAATTTGGAGAACGCGGTATTGATTGGGAACCACAGGGAACCCACGAATCTCACGACTCAGCAGCTTTTGTCCGCGCCAACCTGCGTGTGTGTGTATCGCCTGATCTTTGTAAATCCCCACCATCAGCATTTCCTTACTCGTGTTTCCCTCAACAATATTATTTACATTTTACACACTGGGGCCCATTGCAACCTTGTGTAAATCAAGACAATGTTGGGGATAAACTCATTGATGTGTTTTTTTTGTATATGCAGCGTGCACGCCTTATGTTTGTACACTGAGGGTGTAAATTAAAGTTAAATTAAAATACACCTGCCATCAGTGTCACTGCAGTGATGTTTTACAGGACTATTATCTTACAGTGAGTAAAGCTTAAATTTCGATATAAAGCTTTCGTGACTGCAGGGATTCATCTTCTTGGTTCTTTCGGTAAAGTCACGTAGAATGGAAATAATATTATAACATGAAACATAATTATTGTTTTATTTTTATTATTTTATTATTTCCCTTCTACGTGACTTTACCGAAAAAACCAAGAAGATGAGTAAAGCTTGTTTGTTTTGGTGACATACCTTTGACATTGGCTTGAATAAACTACCCCAACATCTGTTATTCTTTTCCACATAAAAAATAACACATACAGCACAGCCGTCCAGCAACAAATGCCCCAAAAATATATTATTTCGTGACTATTTGGGATTTTTTTTAAAAAATATATAGATTAACTGGGCAAATCTGAAACATCCGATTCATCAAAATTGTATTCTGACTTGGCTCTGTTCAATTCTGATTTGATGCGAATACAATCAACATTGCATGCAAACACATCTTTCACACACGTCATATGCACACGTCATCGTTAACCCACATGCCACACACACACAGCATCTTAAATATATACACGCGAGGTATAAAATGGCACAAATAAATATTCCACTTGGTGAGCTTTCCCAGAACAGATTCGCATTCCGCACAGCCTTGCGCCACAACAATGGCTTTGGAGTACAATCGAGTGTACATTCCAAACACAAAAAAGGAAACTCATATAATGACCGCACATAATTATTGTGTACGGTTTGGTTTCCACAAGCTGCTATCTGCATACTCAAAGCAGATTTTAACACACTTGCTGTGTGCCTCATTAATTCTGCTGACATATATTATACAGGGCAAATGCAATAATTCTCTGCCAAAACGGAGGGGAAAATTAATTTCAGATAGCGGCAATCTTTAATTACTAGGCAAATCAGGTGTTTTTTCCCCCTCATTTCTGCTGGCTGTATTGCACATTTTCTGTAAATGTAAAAGATGGCAAGTGTGGAAAAGAATGCAATGATATATGTACTTTTCCTAAATACAACAAAAAACATATTATTTTCAAAAAGGTAATTTCATTTAAAATATCATACTCATAAAAATGTTCTTCTTATTTCAAGTTTCAATTTGAACGTCTCTGTAAATACGAATACCTTTGTGCACACATGCTATAATTTGTGCCATGGAGCCGACAACCCGAGTTTAATTCCTGACCATGGCTAACATCTAGGATTGGTAATATCTGAACCGGTCTTGGGCTCCTTTTCACAAACCCGCGGTGACCAGAATGGCGAAGTATGTTGAAACAAGCTCCATGACCGACACATCCGACCGTCGATTGACAAGGGACTGAAAAAAACCCCAAACATATGGAGATAAAGTTAAATACTATTGTACAAAAATAAACCACGCAATATCATGCAGTAATGAAGCAGTGCAGAGCGTGCATTTATGACTGAATTGCGCGTACAGTGGAAAACGTAAGTGTTTATTGTGCAGTGGCAAATACGATGTGGATATTTCAAAACAGCATCCATTCATATATACAGCAATTAATGGACCAAAAAGTCTGTACATTATTATTGGTTTGTTCATGTGAATTGTATACATATTATAGTTATCCTGCTTATCGTAATACATTAATTGAAAATGTATATTTTTTATTTCACAGTAAGCGGGTAAATCATAACACGTGGCTGAAATGCCTCATAAACGATACGTTACCTGACCACATTTTAAAACAAAATTAAGCGAAAGATCCTGTTTAAAAATGCGCACATTGTTACATTTCTAATATTAAACAACAACAAAAACCTAAACGCCCCCACCTCCCATCCCCTCGGCTCACTCATTAAAAAAATCCACTTAAAAGTGATCAATATTAACGGAACTTTGTGTCCATCGTCTCATTACACGTTGCTTAGCATGCCTTTGTTGTGAGCCTTATAGACATTTCCAATAAACGCCGGCAATCGTGAGGCTGCAGAATGGGTCACGTGGGTGCCACGGGCAGCTTCAAGCTGACGCCTTTGAACCAAAGTGACCTCGTGTGCGTGAACTGTGCAGCAGGGAGCGGTAGTCTAGGGGTTAGAGCGCTGCGCTATGAACCCGGCCACCCGAGTTCGATTCCCGCTCTCGGTCAACATCAGTGACGATTATTTGAACCGGTCGTGGGCCTCCCCTATGTCGACTCAGCCTCAAATTAGTGTCTGGTCTGGTGCGCACAAATATTTCCACTGGGGAGACAAAGGCGGTCGGGCGTGGTGCTGGCCAACCACCCCCTCGGGTGCCATTCTGGCCTGCATAGGTGCTTGCTAACAACACTTGCCCCAACAGTCTGTTATGGCACAACGGGGGGATCTTTGTCTAGCAGGGACTGACGCATGTGAAATAGGCAATACCTACACTGCTGTAAGATGTGTTTTAACATACGTTAATTTATAAATGTTATTTAATTAAGAATGGCTTTATCTGAAGTCTATTTGCATCATATTCCTTTTACCCTTGACCTTGATGCAAGACTTTTGGAATGTTAGAATCATTTTCAAAATGGTGGCCTTAAATGTTTGCTTTTAATGTTTAGAACACTGCAATAATTATTATTTTTGTTTAAATAACCCAATCTTCAAACAAGGATAATACATTTTAATTGTATTTTACTTCTTGACTTGTATGTGTGCAATCAATGTAAATGTTATTGTGTGTTCAATACAATATGAAATGATGCATACTTCCAAATAATGTAGTTATAAAATGGGTATATCCATACAGTGAAAAAGTATACAGCAGAACATATTCCATACATTTTTCTAAAAAAATTGGTATGCTAGTCATCTCGCACAAATAGCAATGGTATGATATTTCTTTATTGCACAAGCATAGCTAGCAATGGCCATGATTTAATGGCAAATCATATCAATAAGTTCAATGATGTCATACGCAATGAGGAAAAAGGATTTGAAAAAAAAACTTGTTAATAAAGGGAAAAGCATTGGAATCAAATAACTCATTCTTTTTGCTATCTCAAATATCTGTGGAATGCAACCATTCCGAATATCACTATAGATAAAATTGAATGGGTAGCCACAGAGCTTGTGTGGGATGCCGGATTAAAAAATATTGCATTGCATTTAGTGCATAGCGCCATTACATTGTCTGTACCAAAGCACACGTCACTGCGAGAATCTCTGGAGAGAATGAAAAAAAAGTCCTAAAATTTATCGAAACACCTCCAGTAATTACCCACGCATCCCTTAACCCTTTCCTCTGCTATTGAGCACATGGATAAGTGGATTGAGTGCATGAGCATAAACACGTGGGTGCACGTGGGTGCACGCAAGTTAATGTACACGTGGGTCTGCAAGCGCCTCGACAACCTTAAATGAGTACTTGATGCAATGTATAAATATCAACGCTGGCGGAGACAAGGGCGACTGGGCATGGTGCTGTCCTACAACACTCCCTCGTGCCTAATTATGACTTGCATAGATGCGTTCTAACTACACTCGCCCCAACAATCTATAACAGGGAGTATCTGCATGTGCGTGTTTGTGCCTGTGTGTGTGTGTTTGTGCACTTTGGGGGAGCAGTAGCGTAGTGGTTAGCGCGCCGCACTACGAACCCGACGATCCGAGTTCGATTGACGGCCAACACCATTGACGTATATATCTCCTCGGCCTCCCCTAGGTCGACTCGGCCTCAAGTGAGTACCTGGTGTTATATGTATAACATCGGCAATAGGGAGACAAAGACGGCCGGGCGTGGTGTTTACCACCCACACCCTCGTGTCCCATGCTGGCCTTCATAGGTGCTCGCTAACTTGTCTTCGTGCACTTTACAGCAAACCTATTGGTATTTACTGCATGTGGCCTTGAAATGGCACCAGGTCTCACACAAGTGATCCGGTAACACCAGCGTTTATCTCTTGCAATATGATTGTGTTATACATTTTAGAGGATTAATGCAATGGTTACACTCTCGCTAACCATTTAATCCCTTTGGAGAATGGCAGATAACAACAAAAATTGCTTAACACAGGAGAGTTAATTCAAAAGTGGGCTCCACTGATAGCCTCTTTGCCCTTTATATTCAACTATTTATTTGGCACACGTTGTGTGGAGGATCAGGATACCAGTAATATTCGAGTGAATCATGCAGATTGGGAAAATACATTTGTTTCTATTCATGGGGTGGAGCGGTGGCACGGTAGTTAGCGTGCTGCATTTTACGAACCTGTCGACCTGAGTTCGATTCCCAGAAAATCGCCCCAGGTTACCAACCTACTTTTATCAGCATGGTAAAGAAGACGAAACCTATGGCGTTGGAGGCCTTTCATCTAGCAGTGAATTGAAAATATACTGGAATTTTCATTTGATTTCATTGCCATTCGAATTTTCTTTTCTGTTCACATTTCCTCCAGCCAAAAACCTCAGCACTGAAACTCCAAGTGGAACGGTACAAATCACATCGTCCTTCAAAATATGTCAGTCCTACTGTGCTGTCTGCTCCACCCAGAGCGGCGTTTTTTTTATTTTTCTGCGGGTGCACAAGCCAATATGTGCTGGTGTCACGGCCAAGAGGACACCACCTCCAATTCACATCGCCCTGTCTCAATGCCACCTCCCATCCCAACTCACCGCCTCCCGGCACCCAAAACTCAAATAGAATCCCACCCCCCCCCCCTTCTCTGCTCCTTCCCACTACCTAAGTTGACTTGCGGTCAAGTGGAGTGGCAGTGTAGTGGTGAGTACACTGCACTTTGAACCCAACTATCTTCGTTGAATTTCCATACCTGGTGAGCATCGCTGTCGCGTGCTATTCAAATCAATTCATGGTTCCTCCCACCCCCGCCCCCATTCAGCCACGGGTGACCAATATGGTGAAGTATGGTCAAGCAACCCCCATGACCGACGTGACGTGAGACCTCCATCCAGCATTGGATCGACAGCTGGTTGTGCATGACTGATTTATTATTATAATTATTCATTCACTGTGATATCTGTACAGGTGTGTGGAAGGCCGAGTATTGGGTTGTCCGTTGAGCAGTGGGCATGCGTGCCTGCCCCGATCCATCTCATCCTCACCTCATCATTGCATCTTTAAGCTGACATTTCAGACCGATGACATAACTACGGTCTCCCTGCTCTTAAGTCGAAACTTATCACGTGTTCGAGTGAACGTGGTGGCGTTCTCCAGGTGTTGCCGTGTGTACTGGAACAGCAGGTAAGCAAATAGCAGTGCATGCGTATTCATGCACGAGATCGCAGTGTGTACTTGCAAGCGGTGTTGTTTTGCATGTGTTTATCAAACCTGGAATAGAGATGAATTGTCACGTAAAAAACAGTGAATTGATAAAGAGTGGGCAGCTTTGGAAAGGATATGCTCGGCATTGTTTATGAAATACTCTCACACCTCTCTTCCAAATGAACCGTGTTTTTTTTTTGTTGCAAGGCTATTACACAGAGTACTACCGTAACAACGGCTACATATGAATGAATGAATGAACGTATAATTTGCACATTGTACACACTTCAAAGCCGCGTCACTCTTAATTAACGTGCGAGCAGATACCATCGGATGAACGCGGATCAAAATAAGCGTCTCACTCCACGTGCTCTACTACAGTGGATCTGATCTTTAACCAAGAGCTGTCGTTGAAAAGCCATTGCATTCAGATTCCCCGCGTATCCGATCAGACAAAGCACGCGTCCACTCTTCAACGTCCTCTGTTGGCTACACTCGGTCATGATGAACTTTATTTTTTCATATCGAGAGTGGGGGTCGTGGATTCTGTTGAACTCGTGAGCGAAAGTGTGGAGTATGGGGTGAAATGGGGGGGAATGCATCTCCACTCATTTCCTCCTTGACTCTTGAAAGGGCGGCTGCCAGATCTGCAAACTGCACATTGTGCCACCACGAATGATATGCCAATACCCGTCGCGCATAAAGAGGCGTCTTACCGGTGAGGGTTAAAATCAGTATTAGTTTGCTCGTAAAATGGAACACTCAAAATCACATGTCCCCTGCGTGAGGCCATGTATGGAAGTTTGAGTTCAGGGTGGAAAGGAAGTGTGAAAAAGGGGTCATTTTTTAAAGGTATGACGTTACACGCATTTCACATTTAGAGTGTAAAACCAGAAGAGCATTTTTTTCAAATGCTCAGATTTTAAAAGCTCTGCGTAATATTTAGAGGTCACGGGGGTGTCAATTTTCTAAAGGGACGTTTTGGAGAAAGCATCAACGTGAGTGTGTATTTGTCAATATTGTTTGAGATGCATCCATTGTGCACTTTTTCAATTAAATACGTTTGAGAAAAATATTTATTTTACTCGTTATTTTTTTCATTACTATCATGGAATTAAAATTTATGGTCAAGCCTCTATTGTTTAGATTATTGAGTGCAAAGCAGGGTTGAAAAGTGCAACCTTTATGATAAGAGGCAATTACCATTCGTATTGGTGTAAGCAGAATGTGTAAAATGGCATGCACCAAAGGTAATACACAATTCTCTAAGCGTGTCTTGAATGTACAGTATTATGTGAGCAAAGTAAATATGAACTTTTTTTTTTAAATACACCTTCCAGAGGCAGATAAGAGGCATTTCAGATCAAGGACATGAAGCAGTTTTTGAGTCTTGTTACCTCCTTGTGTTACTCTGGTACTGTATATAGGTGCAGTCAGATGTGAGAGGGGGCATATGAGCCTTGCAAATGACAACGAAACAAAAACATGTTTTAAAAGTATAACAAAAGTGACTGTTCCGATCAAAATATTGACACGAAGCAATGTTTATTTCTTATTGTGAAACAAAAAATGAAGCCGCTCGTTAATATTCACACTCGATGCTTTTCGTTGCCCCTTGGCGATAACCGAACAAGAATTCTGCAGCCAGTCGCTCCGTAGGACAACCGCTGCCGACTCCCCATGGAGCGGTACCTGTTTCGTTAACCCCAGAGGCGGTGGGTGACCTCTTTTGTCGATTTGTTGATTAAATTTTAACCTGTAACATCAGCGGAAGGGGTCAAGCTCGCGGATCTAACCCATTCGGGACCATTGCAGGAACAGACCGGCGTGCGACTCGAGAAACACCTTGGGGGGAAGGCAGCATCTTCCCTCGTGTGTCAGAATTGGCCCAAGTTGGCATGGCTATTGCACGGCTGTGGCGGATCGACACAATTACAGAGTGTGTTTTCCATAATCAATGAGCGGTAACAGTGGCAATTCACAATTGCAGGTGTGACCACATACACATATAGACATATCTTCATGTTATCCTCAATTATAAGGCTCACTATTGCACAGGGTCAGCTATTTTGATATTTGTTTGTATCCATGTACTTCTATTATGTGTACATAAACTGAGATTGTGCATACAGTGAGGGAAAAAAGTATTTGACCCCCTGCTGATTTTGTACGTTTGCCCACTGCAAAACATGACTTAGTACTTGGTGGCCAAACCCTTGTTGGCAATCACAGGTCAGACGTTTCTTGTAGTTGGCCACCAGGTTTGCACACATCTTAGGAGGGATTTTGTCCCACTCCTCTTTGCAGATCTTCTCCAAGTCATTAAGGTTTAGAGGCTGACGTTTGACAACTCGAACCTTCAGCTCCCTCCACAGATTGTCTATGGGATTAGGGTCTGGAGACTGGCTAGGCCACTCCAGGACCCTAATGTGCTTCTTCTTGAGCCACTCCTTTGTTGCCTTGGCCGTGTGTTTTGGGTCATTGTCATGCTGGAATACCCATCCACGACCCATTTTCAATGCCCTGGCTGAGGGAAGGAGGTTCTCACCCAAGATTTGACGGTACATGGCACCGTCCATCGTCCCTTTGATGCGGTGAAGTTGTCCTGTCCCCTTAGCAGAAAAACACCCCCAAAGCATAATGTTTCCACCTCCATGTTTGACGGTGGGGATGGTGTTCTTGGGGTAATAAGCAGCATTCCTCCTCCTCCAAACACAGCGAGTTGAGTTGATGCCAAAGAGCTCCATTTTGGTCTCATCTGACCACAACACTTTCACCCAGTTGTCCTCTGAATCATTCAGATGTTCATTGGCAAACTTCAGACGGGCATGTATATGTGCTTTTTTGAGCAGGGGGACATTGCGGGTGCTGCAGGATTTCAGTCCTTCACGGTGTAGTGTGTTACTAATTGTTTTCTTGGTGACTATGGTCCCAGTTGCCTTGAGATCATTGACAAGATCCTCTCGTGTAGTTCTGGGCTGATTCCTCACCGTTCTCATGATCATTGCAACTCCACGAGGTGAGATCTTGCATGGAGCCCCAGGCCGAGGGAGATTGACAGTTCTTTTGTGTTTCTTCCATTTGCGAATAATCGCACCAACTGTTGTCACCTTCTCACCAAGTTGCTTGGCAATGGTCTTGTAGCCCATTCCAGCCTTGTGTAGGTCTACAATGTTGTCCCTGACATCCTTGGAGAGCTCTTTGGTCTTGGCCATGGTGGAGAGTTTGGAATATGATTGATTGATTGATTCTGTGGACAAGTGTCTTTTATATAGCACTCCCTTTAAGAGTGTGCTCTTAATCTCAGCTCGTTACCTGTATAAAAGACACCTGGGAGCCAGAAATCTTTCTGATTGAGAGGGGGTCAAATACTTATTTCCCTCATTAAAATGCAAATCAATTTATAACATTTTTGACATGCGTTTTTCTGGATTTTTTTGTTGTTATTCTGTCTCTCACTGTTCAAATAAACCTACCATTAAAATTATAGACCGATCATTTCTTTTGTCAGTGGGCAAACGTACAAAATCAGCAGGGGATCAAATACTTTTTTCCCTCACTGTATATGGGAGCACAGCATCATCCCCCCCCCCACCTCCCGTTTGGCAACTCAAACCGTGATTTGCAAAGGACATTCAGCAACAATTGAATTCATTTCACAACACCAGGAGCGTTTGCACACGGAGCAAAGTGACTCAAGAAATAACTGAACTTTTGCGTAACAGTTGCACACATTTTGGGGAGCAAACGCCAACGCAACTGCACGTTCATATGCAGACAGAGCAGGGCCTGACTTACCAAACACATCTGCGTGTAGAGAATTACACCGTACCACTGTGGCGGGCAGCAGGTCAATGCCGGGGTAAAGTGTGGGTACTCCCACCCCTTCTACCCACTGGCCCCGCGGTGGTGAGATGTTAACTACCTCGATCCCAACACTGACGCCTGCTGTATATTTGGAGTTTGCATGTTCTCCCCGGCTTTACCCTCCACATTTACAATCAACGTGCGCTCAGAGTATTTGGCTGCTACAAATAGGCCACTTCATTGGGCTATCATTTGTGGTAGTCAGGTCGCTTTTGAAAAAGGGCTATGTAGCTCAGTGGGCCATACCTATTAAAAAAATGTTTCGTTTCTAAGTCGTCGAGCCAACGTGGAATAAGAGGGCAAAATATCATCAAGAGAGGCTTTCTGGAGCTCCCTCTGGCAAAGGCTCTCCTGACAGCAGCGGCTTGAGCAAGACAATGAAGGCCTACGCCTTTACCTTTTATACTGGTGGAATTCACTCGTCCTGCCGTTAACTTTTCACAAGCTTGGCTTTTTCCAGGACGAACATGTGTGCCACCTGTCCCGCGAGGAGGGATTGCATTAAAAGGTAATAGGCTATACTTTATGGACAGCGATGTTGTATCCGCTCCATAGAGTGGAACCAATGTGTCACTGGGCTCTGACCTCAATGTTTTAATCATTCACTTTGACAAAATATTACATTTTAAATTTTAATCTCAATCTGTCATTGATGGCCTAAATATATACTTTTTTTGTAATGCATTGGTTTGAGTTTTTGATTTTAAATTTTGACATTCAGTGATATTTACAATAATTGGCCTGAAAATCAGCATCTAATCCTTAGATTAAAATGTTGTGGAGAGGCAATGCATGGATCTAAACTCCTATTGCTTTGTCTTTGTTCTGAGTAAATAATTGTTTTGAATTTTCAATAGATTTTTATGCACCGGGTATTGCCCATCAATACAGAAACCATATATTTTAAGTCTTAAATCTCAATTCTACTGGATATATTGGACTATTGTATATAAGCATAATATGCTTAGTAAAGGTCACATTTGGCCTGAAAATCAATTAAAGTTATCACCTCTATGCTGCATCGTAATCAATCATACATATCTCATTAAAGGCATGACCAGTCTCATGCCTATATATGAGTAGTGTTTAATGTCTGCTGGGTGTTATTATTGAGATATGTTTGCTGTTAAAATTATTCCAAAGCACATTTTCACCTTTATAATAACTCTCTGCACATCCACAGTCCACATATTCACCTGATGTGCACGTGTGAAAAAGTGGCATGGTGATTAGCGTTACAGCGCTTTGAATCCAGTGACCTGAGCTTGATCCTTGGCCACAAATCTGCTGGGTGAAGGTCTTTCCACACCGTGTTGCTCATGAACGGTTTGTTTGACCATACTTCACCATTACGGTCAGTGTGGGTTGGTGAAGAGGTGGGGGGGAGGGGTAGCCCATGGCCAGTTCAGGTATTTTAATTTGCTGCTCAAATCCACTTTCCTCAACGTAAATATGATTTCTCTCATTTGCATTTTTGCTCCGATCAATGGATGCTCCTGTATGTATTTCAGTGTAATTATATGAGTTTTCATCTCCCATGCTGCTTTGTACACTTCTCAGCTCTTTCTCCATATTTCAGATCCATATGTCATAGCAGGTAATATATGCATTAATATGCAATTACTTTATATGTAAAAAAATACATATTTCACCAACCCAGCATGCTACACCAACCTCCATTACCATCATTGCTAAGCACCAGTCAGATACCATTGATGGATATGTCTTCTTGTTCCAGCAAACTCAAGCATGGTGAAGTAAGGATCACATTGATTTCAGATATTCGAGTGTATGGATGTTTGGGTAGCTTATAGCATTCGCAATTACGTTTCGGATCCTGCACATTATAATGAGACCTTTAATTCTGATAAATGACAACCGGGGAAGCAGTGGTGTGCATTAGTTAGTGCACTGCGCCGTGAACCCAGAGAACTCGGTTCAATTCCCAGCCAAGATTAATATCAGAGGCGAGTGAAATACGAACGAGCGAAGTGAAGTTTTTTTTTTTAAAGCCCCATAACCAACGTGGTGTGGAGAGGAATTAATTCAGCAAAAGATTGAAAAGGTGCCGAAAATAATTAAAATCATTATTCAAATCAAAACCACCTGCGATGTTAGTGAAGCTCTTTCATATTTCAAAATAAAGTTTGAGGTTATTTAAATGTAATTTATTCTGAATTTCAAACCTTACAAAAAAAATGTTCATATTGGTGGAACAAAGCTAATAACGTAACATCCTAAATTGTCCATACTGTTTTCATTTATTTTGCATTTTTAATGAATGTCGGTACATCTCGAAGGTTTATCATCCCGTCGTGTGTACTGACAAACGACTTCACATTTATTACATTACAGAAGAAAATTCTGCTTCCTTGTGAATTGATCATATGCTTGTGCCTTGCTTCTTTGTCATGCTAAAGGCTGGATCATCGATATATGGGGGGGGGGGGGACTATGTACAGAAAAGTTATTTATGGGGATGTCTAAGAAATGTTGAATGACTTCAACATACATTTCGCAGGGCTGGGTTTTTTTTCTCCAAACAAGTGTTGCCTTGTCATTGTAAGAGATAAATGAGCAAAAGTCTGCCAATGTAATTTATCATTCACTGATTCATTATGAGCAGCCAGCCTGGAACCTATTCATTCTATTTGCAAATTTATTCAATGGTGGGCAATTAACTCAGGTGCCCACTTTATTGGGTTCATCAGGCCCTGTTAATGCTGTAATTGACACAATTTTATTATACGACATCACATTTCTGCAATTAGAATACCTTGGACAAATGTGTTCGGGCATCAATTACAATTTGCAATGTCTCTCTCTCTCAGATATTTTCACGACTTTGGGTATATTTCTACGGGTTATCATTTACTCGGCCAAGGCGGCATTCTGATAGGTCTGTTTTGTTTGTCTGCAAATTTTCAAAAGAAAGTATATTACGGTATTTTTTGACGCGCATACGTTTTATAACATCAGGATATTCCACTTACAATCTGAAGGTTGTGAGTTTTAATCCTGATCGGGTTCCCTGCAAAGCACATAGAATGAACAACATTGAACATATTCTTGGTTCTTTCGGTAAAGTCACGTAGAAGGGAAACAAAAAAATAATAAAAATATAAAACATTTTATTTGTATTTTATTGTTTCCCTTCTACGTGACTTTACTGAAACAACCAAGAATATGAATCCCTGCTGTCACGAAAGCTTTAAATTAAAACCATTAAACATTTTTTTTATTATAAAGTCACGTAGAAGGGAAACAATAAAATAATAAAAATATGAAACATTTTTTTTTATTTTATTGTTTCCCTTCTACGTGACTTTACCGAAAGAACCAAGAATATGAATCCCTGCAGTCACTAAAGCTTTAAATTAAAACCATTGAACATATTTATCAAAATGGTCCCCATCATGGAAATGTGGATATTTCCACAGCTCATTCAGGGTTGTCTGTGAAAATGGGCAAAGCTCTATTTTCTAATTTTAGTTTTGACTCTTCTTTTCGTATCAATGTATCTGTCGTAAATATATTAGATGTTTTCAAGATTCTGGGTCCAACTGAGGAAATATTAAGACATGGTAAAGATGCAGTGCAAATGCTCTGCATGGCGAGCATAGCTCTTCATCCCAGTTGTTGTCAGGCCTGGCTGCGTATAGAATTCTGAATATATATTTACAATGCATGTATACACGAATTCAAACTGGAAAAAGGAATGATTGACAACCTTGACCAAGCAAACCCAGCAGTGTGAGCTTATGACAGTCACGTGACTCCTCTATGCCCATGACCTTGTCTTCCCCATGATCTCATGCACCTCTTCCTTTCACGCACAGCGTATTGAGGTGTAGTTGCATTTCACACTTTGGAAATTCAAACTGCATCACACTCATGCGGCACAATAACAGGAATAATGGTCAGTCATCACAGACGTTCAAGCCTTTGTATGAGAGGTTACATTCATTGCATAGTATTCATGTTGAATAGAATGTAAACATTTAATTAATAATTATTACAATGTACAACCCTTCATCAATCCACTGGTAGATGAAACCTCCCCATGCATGTCGATCGTGGGGTTGGTTTGACGATACTTGGCTATGCTGGTCAACCCGGGCTTGTGAAGGCAGGTCCAGGTTCGAGTATCCTTCACCAAATGGTTACCCGAATCAAACTCAGGTTGGTGGAATCATAGTGCAATGCACTAACCCACCGTGCCACCGATCTTCCGTAGTGTACTGTACTAATATTAATCACACGACAGGGATTTAAAGAGAGCAGACATGCTCATTAATTCACACCGGAATATTAGTAAAACTTCTCACATTCGCTTATGAACATTGTAAATAACCGTAATATGACATCAGTATGAATTTATTGCAGTAAATTACTACTGCCCAGAAGGATGTTTTAAAGTTAGTGTAATGGTTGCTCGCAGTTACCCTGTATCTGGCCGGGTTGTATAACTTGCAAAGATGAGACCAAAATGGATTGTTTGTTTACTTTTCAAAATATACAACCGTCCAAGGTAGCAAATGCACGTCTGTAAATTCTTACACACAAAGCGACGTCAATTATGCAAGCGGCATTTCAGAGATTTTCATTGAATGCCGTCCCAAAGAATTATTGCCTAAGCACATAATGCCCATTAATCGAGAGGAACAAGAAACATTAGCATGTTTTTTAATGTTACCAATGCTGCCCGATCCATTCGTTTAATGGTTATTTATTTGGCCAAATTGACTCCAGCTATTTATAATTACCATAATTAACTGTGGGGATTAGTAAAAGGCAGCGTAGGGGAAGGGGTATTTGGAAGAGGGATGGTGTGGATAATGCCCACAAAGCCCCTTGGTTGCACTGAGCGTTGCTCCAGCGTCACGCAACGAGGCGAATGGAACTCGCCGGCTGATTTCCGCCCGTCGCACGCAGTTCAATGGGGGTCGTCTCTGGGCAAAAAAAAAGTAATCGGAGGAAGGACAACGAAGAGACACGGCTGGCGTAGCGGCCGGGTCGATACCCATAGACAGTGACAGCTCGCACGCAAGACCTTGGCCAATGCACTCTCCAAGTGGCCACGGACACGGACAATTCCCACAAACTACTGAGGCGAAACTGTCCTTATATGTGCGCGTGTGTATCAGTGTGCATAAGCATGGATATGCTGGGTAACTGTGACATATGAATGAGTAAATTAGGTGCAACTCCTGGCCAGGCGTGATCCGAAGCAACAATAGTAAAG
Organism: Petromyzon marinus; assembly: GCF_048934315.1. Classification (NCBI taxonomy): domain Eukaryota; kingdom Metazoa; phylum Chordata; class Hyperoartia; order Petromyzontiformes; family Petromyzontidae; genus Petromyzon; species Petromyzon marinus. The sequence continues at coordinate 3,602,586 of NC_133679.1, read as the reverse complement.
GGGAGATTAAAAGCACTTTTTTTTCCCGAGATGTACACTATACAATGTGCGCGCGTGTGTGTGGTAGTGTGATGGTCACAGGTGTTCGCTAACAGCACATGCCCCAAACGTCTGTTAAGGCTATACAGGAGCGGAAGTGCAGTAGTTAGTGCGCTACGTGACGAACCCGGCAACCCAAGTTCATTTCCCACTCACTGCCAAAGTCGGCGACGAATATCTGAACCAGTCCTGGGCCTCTCCGAGTTCGAGTACCTAATGTATACCTGTAAAATCATGCGGTTTTACCCGTATTCTTGTACAAGGAAATTGCGTTTTCAGGTCCATACGGACACAAAAATGTGTCTATGTTTGTGAGTCTCCCTCGTGGTGGGACTTTGTAGGACGAACGTTGAGATTTATAAGGGGCACGGGGTGACCAATAATGTCTGAATTTGGTTTGTAATAAGGTAGCGACACTGATAAGGGGTTGACAGGTGTGTGCTGATGGAATGTGGAGCATCAGCACTGGGGGTCACCGAGGCGAGCGGACGTGGTTCCAGTCACTCACCCATTCGTGCGCCATGCAAGCCTTTAACAAGTGCTCATTAACAGCAGCTGCCCAAGCAGTCTATTTACGTTGTCTGGCAGATACGGCTTTGTTTTATATTCACACTGTAATACTTTTAAGGATTTTTTTTTATATTTCCCCCCCCCCCATCAGACAGCAACAAACATAGTTGGTTTAAATGGATTTTTAAAAATGAAAATAAAAAATATATAATTATAGTCAAGTGTTAACCAGCATGATAACAGCTCTCCCTGGGACACCGTGGCACCCACATTTCCTTGATGCATCTCACTGTGCTCTCAAAATACAGCTGAACACCTCTCCAGCTGCCCCCCGCAGTGCTGCTAATTATTTGCAGTCCCCTTTCACCGCTTAAGAAGCTGAACTGCTACGAGTGTCTCTTTGGTTCTTTCGGTAAAGTAACGTAGAAAGAGAAAATAATAAATTAAATATTACCATACGACGTTTCGATTGCAACACAAGCAATCATCATCAGGTACAAATGAAAGAGATAAAACAAACCTAGTAAACCTAGAAATATATTGCAATACAACACAGAGAGTCGGCTAACATAACAGTCAACACCCTACCTGGTTTTATCAGTGAGCGAAACGTAACGTTGTGCGTATTTTTGTTTCATTTTTGTTAATTTTGTTTTCAAACGTTATCAAGGAACGCATGGGTTATGAGTATAACACACGTACACACACACACACGTGGAGGTGGTTTAACGCCGTAGATCCAAACGCGTGCGCGTGTGGACACCACACCTCGCCCGCGCGCCTTTAAGCGGCGGCGTCAATTGTAAGCGGAAATTTTTAAAGAACTACAAAAAGGTCGAGTCGTCGCTTTTGCCAGACAGGGATCGCTGGGTTTAAAACCTCGCCACATGTCCCAGAGCTTAAGATATTGTAGCATAAAGAACTCTCACCTGTTCTTTCGGTAAAGTCATATCTATTTATTATATATTTTGTTATTTTGTTGTTTCTCTTCAACGTGACTTTACCGAAAAAACTAAGAATATGAATTACTGCAGTCACGAAAGCTTTAAATCAAAATTTAACTCTCACCTGGTCGGTTATGAGTAATTGTGAATACACAGTGTGAGCGAGTGTGTGCTTAGATGGCATGTAATAGTTTAAACAAATATGACGTATTTCTCTCTTTAGTATCTGTCACAATATTAGTACTTTTTTACCACTCTTCGCGAGAAACAGTGGTTAAATGTAACTGGCACCTCCATTGAGATGCATCGCTATTCATCAACTTTCCAGCTTTGAGGCGATTTGCCATTCACACTTGGATGGCAAGAGTTTGTTCAAGTCTCGTACGACGTGCTGAGCAAGAACATTTTCCTTGTAACAAAAGAACAATCAACATAGTATGAGCCAAACATCCCAAGTGGGGCCAAGGTGAAAAATAAGTATGAGACTCATTGAGGATTATTGGATAAACAAAGATATTATTTTTCATTATGTAATCTTTATAAAACTGACTTCTATGGGTAATTGAGCTTTCGAGGGAAGAAAACACAGCATCTAAAATCCTTCACACAGATTACACACCGCAAGCAACACAACTGTCGCACATTTCTTGAGAGATTTGAATAACTGCACCGTCAACAATACCAAACAAAGTCAGAGTGAAGGTAACAAAAAATTTCTATAATGGTATTTCTCACGACAAGATATGTCTGTTTTATTTTAAAATGCAACGTGAGCCTAGCAAAAATGGAATTGAAACGATTTTGAGTAAAATATAATGATGATGATAATTATATTATAATAATAATGCCATGAGAAAAAATCGTAATAATCAGAATGTTCGGCATCAGAACTCCTCTCATCGTCATTGAATATGGGAGATGCTGTTTGTAGATGAGTAAGTTCGCAGATTACAGAAGTTCTCATCTATATATATGCAGAAACTACAATTAGTCCTAACCATCAAATTAATAACGGGTAAATGTGGATATGTATTTCCATATGACTCCCTCTTATCCACAAAACATTCTATGGATAATGGATAATAGGATACATTTGTCACATCGGTGATCACTCATGGATGGGATGACTCCATGTTTAAATTTGTTTACATTTGTGGATAAAAGGAATATGCATGATGAGTGCAGCATATTCTGCCACATCTCACAGCTCTATCACCAGCGATTGTATGGAGGTCAAATTTATATATATGTTTTAATTGTCAGAGCTAAAATTTAGTTTAAATTAGCAAAAGTTAATTCAACTATTTATTGTGCGACCATAGGTGACTGGGTTGAGACCGTTAACCTGCTACGCCTAAGAACTCAGTTTAAACATTGGGTGGCTGAAACGTTAAATCGAACCCAGAATTTCAGCAGGACTGTGTTTTTTATTATTCTGGAGGAATCCGATGAGCTATGAAGCCCTTTTTCACAGATGTCCAGTAGGGGCGGGTCAACAATTTACCTCAACAAACAATAAAAAAATAACTTTACCGAAAGAACCAAGAATATGAATCACTGCAGTCACGAAAGCTTTAAATCAAAAAGAGAAAAGGTAAGCAAGCTCCAATATTTAAAACACAAAGAAATAAATAAAATATATAAGTACATTCATGTCGATTTTTCAACACTAAATTCAATCTTGGCCAAGGCAGAAAAACAACCAAAACAGTCCCAGACCACACCAAGAACAACACAAATTCTCTCAAAAAAATTGCACATTAAAATTGAACTATCGATACGTGGGTAAAGATCAAAGTTACGAATCACATCGCCAAATGTGGTTGTATCCAGCACTCATCTTCTGCTCAAGGATATTTATTGAAGGAAGATATACGATGTTAAGGGAGGAAGCGAGGTTGTTCAAAAAACGTTGGTGGTGCTGCAAGGGCAAGGGCTTTGTCACCCATTCCAATTCTTGTCCGATGAATATTCAAAAAGGCAATTAGACGGACGTCTTGGGTTTCTTGGGTTTGACAATGGGGTTAATGAATTAGCTAAGCAAAGCGCAGATTTGCCAATCAAGATTTTATGGATGAACAAGGCCCAATTTAGATTTCTCCTCCTTGTATAACAATTCAGTAAGTGATTTACCACGGTCGGCTACGTACAGTGCGAAAGACGTTCAACATACATACATCTAAAACTGCAGTGCTGCACTTAAAGCTGGTTCATAAAAAAAATATTTCACGCAATGGCTTAGTCTTGAGAAAATATAAAATTATATTACACACTGACTTAACACAACGCAGGTCTTGAAACAATTATCAGTGGTGAACCAAATATGTTTAAGTTTACTGTCATATGTAAACACATGTACTCCTCAATTACTTCAGCCAGCCAGCCAACAAGAACGACTTTTGTGAAGATTATTTGCCAGTCAGTAAGCCTAACACCGATACTCTCCCAAGCGAATGTGATAACTCTGCATGGTAAGGATGTAGAGCGCATGGGTGGTCACAGCAATATCTTGCAAAAATAAATTGTTGGCTGTATGATGAATCTGGCATGCCAGAAGAAGGCTGAGTTTAGCTGGTAATGCCAAATAAAAGAGAATATTGCTCTTCAGACATCCCCTGCAAAAAAAAAGTATCTTGCAGAGACATTCTTGTCTCTAAGCGGATTAAGTTACTGCTTTCCTTTGGGGAATTGGCTTTGCGGAAATCTGGAGGCAGCAGTTCAATTTTGATTTGAGGTAAAAACATTATGGGCATCAACAAAACCCAGATGTAATAGATTACCTGAACGCATCTCCAGCATACGGTGCTCTCAATGCAGCACAAATCATTCAGCTTTGCCAACAAAACAGCTTATTCTGCGTACCGTTTGTCACACTTTAAGGCACTGCACAGTTTGCGATAAAACTACATTTTTATATTTCTCTGCCATTCTACTTTAGATGTGAACACTGTGATCACAAAGAGCACCGGTGATACTTTACAATGCAACATTCGAAATACCTTGGATGACAGCAGAGGGATTATGATTATTTGTAAAAAAATACCAGAGATAGCCTCGTTGTCCAACGGTGCATGAACTTTGACGAGATATTAGCTGCCTCGCCTGGTACGCGGGAAGTCGCGGGTTCGTTCCCGACCCTGACGCCTGTACATTTGGAATTTGTAGGTTCTCCCCGTGGTCGCGTGGATTAGTTTCCCTCCACATAAAAAAAGCGTTGCGAATATTTGGCTGTTCCTGTAAATATCCACGCGATAAGCTACTTCATTGAGCTATCATCTGTGGCCAGGTCGCTTCTGAAAAAGAGCTGTATAGCTCAGTGGGCATTACCTGATAAAAAAATATATTTTAAAAAATAGTTTGACATTAAAACAAATGGTGAAAATGTTCAAATGTCACGTTCCCACGTAATTAGTATTTAACAATGCATTAATATGTGGTTATATATAGCAACGTAAAGAAACGGCGTACGCATATAACAGCGACATAATTTTCTTTAAACCATTTTAATTTCTCATGTATGTATTTACAACATGAAAAAACTAATTTATGATTTTAATCCCATAAATACCACTGTGAACATTAATTATTTGTTACATCGCCTAGAATACTGCTGAAATTAATAATCCCATCCTGTTCAACAGCGATTAATAAATCATGGTAATTGTGCAAGAGTGACATTAACTTTAATCTGACTTCCCACAGATTCCACCAATTCACTCACAGCCAGCTCAACAAGTTAAATACCAGCGCAGAGTGTTAAATTTCATGATGAAGCAATCTTATGAACTACGAATTCATCAGAGCTAGGGAGGAGTGTATTAAAGTAGATACACTGGGAGAGAGAGAGAGAAAAAAACAATATTAGGAATGTATTAAATTAAATACACTGAGAGAGAGAAAAACAATATTAGTACACAATGGAAATGTAACAATTTCCTCACCAACTGGATCACAGTAAACAAAGAGAAAACCCTGACTTCCACCACACAATTCCGGAGACAATTACAGAGCTAATGATATCAAATTGTCCAACTGGTTCCATCTGAGATAGGTTTTTTTTTCTGCCCTATCATTTGAGGTATAAGGCCTGTATCTGGAAGGAAATCATTTCAACAAATGGAAAAGGAAGAGATTCTCACTATGCTGGCCTGACCCCAAAATTACATTTTTGTTTGTCTACCTTTTCCATACTAATCATTAGAAGGGAAAACTCTGGCACACAGACACCCATCTTTGACCAGATTCTCAGACATCTGCTGCATTAAAGACACAAAGGAAAATTCACCATTTCTTTCTCTGCAATTTCTCCACTCCCCTATAAAGACAGCGATCGAACATCGCACACACACACACACACAGCACGTGTCACACCACGCTTTCAATTGTCCGTGACCATAAGAGTTCAATGGATGTCGTCCGCATGTCTGCTTGCATTTAGAGGACAAAAACTTTACGGGGTAAGCCTTTCTTGTTGCATGACTGAAATCAACATCTAAAGGTCCTCTGATCCAAAATTGCAAGATGATTGGTTCGACAGCATCCATCCCCCAAGAGTTCTATAAATCTCACAGGACTGTCCCAACTTAAAAGATGTTGCCAGCTGGAGTTTCATATGAGATCCATTCCTCTAAATCACAACAAGCTTTCACCTTGTCTCATCAAATAATCTGCACTCATTTCATTTCTATAGAAGGACTAAGCAAGAGCTCTCAACTGAGAGGCACATTGATAAATCTCTGTCTTGTGAAAATCCATTTCTTGGTCATAAAGAATATCTGCTGTATCAAGAAGTGTTTATTATCAAGCAGCCACTGCATATGTCTATAAAATATCACAAATTTTCACAAATCTGGCCAGTTGGGGCCGTGGCAGGAAATGTAACTAACATTGTGGGAGGTCATCGGTGATGATCCAATGGACGGACTGACCCTGATATGGCTTCGGGTCCTCAATGGAGATGACTGTCACCCCAATACTCAATTCAACATGGTGGCAGTTTGATTTGCATCCTATTACAAGAAGTCACCCTGCTGAGATAGAGGAAGGCTTGTTATGATGTATACATATATATGCCAAGTAAATCACCGGGAACATCTTCGCAATTGGTTGAATACAATTGACCTGGTTCTTATAAATGTCTCTAGATATATAGGCTTGTTCCCTGAGACACACTGATGGAGGCAAGCATTCGTGCAGGTGCGATCAATGCTTTGGCGGGAATACAGCTCCTTATTTCAGACGATCACTCGTGACAACAAAGTGAACGAATGAATCACCAGCTGCACCTCCTCACGAGACACATGCAAGTGGAACATCTTCAAAACCATTGCTGTGTCCACAAAGGCGTCGTGCCGTACCTCACTGCGGGCTACCACGGTAATGGCTTACAGACTTATCAGCCACCGACCATTATGCTGCACCAGAACCTGCTGGGCATTGGGGAGTGCATTTCCATTAGCCCCATTGTGTTGATGCTTCTGAACAGCAGAAATAGATCTCCGGTACAATTGCCCATGGAAACACATACCGACCATTAAACACATCGGCAACACAAGCCTCCACAAATGAGGCAGTTTATTTAGAAATTAGATTTTTTTCAGACTAATTGAATTGAACTACCTGGACATCATACAGAAGTGCAGAATTGTCACATTCACGGGCGGCTGTTACATAAGTCTAATGACGCAGCGTTAGCTACCGTATTATTCAAATGAAAATGTGATACTGTCAATGCGACCATGGTCATGCATCAAAAAATGTACCCAGTTGCACAGTGAGAACAAATACGAAATCAACACCGTGTGAATATGAATCTTAATCATAAACCCAACATCTGTGAGATCAGTTGACAATCCACCGAGATAATCACTTAATGTATAAAGCACCTGAATGCGACATCTCAAAGCTCTGAAGGAACAAAAAAAAGCAGAGGACAGAAATAACCACACTTGTCCTGAGTTTAGCCTGGACGGAGCTTGGATGAGCGATCGCCATGCGCAACCGATTGTTGCAGGCTGCAGTGCATGTTGGGACGCAGAGGGCAGTGTGGCAACATCCGTTATTGTACTCTACTTCTATCCTCCCTGTCTACATCAACCAGCATGATAAAGTATGGTCAAATAACCCGCATGATCCAGACGGTGTGGGGAAGTTCTCATCCAACAGTGGATTCACAATGGACTGTAATTAATTCTTACCAAGTAGCTCATATGGATATAGAGGCAAAATGCGCATGAGACACGTAACTTCGAGTAAATAAGATTCCTGAAGGACACGGGCCATCAAGTAGGTTTTGGTCTGTCTCAACCATCTGAATGTTATCCATTTGTGCGTGTGAGCTTCCTCCGAGTACTCAGTTTTGTGTCTATTCTTCTTATTCTAACTCTCACACACCATGTTTAAAGGCGTAAATCAGGTCCTTGAAAGTGAGGTCATGGGCCTAGAGTGCAGATGTATATAAACAGCCAGGGTTGAGGATTTTTTATAATCTGAAAATCAATTAAGATGTGCTGGAGATTTGTGCTGACCTGCACTGGGAGTTCATCTGGAAAACATCGGTTATACGACGTTGATATGTTGGTAAGTACAGAGGTGCAATATCTAGTTCTAAAGATATTTGCTAAAGTGCAATGTACTCTGATATTGTGCGAGTATTTTAGGTGCTGAATGAATTGTTGCATTGCGGACCCTGGTTTGAGGAGGCATTCATTCGAGCAGTAGATTTATCACGGCTAATGATTATGAGATGGAATAACTTGTCTCTCTCAGTCCCCATCTGAATGTGTGGCAACATAGCGTCGAATGTTTAACCCACACAAAGAAATACTGATATATAAAAATAAACTCTCCACCTGTATTAACATTGCTTATTAAGATAAAAAATATATTGATATAAGGTAAGATTAAGAACAAAATATGTAGAGGTTTTGTGTGTGGCTGTACACCTCTGCCAATGGAGTCACTTCATTTGTTTTAATCACAATGACAGGTTCAAGTTCAAGTCTTTTTTGGGATCGACTCAACCCATCATCACTTTGAGGTTGATAAAAAAAATATCACATTATGAGTTTGATACCAAAAAAAATTGTGACAGCAGTAGTTGTATGAAAAGTTTGGCCGTCAAGATGTGGAATTGACACCACTGGTTCAGAGAGTACCACCAACACACATTCGCAGAACTGTAAAAATGCATATATACTCGTGCAATTTGTACTTCCATGTTATATTTGTTTTATTGACTTGCTTAACTTTTTTTCTATCCTGCTGATGTAACTTGCTGACCCGCACCTAGTGGACAACTGTGAAAAAGATCTACGTAGCTCAAAAAATTACTCCTCCAGGATCAACAGAGATTCTGATTCTGATAAGAGGGAAAGATGTGTAAATTGACTACATCAATTCACTTGGTAACTTTTGCTTTGCTCTCATTGGCCAAACCTAGAAACAACCCCACAAGTTCAAGTTATAGGCAGATCTAACCCAACGTTGCTTGCAAACTCTCCTGATATTATCCTACATTAAGTTCAAATGCTACACAACACACAAAAATACATATCAGTGTGACTCTGAATGTATGTATGTTGAACTTCTTTTGCACCATACGTAGCCAACCCTGCTAATCGGAGGTTGCGACTAAAATAGAGCGCAGAGGTGGCTGCAGTGGCTCAGAGGGATCGTAACGCTCGCTCGTGCGAGGGCAATGAGCCAGCACTGCTGACATCGGTCGGTTTTCAATGCTTGGCTCCCGTCCAAGGTCAAAACAGGTTGTCAAGTCTATCGAGGTCACGACCTCAGCCCAGTCACCGATGACAAACATTACATCGGCCACATTTGGCATTTCCCTTAATAGGGACTCGTGCCGCTCTGAAACCGAAACGTCCCATTGCTGTAATATAGGACATGCCGCAAGTGTATTTACGCGTGCAATATTCTGGATGCTAGATTGTTTGCTGGTTGTGGTGACGCACGCCTGTAATTCTAGCGTAGTCCGGGGTGGGTAAATCACGCAGATTTTGCCAGATGACCTCCACCTTAATGGGAGTTGGGTCATATTGGTGATGATGTAAGTCTCCTAGTCTCCAATTCTCACTTCGTTAATAGAATACATTTGGCTTGAAAAGGTGGCCAGACGATGGACAATAGCAAATGTTTAATTATTGGTGCGTATTTTTGAATGTAGCCCCAGCTATATGTGGAATACTCCAGTTTCCCCTTCCCGCGGAATCAATCTAAACTACGTTACTTATTTATGAATTATATTTACTGGTTAACTCAGGGGCAAGAAACACCCACTTAGACGAAAAGTCTCAGAGGAGCTGGGTTAATTGAACGAGACTTCCCACAAATAATAAAATGACATTCAATTATAAACACGACTTAGAGTCTTCTAATCCAATGCAAGATGAAAGCCTTCCCACACCCTATCAGTCATGATGTTTGTTTGTCCATACTTCATCACGGTCAGTGCTGGTGGATAAAGAGTGGGCACAGAGGACTGATGCAGATATCATTTGCCACGGGCTATACCCGTGACTGGGAATCCATCTTAGCAGGTTATATGTATGTTTTAACTTCTTTTTTACCGTACATAGCCAACCGTAGCTACTCGGAGGTGTGCAATACACTATGCCACAGCTCCCTTCGTTAATTTCACTTTTGAAAAAACACTAAAAACGGTCATTGTTCAGACTCAATCATAATATGATGAGATGTTTTTCTGCATATGAGAAGTTACTTGAATGTTTAATCACCTTAGGACATGACCAATAATATAGTTTAACACGTAGGCTTTCGCGACCAATATCAGCCATAATACAAATCTGGCTGTTGCCTGATAATGCTAGGTGTAATTACGAAACGTCGTACTCAGATTGTAAATGTTGCGGGTTTACTCTCTAACACAGCGGTGTGCTATAATAGTAACGAATTGGCACGTTCTGTTCACGTGACAAACCTTACTAATTGGCTGTGTCGGGTGGTGGCGGGTTTAACGACACATTTATATATTTACGCGATGTAACCCCCCCCCCCCAAAAAAACTTTAATTTGGACCAATACAATTGTTTTCTTTTTTTACGCAAGCATATATCTTCCCGCAATTGTCTTCAGACAACCGCTTGCATTGCTTCTGTAAACAAACAAACAAAAACCCCCGCGCCAGACTAAGCAAAACAACGACCTCCACTGCGGGCAGATGCACGTGTAGGCACGCGCGTGCCCAAATCGCCAGCGGCGGTACCGACACTTGAAACGCGTTATGCTGCAAGTGAAACGCACCGATTGACGTTAACTCTTTGTCCGGCAGCCCAGACTCGGCACACCGCTGTCTGCTGCTACTGAACCATCCGTCACGATCTCTCCTCTCCGCCACAGCTGCCGATGTGCATGCGGCACGGCGCAAGCTCCACTTCAAGGACTCTCTCCACGCCGCCACCGCCCGTGAGCGCGTTGCGTGCTCCCAGCAGCGTGCCACGCGGCACGCTGCTTACGCTGATCATCATCAGCATCCCTGACACCCCCCTCGGATGAATCTACCTGTAACGTCCGCCGTGGTGGCACGCGTGAGGTTTACCGCCAGTGCGTCATTTCGATCGCTCGTATCTCAAGCGCTGGGATGTTGTCAATGGTTAGCGCGCTGAACTCGCCGGTTCAATTCGATCTCCAGGTGCGGCACTTGAAACATTGGGGCGAGGTGCTTAACCCCCCCCGCCCCCGCCTCGCATCTGTCCACCCAGCAGTCGCGTGCGTTAAAGATAAAGTATGCGGACTCCCTACTCGTCCCTGAATTTCGACCAGCATGGAAAGAGTAGGCCAAATACCCACTCGAGCAGGGGGTCGGCAACCATAATAACAAAGAGACATTTTTTTTCGAATGTGGTAATTTCAAAAAGAAACACGATATTTCAAGAGCCGCGATGCGACGTGAACAACGCCCCGAAGCGGTCCTCGAGGAGCCCCGCGCGCGCCCCGAGAGCCGCAGGTTGCCGGCCCCCTGCTCCAGAGGAGCCGTCGACAGCTCCCTCTGGTGGCCCAAGCATGACATTGCAGGGCCTACATTTTGATTTAAAGCTTTCGTGACTGCAGGGATTCATATTCTTGGCTCTTTCGGTAAAGTCACCACGTAGAAGGGAAACAATAAAATGATAAAGATATAAAACAATACAATTCTCACGACGTTTCGACTGCAACACAAGCAATCATCATCAGGTGTGAAAACCACAACAACGTCGTGAGAATTTTATTGTTTTATATTTTTATTATTTTATTGTTTCCCTTCTACGTGACTTTACCGAAAGAACCAAGAATATTTCAGGGCCTGTAGCCAGTGCCGGATTCAGCTAGTGCGGGGCCTGTAGCATATGTTATAAAGGGGCCCCTAAAAAAAGAACAAACACATAAATGTTAAAACACAAATTAATGAACTTGCATAGCAAAGTAATTGTATTTTTTCATTTGCTATACAGCCAGATAATACGACAAATCGCTAACCTTAAACACCCAGTCGTTCATAAAAGTTGAAGGCGGTATAGTACTATAGTCATAGAGCAAGTGCAGAATCACTGAACCGGAATTGATAGCTTGAAAGCGTTTAGCGAGGGGCCCTTGAAAGTTGGGGGTCCAATAGCATATGTAGCTGCTTTTGCTTCTAGGATAATCCGGCATTGCTTATACCTTTACCTGCCACCTATCTCAGGTGTGGGGTGGTGCGAGTCTGTCCACTGCCGTGAGCGAACAGCAGAGATTCCACATTCCTATGGTGGGAGCCAGTTCACCCAAAAGACCACTACTGTTGACGTTCGCAGATTTGGAGCGCTCAATCTTCGAATTGAGATTTAAAGAGTATAAGCGACTTCGTTAGCAGTGCTTTTCGAGCATGGACAAAATAAACTAATTTCGAGCAATGGCCCTTCGTTAGCCTATTACAGTATCTATTTTCTGGTGCAATGCATTGTGCTCATGTACAGCGTGGTGAGTTTTTTTTATTTGTGTTTCTAATCGTTAGTCAAGTGGTCTAATCACATCGCCATACAGGCTCATTATTGCTGTGTAAGAGTTTGATGAATGAATTGTGAACAAACTGAATTAAGCATTAATGAGGGGAGAATTATAATTTAAATAAGTAAAGAAAATCAGAAAGGAAATGTAATGCTTCTCCTTAAGACAGATAAAAAGATAAATGCGTGCATAATTCTACCAATAAAGCACATGTGATCTTTGTAAATCATACAATACCAATATTCACTAAAGATTTGAGAGCATTAACATTTATTTCTTGATAGTGTCATGTATTTCAAATAATTTATACAATTTGTCCAAAATGTGGAAAAAAGCTGCAAAACAACTGCGATCTAAAATAAAAAAAACTATAAAATCAAGATACAGGTTTAACTTGAACGATGCTAACAAATCGTAAATAGCATTTAGAACCCGTACTAAAATTGACCAACACAGTATATCTTCCTACAGATTATATAATATATATATTTTTAAGTCTGAATTTTTGGATAGCTTTCCAACATCTGAACACCAGTCGCCTCACTGGAGGATCCCCAGCATGCGTGCTTACAGTCAAGTCAGCGTTGTGACCATTTAAAACAATGTTATTCCCTAACACACGTTGGTTAACTGTGGCTTGAACGTTGCTTCATTACGCAGCCCATTGCACCTCCGATCAGCACTGTTGGTCTACGCACGGTGCGAAGGAAGTTAAACAAACGTACAAAATTGGGTTGATTTTCCGACAGCGCATAGCACATTTATACCGCATTACTGCAGATAGTTACAACGATCCGTGCATTTTTCATATTCTTAGCTCTTTCGGTAAAGTCACGTTGAAGGGAAACAATAAAAAAACGTGACTTTACCGAAAGAGCTAAGAATATTAATTACTGCAGACACGAAAGCTTTAAATCAAAAAAGATCCGTGCATTAGCATCGTCGCTTACGGACTGGTCCATAACACGAATAAGCGAATCACACACTGGGTATCCAAAAGAAACAACCGAGGTTATAGAACAGGCTAGTCCAACTCAAGTCAGCTCAACATCCTTCTGGTGTCATAAAGTATCCATATGCGGGCAGTCAACAGCAGTTGTGCTCATAATAAAGGTTTTTGGGCGACATCACGTTGCTATAAATGTGTTGCAACCCTCCACCACCCGACACGGCCAATCAGTAAAAAAATGTGTCACGTTAACAAAACGCCAAATTAGTTACTTCTTATTCATTGTTTTTTTTCTGTAAAGTCACGTATGTAGAATATAATTTTATTGTTTTTCTACATACATGACTTTACCGAAAAAACCAATGAGTAATTTTATGCAGTCACGAAAGCTTTAATACTTTATTAGTTACTTCTTCTTCAGCCCACCCGTGTGTTTGAAGAGTGAATCCACAACATTTAGAATTTGAGTACGACGTTTCGCTGGTAATTACATCCAGCATCTTCAGGCGATTTGCTAGAATAGTGAAGCCCTCCAACCTGCTTCCGGTCTTAAATAGTGCAGGATGACGTCATCATCGTTGAACCCCATCAGGTTGCGAGATCAAAGGCGGAGGTGGGGGGCTATGTAATAATAGATTAGTAATCAGTTCATTAGTGTAAGATTCCTCTATAAGGAATTTTATATGTATTGTGGATTGCTTAATGATACCATTCCAGGCTGCGCGAAGTCTGTAGCTATCAGAGCGGTTAAAATTATTTGTATTTTTTTCAATTTCGATGGATTATTTAATTAGTCTTGGCCAGTAATAATTAGTTTTGCATAACACTTCAACGTTATCAAAATCAAATGAGTGTCCTTGTTGGCAAGCATGTTCTGCCACTGCCGACAGTTGTGTTTGAGATATTTAATATTCCTTTGGTGTTATTTTAGTCTTATGCTAATGTTACGTCCCGTCTGTCCAATATTGCATTTGCCGCATAAGCAAATTATCCGATATACACCTTCTGTTGATAACTTCGGTAATTCATCTTGAGTACAAAACACTAGTTTTTGAATTTTGTGTACCATACCAAATCTTACTTTAATGTTTTACTTTTGCAAAACACGGGCTAATTTGTCAGTTACCCCAGAGATATATGGTATTTTGATTGTTTTTATAATCTGATCACTTTCAGCTGTATTGTTGTTCGGTCTTGGTTTGGCATTCAATGCTCTGTTAATTTGAACATTATTGGAGCCATGAGAATAGGTTTGCTCCTTTTTTTCTGGCAACAAAACAGGTGTTAAGATGTTAAAACACGAAACTTAAAACTTTTACAAGGAATCATATCTGCATTAACAACAATACTTGTGGTCAGAATGCAAACAAAACACGTACTCTGATAATATATGTATTGTCTTTGAAACTGATTGGTCCACACCAGAGACAGCTTTCTTCGTCTCAAAACGGTGTTCGACCAGAGGACGCCAAAAGGCGTTATTGTAGCCATTCAGTCGTAGTGCTTCTTTAACATGTTTAATCTCTCTCCTTCAACTTTCATCATCTGACACTGTTTTTGCCCAGTTTTTTTAAACACACAATGCTGAGAGAAAATAAAAAATCACCAAATAGATATTATCTCTTTGCATTGTAAGGTATGCTCACGTGTACATTTTCACATAAAATAATATGCTTTCCTTGCTATATACTGAAAATACAAAGCAGCTTCACTCATATATATAAGCTGGGATCCATGAAAAGAAGGATTATTCTCTGTTGTTACATGCAGTGTATTTCATTTCTACAGGGCATTATAGTTTTGGATTGATATCCAAAGAGGGAAGAAGCTCAGATATTGCAACTCTCATGAACAAAGGGGAAAAGGGATTTGAACACCTATTGAGATGTGTGTTGTATTTTCAATGTCTCATGCGCTCCTAGATTAAGTGCCCCAAGATGAAAAGCATCTCAACAAGGGGCCCTTATATTAATGGAGGGAAAATATTGGAAATGTTTCAAGCCTGCCTGTCAAATTTGCATTCACGCTATTTACAACAGATTAGATTAACACCCAAGCAGTATTCTCAAGCAAGGCTAACATCAGTGAAAAGTGAAATCTGACGTGATCCCAGGACCCCCCTTTCACAAATCAGCGTGGTGAAGTATGGTAAAACAATAATCCAGCAGTGTATGTCCAAAGGCCTGACAGTTGTTGATATTAGTTTAGTTTTAAAATGTATTATATTCGTTAGAATGTGCACAGCATTGAAATGTTTCAAATGTATCTTATAACATTCTACAGAAAAATTCTAAGAAAAAAAAAACAGCTGCCAACACTTTCATCTCCATACTCTTTGGTTATTTCGGTAAAGTCACTTAAGGACAACCGCTTGTGTTGTGATCGAAACGTCGTGATTTATTTTATTTCATTTTATACCTTCGTGACTTTACCGAAAGAACCAAAGAGTACGGATTCCTGCAGTCACGAAAGCTTCAAATCAAGATCATCTCCAATACTGTTTGATAAGTTCATAAATGAATATCCAAAACAATTTAAAATTAGACAAAACTAGCACTTATTAAAACAAATAATAAAAGTGTGGACACAAAGCTTTGCAGACACGTACATTATATATTATCCATCGGGCAACCAGTAGGAAAGGATACCAAATGGAGCCTGGGACTAAAAAATCGAAAGCATTTAGTGGGTCGACAAGGTATGGGAGTGAACAATGGATGTACCCTGAAGCTCAATTGGCCCAGAGCAGGTGGCAGGCCAACGGGGCCTAGAGCAGGCAGCTGAAACAGGGAGAAGGAGAATTCGGCAGTATGGGGAAATGGGAAACTGGTGGAGTTCAGAGGTAAATGCAACATTGACCAAGTGGTCGGTCAATAAAACTCATGGCCGTGGTCTAATTCAATCACAACATGGAGAACGTGGCAAGTTGATGGGATCCAGGAAGCTCCAAGAGTACGGTATTGGAGTGACGGGGAATTGTGCGGTGGGCCAAGAGGATCCAGTTGTCTGCTAGGGGAGCAGACTCACAGAGACCAGGCCAGAGTCCAGAGTGAGTGGCAGGCCGATGGGGACCGATTATCAACAATGCCAGGCGACAACGTCGCTGAGTAACAAGTATCGTGTAAAAAGCGGGTGGAAGCAATGAGGCAAGGTTTTGACATTGGTGAGTACACCATACACAAATAGGAAGGTTATGGCGAATTATAAGGGTAGGGGGGGGGGGGACTAAAATAACGTAAAACAAGGAAAATATTCCATACAAGAAAAACGAATCAAGACAACTAATTAATAAAAAGTGGCATGTCTTGTCCAAGCTCACTTACATTTTGTCAACAATGAAAATGTACGTCTTGCTCTCTAACCCACGTTTTCCTCTTTTTGTCACTCAGTGTCATTCCAAGCACGTATCTTTCCGTGCTTCCATGGGCATTATTGAGCTTTTGTTCCATTCTCGTCATCAGTGACCATGCTTCTAATCCATATGTCAAAGCAGATGATACGCACTGATTAAAATTATCTCTCGCGACACATTGCTATGTTGCTATTCATTACCAAGTTCAGCTGTAGTAACAAACACGCATGACTTGAGTTTACCACCTCTACAAACTGATATCGACCACTATTGTTAGTTTCGCCAGAAACTTTAGGTTTAGATGACTGCACTCGTCCTGTAATAACTGTGTTAATAGCAGTAATCACCCCAGAAGCGACGTAAAGAAACACAATTACGAGGGAATAATTTGGCCATTACATGATCATCTTGCTCCATGGTACACGTGGAGAAAAACTTGGACAGCAGGACTACAATGACATGAGCGCCATGGAGTAAGAGTGGAAGGCAATCAAAGGGAAATGATGGAAGCAATTCACTTCAGGAAATGATAAAAGGACGTGCTTAGCAATTTAAAGAAAAATGAAACTCCAACAAAGTCTTGTTATAAGTTAAATCAGTTATTGCTTACTGTTGCATTTTAGTTTCTCCCACTGGCAGGTACTCATATAATTGTGCACATCATATAGCCCTGTATCCATGTCTTCTTCATCTACAAGTGATCTACAAACAAAGTCCACGGTGTATATCAAACCAAAGCAGCTGGGCTCAATTTGTGACATTAAAGAAAATGCAATTTCACCTTAAATGAGTCCAACATCTCCGATGAGTGCGTTAACTTCCTTACCATCGAACTTCGTTTAAGATTGCTTCCCAACCCTGATCGCCTGTGACCTCACCCAGGTAGGATGATTAGGGGGAGGGGGTGGGGGGTTTTGTTAGGTGAGGGTCAAGCCCACGGAGCCCCGTGGCTCATGAGGCGTGGGAACGTGGGAACTGGGCCCTGATACCGTTTCTAGGCCAAGCGTTGGCAATTGCTGGGCCACTGGTCATGGAATCGAGGCGTAAGATGGAGTCAATTTTTTTCCTTGGGAAAAAAAGATTCGCAAATCATCGCTGACGTTAAGATATGATACAAAGCAAAATTCTTGCTCTCCTTCGCACATGGTTCATCTGGCTGACCAGAGTCAAGCTGCTTGAGTCATGCAGCTTGGAAATAAATGAAGCTTTAAAAAAATATCTCCTGGCCGGAGAGCCCCTTTCACCAAACCCACAATGACTAGTGTGGTGAAGTATGGTCAAACAACCACCATGCCTGACATGGCATGCGGAGACTTTCATCCAGCAGTTGGTTGACGGATGTATGTTGAAATTTTTTTGCACAGTACGTAGCCAACTCCGCTCAACGGAAGTGCGACAAAGTGCTATTAAATATTATTGTCAAATGTAAGGCTTGCAAGAGTGGTCCAATTACCCTCCAGAGCTCCCTCTTGAGGGGGGATCTTCCATCAGCTGTGGCATGAGCAAGCAATTGCAAGGCTGCGTCTCTGTATCCCTACTTACATAGTCATTAAAGTTCGGTGTTAGAAATTTTACTCGTGACTGCTCAAAGAAAATGTTTTTTTTATAATTCCGCTGCATTAGGACGACTCGAGGGAAACAGCCTCTTTGTGGTTCTGATTTTAAAGGTTCTGAGTAAACGTGTGTTCCCAATGGTTCCTCTACGGATCCATCACAGCCTGTGGTTCTTTTTTACGAAATAATTTCACAGCTGCGGTGATTCATCTGTATGTTCACATCACCACATAAGTAACTGGGGAATTTGTGTTTTAAGCGGCATGGATCGGTGAATTTGAAGGCAGCGTAATTTTGTTTTAGCTGTTTACAAAAATATACGTTTCATATATACAGTGAGGGAAAAAAGTATTTGATCCCCTGCTGATTTTGTACGTTTGCCCACTGACAAAGAAATGATCAGTCTATAATTTTAATGGTAGGTTTGTTTGAACAGTGAGAGACAGAATAACAACAACACAATCCAAAAAAAACGCATGTCAAAAATTGTATAAATTGATTTGCATTTTAATGAGGGAAATACGTATTTGACCCCTCTGCAAAACATGACTTAGTACTTGGTGGCAAACCCCTTGTTGGCAATAAAAGATGTAAGACGTTTCTTGTAGTTGGCCACCAGGTTTGCACACATCTCAGAAGGGATTTTGTCCCACTCCTCTTTGCAGATCTTCTCCAAGTCATAAGGTTTCGAGGTTGATGTTTGGCAACTCGAACCTTCAGATCCCTCCACAGATTTTCTATGGGATTAAGGTTTGGAGACTGGCTAGGCCACTCCAGGACCTTAATGTGCTTCTTCTTGAGCCACTCCTTTGTTGCCTTGGCCGTGTGTTTTGGGCCATTGTCATGCTGGAATACCCATCCACAACCCATTTTCAATGCCCTGGCTGAGGGAAGGAGGTTCTCACCCAAGATTTGACGGTACATGGCCCCGTCCATCGTCCCTTTGATGCGTTGAAGTTGTCCTGTCCCCTTAGCAGAAAAACACCCCCAAAGCATAATGTTTCCACCTCCATGTTTGACGGTGGGGATGGTGTTCTTGGGGTCATAGGCAGCATTCCTCCGCCTCCAAACACGGCGAGTTGAGTTGATGCCAAAGAGCTCCATTTTGGTTTCATTTTACCACAACACGTTCACCCAGTTGTCCTCTGAATCATTCAGATGTTCATTGGCAAACTTCAGACGGGCATGTATATGTGCTTTCTTGAGCAGGGGGACCTTGCGGGCGCTGCAGGATTTCAGTCCTTCACGGCGTAGTGTGTTACCAATTGTTTTCTTGGTGACTATGGTTCCAGCTGCCTTGAGATCATTGACAAGATCCTCCCGTGTAGTTCTGGGCTGATTCCTCACCGTTCTCATGATCATTGCAACTCCACGAGGTGAGATCTTGCATGGAGCCCCAGGCCGAGGGAGATTGACAGTTATTTTGTGTTTCTTCCATTTGCGAATACTCGCACCAACTGTTGTCACCTTCTCACCAAGCTGCTTGGCAATGGTCTTGTAGCCCATTCCAGCCTTGTGTAGGTCTACAATCTTGTCCCTGACATCCTTGGAGAGCTCTTTGGTCTTGGCGATGGTGGAGAGTTTGGAATCTGATTGATTGATTGCTTCTGTGGACAGGTGTCTTTTATACAGGTAACTAGCTGAGATTAAGAGCACTCCCTTTAAGAGTTTGCTCCTAATCTCAGCTTGTTACCTGTATAAAAGACACCTGGGAGCCGGAAATCTTTCTGATACAGAGGGGGTCAAATACTTATTTCCCTCATTAAAATGCAAATGAATTTATAACATTTTTGACATGCGTTTTTCTGGATTTTTTTGTTGTTACACTGTCTTTCACTGTTCAAATAAACCTACCATTAAAATTATAGACTACAAAATCAGCAGGGGATCAAATACTTTTTTCCCTCACTGTACATCCCATTGCATACCCACATATCACGTGAACACAATTCATAGGCCATTGCTCAGCAACGCAGAGTGGGATAAAGGTAATTTTGACACAGGTTTTCTAAAATATGCAATCTTTGTGATTACATATCTCATTTTAAGTATATATAGCAGTGTTATCAATAAAACACATTCCTGCGGAGGGAGCTGGTAGGAACGTTGGGTTGCTCGGTCAATGGCCAGGGTCAACGGCGGAGTGGTGTATTCCGCAAATATGCCCGACTGTGAGGGCGGGTACAAGCCGGCGTGAGTAGGTTAAATGTTGAGTTTTATAAGGGCACCACGGGGTGACCAGCCCCTCCCCTCCCAGCCCCACCCCTCCCACCCCCCACCCAGCCCCACCCTCCCCACCCAGCCCCTCCCCACCCTCCCCACCCAGCCCCTCCCTTCCCACCCAGCCCCTCCCCACCCTCCCCTCTCCACCCAGCCCCTCCCCACCCTCCCCTCTCCATCCAGCCCCACCCCTCCCATTTTTGGATGCACGACGGACGGACGGACGGCTGGTGGAACCAGGAGGTTCCTACCAGTAGCAAATGTAGGCATAGATTACACATTTACCGCTTGAAGTTTTCACATAAGCTCGTGTAATACTATGACGAGGCATTCTATTTAGTGGAAATGGATCACCCTGGCTCTTAGAAACATTTATACATGTACACGTAACTTATCAAAACCATTTGTGTAATGGAACAGCTGCTCTAAGGTTTAAAGTAGAAGCAACAAAGTCCAAAGCAAAACAAGTATTCAGACAAGGTGACACGCTTGCACCAAGGCCATTCATTGGAATATACATTTTCCAATAATTGGAACAGCGTAAATATAAGAATGGAAAAAGTATTAAGCATCCAGGATTGTCTGCTGTCACAATCAATTATAATGACCAATGTACATTAACACGGGGCATCACTGAATACCCAGCTTTGAAAGAAAAGAAAGTCACGACACTCAGAGAGACTTTCCAGGCTAAACAAGCATATTAACTCTAGATTTGAAGCTTTCGTGACTGCAAGGATTCATACTCTTTGGTTTTTTTCGATAAAGTCACGTAGGTAAAATAAAAATAAAAGAAAATAAAACAGCTAAATTAAATCACGACGTTTCGGAGGCAACACAAGCTTCCGTCTTTAGGTGGAACAGACACAGCAAAGTTCGCTGTATCAAGTGAACAGCTCTGGAACACACGAGATTATATACAGGTTAAGGGGGGGGGGAGGAGCCAGGAAGGGACGTTGGTGGGGAGGGGAGGGCTAAGTTAAGGGGGGGGAGGAGCCAGGCAGGGACGTGGGTGGGAAGGGGAGGGCTAAGTTAAGGGGGGGGAGGAGCCAGGAAGGGACGTGGGTGGGGAGGGGAGGGCTAAGTTAAGGGGGGGGAGGAGCCAGGCAGGGACGTGGGTGGGGAGGGCTAAGTTAAGGAGGGGGAGGAGCCAGGAAGGGACGTGGGTGGGGAGAGGAGAGCTAAGTTAAGGGGGGGGGGGGAGGAGCCAGGCAGGGACGTGGGTGGGGAGGGGAGGGCTAAGTAAAGGGGAGGGGGAGGAGCCAGGAAGGGACGTGGGTGGGGAGGGCTAAGTTAAGGGAGGGGAGGAGCCAGGAAGGGACGTGGGTGGGGAGGGGAGGGGCTAAGTTAAGGGGGGGGAGGAGCCAGGAAGGAACGTGGGTGGGGAGGGGATGGCTAAGTTAAGGGAGGGGGAGGAGCCAGGAAGGGACTGGGTGGGGAGGGGAGGGGCTAAGTTAAGGTGGGGGGGAGGAGCCAGAAAGGGACGTGGGTGGGGAGGGGAGGGGCTAAGTTAAGCCCCCTTTTGTTATGCTGCAAGGGGTTCGGGAGGAGCGATGGCGTGCTGCACAAGAGCAAGCACCATCCTAGTAGAAACGGAAACGGCTGTACAATAATCAGCCAGCTAACATTTGACTCGGTTTATGACATCTTTCCAAAAGTTGCTCAATTTGAAACCATCCTCTCGGTTGAAGTTGTGTCTGTGTTTGTATATCTGGCTGGCTTCATGGACAAATCTTTGGTAATAACCGGGAGGCTTGCATAGTACTTATTAACATCAACTAAATAATTAGCTAACTTTACAGAGACGACTCCAAAGTTGAGATTTAAAAAAAAAATACCGCACGAGCAAAACAAAAATCAAGTGCACCAAATTTGCTGAACAAACGAAAAACAAGACATGTCCAAGGGCCACATCTAAATAAAAAAACCAAAGAGCGCAACGCCTATCTGTGGTGGACCGCCATCAGAACCACGAAAGAGGTGACAGAAAGAATGGCTCAGAGGCACGAGGAACCGAATAGATAGGCAGCCACGCAGTGAGCCGGAACCAAAGTTCCGCCGCCCCCCACCCCAAGCTCTGTGGTCCTCTATGTATCAAGGTAGTATCAACCAATCTATGAGTGTTTATATATATGGGAGGAAACCAGGAGAACCCTCACGCGTGTGAAGGGGGCAAGACTCTATCCCAGTGATTCGTAACCTGGGTTGCACGCACCCCCTCGGCTACCGTAAATGTTGGGAAACACTGCTCCATCCCATGCAAATGAACAGATGGAGATTAGTCCCACGCCGTTCTGTCATCTCGTGGCAAGCAAAGACATTGCACCTAGACGCCCTACGAGAAAGGGAGTTTCACAACATTTGTGTGATCCACCAACCCTTGCCTACACGGTGCTGAATCACAGGCATGTGCAGCCACGCCCGCTCGTGATTATTTCCGCAGGAAATTTCTAAACTGTGTTGTGTGTGTGTGTTTTTTTTTTAAAAGGCCCTGCTCTGGAATATTTGGCCAATTCAAGTGCAGTAAATGAGCGTTTTGCTTAGCGGGCGCGGTTGCTCGCTTGATCTGCAGCACATCGATCTGCGGCATGAACACGTGAATGAGACCGTTTACAGAGAATTACAGCCAAAGGACACAACGTATATGAGAGAACGACGACTCGGAGTTGGAACGTTGAGGTCTGTTCAAGTTTCCGATTCATTTTCTAAATCTTTTGAACAAAAATGAAAACGCTGTCAGCAGGTGATGCAAATATTAACATTTGGTAACAAGTGCTGTATTTTCTCTGTCTGGCAGGCAGTATTATCTTAATTAAATCTAAATTTACAATATACTGTAATACAAGCTGAAATTTAAAAGGCATTACATATTAGGAGGTAAGATATATAACACTAATACCACGATAAAAAGAGAGATCATTAGAATTTAAAGATGTAATTTAGATTGTTTATTGCAATTCATAACTCTTAATATTGATTGCCATATAAATGGGATCAGTAGTGCAGTGGTTAGCACTCTGCTACAAACTCAGTGAGCTGAGTTCAGTTCCAAGCCATGAACTATCATTAGTGTTGAGTGATATCTCAACTGGTCTTGGGTACTTCATTCAATAACACATAGAGACCAACACGGTGAAGTATGGTCAAACAAGCTCTATGACATTTTGATTTAAAGCTTTCGTGACTGCAGGGATTCATATTCTTGGTTCTTTCGGTAAAGTCACGTAGAAGGGAAACAATAAAATAAAAAAATATAAAACAAAATTCTCACGACGTTTCGACTGCAACACAAGCAATCATCATCAGGTGTGAAAACCACGGCAATGTAAAAGAAAACCGCCACTTTTTTCAAATTTTCTTGCTGTAGTTTTCACACCTGATGATGATTGCTTGTGTTGCTTTCTTAACGTCGTGAGAATTTTATTGTTTTATATTTTTATTATTTTATTGTTTCCCTTCTACGTGGTGACTTTACCGAAAGAACCAAGAATATTAAGCCCTATGACAGACAATACATTGGGAGGCCTTCATCGAGCAATGCTAAAAACAGCACTTTACACTAGTTCTGTTTAGTTCCTGTTTTCCATACACCGGCGCATTGGGATCCACGGATGAAATGCCCCTTAGAAATATTACGTGTAATTGTTAAACCTATATCTTTTTTAAATTACTCTACTTTTTTCTTATGAAGGAAGAAATACATTAATTAAAACCTGCAATAATTTTCACATCATCCGTTTGGCCCATGATTAACATTAACATTCATAAATTGGGTATGAATTCTGGCTTGCAACCTTACCGAGTTGTTTTGTTATAGGTGACTGTTATTTAAAAAAAATGTGTCCCAATTGAAAGGGTTAAGCAATCCATTATAGTCACAAATAATTGGTATAACAAAATTAAAGTTTAATTAGCTAGAGCAGAATAGCGTCTTTTGTGAATATGTATGCACGTTGGCATCAATATGGAACAAAAAGACCTCGGATAATAAATAGGTTAAGGTCAATCAAGGAATAATGCATTAAGAATACACCAGGAAACCGTCTGTGCTTTAAATTGTTGCAAATGGCCATAATCACAATAATTACATGCATTTGGAGACTGTAATGTTTGGTTCTTTCTCTCCAGCTTGCATGAGGGACAGTTTAAAAACGGAATGGTGGTGTGGATCGAGAGCTTTGTTTTAGAACTCTGCCCTTGCACCAAGATGCGACTGCGGATGGACAGTAAACAGGCAGGAAAGCTCAGCTGCGCGCATCCAAAATAAAACATTAATCTGCGATGTTAAAAATGCTAATGAGGCACAGTAGGACTAAATACAGTTGTTCCTATTGCTTAATAAGCAGAATAATTAGTTTTTTTTATTACTCGAGAAAAAGTCACGTACTACATCAATTTAATTAGATTTAAACCGAGGAAGCCGACCGTCCAATAGCGTGCGAATTTCACTTCAATTACAAAAGCGACCTCAGAGGACTCGGCGTTACTGCATAAACAACGCGTCTGAATATATAATCGATTGCTTGTATTCAAGAGTTGTTATTTTTTTTCATTAAAATTTAGCATGTGGGGTACATCAGGAGGCCTAAAGCTGGACACTTGACACGGCATTCGCATGATAACAACATAGCGTACTGATCCACCGCAGGCTGAAGGCCTTCCCATCGTGGAGATTGTTCGACCCTACTTCACCACTCTGGTCAATGCGGGATGTCATCGGTCGCCAATGTGAGCCGTGTCCGGTAATCGAACTCGGGTTTCCAGCTTCAGAGTGCAGTGCAACAATCACTGCACCAACCACTGCAACCAGAATTCGCATACTATGTTTCTCAGTAAGCAATTCTGCAAACCAGAGCCAGGATCCATGGATCACTCGGTGATGGAGGCATTGAGTGAGAAATCCACTTGCAGACCCATGCTGTGGAGAGCTTTCTTGAGGAAACAGTGGAGCCAGTGGATCTGTAACAGGTCACCTGCGCTGGGTTTGGGCATTCCCCTCTCACGTGCGAGGATTATTTTTCGGCTACCCCCTGATTGCTCTAAAAAAAATAAAAAAAATCATGCATCAGACAAATGGTCAAACGTCATAAGCAGAACTCTCCTCAATGTTGTTAGACCCATGAGGACTATCTGGTAATCACTATTCTTCCATGTCTTAGCCACATTTGACAGTTTTTATTGGAATGTTGCTGCGCCAAACTAGGCTGCTCACACAACCTGAACAGCGATATTGTTGTGACGACCCTCGGGCTGGTGCTCCTTACTCACTCACCATCATAGTGGTGGCCATTTACAAATACCTATCTTTCGATTTAAAGCTTTCGTGACTGCAAGGATTCATCTTCTTTGGTTCTTTCGGTAAAGTCACGTAGAATGAGAATAAAATAATAAATTGATAAAATGAAATTACACAATAATATTCTCACGACGTTTCGGCCACAACACAAGCGGCCTTCATCAGGTGAAGGGACGAGACTGTCTGGTATATGCTAATTCCTTTGTCAAGGCGCTTTGTTTCTTCTGACACAGCTTAAAGGTCGTGATCTGAACGTGGCTTTTTTCACTCCAGCGCCGTCCTACCAGACAGTCTCGTCCCTTCACCTGATGAAGGCCGCTTGTGTTGTGGCCGAAACGTCGTGAGAATATTATTGTGTTATTTTATTTTATCAATTTATTATTTTATTCTCATTCTACGTGACTTTACCGAAAGAACCAAAGAAGAAAAATACCTATCTTATCAGGCCGAGGGTAAAATTCCCTCTCATAGAACATATACATACGTGACTGGTAGAAATAAAACCTTTATATTGATAAATGTGTGACGTCTACACCCGTGTGTCATTCGTCAGGCCTATTTACCTGTTCTCAATCATAACCGTAATCCGACAGTACCAAGATGAGTGCCAATCAGTGCATCTGCTCCAAACCAACAGGGCTTTGAAACAGAACACAACCAGCTTGGCCGAGCAACGCTGAAGAGTCGAGGTCTGCGCGTTTCCCAATAAATGCGCGCACAACGAGCACGCGTGTACTTTAGCCGCCGTCGTGTTACTGAGCGAGCGCCTTCGTCTACCACGTTGCATTTGGCCATCTTAACCATTCAGCAAATTTGGTGGTTGACACCAAGGGGCCTAACTCAAAGCACCTGAACAAGGGCCGCAAATCGAATACGGAGATAAGACATTGGCATCGGAAATGTATTCGCCACGGAAGGATACTGCATCTGAACTGGACCCAAAGGGTGGACAATGTAGAAGTATGAAAAGGTTTGGCACGTAAAAGAAGACCTGATGAGGCAGGCAGTGATGAGAAGGAAACTGGCACTATTTGGACACATGTAGGATGGACAACACCAGGAAAATTAAAACTATGTTGTTGTTGTTGTTTGGGAAGCATGGAAGGAACCGGAAAGAGAGGAAGACCCAACAGAGAGTGGCTTGACGACGTCGACATAAAAGATTGGTGCCAGAGAGATGTGGCAACTACTTGAGCATATTGGCACAGGACAAAGGAAAGTGGAAACTAATGATGGAATGTGCAGTGGACACTGCACATTCCATCATTATCTGCCCGTGGATCGTGGGCATGATGATGATGAAACGTGTGTATTATGCTGGCTGTTTAAAAGTTAACGTTGCTGTGCAAGGAATTACATTTCCAGATTGTTTAAACACGTGCTTCTGGTATTCGTCTGCCGTTTTACAAACTGTTCGCTCACGCAAAGGGCAGACAGAAAATTAAAAAAAATCGTGCTTGTGTGTGCGATTTCTAATATAAGCAGTGCCATGCTGTACTCTAAAACTCCCACACACAGAGCCATCCATCTACCGATCCATTAGTAAAACCCATGCCTCACATTAATCTCTTTGTTACTTTTAACTATTCCGCAGTTGACAAAGGCTTTAAAATATAACATTAGGCAGACATTGCTGCCCTAATGCTCCAGCATCTGTACATATCACGAGTTCGTTCGTTCTCAGCGTAAGATTCAAGTCAAATAGCATTTTGCACAAGTGTGAGACTCCCAAGTTATAAGAAGGCGTCACAATGATGTAGTGCTGCGATGTGGTATCAATTTACTCGGAAAGCAATCCAAGCCTTGTGGGCAGCAGAGGTGATATTTAAAAAAATTATAGTTGCCAGACCATCTGCAAATTATGACTTATTGTGATGAGCGATCATCTTTTTTTATCCCAGCAGTAGCCATAGACAAGGTGCAAAGTTTGTAAACCTCAATGTGCAACTCTCACGCCACAGCAAGGCTACATTTACATTCCCTCAAATACGTGCAAAGGCAGATGCACTTATATGGCACGTGTGAAGGTCGCAATACAGAATTATAGTCACGTTCTAGCAGTCATTTGGTTTCCAGCAGTGGATTGAGCATGGCTGGTGATCATGCTGCGGATACAAATGTAGTCAGACAAGTTGAGTAAATCACTGTCTCCCAAAATGGAATTGTGTCTCTTTAAAATCTACATCGATGCTATGTAATGGTGATTTAAGTATTGTTTTACAGGAAAATTCTGATGACAGTATAACGATCACTTTTAACATGTGAATGAGAAGAACACATTTCTGTTCTCTATATCATTAACCTTGCAAAAAATAGTATTTGAAGAATCAGTTAGTCGAGTTAAAAAGGATTATAAAGCCAGTAAGTATCGGGGACAAAAAAAGCTTGCCTGAATTTATATTCACGAGTATGAATTTGATCTTGAAATATGGATGGCAGTAAAAGTCCAGACTTTAGATTTGTATCCATTTTGCAATGTTTCACAGACAGATCAATATAAGAACTCTATATGAGACTCAAAATGTGATCAATCCGAGATGGCTGCATAAATCACGGCCGAAATACGTGGAATTGGCATCATGGGCAGTGCTGTCGCACTATGCAGAGCACTCCAATTATATATGCGTTCAACTTTTGATATATACATATCAGGTCTACATTAGATCGATATTCCGTCACGTAACAAGCCCGTTGAGTGAAGCAGTGTGAATTAGTTAAGAAATATAGTGAAGGTCGCGTGTGTGTGTGTAGTTTCTATGCGTGCATTCGGGGAGCGGGTGATGCGGTGGTGGGTGCGATCACGTGAGTTCGATTCCCGACCCACAGCTCAACTCAGGGGCACATGAAGCCCCAAATGCTCGACTCTCCCTGATGATGACTGCCCGGCGCAGTCTATAAACTTCAACACTGGAGACGCAAAGGTGGCTACAAAGTGGCGTTGCTTACTTAAAGCAGTCGTGCAGAACCGTACAGAATGTTACTTGAAGCAAAGGTTGCCGACTTAAAATGAGACACATTCTTTCCCAACAAAACAAAAATTAATACATGTAGGCTTCCTTTTCACTCATCTATCTTATTCATGCGTCCCCTTTCATATTGTGCAAAAGCAGCAATTGCCCAAAATAATAAAAATAAAAACATCCACGAACACGAATGAGCAATTAATTAAATATCAGAAATAGAAAAAAGTGGAGAAAAATGGCAAAATATCCGTCGGGTTAGCAGACCTTAGCTTCAACGTGTAGAACCGCTGTACTCAATTGAAAACATATATATAAACAAAACGTCAATATTTAATTGTTACCCAATGCTCACAATGGGGAAGAAAGGCCCCATATGTGTCTGCGCACACCCTGACCTTATTGAGCCAGACCTTAGCAGGGTGAAACTGGTGTGTTGCATTCAACTTACATTGTCCGTGTTACAGAAAACGAACAAAAACGCGTCACGAGTATTGTGCAGTGAAACTGGACAGTCGGTTGCTCCTAATACAATTTCCTTTGGCCCTGTACGAACGTGACGATCAATAGTCACACTATTAAATTTATTCCATGGAAAAGAGTCATCTGAAAGCAGATGTCTTCATCTTACTCAGTGCTATATCCTACGTATGCTCCTCCGATTAGCAAGGTTGGCTACGTACGGCGCGAAAGAATTTCAACGTACATGCATGCATACACGCTTGAACGTGCTCTTCTTGATCTAAAAACCGCTCTTTTCAACACTCAAATGCTACAAAGGCGTGCTTCTTGAGGTCAATGGGTATTGGATGGACACTCAGTTAGTGTGGTTTCACTGCGGGGGGGGGGGGGGCTCTGGGTGCTTGGAGATCTCTTGAGTACTTTGTTTATACGCAGCCGCCAACCAAAGGGGGTAATGGCAGGACGAGTAAGTGTGGCCGCTGGCTTGACATCTTAATGACATCGGACATGCTCGTGGTTTGACAGATGCGTCTGCAAAGCCAACAATCAATTTACATAGGGGTAGGAGGGGGGGGGCATTGAGAATCATTTACTGTGACATATATTCCATAGTGAATCTTTTGTTTTGGCCTTTTTGCTATTACACGTTTTTGAATACATATCAATGATGTATATTTGCTTTTTTATAATGCCATTATCTACAACAATGTTTACAGTTACATTAACTAAAATATGACGATCGCTGTAACTAAGAAGAGTTTTCACAAAATACACGATCTATATTAAATGTTCATTGTTTATTCGTTTGGAGAACGTGAAACTGTTATGGTTAATAGTCCATTGTTGGATTTGATCAATATTATCTTGATTAACTTCACACAATTGCTGTTGACTTTATTCAAGTAAACTAAGAAAACAAGTATTGCAAACAAACCCAAGACAATTTTACACATCCAGTGATGCACAAAGTTTACACTTTTTGTATTGTGACTTTTATAAAATTAATTTCTAATCCCGTGTGTTCTTAGTAACTGTAACTAACCATTGTTTTGAAAGTTAATGCATTTCCAATAAATATAAAGCTGGCATTGGTACACCTTTAAAACAGCTCCGTAAATATTTGTCAAATGAAAAAAAGAAACAGCAAATTGCTGATGTGGCAAATGCACTTAATTCAGAATTAAAAGGGTTTTAGTTAAAATTCCGGTTGGTGCTTTGCTCACCAATCATCCCTCTGAGGTCACTGACATAGTACCAGTTTGTTTAAATACAACAGTGGCTGCCTAATAGAGAGAATAGTCCAATCACAGGGCCACCAATGGAGATTTGCTCATTTGAGAAGGGAGACGTTTTGACTGTGGCGAAGAAGGATACCACGTGTCAACAGAAACACATAAAAAATATTGTTATCGGTAGAGTCTAGTGAGCCAAATAAAATACAGTGACAAAGGCTGTCTTTGAATCTTGCCAGATTACAGAAAACAACAATTTAAAGCTTTACATTATCATATACACCACGGAGTGGAGTGGTGAGGTGGTCTATAATGGCCTGCACTATGAACCCTGCTACCTGAGTTTGATTCCCGGCCACAGCAAACATGAGTGGCGGGTGATATCTGAACTGATCCTGGGCATCCCATTCACCAACCTGCACACACCATTGTGGTGAAGTATGGTCAAATGACCCCCCCATGGCCGACTGTAATCCAGCAGTGGATTGACAACAAGCTATATATTATATTATATTATTATTGATTATTCTAATAATCATAAAATATAACAAACCATATAAATCCTGTATGCAGAAAGGCACATTCGACTTAAAAACATTTTCACCACACGGCGAAGATGAAATCGGCTGTAATTTCTAAACGCGCTGTGTATATACGCGTGGCGTGTATCTAATATAGCAAGCTGAACTGTGATGACCTGAAGATGGCATCAAAGGGGTTAGATGTCAGGTAAGCCCCAAAGGAGCCTGGCGGCCATTTTGTCCCATATCACATCCATCTTCATGATAAAATCGCCCCCAAGGTCAGCCTGCACCCCCATTTCACAGGTGAAAGACGTCACCAGCTGAGCATATAGGCGCGATGTAAATCTATTCCATGTTTAATTATTACAAGGTTGTAAATCTTTCTTAATATTTTTTTTCGAGTGTGAAAAAAAATCAATATTTATTGAAAACATATTGGCTTTTGACAGCAGCAGTATACAACTTGTTCCAATATAATTTGAGAATATACGGGTTGGTTTCATTTAGTTTTTTTATTAAGTTAACTTTTTTTTACATTTAGTATATAGTGTGTTGTCAAATCCCCAAGCACATTAATATAATCTCTTTTACACGTATAAAATCTGGTATGTGATGACAAGTTTCTGAAATAATAATAACGCAATTATAATTCACAGAATGATATTCGAAAGTTATATTTTTTCTTTTTATTATTATGATATATTGCATTTGATGCAAACAGCCATTCCACAAATTAAATGAAATATTGCACTCCTCATAGACGCTACAGGGGTACCAATTAATATTCTGAAATATAAAAGAAGCGCTTGCCCCCATATTTTAACAAACGGATCAAACATTTTGGGGAGCCACTTTGTACCCCACTGTGCACAAACGGCCGTGCTATCAGAGAGAGAGAGAGAGATAAAGAGTGGGAACACACGCCGGATCACAGTAATAAGCTTAACCGAGTCACCAAATATTCCTTGATTAAATAGGCATAAATTTACTTGAGACAGTCTTTCTCCTTTACAAAACGATCGGATAAATTTTGCAACACTGCAGCTTAAGATGTTGTGAACCTAAAACCGCAGTTGGTGTAAAAAAATTAACAAAAACATGATGGCTATGTGTTGGTTGTGTGCTTTGTCAATGACATACGTTTCAATTAAACTTTGTCACTGGTGTAAGCAGGGGCCACATGTCTACTGCAGTATAAACTTCAATTTTAGTCTTTCACAGATCATATTTGTTAAAACTGTTGGTGTCAGGAAACGAGTCTTAATCATATGTGCATCAGCCGCGGTGCCCAATCACCATGGCACTTCTTTGCATGATTCTGCTCCGGGCGTCCATATTTTAGAGCAGCGATGTAGTTACAGAACCCCAGCTGGGAACTGTGGGATGGCTTGTCTGAAATTAATGGGAAGCGCGTGATTTGTAGAGTAGCCCACAAACCATTTCCCTCAAGTTTCAGGTAATTTACAGCAATGCATTTGGGTAGTTGTAATAAAAAAAAAATTCAATAACGGTTAAAGAAGCACTTTTCTTAAGGGCTTTGAATTCCTGAAGGCAAGCCACAGCCAACAATGATACTGACAAATCGGAGATGACATGAAAGTTACTATTGATCTTTAAAGTATTTTATATATCTTCCCATTTGAAGCACAGCACTTTTTTCACACACAATTCCTACTTCAGGCAAGCTTATACATGTACATGGTAGGAAATGGCATGCTCTTTCTTTTAAAAAACATTTCTAGACATAAATATCATCACCATTATCTATACGCTTTACCGAAAGACCCAAATAATATTATCTATACGATCACTATTTTGCATCATAAAATGAGCATTGTAACGATGTGAAATATAGCTAAGGTACTACCAAGGCTATCATGACTTTATTAGTGCATAAGAGCTTGACAACCTATTAGGACTGGGGGCTCTGCACACATTATTCATCATGAGGGTTGTTTCATCATACTTCACCCTTCTGGTAAATGCGGATTGTTGCAAGGCATTTCCCAGGAGCAGTTCAGATACTCCTCGCCACTAGTGTTAGCTATGGCTGGGAATTGAACTCGGCTTCCCAGGTTGGCAGTTCAGTACACAACCCCACTGCTGCCACTCCTGTAAACTTGGATTGACGTCTTGGCCACGTACTCTCAGTGGTATCTGAATCTGTCCTGCTTCTCCAATAAGTCAACGTAGCCTTTTATAAATACCTGATGCAGCGTGTGACATCAATGCTGGTGAGACAAAGGCTGCTGGGCATGGTTCTGGCCACACCACCCTACTGCGTGCTGTGGTGGCCTTTACACAAGTGCTTATACCACTTGTGCCCAGTGCCTATAAGCCTTTCCCACCTGATGACGGACGCTTGTGTTGCGCCCGAAACGTCGTAATTTATTTTACTTTATACCTACGTGACTTTACCGAAAGAACCAAAGAGTATGGATTCCTGCAGTCACGAAAGCTTCAAATCAAGATTGGGCGATTATTGTTGAATCTTTGTCATCGTGTGTATATGTTCGTGTAATTATATTGTAGAAACAAATAAGGAGTCCTAGAAAGAATAGATGTGGATAAAGAATGCAAGCTATTATGTCAGGTCAAGTACAGGAACCTGCAATATTACAGACATGTGAATCGGATGGTGATGGACGGAAAAAACTCGGAGGTGATTGGGGAAAAAGAAGACCACGATCTGAGTGGACGCCAAACACCAGATAGATGGAAGCCATCTCGTTTGCAAAAACGCAGCGACAAAAGACAGAAATGGAGAGACAGTGCGAGGAGATATTGGTGAAGGAAAAACTCACCACTCCAATGGGCCAACAGGCCAAGGGAGCATTAGAAGGACAACAACCTATATAAGGTGTGTATTGGTTGTTGTTGATTTTGGTTCCATTATTGGTCACATGCATTCATGGCAACCAGTATCTGAACCAGGCCTAGGCCTACCCTAGGAATTGAAATCACCTCAAAATGAGTATTCGATCCGATGAGACCAGCTCTTTTCACGAAACAAAGCCCACTGTGCCGTGCTGGATAGAATGAGAATCTTTATTTAGACTTGAGGAGTCCGGTGAGGTATGAAGCTATTTTTCACAGATGTCCAGCACTTACCCCAGCAGTCAACACGTTATGAAAGATTACAGTAAATACACAGCAACTACCAGTCTTGAAATACATTATTTTGTTTGCCGACACGTTGTCCTAAAAATGTTTTCATCTTTGAACCACCTCTATATGAAGAGACAACAATTACGTCAATTTACGTGTGTGTTATTTATGTATTTAAGTAATATTAATACATTGCATGTATTTCCTTTTTTAATTAAGAAAATATTATTAGTTGCCAGAAAAAAAACTGCTTATGTTTGTTTTCTTTATTCATGAATTAACCTTGCATTTTATGGGATTGGTGATGGTACAAACTTATGTTGAAACTTTAATTTAAATAGACTGACATATAAGTGCCTTTTTATTATTTAACAAAATGAGCTATGAAATTATAAAAATGTCCACTGGATGCATGTTATTACATCATAGTTGCCACATTTCAACGACGTTATAGCATAATAACATATATAGGTACTGTACAAGAGGCGTTTAAAGCTGAATTCCAGCATTAAGAGGAACATTTTCCCCATACCACATCACATTCCAGTCACCTGCAGCAATCGGATATTTCCCTGACAGTCACCCATTCAAGCGATAAACAGACTTGACGCCGTAAGGCGTGTGCGAAATTTGAGATCTGATAAGGTTAGGCTGCAGGGTGGCATGGCAATGGGCTGATTGGATGGAGGGAATGCATCAGCACCCTGAATTGTATTGATTGCCTGACCCCCATTTGTTGAAAATTGGCTCTCAAATGTAGCAGTCATATTGGCTGTTTCTCTCAAACTGCAGCATTGATGACTTGCAGAGGAAGCTAAGCCACTGAAAATCCCCATTTGGCAAAACTGCAACAGCACGTAACATTGTTTTTTGTAAAAAAAAAAAAAACCCTGCCTTAAAAGCAAAAACAAAGACACACATCCACTGGTCTCTCAGGAAGAAGACAAATGGGGAATTGTCTTGGCCTGTGTTTGTCTTTGCCTGCCCATACCGAGGGATGAATGGTTTTCTCTTGGGGCTGAAAAAACATGCAAGTGCCGGATGATTAATAAGACCTCAGTAAGATTAGTGGGGCAGAGGTGTAATGAATTGGGCAGAAGACCTCTCTGTGAATGAAGGAGTGCTGTACTCCAGCAGTGGAAGATAGATGCTGTCCACAGGCATCAACATTTATCTCTTTGTTCCCTACCGACCACAAGTGAATCCACAAACACCACACTTATCTCACGTCAAGACTGCTGAGAGTCTGAGAATAATGTAGGCGAGGGAAAGGATGGGGAAACAGCCTACTGCAGAGCATTAAACCTTATTTTAGTTTCCACTCAAAAAGTAATTGATTTTTCACAGATAGAGTACACATATATGAGATGTGCAAACACAGTAAAATAGAGAGGTGTACAGAAATAAGCCTGATTCTTGCAACTATGACACAATTTTGCTTCATTTGTATAATTGAAATTACGATTTACTTCCATTGATATTGAGTAAAAGTACGTCCATCAATATATAATTTAGCCAAGTAGTGCTATGGCAAGGTGCCCAATGCACATCTGAATGGCTGTGAGTTCAAGTCCTAATCTAAGGTCAACTTAACACATCCCCACCACTCAATTGATGCAGAGAAACGCTTTGACTTTTAAATGTAACCAATGCGGTAGAGTATACGATGTTTTATGTTGGCGTGTAAATAGCTGGAGTAATAGATTACAATGTGAATCACAGCAGGCCACGCATTCAGAATGGAAAGCTGTGCTTTTAAATTACAGCCATGGGAAATGCAATACTATTTTGGAGCCCTTGTCAATCCACTGCTGGATGAAGGTTTCTCCGATGCAGGCATTATCATTTGACTTACTTCACCACGCTTGTCAGTGTCGGTTGGTACCGTGTTGGGGGTGGGAAGCGGGTTGCGAAGAGAAACCCCTCAGATATTGCTCGCCACTGACGTTAGCCGTGCCAGAGAATTTGAACGCAGGTTGACAGAACTCAGAGCACGGTGCGCTAGACCACTACACCGCGACTTCGCCTCGGTGATACATTTCCCTAGCCCACAAATCAGTAGTCAACTACCTAGACAGGCGAGGGTGGCGTGACACTCCTATGACCACATCACCCTAAATGTACCCGATCTTGTCAGACCTTGGAAGATAAGCAACAGTGAGGCTGGGCAATGCCAGGAAGATGACCACCGGGCAGAAACAGGGTTGTTATAGGTCGCGCAGAGGCTTCGTGGTGTGCAACAAAGGAGAGTGTAGTAAACAATCCATTGTTGTACTATACTTCTATCCTCCCACGTCTATACCTCCCCGCCTTCACCGCCTGTCATTGACCCGCGTGGTGAAGTATGGTCAAATGTATGTGTGTATGTTGAGCTTCTTTCTCACCGTACGTAGCCAACCGTGCTAATCTGAGGTGCGGGAAATTACCCCCACGGTATGGGGAGGCCCTCATCCAGCAGTGGAATGAGAGAGGGCTGCACATGTATGTGCAGCGTCGGCAGATCGCTGCGCTCGATTGTTTGAGGTTTATTTGTTTTCACCAGGTGAGAACTCAGGGTACCAGGGCTATCGTCTCATTTGCAAGAGCGACCCTGGGATCGCATTGCACACAGTTGCATTAACAAGAATGATACCGTTACAACACAACCCATATGTTGCCATGATTAATCGTGTAAATGCAACGTCGGTGCCCGGCAGAAAACGAGACTTACTTTGATTCGTGGCTTTGTCCGCCATAGCGTACAGCCATATATTCAGACAATTTCTTGCATTTAAAATTTCCCCGTGCCGGTGGGATTCATTTAAGCTCTAGTTTAGATTATTTATTGCGACCTCACAAGGCCTGCAATAACAGGGCTTAGCGTGTTTAAATTCTGGCCTCCTGGTGAGAAAGCTGGCTCTAATAACATTTCAAGCCAGTGAATAAATCAGAGTAATAAATTCCAGCGGTGGATACGACTAAGGGTTTGGTGTAGGTTATATGAGGATTACATTATAGCCTGTGAAAACATTGATACTTTGTTTTAATACGAATAAACAACAATGAATACATTGTAATGTGTGAGATTAAGGGCATCATCAAAACAGCACAGGGTACTTTTAAGCATTAAACAGCTCATGCACACCACACTGCATTAACCCCAACATATTGTCTCGGTTTTTGCCTTGGTGCTTATTGTCTTAAGCCGAATAAAATCAATGTAGTTATCACAGTATATGTTTTAAAAAAAAGCCACAACGTAACAGCGAAACGTCGTACTCAAATTTTAAATGATGTTGATTCACTCTTCAACACACCGGTGGGCTAAAGTAGTGAACTATTTGTCCTTTGTAAACGTGACACATGTTTTACTGTTCGACCGTGTCGGGTGGTGGAGGGTTACGACACATTTATAAATAACGCGATCTAACCCAAAAACCTGTATTATGCACAACGTAACTTCAATCCTGCACAAGGATACATTCAATATGCACGTGATCTATGCTTTAGCTTTTAAATGATTTGTTTGTTGAGATGTACTTCATCAAGATTCACCACTGCTCAAGGTTCTCCCCTGCTGTGTGTTTGATATGGAGCAATAAACTAATATATTTAAAATATACATTCCTTCTTATTACAAGTTCAAAAGTAGATTAGTTTCAGAACTAATTATAACCCTGTCAACATATGTTAGCATATGTACAACCGTGCTAGCGGTGGTAGCAGTCTGCAGCACGAGAACTGATTATATAGCACGTGCTTTTGATACTCTGCCCACTTTAACATGGCACACAATCAAAGCTGCACATTCAACCACCGTTAAGTATCCCTTCTTAAAGGGACGATGGCCAGGAATAGACGGAACACTTTAATCTTTCGTGATCTCGTGAAACTATGAAGAATGCAGATTCACAACATCTTAGAGCTTCACAGATATACTTAAAATATATATATATTTGTTATATATATTTTTATAGTATTTTTTCAAGGACCCAGAAAAGAGGAACAACAGACAATGGAACTTTGTAACAAACCCAAAGAGAAACACCCTCAAAATTAGGGACCAACCAGGGGGCATCTGGGCTTCCTGCCCCACAACAGTGGGGGAAACGATCGGGCAGCAGTTCGGTTCCATAGCGTCCACACCAATCGCAGAGACCGCTGTCTTGGGAAATCTTTAAGTCTTCTCGGAACGTTACACATTAAGAGTCCCGGTGTTCGTCATTTACACGTGCTTCTTCCCCTCTGCTGGCATTCTGAGAAATTCTCCTTCCCATGATATGTCGCGGGTCTTTGTTGGGCACCTTGCCACAGCACCCATAATTGTGGAATGCTTCCGATGTTGACAGCCAGCCGAGTCGCCGTTGAAAAAGAGCTGCTTAGCACTACGGTCTTCACTCGGGACGTAGGCTTTTTTATTCTGATTCTAAGCGCAGTGCTCTAACCATTGCGCCACCGCTCCCCCGCAAAGACCATTCAGCCGACGTGAAAATGTCACGCATGTTGGAACCAGCAATAGGTTTTAGGTTAGCATGAGTCCCAGCGGGACGATAAAAAGCGCCAAAAAGTTATTCTTCTAGGCTTGAGAGAAGAGGAAATCTCTAATTATACACTTCTGCTCGTGTTTTTTTTTATTTTTCTCACAGACATCCTCACATTGTTGCACATACTGGCATCATTGTTTGGCTTATGCGCAT
The DNA here is from genome assembly GCF_048934315.1 of Petromyzon marinus. Classification (NCBI taxonomy): domain Eukaryota; kingdom Metazoa; phylum Chordata; class Hyperoartia; order Petromyzontiformes; family Petromyzontidae; genus Petromyzon; species Petromyzon marinus. The sequence goes on along the minus strand of NC_133679.1, from coordinate 3,563,765 downwards.
ACAACAACAAACAATGCTCGTTGTTAAATGTACCCAGGTCACCCTTTCCTAGGTAATGAAAGTTACCAATACTGACTGACATAAACGAGTCAAATGTTCTCTATTTTCTGTATAAACTGTTGGAGGAAACACTGTTAATGAGCTCATATTCGAGCTGGAACAGAACGTCAAAGGTGTTGGCATGGCCTGCATCACTCCTGCCTATTTTTAATCAGTCTAATGTTGATATTGACAATACTCTAGTGTTACTCATGTATAGGCTGACTTTACCCTGGGGGGTATCACAGGACGATTCATAACTAAGGTGTAATGTACTCTGTCTGGAATAGAACCACTCGATTTATACAGCAAGATGCTATCCACCGTATGACCAGTCCTACTTTTTTATTGTTAAAATACAAAAGCTCACGGAGAATGCACGTGTGTTTTATCTGTGCGCAAATGCCTCCGTCTGATGTATGGAACTTGCGCCTGTATTCACAAGGTGTCTACCAAGAACCAAAGCACAGTGAATGTTTGTCGAACTGCGCTTTGAACCCCGCAGCCTGAGTTTGATTCCTAGCCATGGGTAGTGACGTTAGCGTTGTGTGAAATCTAAATTGGTCCTGGGTCTCTGCCTGCACTCACCTGTACTGACCACTGTGACTGGCATGTGCTTCCATCTAGCTAGTGAATTGACACAGCGCTGTATATTATTATTATTATATATGGTGTGATAAAGTGTAATTATTAGCACACTGGACTTATAATCCAGAGGTCGCCGGTTCTATTTAAACCCCCGGCACAACGGTTGAGGTGATGGTGAAGGTTTCCTAACCCCCCCCCCCCCACTTCCCTCTGTCCACCGTGCAGAATAATTCGGCACACCACACAGTTTGTCGATCGGCAAGATGCACGTGGTGGGGTAAAGCGTGGGCACTCCCAGCTCTTGATAAATGTCCGTGCCAGCGTGGGAGACGAAGCCAAATGCCCTCTCAGAGGGGCTCTCTCGACCTCGCTCTCGCCAAGGCCCTTTCCACCAGCAGTGGCGTGAACAAACAATTCAGGGTTGCACCTCTTATTATTATTATTACCTTCTGTGGGATCTGAACATCATGATCAGAATATGTATTTATACTGGAGGAATCCGATGGGATATGACGATCTATTTCACAGATGTCCATTAGGGGCGGGTACGAACGTTACGACAACAAACAAATGACCCATAAACAAACAAATAACACAACACCATCTCCATCCTAGCAGGCGAAGCCCACTGAGGTATTATGAATCCAGGGAATACAAGGCAATGAATTGACGAGTGTGCTACTTCAGAAGCCCTTGTGGATGCTTGCCAATGTTGGGGGGCACCTGTTGAAAACGGCGAATCGACATTTTCCCCTCATCAAATGAACATCTTACCGTCACCACGAATTAACCACGCACACCGAGATCAGTGCAAAGATGCATCCGTAGCTGATGGTTTTTTGCATTTTCCAGACCAGAGCAAGGCGACCAGCTGGTTATAAAATCATTGCAAGCCTGTGCCATTCGCCCACCAATTCAATATAAATGTGTACAATGGCTTGAAGCTGAACTTTACCGTTCCAAAGGTCTTATACCTCTCACTCATATAACGCTTGGACGCGTGAAGCCAAGGTGCTGAAGGTTTCAAAAATCACTCGCTGCACGCAGACGCTAAGTTTAAAAAAAAAAAATTTAAATAAGAAATGGTCTTCATTCGATATTTCAATCTTCGGGTAGTACTTACAATGTGCCGTCACATTCTTGAAAGGAAAGGAATGGGTTCGAATAATGGTGACGTATAACATCGCGTTACAGTTGTCTCATTATTAATGCCACAATCCCCAGAGGCAGTATTTTGAATTTGGGCCCCCTACGCACCGAGAACGACTGATGGGACCCCCAGCCAGAAAATATAATACATATTTCTGCTTCAATGACTTCAGAAATGAAAAATTGGCAAATGAACCGTCTATGGATATCAGTGATGGACCCAATCACAGTCAAAGTGATTCTCTTAAGCTACCGATATTTGCTCTGAGTTAAAAAAAAATTACCCATCCAGTCGCTGCCGTCTCGACACTGCCATTTCCCCGAAATTAGCATCAGTCCACAAAAATGTTCTAAACCAATTCAGGTACAGCTGCTAATAATAATCGGCCTCCCCCTTGATCAATACGCACCGACCATGGACCGGTGATGGATTGGGAATGCCTTCATCCAGCAGCGGATTGACTACGGGTTGTAAGCCATTTTCCTACTTGTCGTTATCATATACACGCATCGCTTACTGAACCACTCCAGCGTTACTCCCAAACGAGACAACGCAACGCGGCGGTGGCAGGCACCGCCACGGAACATAACGTGCCACTCGACTGGGGAGACAACCGGACGGAGAGACTCGGCCACTTTGGCCCAGAAGGGTCCAGGAGGGTGTTCGTGGCATTTGTTATTAGCCCGAGATTGCACTCTCTATGACAACGGTTTTTGAAGGCGCGGTTGCATGAAATGTCTTCTTCGCCAAGAACTGCGAGAGGCACCTGAGACCACGTGGAGAAGAGGGGAAAAAAAAACATTTCCATCCAAATACGCTCATGACCACACGCGCTTATGCCTTGCTTCCTCCGTGATGGATTTCACGGCATACGGTCACGGGACCGAAACAAATGTATTACGGTTGCCAGGAGTGACCAGTGAAGCCAGCAACGCAATCAAGGCAGCTCGTCTTGATAAATGCGTCGTAGATCAAGTCCATATTCCTGCAACAGAGGAACTCTTCATCATTCGTCCGTCTTGCCGGCTTTGTTTGTCATGGGGAAAGCGACGAGTGAGGTTGAGGATTAGAATGTGAAGATGCGTGGTAAAAGTTAGAAGGGCATCTGCATTTATCTTACTGGAGCATGTCATACTGCAGTTGTTTGCAGTTTGATTGCTTTTTCAGGCCTGAGGAGTCGTTCTATGGATGCCATCGGGAATCTCTGAGATATGAAAAAGCTTTATTTTACGAAATTCATTTTATACTTTGGCACCAAAAGTTATCTGACATTTCTCGGATAATTGGGTTTTGTTTTTGAAATATTCTCAGTCCTTTCCTTTCCATTATACGTCTGCCGATGTCATGGGCGGCCGTGCATTCTTCTGCATTTTTGTTGTTTCTCGCTACACACAAACTGGTTGTGATAATGGTTTAACAATAACGTGCAGCTCTTTGAACATTAAGCCACTGAAGGTAGCACTTGCAAACTACCATCAGCCTGCGCTCCTTGGCGCCACGGAGGGAAGATGTGAATTTACCCGTGAATAAACCACTTCGTTATGGCCAGGTCGCTTCTGAAAAAAAGCTCTTTTCCTCAGTGGGCCTTACCTGGTCAAAAAAAATATATGTAAGTTTAACATAATGTTTACCGCAAGCTACGAGCCCAGTGGCGGTGCGTGCCCTTTGGGAGCCCAGAGCAAAACATATATTGGCACATCCTCTTTTCAAGTTATAGAAACAGGGCAATGTGGCGAGGTGAGAGAAATGTGCACAAAATACAGATGAGGTACAGATGAGACAGAAATCTTCTGAAGTGAGAGAAATGTAGACAAAACAGATACGGTGAGATGAGATGCAGATGAGATGGCGATGAGGGAGATAAATTTGATGTTTTTTTACGTTTTATAATTGCCTGTTTATGCCAAGTTAAAATCAGAATTTGAGCCATTGGACGAAATAATGTTTTCATGAATATGGGGGGGGGGGTCTCTTCCTTCAGCTGCCTAGGGCCCTAAGACTTTGCTCTGTGAGTTTATGCCAAGCAAGGCCACTGCACGAGCCAACACCAAAGAGGCTGGCGCTCGAGTGCCGTGCTCCAGCAGATTTCGTGTCAAGGACTGAACTCGATTACAATTCTCGTCTTCCCTCGAGTCAATCCCATCCTCTATTATGAACGTGATGAATGGGACTCAGCGCTAAACTCAGCGGCTGCTTAAACAAAATGCAATCGCGGGATACGTACAACACTTAAAGAACTGCAAGCGTTGCAATAAAACACAGTAGATGAATATCAACTAGAATGGCTTCTTCATATTGTGTTTGCTTCAAGTATTTTATTAGGGTGTTCACTGTTCGCGTCTAATAGGACACGGTCCCGTGGTTCAGATTATGACCCAAATCCAATTGTTTATTATTATTATGATTACTCTTGTTTATCCACGAAAGCCTCAGTGCGTTTCACGACTCTTTTTCACCAAATAAAACCGTTCGTTCGTTCGTTTCTCAGTCCGAATTCCTCGTGAGGGTCACGGTGGCAGCGCGTTGAGTAGTGGCGGTCCAGACCTCCCCTTTCCCTGGCCACAGACTCCAGCAATACTACAATATATAATACTATACACTACTGCACACTACTATACATTACTACACTATACATGAATATACACTACACTACTATACACTATTACACTATACACTACTACACTATACATTAATACACTATACACTACTACACTATACACTACTACACTATACACTACTACACTATACACTACTACACTATACACAACTACACTATATACTGCTACACTATACACTACTACACTATACACTACTACACTATACACAACTACACTATACACTACTACACTAAACACAACTACACTATATACTGCTACACTATACACTACTACACTATACACTACACTATACATTACTACACTATACACTACTACACTATACACAACTACACTATACACTACTACACTATACACAACTACACTATACACTACACTATACACTACTACACTATACACTACTACACTATACACTAATACACTATACACTACTACACTATACACTACTACACTATACACTACTACACTATACACTACTACACTATACACTACTACACTATACACAACTACACTATACACTACACTATACACTACTACACTAAACACAACTACACTATACACAACTACACTATACACTACACTATACACTACTACACTATACATTACTACACTATACACTAATACACTATACATTATTACACTATACACTACTACACTATACATGACTACACTATACACTACTACACTATACATTACTACACTGTACACTACTACACTATACACTACTACACTATACACTACACTATACACTACTACACTATACACTACTACACTATACACTAATACACTATACACTACTACACTATACATTACTACACTATACACTACTACACTATACACTACTACACTATACACTACTACACACTATACACTACACGGCTATACACCGACTCGAGCTCTTCCTGAGGAATTCCCAGGCGCTCCCAGGGCCAGCCGAGCGACGTTGTCCAGCCAACGTGGTCCTGGGCCGGACCACGGGGTCTTAGCCCAGTGGGGCGTGCTGCCCGGTAAATCATATTGTTATTATTGTTATTATGAGGACGATCACACATCAGTTTAACACGTAGGCTTTCGCGACCACTATCATCCATAATTTAGTTTTTTTGTTCGATTGCGTTAAACCCGCTACCACCTGACCCAGCCAATTCGTAAGGTTTCTCACGTAAACAAAACATGCCAATTCGTTACTAGTGCAGCACACCGGTGTGTTGGAGAGCAAAGTTCTCAGATTGTAAATGTTGTGGATTTGCTCTCCAACACACTGGTGTGCTGTACTGGTCACGAATTTATATTTACGCCATCTAACCCCCAAAAAAACATTATACATGATTACACTTGTTTATCCAGGAAAGCCTCACTGAGTTTCACGACTCTTTTTTTTCTGAACTAACGCGATCCGACGAAAAATGTTGCAGATTTTATGGCTTGATCCAGACCAGTCGATCGGATTCAGAAAATGACAAATGTGTACCGAGTCTCAAGCAGTTATTGCACCTGCACCACTAACATCAAGAAGCACACCACTGTTAATTCTAAACATTCACATTACTAAGATTCCAGAGGTTCGCACCACGGCAGTTTTTATTGACTCACATACGCTGCCAATTCCGTAGGTTCTGGCCGCTGTGATTCTAAATGTTCGCACTGATATGGATGATGCACATTCATAAAACTGTCAAACACATACATTCATCCTCCTGTAGGTAATATATATTCATTTAAATATTCACACTAATGTTGATTTTATAGATTCAGTTCCGTTATGTTTTTTTTTCTAATAAAAACTTTTATCTGATTTACCGATCACAACGTAAGGCGATATTGATCGAGTTATAATCCATTCCATGTTTGATCAGATTACCAATCTTTTTTTAGGGGGAAAATTTATATTCTCAACTAAATTGATGGTGCATCCCTATATCTTATTTAAGCAGTCTATGACATTTTAATGGATTTTATCATGTGGATCCAAACACATTATGCTTTATTGAGTCCAACCTTGTATTTAATTAAAGGATAATTGCGAGCTTGTGTAAGGGGCAGGTTTTTACTTAAGTCGGGAACACTAATGATTTAAACAAAGAAATAATAGGCTTAGACACGGCTTTCTGCAACGTTTTCCAGCATACGCTTCTTATGAAAAAAAAACAGCTTACGGCTGAATCGTTTCTTACCAGCGTAAACACAACCAAACCACATCGATCAACCAAACGTGCGTTCGTCATTTCGAAGGATTTAACGAGCACGAATGGCATCACGCTCCGAACCGCCACGACGAGAGGGTGGCACACGCGGACGGCGTAAGACGGGCGACGTTTCGAGAGGGACTCTCAGCAGGGGACCGCACTCAGACGGACGGAACGTGCTCGAGACTCGTCCCCCTCGGGGCTCAGCGGAGGAGCGAGCGGCTCGCAGAACGGAGCGGCCGTGAGTTCAAATCCCCGTTGTTCTGCGGTCGCCACGGTGGCGAGGAGATGTTAACGACCTCGCCTGGTGTACAGGAGGTCGCGTTGGCTCGATCCCGACGCTGACGCCTGTTGTATATTTGGAGTTTGCGTGTCTGTCTGTCTCTCTCTCTCTCTCTGTGGTCGCGTGGATTTTTAACTGGATGGTTTTTTCCCTCCACGTAATTTGTGATGGCCAGGTCGTTTCTGAAATACAACTACAGAGCTCATTGGGCCTTACCTGCTAAAATAAAAAATAAAATAAAAACCTGCTTTCCCCCTCCCCCACCCTACCAATGATTGAGGAATTTCCACCACTGGATCTACAGGGCTATAAACGTGCGTATGTACGGTGAACTTCATTCACACCTTACACACCTAGGTAACTGCGCTAATCGGAGGTGCGGAATGAGGTAAAGGTGGAGCCCTAAAATTCCCGCAGCTCGGCGAAAGAGCCTGCAATAGAGGAAGCTCGAGAGAGCCGACCTCTAAAAAAATATTTGGCCTACTCTTCCAATGCTGGACAGGTGTCTCCGAAAGAGACGGGGAGCACCAACATTTAACACCATCACAAACGTGACCTGCCGACCGACTTACTGTGGTGCACGCTGCTCCGTAGGCAGAGGCAGGAAATATTTGGAAAATAAAACTTGACAATTGTTTCAACTGCTGTGCCGGAAGAGCGAAATGGTGACCTCTGGATTGCCAGTCCCGTGTCCATCACACCATGGCCACGAGGCACCATGGCTGTATCACACCATGGCTGTATCACACCATGGCTGTATCACACCATGGCCACGAGGCACCATGGCTGTATCACACCATTGCTCTATCACACCATGGCTGTATCACACCATGGCTGTATCACACCATGGCCACGAGGCACCATGGCTGTATCACACCATGGCTGTATCACACCATGGCCACGAGGCACCATTGCTGTATCACACCATTGCTGTATCACACCATGGCTGTATCACGCCATTGCTGTATCACACCATGGCTGTATTACACCATGGCTGTATCACACCATGGCCACGAGGCACCATGGCTGTATCACACCATTGCTGTATCACACCATTGCTGTATCACACCATGGCCACGAGGCACCATGGTTGTATCACACCATGGTTGTATCACACCATGGCTGTATCACACCATGGTTGTATCACACCATGGCCACGAGGCACCATGGCTCCATCACACCATGGCCACGAGGCACCATTGCTGTATTACACCATGGCTGTATCACACCATGGCCACGAGGCACCATGGCTGTATCACACCATTGCTGTATCACACCATGGCTGTATCACACCATGGCTGTATCACATCATGGCCACGAGGCACCATGGCTGTATCACACCATTGCTGTATCACACCATGGCCACGAGGCACCATGGTTGTATCACACCATGGTTGTATCACAACATGGCCATGAGGCACCATGGCCACGAGGCTCCTGGCTGTATCACACCATGGCTGTATCACACCATGGCTGTATCACACCATGGCTTTATCACACCATGGCTGTATCACACCATGGCCACGAGGCACCATGGCCACGAGGCTCCTGGCTGTATCACACCATGGCTGTATCACACCATGGCTTTATCACACCATGGCTGTATCACACCATGGCCACGAGGCACCATGGCCACGAGGCTCCTGGCTGTATCACACCATGGCTGTATCACACCATGGCTGTATCACACCATGGCCACGAGGCACCATGGCTCCATCACACCATGGCTGTATCACAACATGGCCATGAGGCACCATGGCCACGAGGCTCCTGGCTGTATCACACCATGGCTGTATCACACCATGGCTGTATCACACCATGGCTGTATCACACCATGGCCACGAGGCACCATGGCGACGAGGCTCCTGGCTGTATCACACCAAAATGTATGTTTTTATACGTAAATAGAAACCAGCATGTACAAGTGTGCAGGTAACATAAGTTTATGCATGGATACGCACACTTTATGTTTATGGGAAAACAATTCAAACCCCCTGGGAGAAAATAAGATCTTCCTTGGATAGCAGATAGGGGAATACATTACAATGTGTGCTTGCCTCCAAATAAATAACATGAACAGCTGATATGCCATACTTGATGAAGTGCAGTTGTAAAGTTCAAAAGTAAACTACAAAGCAATATATTCTATCTGCCACAGCAAGTGTTCTATGAAGGTTATTCAGATACTACACAAACGTAACTTGCAGCGTACCGTATACAAAAAAAACATGTGTATTAGCTTTATAAAAAAAAAGGAAGCATCTTTCAGATTAGAGATAAGACACATGAAAAAACATGCAGGCCAGACGTTAGCTACTGTGCTCTGTGAAAAAGGTGGACCATGTGTGTGTGTGTTCCTCTCTCACCATTGAGACGTGTCTTGATACTGAACAAGCACCAAACAAAGCACAAACAGCAGCACGTAGCCGCAATGGAAAGACGTTGTTTAAGTGTTCCCGTATCAGGCGTTGCAATTTTAGGCCAGCCATAAAAAAACACCGTCTTGATTCTCCTGCCGCACAATGAAATGAGTTTTGTTTTTTGGCGTTTCCGAGGAGGATATCTTTCGTGTTGCTTCGTGTGTTTTTTTTTTCAAAGAGTGTCACAGAGGACACAGATACGTAAATGTATCGGTGTGTGGGTGGGGAGTGGTAGTGTAGCGGTTAGCGCGCTACGCTGTGAACCCGTCGACCACAGTTCGATTCCCGCTCACGGCCAACACCGGTGACGATTATCTGAACCGGTCCTGGGCCTCCCCTAGGTCGACTCAGCCTCAAATGAGTACCTGGTGCGATGTGTAAACACCACCAGTGGGGAGACAAAGGCGGTCGGGCGTGGTGTTGGCCACCCACCCCCTCGCGAACCGTTCCGGCCTTTATAGGTGCTCGCTAACAGCACTTGTCCCTATAGTCTGTTAAGGTTACACGGGGGATCTTTGTCTTTGGGTGGGTACCTGGTGGGGTGTGTAAAAAAAACACTGGGGAGACAAAGGCGGTCGGGCGTGGTATTGGTCACCCACCCCCTCGCGTTCCGTTCTGGCCTTTATAGGTACTCGCTAACAGCACTTACCCCAACAGTCTGTTCAGGCTATATGGGAGGTCTTTGTCTTTGTGGGTTGGTACATATATTTGAAGATGAATACATGAATGAATGAAACAAAATCAGTGGTGCATGCCTCATTCAGGCGTAGTTTTAGTCTTAGAATTTGAAAAAAATAAACGAGGAAATAAACAAGAGCGCACAGAAAGCATTTTCGAGTAAAGTGTTCGGAAAATTTACATTTATTTGAAAACATACCATCGATAAACTTATTTTAGTTTCCCTTAAGTGATTGTTAAGCATCATTAATTTTGAAGCATTAAGTATATATACGTGTAACGTTGATTACAAGATACATTCCACAATCAAAGTTGTTAAAAAATCACAAGTTTGGTGGTTCTGCCCGTGTCTTTGCGCGGATAACAACATTGAACGCTTCTTTCTTGACAGCGGGCATCATTGATTAACTCGTAAAGGTGCACCGCTGAGTTGCAAGCGTGAGTGTGCGTCACGCCGGTCATTTGTCAGCTTGGCACATTCCTTACCAGCAGCACTCCCGGAAACACCGCCTCGCGCTCATCTCATCCACACCACGGTATAGCCACACATCCTCTGCTAGGTCCGTCTCCTTTGCCACGGCACTTACGTTGCAGAGGGACTTTTGGTTGTTGTTGTTGTTGTTTTTGTTCTTTTCTGAAATAGCATTGGACGTGGTCCTTCCACCAATTTGCCCAGATGTTCCCTACTGCGCGGGATGGCTACGATTGTTTGCGCAGGTGTATTTAGTGCAAATGCTATCGTCATAATCGTGACTCAAGTAAAATATGTAAAAGAGTGGATGAGACACAATTGAAGCAAATTCATCATCAACATCATCACGATTCATGGGCAGATCGCCAGTAGGTGTCCACTGCAACATTTCGTCATTTGTTTCCACTCTCCTCTCTGTCTTGTGCCAATATGTTCAAGTAATGGCCACGTCTTTCTGGCACCAATCTCTCGCGACGTCTTCGACGTCGTCAAGCCGTTCTCTGTTGGGTCTTCCTCTCTTTCCGGTTCCTTCCATTTCCCCTTTTTGTACTGACATGTCTACTACAGATTCTGTTTTAAAGGGGTGGTGGGTTCAATTTCCACCTCGTTGTTTCTTGTTGAAGATTGCCACTTTCATGATCAGCATGTGGCCTGACCCAAAAGCAAATAGCGAGCATTGTGCTGGCTATGAAAACCTTCGTCGGTTTTACGTTTATCACCACTTTCACATTGCATCTTCAGGTTGGTTTGATATTTCTGTTCAACAATGGCAGGTGCCTCGCTCCCAACACACAAGGTGCTCACCACAAATGAACTACACTGCCTTGCTGATCTCGTCAAGGAGCGTAAACCCGTCACGTGAACCCAGATCATCCTCGCAACGGCCTTTGGCTCGCCATCGAACGAAGATGGTCACTGCATCGTGCGCGTTCAGATGCGCTTCCACGGCCGCTTGTAACGCCCTTCCTTCCGATATCCGGGAAGCCATTGGAACTGATCACTTTTAAATAATCCACTGTGAAAACCCATTTCTTTAGAACTGCTTTTGGTGTTTCGTTCGTCGTCGTCGTTTTTTTGTTCCTCCCGCACCTCTAATTTGCACGGTTGGCTACATAGGGTGCGAAAGAAGAGTCAACATACATACAACGCACCGGCAATGTCTTAGACGTTCACAACGTCGCTCCCAGAGCCCTCAACTTGACTCTCCAACCTCGACATCAACATGGAAAATTGCTCATTTATCCGCCTGCCTTACGGACAAAGGAAAATTGCATCTCTCCACGGCTTTCCACTTTATACAAGTTGCCCTTTTATACGTTGTCCCCAGCGTCAATTTGCTGTCCATGCTTCTACAAGTACACTTACACCTCCTTTCGTCCATCCGCTGCTAGATGAGCCCCCCCACCCTCCATGCTCTGTTGGGTCGTGAGAGATAGTTATTCTGCTTCACCACGCTGATCAGCGTTTTCTGATGGAGGCGGAGAGCACAGATGTGGAAGCCCGTACTTACTGCGATGTAAATTCACACGTAAGTAAGTGCGAAATTAATTTGGAATTCTCACAGCGAGCGGTGTAGCACATCATGTCAGGAATCAGGCCCCCAGAAGATGACATAACAGAACTAGTTAGAAATTCACATCAATAAGTCTCTTAACTGCGACTGGGCTACCTCACCCTTATGTCCCCTGTAAAGAGTGTTCATTACACGGCAAATAAAACGCAGGTTTTGCATTCCTCAGAGCTGTAATTTGCCGACTGATATGAAAGCCCTAATGTATTGAAGGGGGTTTTTTCTCGAGCAAATAACTTTGCGGTTGTGCTGAGACCATCACCTCGCTGCGTTGGAGTAACTCAGTCGCCTTTGTGCAGGGCTTTAATTATGGGCATTAGCTCGCTACCCGGTCATCGTGAGGATGGAGATTTGTTTTCGGCACGAGTGAGGCCTTCCCAGAAAAGGCCTTATTCTTATTACATCTTAGCCGGCTCGTGCAGCCAATGGGGCAATTATCTCAAAATGAGAAAAACGGGAGTCTGAATTCCAGTCGTGAAAATATGTCTGATTGTCCCTCTGAGCTTCGCAAAATGAAAAACTTTGGGTGGAAGTCAACAGTCATTATCATTTGGAGAGAATAGCTCCCCTCATGAGAATGGGGAATGTCATGGTCACCAACGAATGACGGCACTGGCCTTTTGTTTGAAAATTTAATTTTACATTTATTATTATTTAAAAAAACTTTTATAAAGAACGAAATTTTCAAGAGCGAACGGAGGGATTTCAATTAAAGGGTCGAGCTATTACGGTCATATATTTTAATAAATTAAAGAGTATGTTGTGAATATTAATACGTGTTTTCCATGATATTTTGTTTTGGGCTAGATCGCGTAAATATATATAAATGTGCCGTTAAAACCCGCCACCACCCGGCACAGCCAACTAGTAAGGGTTGTCACGTAAACAGAACGTGGCCAATTCGTCACTAGTACAGCACACCGGTGTGTTGGAGAGCCAAGCCCACAACATTTACAATCTGAGTACGACGTTTCGCCAGTAATTACAACTAGCTTCATCAGGCGACAGCCAGATTTGTGGAGAAGTCTAACTGTTTCGTTCCTCAGATTGTAAATGTTGTGGCTTGGCTCTCCAACACACCGGTGTGCTGTACTAGTGACAAATTGGCAAGTTCTGTTTACGTGACAACCCTTACTAGTTGGCTGTGTCGGGTGGTGGCGGGTTTTAACGACACATTCATATATATTTACGCGATCTAACCCCAAAAAACTATATTATGGATGATATTGGTCGCGAAAGCCTACGTGTTAAAATAACTTAATACGTGTTTATTTTTTCAAATGACAGCATTTTTTTTACAAGAACTAAATGCTACAAAAGTCAACGAATATACAAACACAACATGCACAGTAGCCAATAACCCATTGCATAGCAGTGCAAATTTTGTGGAAAAAAATAACAAAAGCCATTCAATTGAAACATGAACTTAAACACTTGCACATGGCAAACTAAACCCCAAACACACACACATCCGAATCTTGGTCTACTCTTTTTAAACGGTACATCTGTTACATATTGTTTTCATGATGTTTTTTTCATCTTATATTTTTAAATTTGTCAAGGGACATATTTCAATTGGAAGCCTGCTTATGTGATATATAAAATGTAATTCATATTTCAGAGCCCCGCATAAACAGCTCAGTGATTGAAAATGGCTCTGGGTGGCTATAACATGTAAAAATTTAAATGAATGGCCTTCACTGACGAGAGTGACACTCCTGGGACGTTTCAAAGCGCTCTGTTCCCTTCGTGTCCAAGGTAGATTTGGGCAAATGCATTCAGGAATACGAACCCCAAAAAACGGGGGAGCGATTGCTAACGCACCAAACTTTGAGCTTGGCGGCGCGATTTTTGATTCTCCGCAGTATTTGAACCGGTCTAGCTAGGCCCCCATTCACCAACCTACATTAACCAGTGTGGTGAAGTATGGTCAACCAATCCCAATAACCAACATGGCGCGGACATTCAGCTGGGCAAATGCCAGCCTCGCAAGCTATTTGGGTACATGTGCTTTGAATATACGTTAAAATGTTGAATCATTCAAGCACGGGGTGTGGATTTTAACCGCATTAGGCCTCAGATATCCTTAGGGTGCAACAGTAGAGCATAAACATGCACTTTCACCTAGAAAACAAACACTGTAACCCTGTAATGAAAAGCAGAGTCTGCCTGGATATATTCGCACATTCTTGCGCGCAATAACACCGTCAGCTTATCTGTCAACGACTCATTGTGTTACCATTTTTGTTGCTTCCCATGCTTCATACCCTTTTTATGAGTTTAAAAACCCAAGTTTTGCCATTGCCTATTCATGGTAAAGTTGAGAGCAATAGATTTCCTTTCAAAATAACTGATCACCATAAAAGACGACACGATGGCATATGACGTTTTAGCTGTTCCGGACGATAAACACGCAAATGCTGATTTCCTTTGTCACAATGAGATGTTGTAGATCACTGTGGACTGCGATAATGTGGCAGATCGTTTGATGCACTGGAACAAACAAGAAATGTCTTGACATCCAGATGGTATCACAAAGCTTTGCACATGTGGGCACTCAGAAATTATGCACACAGTATATGAAACGAGAACACTGAAAGAAAAAATACACACAGATATGTTGTACATTTTTTTCGTGTCCTGCCACAATTGCATTTGTTAAATGTCACCTGCTCTGTTATTTTAACATTATATATATTACACCATTATCAATACTGGCTTATGACCAAAACACCTGAAATGTGCACAATCTCATCAGATCTGCCATGCTAAGCAGGTTTGAGCCTGGAGAGTGCTTGGATAGGCGACCACCACCATGCAAAGCACGGTCTGGGGATTCATTGCAGGAAGCAAGGTGCAGTCCAGCAAAATCCAGTAATGTACTTCTATGCTTCCGTGCCTGTGTTCCCTTTCGTCAGCATCCCCACGTTCACACAACATGCACAAGTATGGTTAAATAAAACCCGTGACCTGCATGGCGTGGGGAGGCACTCATCCAGCAGTGGATTGACAAAGCGATGCGCACGCACGTACGCACTGGAATAGAATAAGGTGACGCTGTGGGGAAAAAGGCGCTCGACTCAAACGTTGTAATGTGCGAATTAAAATCCCGATCGGGGGGGGGGGGTCAATGCAGACCATCACTCACAGGGAGCGATAAACTGAGTCCCATGGGGTTGCAGAATTTCCACCACTGAACCAGGGCCACCCATTCCGTACTTATTTAAACAGAGGAATGCTAACCCTGAGAGATGTTGTACCCGGCACAGAATTCCCTAAAACATGTTTTTTTCCCTTTCTTTCTTGCAAATCCCCCATTGCACGTGAATAAAAGCGAACATTTATAAATAATTACTTCCTAACACCCTACTCTGCACGTGCAAGTTGGACCCGGGATTCGGCGACGCTTGTCACACAAGGCATGAGCATTCCCATGCCACAGTGGGGGGGGGGGGGGGGGCGGTGGTGCAGCGGTTAGCGCTACGCCGCGCAATGAACCCAGCAACCCGAGTTCGATTCCCGCTCACGGCCAGCACCAGTGACGATTATTTTTACCGGTCCTGGGCCTCCCCTAGGTGGACTCAGCCTCAAATGAGTACCCCGGTGCGGTGCGTAAGCATCGCTACCCGGCGAGACAAAGGCGGCCGGGCGTGGTGCTGGCCACCCACCCCCTCGTGTGCCGTACCGGCCTTCATAGGTGCTCGCTAACAGCACTTGCCCCAACAGTCTGTTAAGGCTACGAAGGGGGGCCTTTGTCTTTGAGCATTGCCATGCCGCAGTGAGAATTTGGCTGCACTTAGGGCCTTGCGAGAAGAACACTAAACATACACATTCAAGAAGGCCCCATGAAAAAGGAGACATCAAAACCACCTTGTGACCAGAGCCTGATTCAGGCTCTAGCTGTGAACCCCTGTCATATTCTTGCCGAACTCCCCTATGCTCCATAATATGATAATATTAATAACAATTTACATTTATATGTAAGACTCCTTCCACGAATGTCTCAAGGCGCCACAGAGACAGCCAATCACTCACTGAGTCTTGCTATATTGCCACGGGATAGCCTTGCAATCCAGCAAGTTCACTCGAGTTTAACTGCAATCCTCGTCCACAGCATTCTAATTAAATTCTGCAGCTTCTAAAACAGCCTCCTAAATAATTTTATCCGGCTTAGAGATAGAGTAATTGAAATTGTGAAAGTTTACCAATGAAAACGACAAGTTTAATAATCCTTGTAAATTTCGATTTAAAGCTTTCGTGACTGCAAGGATTCATCTTCTTTGGTTCTTTCGGTAAAGTCACGTAGAATGAGAATAAAATAAAACATTTTTTTTTTATTTTATTAAAATTATATATTTATTATTTTATTCTCATTCTACGTGACTTTACCGAAAGAACCAAAGAAGATGAATCCTTGTAAATGTGCTCCTGATTTATGCGCAGTGGGGATTTCTTTTTTTAAGATAACAGAAGTGCATTCAATAGCTTTAAACGCTCATAGTTCATGATCTCCAGTCTACCATTTGCTGATGGATAAAATCCATGCCAAATTGTGAAGATTTCTTTTCAGTAACTTTAAATCTCTGGCTCTTGTGGTTGTTTGATTACTTCACAGCCTAATGGATCAGCCGCTACAATTCTACACATTACGATTGATTACACACGATACAGTCATGCCATAATGATTATGACAAAGACATGCTTAATGACATTCAGCCTGATAAAGATGAAGGTTGCTTGCCTTCATGCAGCTCAATAAACTCAGTTACCTTGAACAAATAAAATAATATCAATGATTAGGATATTAAGATGCCATATACTGTATTGTACTTAATTAGGAGAAATGAATCTATAGAAAATGACACAGCATGAGTGATTGAGTGCATTAACCTATAATTGCAAACAAAATTACACGTGTCTGTGTGTGTATATATGATGGTGCGGTGGAACAATGGTTAGCAAACTACTTTGTGAAACCCACGAACCTCAAATGTAATCACAGCTAACAACAGTGGACCATGAAATCTAAACTGGTTCTGTCTCCACCATCTTCAGCAACCTGTACTGACCGAAACGTTGAGCTATGTTCAAACGATTGAGGTAGCAAGCCTCAACTTTATTTCCTACGGTAATATCTGGTTATACACAGTCACCCCATCGGTACAAAGATACACCGCTCTATTGAGTTGTACAGGAAGCACAATCATCATAATAACAACAACACGATTTGCTTGCCATCCTCCTTAAAGAGCAGCAATACCGAACACTTTGGCTTCGCGATAATATCATGCAGTAGACCATTCCCAATCACCCCAACACTTCGTTTGTCTAAACCTCAATTTTAATGTTTCCATGACCTCCACAAGGTAAGTGAATCTATCCATGACCTCCACATTATTGCCACACACACACATCCAAAGAGCCACTGAAATCCCAGGAGGCTCATAATCCAGGTGGCTTTCACCTCCTCCCCTATGACCTTGAGAGCCAACACAAGAACAACCAGCAGCTCAGCAAAAATCACTGCATAATCGGTCAAGGCAAGGTTAGTGGCCCAGATTTAACCAATAGATGCGCTGCATATACTCTGGTACATGCATTGACTGTGCGTGTAGTCATGCACTTATTGTACTATTGATTCCTCCTGTACTACTCAAAGTGCCTCTATTTGCACAGAATCGAACACCATCTCCAGGACGAGATAGCCTGTAACTAGCCTCTGCTTAAACTGCACTTAAATTTATCATGGCACTCCACAACAACAACAAAAAATCCTTTTGGCTTTGTCCAAGCAAAATCAGACTGCTGAGGCTGTTGGGTCAATCAGTAGATATGTGTAGATCTTCAGCGGAAGGAACCAAAAATAAAACCTGCAGTCAGTATAATATTGTGTTTAGTGGAAGTTTTCCCCATTCTTACCATCAAACTCAACATGTGTTTTGGACAAAGAATGAATGCTAACAGCTGCTATATGACATGCAGGATTGTAACACTAATGCTCCGAAGGTATTTTATTAAGTTCCTTCAAAACTCTCTGCTTATTCTTCCTGACATTATTTCCACTCATGGGGTCTGTCTCGCTGGTCCACTTTCTCCATTCATTCTTGCCCTGGGTCGTCATCGTCTCCCATCCTTGACTAGCTTGTACATCCCATGAGTGGTCATCAACACAAAACTAACTATGTTTATTTTTCCAGGTAAGGCTCACTGAGCTGTATAGCTCAGGAGCGACCTGGCCACAAATGATAGCTCAACGAAGTGGCTTACCACGTGAAAATGTACAGCGGCCAAATACTCAAACCCATGTTTCTAAATATGGAGGAAAAACCCGCAGGACCGGGAGAAAAATCCGCGCGACAACGGAGAGAACACGCAAACTCCAAATACACAGGTGCCAGGATCGGGATCGAACACCACGATCTCCTGTATGCCATTGTCGCCACCGCAGTGCCCTCATCAAACAGCACGCAATTTTCACACAATTAAAATTCGGGCGTGTTCTGCCGTCTCATGCAGGCTAACGGCACGGCGACGGCCACGAGATAACAGGAGGCTGAACACCAATGGACAAAAACAGTTTGAAATAAAATAACCTGGCCTTAACCTTTAAAGCTGGCCACCGAAAAACACTTGTTGAAAGGGTTAATGACGTATTGCCTTTGTGTTCTCAGAATCAATCGTTCATCGGCATCATGCCGAGCAGCGGGTGAATAGCCTCCAGGAAGGCTCAGAGTATGTGCCACATCATACATGTATCCAGAGGCGGCTACGTGACACAATTCATTCAATTTGCATTGCCAGCTTACAGTCTGTGCACAGTACACATTGCACAACGTACGCATTGCACAATGTGTACTGTCGCATGCATATCGTCATTCACCGTTTAAATATATATTGTTGGCGATTTAAGTAGCTGCGATAGTAAAATTTGCATTGGGGCTTTTAGAAATTTTACTGATAAATTAAAAGTATATTTAAGCTCATTATGAGTGGGGGCGATGCTCATCTATTTTGGTGGCAACTAACTCAGTGATCGCTATTCCACATTCATATGGCTCAGACAAGTCTATCTAAAAGACAACCACGGTTAACTTCGATTTCCTGAGTCACTACCGAATCGGAATTAAAATTCGCAACCCACCGATTGCAAATTGAGCTCCGACAAAAGCTCCACAAAGCAGGATAATTATTACATTACAACTGCATAAAGTAGATTTGTTCGTTAATATGTTTTAAAATGTACTGAAAAACATATTTATCAAATGTGCATTGTCCAGATACGTACATGTATATACATACATACAAGTATTGCTCAGGTTATAATTTCGCCATTAATGATTACATGAAAGAGGTTGAGCATTAGCAGGTTGGTTTGGCACTGCATTCTGAACCGAGTGACCTCAAGTAAATTCCAGACCATGGCTCAGATCAGTGGTGAATGCTAATATCAATCAGTCTTGCGCCTCCCCCACCAACCCACACTAAACCAGCGTGGTCTAAACTAAAACTAATTTATCTTATTTTCCCAGATGAGGCCCACTGAGCTACCTGGCCACAAATGATAGCTCAACGAAGTGGCTTATCACGCGGAAATTATAGCAACCAAATAATCTAAACGCACGTTGATTCTAAATGTGGAGGGGGAAACCGGAGGCACCTCAGAGACTGCATTTCTCGTGTTTATAATGCGACCACGAGGAGAGAGACATGCAAACTCCAAATATACAGGCGTCAGGGGTCGGGATTGAACCCACAACCTCCTGCATACCGGGTGCGATAGTTAACATCTCCCTTCACCAACCCACACTAAAGCAGCATGGTCACGTATGATTAAACCCCCATGACCAACATGGTGTGCAAACAGAACCCCTCCACTGCATTTTTGAAAATAGACCATTTGTGAGCATTCGCACACACACACACACATGGACCGTATTTTAAAGACTACTGTATTGTGATAAGTATCCAGCTGTGTGTGGTGATGTGGCAATGCTCAACTGACCATCGGGAGGTTGCAAGTCGATATGCCTGTTGGAGTTCTTTTTGGGCCATTTTCCCACCGGACTTGAAAACAAAAAACCAAGCACCGCCTTTGCGGGGACGTCGGAAGCGCTTAGAGCCTTGCCGTGGTTTTTTTTCGGAAATTTCCTCTGCAAAGGGGATGTGAAATCCTCCCCCCCCCCCCCTCAAAATGCATTCAAATGAGGGCACAAGTTTTTTGTTGTGTTTGGCAGTCGCCTGATGATGCTGGTTGTAATTACTGGCGAAACGTCGTACTCAAATTGTAAATGTTGTGGGCTTTACTCTCCAACACACCGGTGTGCTGTACTAGTAACGAATTGGCACGTGTTGTGTTACGTGAGAAACCTTACTAATTGGCTGTGTCGGGTGGTGGCGGGTTTAACGACACATTTATATTCACGCCATTTAACCCAAAAAACCTCTTATGGATAATGTTGCTCGCGAAAAGCCTACGACTACGTGTTAAAATGAAGACACACTTTGACCTTCTGTGTTGTGATGTGGGCCATGGGCATTCAACAAAGCACGTCGGTGTCACAAGAGAATGAGAATGCAACGTGCCAAGCACTTGGAGTCATCTCCTTTTATTCAACGGGAGATTAATCATAGCCCCATTGGGAGGCGTGATCCATTGCATGTACTTTTTTGCAAACGCAAGCTGGCTTACATCAAGTCGAGTCACTGGACAGGCTGAGTCAACCTGCGGAAGACCCGACTTAGGCAGACTGCCACTGACAACAAGTGGCGAGAAGTCAACACTGGTTACGTTTGGTTGCACATAGTGACTAATGCCACTCAACCCCTCTTGATTTAGAAGCACAGTGATCACCCATTCACCCTTACAGATCGCAGAGGCAAGCTTGGTTAGCGAGCGTCTTTAATAGCCACAATGAACACGGCAAGGGGTGTTGCGGACTATTCCATACCACGTGAGAGAATTCACATACCGGACCAGTACTTCATTTAAAGGTAACGGTCAGCCTAAGGGAAGACCAGGAGAGGTTCACTTGCCACACACGCACTCACGTATTTATGCTGAACTTCTTTCGCACCATACGTAGCCAACCGTGCTAATCGGAGGTGCGGCCAGGAATCCAGTGGCCAGGAATCCCACCCATGGTTCTCAGATCATAGCACGATGTGAGTTACTCCAAATGCAACTGCTTCATGTAGCAATTTCAGGCTAATTTAACAACGAGGGGAACAGTGGTAGATTGGGTTTCCAACGGTCTGACGCTCAAAAACCACCAGTTCAAGCTTGGTAAATGACAAGCGCGTCGGGATATTGATGGCTGGTTAGTCAACGTGCAGGGAGACTGACAAGCAGAGGAGAGTCCTCCACAGACACCGTGCGTTTTCCCCAGTTTTAGTTAAACATTAAACTATGTAATGTTCTCCCCATTGTGGAAGATTGAGGCCCCTTCCGCCCATCAGTTTTCTTACCGTGTGTAGTTTGTTATCCTTCCCCCCCGCACCTCCGATTAGCAACTGTTGGCGACGTTCGTTGCGAAAGAAGACAAACGTACACACGTGCAGCTCGAGCGAGCTATTGCCGGGCTGCACCCTCACCTTTTATCGGACTATATTTTAAGACTAATAAATGGATGCAACGTTGCTGGAAAGGGGCCTGGATGGTTTCACAAGCGTGTGCTGACATGGTTGACCATCACGCTGGCTTGATATTTGGGCGTAATTCTAATTGTCCGCGTGTAAATACGGTTGTTATTTGGGTGCTTATTGATATTTCGACTTAACATGTTGAATCATATTAGGCGGTGAAATTCGGCAAAAGCCAAAAATAAGGCAATACTGAAGTGCATGTTGGGAGACTGCAGTGTGCTTTCATTGCTACAATCACATCTCTCTTGTAAGTGATCATTCAGACAGAAACACAAAGATATGGATGAACGTACAACATAACTCTGGCACCCTCAATGGGGAGATTGCAAACAACCCATTAGGAAATGAAACTTCACAGACTGCATTTCTAGTGTTTATCAATAAGCACAGGCTAAACATATGCATAACTGAACCCAAGCTAAAACGGTAGGTCACACGCCAGGCAATGGTTGTTCTTCAGAGCAGAGAGAGAGAGAGAGAAAAAAGTAGAGGATTTGTTATTAAATAATACTCCTTGGCAACAGTGGCATAGTGTTTTCATCCTATTTCCCTTCGATGCAAATCCGTATCAACACTTATGACAGGTGTCCGCACTGAAGTGTTTGTAAAAGAACACTCGTATTATTACGGTAGTGCGCGTCAGCGAAGGCGCCACAGTGTGGAGTTTTGCTTCTGACGAAACGGGGTTCCATTGCCAACCACAACTGACTCCAGTGGGGAGTGACATTTGAACTGGTTCCAAATTGCTCCCAGTCTCCCACCCCATTTTCACCAACCTGCACCGACAGCGTCGTTGAAGTACAGTCGAACAACTGCCGTGACGGACGGCAGCATGGATTGACAAATGGCCGTAAACCATCACCGTGTTAACGTATCGTTGAGTAATCCCTTTTAAAAATAAAAGAGATGAAGTGGTTGTAAAACGTGTCATTAAAACGATGATGTCACAAGGGCACATTCCGGCGGAGCGATGAGCTAAACTCCTGTTCAACATAATTCCACACTTCCCGGTAGAAAGGATTGGCACCGAACCCTGAGCACTTTCAAATATATCGCCGCGGTTGAATAGCACCGATTCTAGTATTTTCAGACGGGCTCTGAGTTTTATCAAACACACACACACAGTGCTCGGTTCTTATCTGCAATTCCAGACAAGTGTGGGCATATATTTTATTTTACATGAAATAAAGACAAACGAGACAAAGATGACCAAAATATAAAATTAAATGCATTAAAGCGAACCTTTGTTTGGTATTAATCCAGCCAGGTGCTTGTGTGGTTACAGCGTTTTGACTTACAGCCAGAAGGATGTGAATTTCAAACCATGATGAAGTGTAAACTCAAAATGAGCACATCGACTTGTGCTAAGTCAACGGTGTTTGGACCCTGCCATAATAATGTAGAATTCCCATGGCTGGCAGACGTTTGCCAAAGGAGATGAGCACTGCTGCAAACTCGTTTTGGCGAGGGAACAATTTCAGCTTTGAATTCTTGGGAGCACATTTCGAATTCCCTGCCACGTCGCTGCGTTAAGTGCAACGCAAAAATGTGCTTGTGCGTCGGTGTTACTCTGTTACGCGCGAATGTGTGGCTTCAAGTCAAAATCATTAAAGCACGAAGCATTCGTGCCATTCTTTTCACGCAAGGATATCACGAATGCGCTATATTTCACAGACAAGTATCGTCGGCAGGAGTTCAAAAGTAGGGGCAACGTGTTGCCGTGTGGCATAACCCAATTATATAATTTGGGAATCATTTTCCAATTTGGACCGGGAAAATACAAACTATGAAAACTATATAAAATATATATTTTACCAGGTGAGACCCACGGAGCTATATAGCTCTTTTTCAAAAGCGACCTGGCTATCACACATGATAGCACAACGAAGTGGCTTATCATGTGGAAATGTATAGTAGCCAAATACTCTAAACGCATGTCGATTGTAAATTTGGAGGGGAAAACCAGAGGACCCGGAGAAAAAGACACGCGACCACGGTCAGCACATGCAAACTTCAAATATATAGGCATCAGGGTTGTGATCGAACCCACGACCTCCTGCATACCAGGCAAGGTAGTTAACATCTCGCCACCGTAGCACACATGGCCTACTCTTCCTCGAATAATCTAACGGGATTTTGACCATCCGCTGTGAAGCACGGGGCGCTTATTTTTGTTGTTGTTAATTAACCCTCGGTATTAACCAGGGCAGTGGCTCAGCTGGAACCTTAAAGTTTCCACAAACAAGCATGCAAACGCACAAGGACATGTAATTTTCTCAATGCACTGAACTGTGGCACAGAAGGAATTTGCTTCGCCTACCATAGTCCAAAACTTATTTTTTTCTGGGCCATCTACTTTTAATTATTCGGCAAATGTTGGTGCCATATGGTTTCTATTCAGCCTGTGGCTGTTGATGTATGACTTTTGTACATTTTCCCGCAGTGTTGGGCTTTTTGAAATCTCTTGCACCCGTGGGGAGGGGAAAATTAATTACCAAGTGTAGAATTTAATTCTGAAAAAAATTTAGCTTTCATAAAGTACTTACAAATACATATACACATGCAGTACAGACAAAGAAATACAATTTGAATACAGTTGTTTCTCGGTTCAAATGAGTACATTGCATGCTTTCCTTAATTTCAACACTGTTCATACCACAGACTTTTAGCTTCAAAGGTCCATACGCACCTTGATTGTACGTTTGTATTTATGTACATATAAAAATGAATCGTCATCAAAGTGTCATCGTGGCTGTTGGTAACACTTGAAATGGCCATTGCTTCTATTATTTTACCAGGTCGCATAAACATTTTCACAACTGATACTCAGACTCCTGTCCTCTCAAAATCCCATAACCTGATTTGAGGTCTTCCTCTTGGTATAAGAGTAATACAATTTGTCAGAGAAATGCAGTGAACACATTCACCTACGAAGATGCATTTATTTTATATGGAGACTTGAAATTGAAATTGATATATTTTTTTATCTTTATTTCCCAGAATTCTGTATCAGGAAATTTTCTGTAGATACCTATACCCAAAGAGGGTGATATACAAAATGTTAAAACAGATCAGATTTTTTCCAATGCAGTATTAAAATTCAACATCTCATATTTTACCTGTGGGCATTATTCTGGCCTTATAGGCACATTGCTGCGACTGACCACTTACGCCACTTCTTCCCTCATCATTATCAGCCACGCTAAAAGGCAGCGGTAGACTGATGCACTGCTTCTTGTTACGGTGGACGTGGCACTGATCTTTTAATAAAACACTCCAGCAAGGTTCGAGGTTGAAAACTGAGAGCAATTCTCGATAATCCCCTTTCGCGCCACTTAATTTGCAGGTCAGAACACGATGACGTTTGTAAGACGTTCCATGCCAGAGCTGCCAAATCCGTGACCCCCTTAACTGCTCGTGGCCTCAGACCCCTTTTAATGAAGCCTACTCACAACACCCTTAAATATCGTCTTGTACTTTTCTGGGAGCACGGGGAACTTCACTCAATCGGCCAAGGACCTTCCATGGCTAAAGGGAGACCACTCCCCCCCCCCCCCCCTATTAAATGGCATAACTGTTAAACTATAATAAAAACTAAATTCGAATGCACGCACTCGTCATTAACTATATTGGTTGGTGGGCCCGAGTCAGTATGATGGAGATGCATCTCGTTATAAAATAATCACCGTTGACTTCTGACAAAATTACGTTAAATTTAAACGGTAAAGTGTTTGTGTGTGTGTATGTGAGAGCACTGGTGCAGTGGTTAGAACGCTGTGCTTTGAACCCTGCAAGCCGAATTCGATTCATCACTACGAGTAATAACAGTGGCAAGTGATGTTTAAGACAGTCCTAGGCATCACCCTTTGCTTACACGCATTGGTCAGTGGTGAAGTATAGTCAAACCTCCCCCCATGACCAACACTGCAAGGGCAGGCCTCAATCCTGTAGGGGATTGCAAACTATAAATATTTACTGTTTATCTGTTTATATACCTGGTTCAATTACAATTCTAAAGTACATTTTACATTCGCACTGTCGGTGACTACAATTTTCTGTGCATTTTCCTCGCTATCATCCGTAACAAATAACAAGCAAAACACTTTGTGTATATCTGAATGTAATGTTTTGTGCACCTGGACAGACCATTGATCATCTATTTTTCCTGCACACTGGTGTTTTTGTGGGCCTCATCCTGTGCGTATATTGAAACTCCCTTCGCGCCGTACGTCAGAATTGACCGCTGCCGATCTCAACGTTGAGCACCTACATTTTGGAGAAATTATAAACAAAGCTACGAGTGAAGTCTATCCGCTTGAAAATCAAATTAAACTTTGGATCAGTCCATCAGCCGATGAGCCTTCTGAACAAACTCTGGATTGGAGGCAAGAGCTATCCACACGTATCCCACATGCTGATGGACTGAAATGTTACAAGACAGCCTTTTGTCCGCTTATTTTTTATTATTATTGTATTATCCATAATGCTCTATAATGGTGCCCAATAAGCTTACGCTTTATTAATAGTGCACGCGCCGTTTGAAAGCAGTCCGATAACGTAATATGAAGTCAGACTACTGGCTTGATCAGGAATTCATGAGTCAAGACAAAGCGTTTTTGCACTACAAAGCCGGCAATCAGTGTCATTTACCCACATCAAAGCGGGCCGGGCTTCCTCAGCAAGCTCATATATCATGGAACGCCTGAGCATAGGGCACCGTGGTGGTGGTAGTGGTATGAAGTTCAAATACAATATCGGTAGAAGGAGTGAATGAAGCTCAGACAGATCGAACCACAGACGAGAACGCACACACACAGCACTCAATACATATAAGGTTTTCATTAATAATTAAATTACCTACATAACTTTTTTCAATTCACTGCCGGATGAAGGCCTCCTTATGCTGGGGTGTTGCTTGAGTGTAACCTCAGCACGCTGGTGAGCGCAGGTTTAATAATGCCCAAAACTGGTTCGGATATCACTCACCTCAAATAAAACTCAAACTAAAAACTAAACTATTTCTTTTCCAGATAAGGCGCACTGAGCTATATAGCTCCTTTTCAGAAGCGACATGGCCACAAATGATCGCTCAACAAAGTGGCTTATCACGTGCAAATATATACAGTAGCCAAATACTGAAACCCATGTTTCTAAGTGTGGAGGGAAAAAACCGTAAGAACCAGAGACAAATCAACGCGGCCACGGGAGGAGAGACACGCAAACTCCGAATATACAGCAGGCGTCAGGGTCGGGATCGAACCCACGACCTCCTGTATACCAGGCGAGGTAGTTAGCATCTCCTAGCCACCGTGATGATGATGATGAGAGAGACACGCAAACTCCAAATATACAGCAGGCGTCAGGGTCGGGATCGAACCATAGACCTCCTGCATACCAGGCGAGGTAGTTAACATCTCCTAGCCACCGTGATGATGATGATGAGAGAGACACGCAAACTCCAAATATACAGCAGGCGTCAGGGTCGGGATCGAACCATAGACCTCCTGCATACCAGGCGAGGTAGTTAACATCTCCTAGCCACCGTGATGTTAGCTATATGAGGCCCCTTTTCCCCCACGTTTTCACAGGCCCCGTATAGTGATGAGATGGCTCTGTCTATGATGAACACCAACTACCTTGCTTTTGTTAATAAATTGTGCTTCACCTCCTCGCTGTACTGTGTAGCTGTACCAAATTAAATCATTCTGAGAGAGAAAGAGAGAGAGAGTAAAAAAGTAATGATCAGCCCTTTGTCAATGCCTCCCCCACATCCGTGGTCATGGGGGTTATCGTCCATACTTCACCACAATCGGTGAGGGGGGGTGTTACAGATTTAGATATCCTGGCCAAGAAGTGAACGCAAGTCGCCGGGTTCTCAGTGCGGCGTGTGATGCACTGCTTCCACCCCTCAGGTCGAGGAGTGATACATGTCACAGACACAACTTACAATGAAATGCACGGTATAATCTGTGTGTTTAACGTAAGCATCGATATACCGTGTACGCAGTATAGGGGTTTTTTTTAGGGCAAATTAACAAAAGGTATGCAGTGGCAGGATAATGGCGAGTGTTATGAATGTTATCAAGCCTCAATTGTGAGCAAAAACTGAAAGAAATGTGAAATCCTGCCGAACAATTTCACGACATGCTTTCTATCACCAGAGCCAGCACGCAGACGCCGAATGTAGACGGGAAGGGGGAAAAATAAGAAAGTTCTGAAATTTAATCAGCAAATAGCCTTTCTTGGCCAAATAGCATTTACCATCCCAATATATTCTCCCATTTTATGAGAAAAAATGGCATTTAGTCTAAAGCACACAAAGGAATATCTCATTCATGATGAGGGTATCAAAGGAAATAATGAACATGTAAAAACAAGTTTAATAGAGGCAGCGCAATGGTAATTAAACCTGTATGTGCATATATTATGAATTGATGAACAGTGTGTATATGTTGTGCTGTGTGTAATCGTGGGAATGGGCCGCGCCGGTACTTCTCAAAACACCCAAAAAATTGATACCGACACTTTTTTTTTTTTACAAAATTTTAACCGAAGGTTTTGAGGGGGAAACGGCAGTCAACACAAACTTCAGGACAAATAGGTTTCAAACCAGGACTTTTCATTTCTATAACTTCGTGTGTGTGTGTATATGTATATGTGTTCTGTATGGATTATCTTAACCGGTCCTGGGCGTCCCCTAGGTCGACTCAGCCTCAAATTAGTACCTGGTGCGGTGTGTAAACATCGCCACTGGGGAGACAAAGGCGGCCAGGCGTGGTGCTGGCCACCCACCCCCTCGTGTGCCGTTCTGGCCTTCATAGGTGCTCGCTAACAGCACTTGCCCCAACAGTCTAAGGCTATACGGGGGATCTTTGTCTTTGTCTGTATGGTGTATATATGTAGTGGGGAGCGGTAGTGTAGTGGTTATGGGGCTGCGCTATGAACTCAGCAAACCGAGTTCGATTCCCGCTCATGGCCAACACCAGTGACGATTATCTGAATCGGTTCAGGGCCTCCCTTAGATCGACTCAGTCTCAAATGACTACCTGGTGCGGTGTGTAAACATCAGCACTAGGGAGACAAAGGCGGCCGGGTAGAGTGCTGGCCACCCACCCCCTTATGTGCTGTGCTGGCCTTCATAGGCGCTCACTGACAGCACTTGCCCCAACAGTCTGTTACAGGCTATATGGGGGAGGGGGGGGGTTGTTTGGTGTATAAACAGAGTGGAGACATCATTTAACCACAACCACACAAGGATCAGAATACCATTGTGTCTTTACCATATGCAATTCCCATCAATACAGCCATGGGAAAGCACTTAAAAACTACATGTACAAAAATATTAAATCAATCATATCGGAGTCAGAGGTTATTCCAGCTGCACCCCAAGTCACACAAAGAATAGCTCCAATCCAGGTCAGGTAGCTTCACCCAGGGGTCACGGAACCCAATGGCACACAGTGTGACCCACAGCCCTGGTCTTTTTATTGTATCATAAGGGCTGACTAGGTCAATGAAGCAGAGATGTAAGTCCTGTGAAGCTACCCCTGCTCCGGCAGACGGACGTGCGGTATA
Organism: Petromyzon marinus; assembly: GCF_048934315.1. Taxonomy (NCBI): domain Eukaryota; kingdom Metazoa; phylum Chordata; class Hyperoartia; order Petromyzontiformes; family Petromyzontidae; genus Petromyzon; species Petromyzon marinus. Next base: position 3,534,547 of record NC_133679.1, on the reverse strand, counting down.
CTTCTACCAGTATATTTTTTCAGGTTCTGCATTCCGTGCGGACTTCCGGCCGACGTTTTTTGAGTCTTTTCTTAAGAAGCTACCGGCACGTGGAACGAAACGTTGGACATTGTGCCGAACATTATGCGGAAATACCAGAAAAGACATTGGAGGGCTGTACAGCAAAAACTGCAAACACCTACTGTATCCAGAATAACACGTAGGCTTTCGCGACCAATATCATCCATAATAGAGGGTTTTTTTATCTAACCCAAAAAAACCTCTATAAAGGACCTATCCAGGAGAGAATATACTGCACCTGTGGGACCATTCCAGCCTGAACCAATGGAAAGAAGGGTCTCCTGGGTTTGCCAAGCTGAAACGAAGTCGAAACATGTTCGTCATAACCCCCAGAATGCCGAGAAGAAAGATGTCCTGATAACTGCTTCTGGATCCCTTTATTTGCGGAGTAATCTTTGTGATCTCTGAGAACTCTTCCTGTGATCTAAGCAGGTGCAAGTTACACAATAACATCAAGAAAAGAAGAAGTCTGGACAAAACATAAATACTCCGTAAATCTGAAACCCTGACTCTGTGTGCCGCATATCAGATGATAATTATTTTGTTCACCGTATTTCATGTAATTAATGAGTTTGTTTATTTAGAAAATGATGGTGACCACATATATCCTTGCAGCACCAAATGGCCTGGTTGACCTCCCAGTGAAGCTTTCACAAAGTCGCGTCATTATTTAGTCGACGATGTTGTAATTGATAACAACGGGCTTGCTGTTTTCCAGCGAGCTGAAACATCTCCATTACGCAAGGTTTCTTCTACCAAGGGCCTGAATCGAGTTACTAGCACTGTCAAAGTTGCTGCCTCGCCCATATTTTGTTAGGATTAAGGAAAGACATGGGGCGGTGGTACAAACGCTAGCCTTAGCTGTGCACGCGAATCACATTTGCATTTACAAACTGCAAAAGCTCGAGGAGACAAGCTATCGTGGACCTAATTGGGGCCCTAAATCATCACCCACCTCATGAGCGGAAGAAGAGCGGGTGCGTCTTACTGATGACCAGCCGATGGTTGCGAGACAGGGTCAGGTCCACAGGAGGTCCCTGGTGTCAGAGAAATTCACTGTCATTCACAACTCAGCCAACCAAATAGTCCAGCAGATGTTCGTGCTTGGACCAAGCATTTACCCATGGCAAAAAAGGATTTGCTTAATTATTACAGAATATACATAATCTGCAAAATAGTTGCCCTTCCACAATGAACCTATCCCTACAGCATTTAATTCGATAAAACCCTGCACCAATGTTGACTTCCACTCCACCTGACCACTCAACACACTTCAACACCCACCTCCTAATGTGTCACATCACCCCTCACAGTCGCTGGCTAACAACATCTCACGCAATCATCTATTAAATGAAACAGGGTGATTTAGACTTTGTTTTGTAATACACTGGAATGTTAATTACAGTTAACCGATTTAAACACAAATAAATACGTGTATATATTATAATGTTTAATACATTTAATGGGCAAACACTTACTACATCTTACACCTGAAGACGGCCGCTTGTGTTGCGACCGAAACGTCGTGTTTTCTTTTATAATTTTTCTCTACCTACGTGACTTTACCGAAAGTACCAGAGAGTATGGATTCCTGCAGTCACGAAAGCTTCAAATCAAGACACATAAACCCATTTCACAAATCGCTTCATATTACCAATCGTTCATATTTTATAACAGACACACGTCTATGAACAGGACTTATTTGGTGATGCTGCTGTGTTGACAATAGTGCAAATAAGCAAAAGACTCAATACATTAGTAAATAACCCTGCCTTAAGAGGAAGAGCATAGGTGACGTTTTGGGCAATAGCCCAATTTCATGGCACAGCATATTCTATGTGCTACGAAGGAAAGGCCATTGTGTGTGACATCACCCACTCTAATTTTCCATTTAAGGCAAAAAAAAATTGACAAACGTGTCGAGATTTTTCACTCGCAGCACAGTGTAGTATTATTATTGTTGTGGGTGGAGTTGGTGAAGTGGTGAGCGCACTGCTTTGAACTTGCTGACCTGAGTTCAATTTCTGATCGTGGCTGCCAGCAGCGGTGAGCGGCATCTAAATCAGTCCTGGGCATCTCCTTCACCAGACCCATTTTTTTCAAACTGCTGTAAACGTATCGCGTGTGTAAATGTGCGTATTTAACGTGCAAACGATGATGATCAAACTTGATTTGAAGCTTTCCTGACCGCAGGAATTACTCTTTGGTTCTTTCGGTAAAGTCACGTAGAAAGAAAATAAATTAAATAATAGAATTCGACGTTTCGATTGCAACACAAGCAGTCGTCATGAGGTCGAGAGAGAGACACAACATAGACACACAGAGACAACGCCGAGACACACAACATAGATACACAGAGACACAGAGAGAGACACACAACATAGACACACAGAGACAACGCAGAGACACACAGAGAGAGACACACAACATAGACCCACAGAAACAACACAGAGACACACAGAGAGAGACACACAACATAGACACACAGAGACAACACAGAAAGAGACACAACATAGACACACAGAGACAACGCACAGACACACAGAGAGAGACACATAACATAGACACACAGAGACAACGCACAGACACACAACATAGACACACAGAGACAACACAGAGACACACAGAGAGACACACACAACATAGACATACAGAGACAACGCAGAGACACACAGAGAGAGAGACACAACATAGACACAGAGACAACGCAGAAACGCACAGAGAGAGACACAAAACATAGACACACAGAGACAACGCAGAGACACACACAGAGAGACACACAACATAGACACACAGAGAGAGACACACAACATAGACACACGGAGACAACGCAAAGACACACAGAGAGAGACACACAACATAGACACACAGAAACAACACAGAGACACACAGAGAGACACACTACATAGACACACAGAGACAACACAGAAAGAGACACACAACATAGACATACAGAGACAACGCAGAGACACACAGAGAGAGAGACACAACATAGACACAGAGAAAACGCAGAGACGCACAGAGAGAGACACAAAACATAGACACACAGAGACAACACAGAGACACACAGAGAGAGACACACAACATAGACACACAGAGACAACACAGAGACACACAGAGACAACGCACAGACACACAGAGAGAGACACAACATAGACACACAGAGCCAACACAGAGACACACAGAGAGAGACACACAACATAGACACACAGAGACAACGCAGAGACGCACAGAGAGAGACACAAAACATAGACACACAGAGACACACAGAGAGAGACACACAACATAGACACACAGAGACAACGCAGAGACGCACAGAGAGAGACACAAAACATAGACACACAGAGACACACAGAGAGAGACACACAACATAGACACACAGAGACAACGCAGAGACACACAGAGAGAGAAACACAACATAGACACACAGAGACAACGCAGAGACACACAGAGACAACGCACAGACACACAGAGAGAGACACACAACATAGACACACAGAGCCAACACAGAGACACACAGAGAGAGACACACAACATAGACACACAGAGACAACGCAGAGACGCACAGAGAGAGACACAAAACATAGACACACAGAGACACACAGAGAGAGACACACAACATAGACACACAGAGACAACGCAGAGACGCACAGAGAGAGACACAAAACATAGACACACAGAGACACACAGAGAGAGACACACAACATAGACACACAGAGACAACGCAGAGACACACAGAGAGAGAAACACAACATAGACACACACAGAGACAACGCAGAGACACACAGAGAGAGACACACAACATAGACCCACAGCTTGTGTAGCAATCGAAACGTCGTATTATATTATTTAATTTATTTTCTTTCTACGTGATTTACCGAAAGAACCAAAGAGTATGATGATCATTATAATAGATACGCATAAGACCCCAACTTTATCATTAAAAAAATACGTCTACATATTCTTTTAAAAAAATTACGTTCATAAACATCACTTGCAACGGCTGCTATTTTATTCAAGGAGAACACGGCATTATGTGTATGTACGGAGCATGCCCTTTGCACGCGTAATCACGCTGCTACAGGCAAGAACCGACGCAGCTTGATTGTGTTTACAGCCAGTGACGATTGCCATCAATGGGTCAACACGGGCATTGCAAGAGCTCTGAACGGGGAAATGCTACTTCGTTTTGAAATGCGTGCTTCTACCACCAGCAGTACAATCGGTACAAGGAAATCTCTCCCTGCCGCCGCGGGGTGGATTTCCACACAGCTCTCTCATTGACTTGCTCATTTCCCTGCTCCAGCAGCAGACCCACCTCTGTCTCTGCCCCCCCAATCTCTCTAATTTAGGGCCACAACACAGATGCATTAGGTCTCTGTATGTCTATGTTGTGTTTCTCTCTCTGTGTGTCTCTGTGTTGTCTCTGTGTGTTTATGTTGTGTGTGTCTCTCTGTGTCTCTGCGTTGTCTCTGTGTGTCTATGTTGTGTGTCTCTCTCTGTCTGTCTCTGCGTTGTCTCTGTGTGTCTATGTTGTGTGTCTCTCTGTGTGTCTCTGTGTTGTCTCTGTGTGTCTATGTTGTGTGTGTCTCTCTGTGTGTCTCTGTGTTGTCTCTGTGTGTCTATGTTGTGTCTCTCTCTGTGTGTCTCTGTGTTGTCTCTGTGTGTCTATGTTGTGTGTCTCTCTCTGTGTCTGTGCGTTGTCTCTGTGTGTCTATGTTGAGTGTCTCACTCTGTGTGTCTCTGCGTTGTCTCTGTGTGTCTATGTTGTGTGTCTCTCTGTGTGTGTCTCTGTGTTGTCTCTGTGTGTTTATGTTGTGTGTCTCTCTCTGTGTGTCTCTGTGTTGTCTCTGTGTGTCTATGTTGTGTGTCTCTCTCTGTGTGTCTCTGTGTGTCTATGTTGTGTGTCTCTCTCTGTGTGTCTCTGTGTTGTCTCTCTCTGCTTGTGTGTCTGTCTGTGTGTCTATGTTGTGTGTCTCTCTCTGTGTGTCTCTGTGTTGTCTCTCTCTGCTTGTGTGTCTGTCTGTGTGTCTATGTTGTGTGTCTCTCTCTGCTTGTGTGCCTGTCTGTGTGTCTATGTTGTGTCTCTCTCTGTGTGTCTCTGTGTTGTCTCTCTCTGCTTGTGTGTCTGTCTGTGTGTCTATGTTGTGTGTCTCTGTGTGTCTCTTTGTTGTCTCTCTCTGCTTGTGTGTGTGTCTGTCTGTGTGTCTCCGTGTCTGTGTTTTGTCTCTCTCTCAAATGTAGTTCCACCTGATGATGACTGCTTGTGTTGCAATCGAAACTTCGTATTCTATGATTTAATTTCTTTTCTTTCTACGTGACTTTACCGAAAGAACCAAATCTAAAGTCTCCACCCCCCCCCCCCCCCCGAACTCTCTTGTCTGTTACAAATTCAGTCTCGCTGCTTGTTGCTGGCCCATTGGCCTTTTGGGGCCTTTGGCCCTTTGCTCGGCACTACGTGATTAAAATAAATAAATAAAATCATTATCGGCCAAGTTCTGGGATGTTTCTTATGTTCATCCGTGGTCATTAACCAATGGCGTATGGATATTCCACATTCCTGTGGCAGGGGCCAGCTACTCCACAGGCCAACTATGAGTGACTTTCTAAAAAGGTAGCACTCATTTTAATTACTGCAGAAAGATGATGGGCACAACGAACTCCTCTCCACATTTAGGATTACAACTTGCAGCCTGTCGGACTATAAGTCATGCGCTTGAACGACAATATCAACCAGTTTAACACGCAGGCTTTCGCGACCAATATTATTCATAATAAAGGTTTTTGGGTTAGATCGCGTTATTTATAAATGTGTCGTAACCCTCCACCACCCGACACGGCCAAACAGTAAAGCATGTGTCACGTTTACAAAGGACAAATAGTTCACTACTTTAGCCCACCGGTGTGTTGAAGAGTGAATCAACATCATTTAAAATTTGAGTACGACGTTTCGCTGGTAATTACATCCAGCATCATCGGGCAATTCACCAGAATGGTAAAGTCCTCACTTGCTCCCGGTCATAAATAGAGCAGCAGGGTGACGTCATCATTTAACGTATTCAGGTGCAGCGATTTTAGGCGGAGGGGGGTATTGTAATTATATAATCGATTGGTAATCAGTCAATGATTATGATTAGTAATGAGTTGAAGATTAGTAATCAGTTGTAATGTGTCATTGTGATTATATGCTACGTTAGTAATCCATTAATTAGTACGCGTTTCCCCTATAAGGACTTGTAGTATGTATTATTTAATAATACGCTTCCAAGCCGCACTAAGCCTGTAGCTGTCAGAGCGATTAAAGTTATTTCTATTTCTCTCAATTTCAATGGATTCTCTAATTAGTCTTTGCCAGTAATAATTCGTTTCACACAACACTTCAACGTTATCCAAATAATATCAACCAGTTCCACAACAAACTTTTAAAACATTTTAACAAATATGCAACCTCTTGTAAATCCAATCATGGATTAAGGCATCTTAACACCTGTCAGTCATGGAAGTTGTTTGGCCGCAGTTCATCATGCTGGTCAGGGAGGGATGATGAAGGGGGGAAACCCCGGTCAAGTAATACTGGTCATGGATAAGAATCACACTCGGGTCACCGGGTTCATAGCAGAGTGTCTTAACCACTGTACTACCGCTCTACAACAAACAGTAAATATTCATGAATGATCAGAACCATATGAGGTTTAAAAAGGCACGTTAAATATTCCCTTTACAGCATCACACTCACGAATGGCTCTGTAAAACAGCAAGGCTTTCGTTCGATTGTTTGAAATTAAGTGTAAGAATGATGACTGGCACTTGATGCCTATGTGTATCATGTAAAAAAAAAAATTCTCAAATGCATGTCTATATAGAATCGATCAAATTATACTGTACATCTGTGATATTGAATAATGACCAGGTTTTAAGTTTGACAGAGCATTAGAGACTGTCTTTTAAGGTTATAACCAAGCTAAGCTGATGTAATACCCAACCATAGCTTGTTTTACAATCTGGAGATTCTGATTGGCAGTGCCATCAATACTTCACATAAATGTACACAGCCTCCAAATTGACGGCACATGTCTGATTACTGAGATTGCATCTCAAGTAAAAGGTGTTGTTTATTTGCTACACGTAAAATAATACAATTGTTTAAACTGTAGGATTACATATCATATCCAAACAAAACGTTAAGGAAAAACTAAAATATTTTTCATCATTAGACCTCCTTTGCCAGTACCAAAATGTAATAATAGGGGTTTTTCCCCTTTTTTCTGGCAACAAAACTGAAACCTTTATACAAGGATTCATGTCTGCATTAACCACAATACCTGCAGTCAAAATGCAAACAAAAAAACATACTATGATAATATATGCAAAATTTGAGTACGAAGTTTCGCTGGTAATTACATCCAGCATCATCGGGCAATTCGCCAGAATGGTAAAGCCCTCGCTTGCTCCCGGTCATAAATAGAGCAGCAGGGTGACGTCATCATTTAACTCATTCAGGTGTTATTATAGTATATGCATTATCATAGTATGTTTTTTTGTTTGCATTTTGACTGCAGGTATTGTGGTTAATGCAGACATGAATCCTTGTAAAAAAGGTTTCAGTTTTGTTGCCAGAAAAAAGGGGGAAAACCCTATTATTAAAATATTTTTTTATTTTATTTTACCAGGCAAGGTCCACTGAGCTCGTTTCCAGAAGGGACCCGGCTGGCACAAATGATGGCTCAACGAAGCGGCTTATCGCGTGGAAATTTATAGCAGCCAAATACTCGAAACGCGTGTTGTTGATTCCAAATGTTGAGGAAAAATCTGAGGACCCCAATTAAAATCCACACGACCACGGGGGAAATTCTCAAACTCAAAATGTACAGGCGTCAGCGGTCGGGATCGAACCTATGGCCTCCTGTATACCAAGCGAGGAAGTTAACATCTCCTCACCCACTGTTGGGAGAAGTTAAACAACAGCTCCAAAGAAATCAGTCAGCAAATACTGTGCACAAAAGATGAGATGAAAAGTGTGACAGGAAAATGAGTTGTGACAATTATGCCAGCATGAGGAGAGATGTGACAAGCTAATTTCCCATCACTCTGCTCTCATCAAAGCTGAAGTTGCAGCGATGCGCATAGTCTATTTTCTGTTTTAAAACATTCATGCTGCTAAAATTGAATCTGAAATATAAACATCCGGGCAAGGCTACGGGTTGACATATTTGCCTAATGTCACAAAAAATGTAGTTCCTGAAGTGAAAAAAGGACGAATCTTATACTGCTTTATTTTTTTCCAATTATTTTTTTGTATTCCTTAATGCCACTGCCTGACATTTCCATGTGATGCTGAAATATAAACAACGTGATATCGAGTGCGTCCCAGAGCACAGCGGGGTTTTTTTTTTCCTCCATTCTTTTTATGAGAGACGGCAGCATTTTCCCGCCTCTTACAGGAATTCTCCGAGACCCGGGTGGTCGGTTGTCAGGTCGAAGGTCACGCCATTTGTTTTGTCGTGCAATGGAACGTCGCGAGCTAAAAAAAAATCCCGCTGCCAGTCCTTACCGCAAAATCCCTAGCCGTGTCTGAGTCTGACGTCGCCATTGGTTGCAATTTAACAAGAACGGTGCTTGAAATAAACTGAAGTTGCCCGGGCCCACTCATGGTCATTCATCATTCCGAGGAAGGTTGTTCTCGGAATCTGCTGGCGTAAGACGCGTCTTTTTTTTTTTTTACAGAAGAGTGGTAGCCAAGAGGACAAATCCAATGATGGCACTGCGACTAAAAGTTACGGGTGCATGCGGCGATGCTACAAGGATGTGAAGGGGGGGAATATTTTGGGAAAATGTACGACCCTACCGTGGAATTTTATCGCTGAGACAGAGTAATTATCGCAGCTACGTCTGCACCGGTCGCTACTTTACACAGCCGTTTAATTACTTTTATTCTTAGGCAAAGTTTCCCATTGGGAATGCAAAATTCGGTGAAAACATTTGAGTTGAAAAATTACATTATTATGGTAATGAATGGGAGTCTGCTATATGCGTATCACTAAAGAGCAATTAAGCGTATTAAAAATGTATTACAATCTCAGGATGCAAAATGACAGATAATAACATTTGAGCCCAGTCAGTCCCCCAGAGGGCCTTTCCAGAGAGGCGTGTGCAATCTTTTGTTGACACCACGAGTGAGGGAAATTAATAATATAATGTGGAGAAGTGGACGGCTCTCTTGCTGGCACCCTGAGATGGAAGGGTATTGCAGCAGTATAACAAGGCAATGTGACCTTAGCCACGCTGCATTAATGCAGACACAGTTCACACGCAATCTGAAACGCGGACCGTTGACAATGACAGTGGGAAAAAAATAAGTACACAGAGCAGAACGGGGGGGGGGGGGGGGGGGGAGGGAATTCACGCTCAGAATTACACTGGGAGACGGACTGAGGAGCACACGGATCTGAGAGTGAACGCAGGTTAGCCGCATCACGTTCAGCGTTCGGAAAAGCAAGTGGCAGGTATTTTTTTATGTCACTGGAAGGGATAGGGAAGGCCTGTGGTCAAGACAAACGATGGAGAGGTAACCCAAGGAGGCAACGCGCCCGAGAGAGTGGCCTCCATAGAGAAGGGACGGTAAAATCAGCTCGTGTGCAGGAGCTAGTTTATTACACCGCAGGGCCATGAGATAGGAAGCTCCTGAGGCCGCCTTCATCTGGCAGCGGATAAATAACAGCTGATTGTGATGATGGACGGAACCACTGTGGAAATAAAGTTTTATTTTTATTTTGTATCGTCGAGCAGGTGAGAACAGGGCCTCATAAAGACCACAAAACGTACGTTGTGTTGATTCAAGTATTACATAAAGTATCCACAATAGAGGTGTTTTGGGTTAGATCACTGTGTCGGGTGGTGGCGGGTCTTAACGGCACATTTATATATTTACGCGATCTAACCCAAAAAAAACTCTATTATGGATGATATTGGTCACGAAAGCCTACGTGTTAAACATACATTAAATAACAACTTAATAAAAAATATTGCAAGAGTTTATCATGATTATTATACGAGCACCAGATGGCACAAAGAACACAGAATGTCATTGTTGCAAACGCAACACTCTCCCCTCTTTGGGTTCAAAGGGGAGTTCAGGATGTGATTGGTGAGATATCAGACCACAGCAACCCCTTGTTGTGCAGGGTGTGAAGTGTTGTGGACAGGCGTTAACTGTTGGTATGAGAGTAGTTGGCTTGAAAGGTACTTTACATTTCATCCAAACCACGTGGCGACCTTACTAAGCACTAAACAACACTTGCACTCTAAACATGTGAATATGAGTGGAGCGACAGTGAAGTTATTCGTGCAACTTTCACGATGAGCCAGTTGCGCCTAAGTTCGATTTCCAGCCACGGCTAACTAGCATCAGTGGAGAGCAATATAGGAAATTATCCTGATTTCTTTTTATTCTCGGAAGATCATGAAATACACAACAGCAAAGACAAAGATCCCCCATATGCTCTTAAGATACTGTTGGGACAAAGTGCTGTTAGCTAACACCTATGGAGGCCGGCACAGCACACGAGGGGGTGAGTGACCAGCACCACGCCCCGGCCGCCTTTGTCTCCCTAGTGACGATGCTTACACACCGCACCAGGGTACTCATATGAGGCTGAGTCGACCTAGGGGAGGGTCAGGACCGGTTCAGATCATTTCCACTGGTGTCGGCCTCGAGCGGGAATGGAACTTGGGTCGCCGGGTTCGTAGCGCAGTGCGTTCACCGCTACAATACCACATTTACATATATACTGCGCACACGTCCACGTAGCACATTTTTACCATCCGTCTTGCCTCTTGCCTCCACCCTGGCATTAAATGTAAAGTCAAATATTGTCACGTTGCACGTTATACCATTGTATTAGCCTATTGCCCATTACGTTACATTTAAAGTCAAATGTTGTAACAAGTGGGGAACGAAAGGAGGCAAAGCAGTGGCAGAAGTCTTGGCCGTGGTATCTTGCAAATGTCTGTGGGCTCACACAATGGAATTAACAAGGCCCTACCACCGCCAATAGCTGTGCTCAGCGCGTGGCCATGGCCGAATGTCACCTCAATTAAACAGAATGGCATTTGCACAGCCCTTGGCAATAATGGCTGTGTTCAGAGGCCAGAGAAACAGACGGCAGTCAAACGGGCAATGACATACAGCCCAGGGCTGGTGTGTGTGTGTCGCTTTTACCAATGCCGATGTATCCAGGGAGAGTGGAATTGCAGGTTCAAGGTGGGGGGGGGGGGCACAAAGGTTATGCACATCCAAAGGGAGGTCCCGCATCGTTCGTGGCCGAGTGAGGCAATGCCTGGTGTTCCGCCTGAGAAGAAAAAAAAACAACGGGGAGTTATCCCATCGAGAGTTATCGTAGAGTCAAGTCATTGGGAATCTGTCCATCAACGGAGACCTTCCATGGACAAATCTCTGTGTGACGGATGAGGAGGGCAGCCAGGACATATAAAGTGGAAGACAAAAAAGCACAAATGTTGGCATGTACAGCGTCGAGGTGAGGCCTTACGAGAGGCGTTGTCAGCAATTATTCTGGGATTAGCCAAAAATTTACGTTTTGAAGGTGAATAAGATTAATTGCAGCTTGACTTTCTATCAACAGAAACGCACGTGTTGTTGTACGTAATCGCAATTGGCCATGTCTGAAGATGCTCAGGGAAATGTATCACAAACCTATAATTGTGATGATAATTTTACAAACGTACAGCCCTTTGTCAATCCACTGCTGGATGAAGGCCTGCTCATACTCTCGGTCATGAGGGTTGTTTTACCATACTTCACCGGTGCTGATCAGACCGAGGTGGGCAAGGGGAGCCCATGACAGGTTCAGATATCACTCGCCGCTGATGTTTAAACATAGCTGGGAATCTAACTCAGGTGACTAGGTTCGTGGTGCAGTGCACGGCTATTTCAAGGCAGTACTGTTTGATGTAATTATTTGAGTTATACCTAACTATAATTGACTTCAAACTGCGGTGGTTCACACGTACAGTGCAATATTTCAAAAGCGCATTACAAAAAAGTAACGACAGTCAACAACATCAGCAACAAAGGAGCCTATTATAACAATATTTTGTTATGCTGTGGTGAATAAGTCTAACCTATGGAGCCGTACTATGCGCTTCTGTAAATGTGGTTTTTTTTTGGGCATTTTCTCTTCGATATGCGGAGTTTAATTTTCCCCATTCAGCGTCAAGTAGGAAATGAAGCCCGTTTCTCCCCCTGCGCTTTAATCTGCCCGTAAAGAAGGGACGTTCACAGCACCGGGGAGATATAAAGGTGTGCTTAATGAGGGAGATTAGGCCTCTTGCTAATGCAGCCTCGCCATAATGGTGGGATTAATTTGAAAATTTTCCGCATGATGCCCAAACTAAAAGTGCATAATGTGAGTAAATTGGAATGTTTCATGTTAAGAGAGTCACGTGCCGTACGGCCAAGGGGACAGTAGATAAGCCGAGGTTGGTAATGCCTATGGCAGCACGTGACACACAAATTATTATTTAGCTCTCCTGCAACTACTGCATTTAGGAATGGAATGAAAATCCACCTGTCCCATTCATAGATGCCCCTTCAGTTTTTAACCTCCACCATTGTGTAACGACACTTGCAAGAAAAAATAATTTTAAATATGCTAAAGTGTTTTGTTACGAGCACAATAGACAACCTCTGTGAAAATTACAGAAAGTGATTTTTATTTTGTTTAAGGAACTGAATGATTGCTACAGACTAGTGCAGAGGTGACAATGAGAAGATAATATGGGGAGAAAGAGAGGTACAGGATTTCACGGTGCGCGAAATCAATAAACAACAATGCCAAGCGTGAAAAATATAATGCACGATGACAATTTGCGGAAATTTACCGTGAAAATACCATTGTTGAACCATATGAAGTAACATATGATGAAGACAAATTAACATAAAAAACGTGAATCCTATCACCATATACATATCAGCCTCACGATTATAAATATTATAGGCTGCTAGCTTGTTTGCCCGTCCCAGGACAGAAGCTGAAATATTAAAGATGTACATTTACATGTTCTTGTGTGATTCACCTGCTCATGATTATTAATGACTCGGGGGGGCCTCTTTTGCAATGACGTCACGCACGGATGTTGCACTGTGCTGCGAATATTTATTTTTACCGTCACTTTCTGTAAAGAAACGTCATATTTGAAGCGATAAATTATTTAATTCAGCTCGACCTTCCTCTGCGTTAGTGTATATCTACGCGACTTTACCGAAAGAACCAAGAATATGTAAAAATTCTAGATTTAAAGCTTTCGTGACTGCTAGGATCCATACTCTTTGGTTCTATTGGGTAAAGTCACGTAGGTGAAAATAAAATAAATCCAACCACTCGTGTGAATATTAATGAAGGGGGTGGGCCTAATGTGGAGTGACGTCAGACGGGGGTGGGCCTCATGTGGGGTGACGTCACGCGGGGGGGCTCATGTGTAGTGACGTCACGCGAGAGGGGTGGGCCTCATGTGGAGTGACGTCACGCGCGGGACACACACACACACACACATTCTTGGCTCATTATATTGGTATTACGAACTGAAGTGAATAATTACAAAAATCGCATTCCTAAATCAACCTGGACCTACTTTGCATTTCGACATGAAGTATAAAAAAAAGTTCATAAACTTAAAAATCACAAACTCTCTTTTTGTTTTAGCTCTAACCTTTGTTAAAACTTGAGCGGCACACATTTCGTTTGGTTCTGCTCGCATCTCAACACCGTGTGTGCTGCACAGTCTCTGCCCCCTGGCAAGTCACCTTAAAACCCTCCTCTGAAATGCGGGTGCTGGTAACATATTCATACCTGTCTCTCTCTCTCTTTCTCTGTCTGTCTGTCTGCAACATCTGCCCCTACGTGTATTAAATAAAAACGTGTGATTGAACATGAAAACAAACCAAGACGATGACATTCTTTTTCCATCGCGGTGCGGTTTCAACGGTTCAAAGCATGCACGCGACGAAGAATCAGCGAATATGATCAATGTCCTCTCTCTCTCTCGTAAAAAAAACCTGTGCATTACTCTCAAGTGAGATTACGTCTTCAATTCCTTTTTTTAGTATGGTCACATAATGAAGCCTTTTGGCCCAATTACAGACAAGTCCATTCACCAACGTGTACTTCACACCCCAACGTGCAGTAATAATATTGCTACAATTTTAATTTATGGGACTCTCGGTTGCCTTCAATCACGGTGAACAAGTACTTCGGTTTAATTTAAATAGAACTTGGTCTCGTCTCCTAAAATTACAGGGATATCACACGATAGGTTTTGAAGAGAAGGGAGGAAGGGGTGAGAGGGGGGCGATGTTTCACCAGCCACGTATGCCTCATGCACAAACTTTATCACTCCCAACAGACGTCTAGGGAATGCGTGATGACCGTGGCACTGTTTTCCCATGCATTTTAAACTGACCCTAAACCATTTAAAAGCAATCCAACTTAAAATTAAAAATTAAAAAATACATATATCACAGGTCAAGTTTCATTCCTCCACGCTTATACGATTGTATTATTTTTCAAAGGTACGCTATTTCACGAGACTGAAGTAGCTAGTGACAATATGCAAGCTCGCATTGTTTGTAACTTGGGCTATTCTTTAGAACTAAAACACATCATTTTGAAAATCAGAGCATATGTTTGTTTACCAGAAAAAAAATCGACTCAAGAAACAGAGCAACGGCAGTGTCAAGATTTAAAAGAATGTAATGCCCCATGTATGTGTAAATATGTAAATACTAATCATCTTACCTTGTATTTGATGCATGTATGCTGACTATAAAACTATTAAAATTTGTAAAAAGAAAATAGAAAATCACGCTCTTGCTGAGTGGCATCACTGGTAGACAGCTCAACTCACACTTGGAAGGTTGCGAGTTCAAATGCTCAATTCAGGACTTAACTCAGCCCATCATCCCTCTGGGATTGATCAAGCGAGTAGTACATTTTTTCAGGAAGTCAAACAGTGCGACTATCCAACGGATGGACTTGACCCCACCATGGGAATGTACCATTTCCACTCTTGGCTCAGAGTCAGCAATGGAGATGAGTGTCAACCACCAAGTGCTTGTTTGAGAAGTGAGAAACATGCATCGATGAACATATCATAATCCTCTTCATAACAGTCAAGAATAATTTAAGCGAATGGACGTGTGTGTCAACAGCACATTTCTCAGAAGTCTGCAACACAGGAAAAAAAAGCAGCACCGGAGTGAACGTCAACAAGAACACAAAGGAACGCATAAAGCAGAGATGGAGTGATGAAATCCTCTGTATGTGCGCCCATTACTGCGGGATGGATCGCCTGCACGTATATTACGCGATTATAACTGAAAAAAGAGTGCATCCTACAACCTCTGTTCTCCTGGGATATTTATTGTAAATTTACAACCGTTTGTTTTATTTATTTATTTACTTGCTATGATTCCTTTGCACGGGGCCCAGTCTATTAACCTGTCAACAGCTTGTTCACAAGATGACCTTTGTTTGTTTCTGGAAATGAAATCAAACGGTGGGCGGTTTGGCCATGACACCCGGTGGGGTATGCCGGCCTCGCCTTCAGAAGAAGTAGAAAATAAAAACACATAGTGTTATGGGATAACGCGCAAAGTCGTTAGAGGAGACGAGACAAGTCGGTCAGCTTAGCATTCCAAGGACGCCGCAGCTTGTGACTCAGTGGGCTGAGCTGACAAACGCTGAGACTCAGGAATGAAGATGCGTCTGAGTCGACGCTCCATCGAAGAGTGTGCGGATGCAACGCTGCTGCTGCTGCTGCTGCCGCTGCTGTTGCCGTTGTTGCTGCTACCCTGAAACAAGCAACAACGTCGATGGAAGAGACCGTAACTTCATTGGACGTGCCTGTTCAAAGGCATTGCAAACACAATGGCACATTACCAAGGAAAGAACACTATGCAAGGCGTAGCTAGACAATGTCCAGCAGTGGGTAGATGGCAGCAGATGATGATGAGGATGATGATGAACACTGCACTAAGCATGGTGGACAGCACCACGCCTAATCATTTTGGTCTCCTGGTTGATCAGCTGATTGCATTCTGACGCCGAGAGCATACCACATCGCACACCATATTATCCTGAGTCAACCCAAGGTAGGCTCAGGTCTAGTTCAGACGCCAATTGCTGCTGGTGTAGAATCTGGCTTGGTGGTATCACAGAAACAAATGTGACCAGCTCTTGTATAGGCACGCCATTCAAAAGCAGGTCTTGCGATTTCCTGCAGACATATCTATTAGCCATAGACGGGTAGTTTAATTCTCTCGTACAGAAAAACCTCGTAAGGGGGTGTGTAGTAAAAATCATTGGATCTAACCCCTGCAGAGACAATGCTGGGTCACTCCATACACAGATGAGGTCACGGTGCTGCAG
Source organism: Petromyzon marinus (assembly GCF_048934315.1). Taxonomy (NCBI): domain Eukaryota; kingdom Metazoa; phylum Chordata; class Hyperoartia; order Petromyzontiformes; family Petromyzontidae; genus Petromyzon; species Petromyzon marinus. The sequence goes on along the minus strand of NC_133679.1, from coordinate 3,518,045 downwards.
ACTTACAATGATGAATTCCACGGTGCAGTGGAACACTGGCCGGCGTCGGGGCGACTGGTGAGTGCCCAATACATTCTGCAAATGACAGGGTCCACAATTTTTGGTGAAAAACACAGCGGTGCAATTCTTGCAACAGCAGCAAACAACAACAAACAAAAACCAGCCTCTTGTTACAAAAGTGTGTGTAAATTTCGCACGTTGGGGATGGCATAGCTTTCGGCGTTCAAGATAAGCTTTTGCACGAGGTTCTACGGAGCCATAAATGTAATTGAGGGGTCAGTTGGTATCAAGCCAACGGAGACATTAATTCAAGTCCACCTACAGACAGAAGGATGAACACAGCGGATGTATTGATCCACGGTTGAGCAATCTTGATGGGCTTTATGGGTCTTTTCTCCATTCTGCATCACTCTAGGATTTCTATTAAAGATTAAAGTGCATAAATATATAAATAAGAAAATAAATAAAGGCCGCGTTGATCAATAGTGCTGGTTGCATGCTTCGCCACTTCCATTGCCTGGTTAGATGAAATACAGTGTGACTGCTCGATAGGCCTGCTGGATTGTACTATGATTCAATGCACAAATGATTACCTCTTCAATAAAAATGTGCTTGTGTGGGTGGCAGTACAGCAAGTAGGTGAATTATTTATACGAGTCATATTAAAAGCATAACCTTCAGGATAAATTCAGCATCGCATTTGCTGAGCAATCTGCAGAGAAAAGTCATGCTTGTGCCATCACGCAAATGTTGGCCAATCCTGCAATCAATGTAGCACGTTATTCAGCTATCATGCTAGAAAAAAGTGGAACTGTGGCTCACATTAACATTACATTTAATATAAAATTCTAAATTTTAGCCAGAACAGTTGAGACCGCTGTTCCGGCAATTATTTTGGCTCACCACACACTCGTCTCGCCCTATTTTGTCCTCGGGGTACTGCACTGTCCTCATGAAATTGTTACACTGATAATAGGATGACAGGGTACAATAATACATGATTATCATGAATATGAGCACCTTGAAACTCTAGTGAAGACATGGGCAAAGTACGGCCCCCGGGCCGTACATGGCCCGTTGGGCTTTTTAATCCAGCCCGCTGAACTTGTCCAAATATTATTGTTATTAAATTAAATTAAATTTTACCTTTCTCCTGTAATGCCCCCATTTTCCCATTAGATGGCGTACTTTGACCGGGAGTTACGACATGTTTTTGTATTGTTCATGTTCGTGCAACTTGTTAAATTGCCTTGCAAATTAATGCTTTGCTACCTGTTAAAGGCCAAATCCTTTCATGTAATGATTTTTACATGTCATTTATATTCGTTCACACAAACACTCCATCCATCTGTTCCTGGCCCGGCCCCTCTGTCAAATTTTAGAACCCATTGTGGCCCGCGAGTCAAAAAATTTGCCCACCCCTGCTCTAGTGGATGCCGATAATTACAACTCCGTGCCAGCTTAGATGCATTTCCGAAAATGTCAAGTGAGAAATTATTTCCTTGCCAATATCTATATGCAGCCTTCATTACATAAGCGACAGCCAGGATGAAAGTTCCATGCAGATTAAATTAACTGCAAGTTTTTTTCATGGAAAATTATAAACTAAATGGCAAATAGGAGTAGTTCTGAAGCTATGAACCTATGACTACTATTTCCATCTATATTTTTTATTATCAGGTAAGGCCCACCGGGCTACATAGCTCTTTTTCAGAAGGGACCTGGCCACAAATGGTAGCTCAATAAAGTGGCTTATTGTGTGTACATTTACAGCAACCAAATTAATCTAAACACATGCTTCTAAATGTGGAGGGAAAACCCGGAGAAACCTGAGAAAAAATCCACGCAACCACGGGGAGAACACGCAAACTCCAAATATACAGCAGCAGGAGTCTGGGTTGGGATCGAACCCACAACCTCCTGCATACCAGGCGAGGGAGTTAACATCTCACCACCGTGGTGCCCATAGGCCGTGTGTCTGGGTCTGTCTGAGTGTAAAGCTTTGTGAATACATTTCAAATGATGTTAGTTAAGCGTGAAAGCCTCTCCGCATTCAGGGGCATAGCTGTAGCGCCCTCCATTTGCGTGATATATCATCAGGGCAGTTCTGCAAGGTTTGGCAACTGCACAGCCAAAGTCTCAAAACAATCTCCTTACCTGTGTCTCTTCGCTCATCTCAATAGGGGGTTGTAAATTGAACGGGGATGCCCCCAAATATAATTTCTGCCTCGGGGCCCCCAATGGACCAACACCACCGCTGATTAGTTTCTTCACTGATGTAGGCACTGTTTATTGCACCACTACAAAAGGGCCATTGATTACACCGTTCAGTTATTTTATTTAGCATGCCACAACGAACAGCATGAAACATTGATCAAAGACAGACAGCCACTGTACAACAATGCACTCCAGAGAAAATATGTACTGTTATTCCAGGATTCCTCGCAAATTGTTAAAAGTTTTTTGGCGGATTTTTTTTACCCTCCAAATTTTGTGAACATTTTACTCTGTCTGAAGCACAGACCGAAGCGCTCAAATGAGTAAGTTTCCTGCACAGGATGTTATCTTGTGCAGTTAATTTAGAATTTTCACCATCATAATAATAGGGCTCTCGCATTCTCAAATGCTGCACGCACACTTTTCCTCGGCTGAGCACAGCTGTCTGCTGAAAGGGAAGTGTTCAACAGAACGTCTGTTGCCACCCTTGTTCTATTAGAATCCTGCATGTGTTTGCTTGTCTGGGTGGGATTCGAATGGAGCCCACTTTTCTGACAGCGAATGCAAACCCAGGGAGACCGCACGTGCTCAAATCTCCAATAAGCGTTCACCTTTTAAGCACTTGCTTTGGTGTCGTCTTTTGTTGCAAATCCAACTGCCTAAATCCTAAAATCTTAGTGACAGGCCTCTCAGAACATGTCTGCAGAAAGTTACAGGCTGATGCTGCAAAGAAATAGCTTTGCAAAAAATTTTCATGTTGTTTGAGGTAAAGGAAATGTGTCTGCAGTCTCAGGGATGTTTATTGCTCAATCAAAAGATTCATAACAAGCAGGCTTACTTCATTTTCAACATCATAAAGTACATTACCCGGGAGCAATTTGACATAAACGAGTCACCGTTCACTCACATTAAGAGGCTAACTGTATAACTAAGTAATGAGCATAATATCCATCCATAAGGTATTGTTGTAAAAGTACTCAACTCACAATAATGTATAGCCCTCGGTCAAGGCACGGCTGGATGAAGGCCTCCCCACGCCCTGTCAGTCATGGGGGCTGTTTGTTCATACTTTTCCATGCTGGTCAGTGCAGGTTGGTGCAGAAGGAGGCCCACGATTGGTTCATATATCAATCACTACTGGTGTGAATTTAGGTTGCCGTGTTCATAACACAGCGGGCTAAACACTGCAACGCCGCTCGCTCTACCCCAAATCAGAATGCGGTGAGTTGAAATCTCAGTCAGCCGATAACGCAGCCCATCGTCTCTCTGGTGTCATTACAATGAAGCACCACTTTTGTTACAAATCAACGGTGGCCATTTGACGGAGAGAGACTGACTCCCGCCAAGGCAACGTTTACATTTCTGGCAATGGACTCCAGGGCTGCCAACCCCATCGCTCGTTTAAATAGGGGGGGGGGGGGGGATGTTGCATAATTATTCTCAAATATGGTAGTAAAATTGTTCCTGGCTTTTTTTAATAAGCTTGTCCCCGGGTTGAGCAAACGTATAGCAACAGATTTCCTCGAGTAACCCAGAGGGCAAAAAATTATTCTCATGGCAGCACCACAGATGGGCGAACTCACCACGTTGCATCGTCGCTGGGTATCCGTGGGTCCAGGGGCAGCTGCTTGCGGAAGAATTGGATTATACAATAATGAGAAACTGATGGTTGCAAACGAGCCTAAGTCATGCAAGTTCGTAAAAATAAAAATAAACTAATCCCGAGCAATAACAAAAAAAAATGCAGCGTTCCCAATTATATGTTTTAACTGTTGAAAATAAACTACAATTGCTGTACTTAAATAGGTTAAGAATTTTTTCTTAATCTGGCGTATATTTGTCTTCTTGGACTTCAACGATGCGTTTTTTGTTTTGCTATTAAGAATGATCTGTATCAAAGCCGAACAATTCATCGCCGAATTATTGATGACCTTTCATTCAGCTAGGAAAGAGTAACATGAGAAGCACCTCTCTTTTGCAAGGGACATCTGAAAGAAAGTCCACACGGAGGGCACTACACTGGTGCGATGGCACTGGGGAGTAACGTTGTGCAAAGAGCGTTAAGCAAGAGAATAGAAATAACATAGAACGTTTTAAATGACAAAAGAAAGAAGAGGCCGTTTACCTATAGGGGGTGCCACGGTGGCGAGATGTTAACTTCCTCGCCTGGTATACAGAAGTTGGTGGGTTCCATCCATGACCCTGACGCCTATATTTTTGGAGTTTGCATGTGTTTCCCCGTGGTCGCGTGGATTTTGCTCCGGGTCCTCGGGTTTTTCCCTCCACATTTAGAAACATGCGTTGAGCTATCAAAGCCAGGTCGCTTCTGAAAAAGAGCCGTACGGCTCAGTGGGCCTTACCCAGTAAGCATACGGCAAGGGAACCCAACAGAGCATACGGTGCCGTGGAGCAAAATGAAAGTGAGTGACAGGTGGCACTCATCCCCACTGGCAGTCTTGAAACATTGATAAAAACAAATTCTACATTCCTATGGCAGGGACCAGCGTTGGCACGCATTGGTTGGAACCCTTGGACCAACTTCGGCCCAACATCGGCCCAACGTTTCATGTGTACTGGGCTGTTGCATTCCCCCGTGATGTCATACTGTCACTCTGCCACAGTACCATACACTCATTATATGTATACTCTAGAAATGTGAATACACTTCATGTATAATCTTTGGAATAATATATTTTTTTAATCAAGGCACACAGTCCCCATAACCTCAAACGCTGAACGCAATTCTTCTGCATTTATTAATGCTGCAATATACACACTATATATCTACAACGTAACAAGCATATATTCAAACGAATACGCAAGTTACATTTAAGCACGCAGATAATCGTCAGTTGGCAAAATCGCTACTTATAGACACGTAACATCGAATGCTTGCTTCGTGTTACATGAGCGCTGTGTGCGTGTCAGCTGCTGGTGGCACACCGCTCCATCTGTTGAGTGTCGTGAATCCAGACCAGGCCTGAGCAGTGGCGTCAGTTGGCATTGCCGCACGGAGCTCAGCAAAGAGCATTAGGCAGCAGGTCTGGCGCCGATCCCAAATGCAAGTGAGGAGTGGGGTGACCCAAATCATTTCATCATCAGCCATGATCTATCTACTGCTGGCTAAACATAATAATTGACATTTAAAAGGCGCATTTCATTCGTAGATCCCAATCAATGCCTCTCCACCTTGTTGCCATCCCGTCGGGTCTTGCGATGCCACAATCCATCTCGCTCCTGCGTATGAACTGGTTCATTGTCACCGTTGGCTACCATCCCTTCTAGCGGCTATGTGTCCTGCCCAAGTCTACGTGCATTCATTCGCTCATTTATTCATTCATTCAAGTTTCTCAGGATCCTCACTTGTAGATGTAGGGCAATGCCCGGAGATTTGTGTTGTGGGAAAGAAAGTCAAGGAGAGTCACTTATGTTAAAGTGAGGATGAAACTTCTCTCTAGAATAGTAAACAGTTAAACTCAACTTTCCTAGGGGGGGGGGGGGGCTGGTGGGGGGAGGCTGGTGGGGGAAGGCTGGTGGGGAAGGATGGGTGCCACTTTCAGCCTCCAAGCTCTCGAAGCTGCCACTCGGACGCAGCATTCCATGAAGACTGTCACACGAAGACCGATGACTCCTAAATCGTCCGACATGTGGCCCATTACGTTGCATCTCGGAAACTAAGCAGATACTGAGTCTGGACGGTGCGTGGATGGCTAATAAATAAATGCCGTTGTGTGGGCAGCAGAGGGCAGAGCGGCAAAATGCGTTGCTATATCCACATTTTCCCCACTTTTACCAACCTGCACTGGCCAACGTGGCGAAGACATGCAACAACAGCAAAACCCCAAGCAAAACACTCTTCTTTTAAAAAAAAAATTTACACCTTGAGAGATGTTTAAGTATTTCGCGGGCGAATAAATATTTGTTACCGTTATTTAAATAATTCACAATGTTGTGATTTTTTTGGTGCAGCGGCAGCAGCATCGTTTGCATGGAACTGTCGTCTTCGTGGCGTACGTATAAGGAGTGAAAAGCTTCCATTAGTTTTGCATCGATGGACCTCCTCCGGGTCAATCTGTTTTTGGTTTAACTGCTAAAGCCTGCTGCGTGTTAAGTGCTGTGCGTAAGGGCTCAGCCAAGATGCCCATTGTGCTGGTACGGACTGCTTAGCCTCAGGCTCATGGTACTCCATGTGGTTTCGCTCCTGGCACAGCACCGGCAGATAATTTTTCATCCGTCCGCGTCTTTGTTCGCGCCTGTAGCCTTGGCTAACAGCCACAAGTACCGTCGATCGATGAAAACTATACATTTAAATCACCGACACGTCTCTTTATATATTACGTCCGAGATACGGAAAGACGAACGCGTGGACTAGGGAGCTTACACAGACATAATTTAAGCTGTTAAGAAAAGAAAAGTGGGCTTTGGGGGGGGGGGGGCAAGGACATGTTGGTGGAATCGATAATGACCGACGGTCAAGAGTAGTGATGGAGTGGCAACCAAAGGATGGAATGCGTCCCAGAGAGAGGACGTCCACGGTGGAGATGGAGCGATTAATTATCCTCGTGTGCAGGTGCTCCCTGGACCGTTACGTTTTGAGCCGTGAGAGATGGTGATGGCTTGGAGAGGCCTTCGTCCACAAGTGAATTTATTTTGGCTGCTGATGATGATGACGTCTGTTCATTCAGAGTGCAGCGTTGTGTATGGTGCAGCGCATGGGTTATGCTGAACATCATTGTCGTGCCATTTCAAGGAAATGTATTTAAGTTTCACGTTTTATCCCACCGCCAGTGCTATTCGCGTGTTAATAATAATCAAAGTCAAGGCAAAGTGTCTTCATTAGCCAAGCAAGACAACGGGTGGCACTCAACTCCACTGGAGTGGAAATTGCACGTTTATATGTGGGGTAAGTTTGATATCTTGACATGTCAGGATTCAATCTCGACCAGGTTTTGAACCTATCGTCTTCCAATCGCGAGTGGCAGCACTGTCATTTTTCCATGCTACAAATGCCACCCAAATACACGGACAAACAAAAACAAACAAAAAACGTTTAAAACAAATAAATCGACTCTTGTCGGACGAAGTTTCATTTCCGCTAAGACCAATCAAGCGATGTTGTGGTACAATCATCTTTATAACTCCAGGAGCTCCAGCACGCACGACCCCGCGAGCCGTGTTGGCTTGCACCTGCCCCCAGGAAGGCACTGGCAGCAGCTCGGAACAGACACGTGCACACACAGGGGACACGCCGCAAATTGGTCTGCAACCTCTCTCCCACCGAGCTCCATCTGTTGCGTCGTGTCTTGCGCGCGGGACAGTCGGTTCCCCCTTAACAAGGCACGGGGTTTTTGTTGTTGTTGTTGTTACAACGCGATTCGCGCAAGCGTGCGGCTCGGAGGGCGCGATGGTCAGTGGCCAGACGTTTTGGGCCGGTGACCACGGGCCCGACCTCCTGGCGAGAGGGCCCTGTGTTCACGACTGGCCGTTGCCGAAGGCGTCAAGGCCCGAATCGCAAGTCCGTCAGACGCTGTGCGAGCGCGCGGACTCTTTCGCGTGAGACGACCGAACGCAGTCGGATGACGCTTGCCGATGTGGGGGCAGGCACAAAGAGACAGAATGGCAAGCGGCCAGCAACACGGTGTAACAGGCAGGAAAAAATGCGTTTCCTGATGACTCTGGCAGTGGGTAGAGGATGGCGACGATAGTGATGCACGTGTGAGCGGTTGTGTGATAGAGAGACAAAGGCGGCCGGGCGTGGTTGCTGGCCAACCACCACCCCACGTGTGCCGTGCCGGTCTTCACAGGTGCTGCTCGCTAACAGCACTTGCCCCAACAGTCTGTTTAAGGCTATAGGGGGGGGAGGAGGGAATCTTTCTCTTTGTTTTTTCTAGAGCACACTTCGCTCGGCAAACACTAACAAACTTTGTCACAATGAAATACAAGGTTTTTGTTTGTTGTTGTTGCTAAATTTAAGACGCGTAAAGTCCTTTGTGGTCCCCACTCACAGCAAACGTATCTCCGCTCAAACCATTGACGGCGGTGGGTTTTAAGTTACAATAAAATTACCTCCGCCCAATACAACAGCAGTCATATACACCAAAAGCAAACTATTGATTTTTACCCCTCCACCCACCAGCACTCCTTGCAGCACAGAGTAAATATGAGTACAGGTGCGAAGGCTTTTGATCCAGCTGCGTGATTGCAAGCGCTGTCAGGGGGATGAAGCTATTTGTTCCTGGAAGATGACGTTTTCTCTTTTCCACATTTCCCCCCGTCGCAAACGACGCGATTCAGCCCAGTACTTTCATCTTGTTTTCTATTTATTTTGATGTTAAGTTGATTAATCCCCGGGCCTTCGGGGGCCTCGGTAATGAGAGAGAGAGGCCAAGCTATCACCACCCCAGGTGTATCATTGCCATCGATTTCAAGTCGGCCCCCAGATGGGTCTCCCGATCCTCTTGACAACCGGCACGAGGCCTCAGAAGGCGACCACCGGCTTTCTTCTGCGACCACAACGGGCGAGCCTGTGCCATCGGGATCACCTCGTCAACTCTTCCACTCAAAGCAATCATTCTGCCGGGGGATTACAATCGGCGGCCGTGAGCGCTGGGCTGCTGCGGCACCGCGGCTCTCTCTCTCTCTTTCTTATTTCAAAAGGCAGAGGCGGTGATGAGCGGGGACACTTTGCGTGCGCATCCGAAGCTCGTGGGTGTCATTTTGGACGTCAGCGTGCGCAAACGACATCTGCAATGGGCCTACTCTATGTGTAGATGCCGCTTTGACGACGGCGGTGTTCTTGTCCCAGAAATTAAATCAATAATGGTGGGCGGAAGGTGTTTCGGATGGCTTACAACCAACACCTTCGCTGGGATTTGAAAGGGAAATATTGAAAGCGAGAAACGAATTTGCCGCTCCCTTCTTTTTGTTCGCGCGCAATAAAATCGTCGGGTGCGTACGTTGTAACGTGGCAATTAAAGGTGGTGGCCAATTGCAACAAAAGTCTGCTCTGCCATGCCAAATGAGTTGCTCGCTAGATTCAGTCTTCCCGACAGTTCTGTTTCTTCACCTGAGGAAGGCTACTTGTATTCTTAGCTCTTTCGGTAAAGTCACGTTGAAGGGAAACAATAAAATAATAAATTATATATAAAACAATAAACACAAACGGTCGTCATCTGATGACGACCGTTTGTGTTATGGTCGAAACGTCGTGAGAATTTTTATTGTTTTATATATATTTTATTATTTTATTGTTTCCCTTCAACGTGACTTTACCGAAAGAGCTAAGAATATGAATTACTGCAGTCACGAAAGCTTTCAATCAAAATTTAAGGCTACTTGTGTTGTGGCCGAAACGTCGTGAGAACTTTATTTCATTGTTTTATTTTTATTATTTTATTTCCATTCTACGTGACTTACCGAAAGAACCAAGAAGATGAATCCCTGCAGTCACGAAAGCTTTCAATCGAAATATAATAATTGTTATGACAATAAAAATGTAGATTAACATCATTGCATCGGGGCTGTAAGTAGGCGGGGGGGAGGGGGGATGCTGAGGGTGGTGGCGGCAAGAGGATTTCAAATATTTCCAAAATATCATTGAGCAAGGGAATCAAACTGACCGCGGCCCACCAACCAATGCATTACCCCCTCCAATTATATTTATGTGCATACAGTGAGGGAAAAAAGTATTTGATCCCCTGCTGATTTTGTACGTTTGCCCACTGACAAAGAAATGATCAGTCTATAATTTTAATGGTAGGTTTATTTGAACAGTGAGAGACAGAATAACAACAAAAAAATCCAGAAAAACGCATGTCAATAATGTTATAAATTGATTTGCATTTTAATGAGGGAAATAAGTATTTGACCCCTCTGCAAAACATGACTTAGTACTTGGTGGCAAAACCCTTGTTGGCAATCACAGAGGTCAGACGTTTCTTGTAGTTGGCCACCAGGTTTGCACACATCTCAGGAGGGATTTGTCCCACTCCTCTTTGCAGATCTTCTCCAAGTCATTAAGGTTTCGAGGCTGACGTTTGGCAACTCGAACCTTCAGCTCCCTCCACAGATTTTCTATGGGATTAAGGTCTGGAGACTGGCTAGGCCACTCCAGGACCTTTATGTGCTTTTTCTTGAGCCACTCCGTTGTTGCCTTGGCCGTGTGTTTTGGGTCACTGTCATTCTGGAATACCCATCCACGACCCATTTTCAATGCCCTGGCTGAGGGAAGGAGGTTCTCACCCAAGATTTGACGGTACATGGCACCGTCCATCGTCCCTTTGATGCGGTGAAGTTGTCCTGTCCCTTAGCAGAAAAACACCTCCAAAGCATAATGTTTCCACCTCCATGTTTGACGGTGGGGATGGTGTTCTTGGGGTCATAGGCAGCATTCCTCCTCCAAACACGGCGAGTTGATGCCAAAGAGCTCCATTTTGGTCTCATCTGACCACAACACTTTCACCCAGTTGTCCTCTGAATCATTCAGATGTTCATTGGCAAACTTCAGACGGGCATGTATATGTGCTTTCTTGAGCAGGAGGACCTTGCGGGCGCTGCAGGATTTCAGTCCTTCACGGCGTAATGTGTTACCAATTGTTTTCTTGGTGACTATGGTCCCAGCTGCCTTGAGATCATTGACAAGATCCTCCCGTGTAGTTCTGGGCTGATTCCTCACCGTTCTCATGATCATTGCAACTCCACGAGGTGAGGTCTTGCATGGAGATTGACAGTTCTTTTGTCTTTCTTCCATTTGCGAATAATCACACCAACTGTTGTCACCTTCTCACCCAAGCTGCTTGGCAATGGTCTTGTAGCCCATTCCAGCCTTGTGTAGGTCTACAATCTTATCCCTGACATCCTTGGAGAGCTATTTCGTCTTGGCCATGGTGGAGAGTTTGTAATCTGATTGATTGCTTCTGTGGACAGGTGTCTTTTATACAGGTAACAAGCTGAGATTAGGAGCACTCCCTTTAAGAGTGTGCTCCTAATCTCAGCTCGTTACTTGTATAAAAGACACCTGGGAGCCAGAAATCTTTCTGATTGAGAGGGAGTCAAATACTTATTTCCCTCATTAAAATGCAAATCAATTTATAACATTTTTGACATGCGTTTTCTGGATTTTGTTGTTGTTATTCTGTCTCTCGCTGTTCAAATAAACCCACCATTAAAGTTATAGACTGATCATTTCTTTGTCAGTAGGCAAACGTACAAAATCAGCAGGGGATCAAATACTTTTTTTCCCTCACTGTAGCTGAATTTTCATGACGTTTAGTTGTTCACGTTAACATTGACGTAACGTGTGTTTGTACTCACACTGACAAGCGTTCAAAGTTGTTCACATGTTCAGTAATGCCGCTGCATACTCTCAAATAATTTCCATGGAACGTCCGCTAATTGGGCTACGAAAGCCCAACTTGATGTCCACGGAGAACAAAATACATTTCTTCATTAAGCACCAAAGCGTCGCAACCGAGATGAAGTGTGTATACATTTTTAATATTGTTTAATAATCAAGAAGGCTTCGTAGGGCACCGTAAGTCAATCGGGCACCACGGCAACTGGGCGCCGTCAGCTGCTGCTCCCATATTAAATTATCTATCTCTCGCATTGATAAGTCTCAAATTAACCGGTTGTGCCCTCGAACAAACAGAAGTAAATCACGGCAACGGATCTTCGCCCGGACGATTTAAACAAAGCCCTTCGAACGAGACCCCAACGTTGCGCGGCACATGTCTCTAAACACACACACACATATATATACACGGGGACTTAAAACAAGTACACAGAGACTGATCCTATAAACAACACAGCCCCGGGAATTGAATCGTGCCATGGGGGGAAAAAAAATAAACAGCTCAGATGTTCTATGTCAAAGTGAAATCAACTTAGAAATAATATACGTTTGCATCCATCTATGCTGCAGTATTCCTAAGCCTGCTTGGCTCCGTGGACACATACTTTGATATATGATTCACTGCGCTAGAAAGTGTTCATGAAGCGTGTGGAATAAGGATTACTGGGGGGTGCTATTTTGTCGCAATGTCATCGAAGAAAAATGAAAAATATATGGGTGTATTATTTTCCATAAGTCAAAATTTGAAAGACCCTTCCACATACACTCCATCTACGGGTTGATTATACTGTGAACAGTTACATTTTACTACTTGGAGAAATATGTAATTTTCCTATTTGCAAGTGAAATGATCAATTTAGATAAAAATGTCGAACGTAATACTTATAGCATAAAGAATGTTAACATTTGCTTAATTAAAAAACTATTTTTCCATCAAAATTCAAAGCACTTAAGACTAGTCATGGTGAAGATTTGAACGTGAAAAATCTAGAAATGAATGAATCTATTGTTGAAGTATTAGTATTAAAGGTGCAATAAAATGCAACTTAGATCACTACCTGTGAGATGTTCACTCAAGACTGCTCTTGAGGAGCTGTACACCCTTAGCTGCCACTGCTATGCAGAGTGGACCGAAATCAAATGCATCACTCCGGATGACCGCTGCAAAGTATGATCTTGAGTTTTGATTATAGTGTGCTGATCTTTAACGGTGCATTGAAAAATTAGATACTCCTGCTATTATGGAGTGACTCATGCTGCCAGCTATGGCTGCAAAGTTTGGTCGTACATGTTATGTGTATAATTTATTGTTAAATTTGAATCACAGTTCCTATGATCACTGTTACATAATTTTTATAGCTTTATTTTGGTGATTTCGAAAACGTATAGTTTAGCTATGTTTTTTTGTAGAAGTACAGAGTTAGCCTGATAGCTTTAATCTAAATTATCTTATGGTTGTTATTGTTTCACTTGCATCCCATTGGGATTTTTGCACACAGCACCATATACGGTGCTTTTTTCTGGAAGACTTTGCTGTTTTTTCCTGGATGTTTCTGTTGCGCGTAGTCACTTTAAGATGTTCTTTGTTCATGTTTTTTGTTTGTTGCGGTTACACCCGAGTTAAGAGCCGCATGGCTCACAGGGTTATACCTAATAAATAAAACTGAAACTGAAACAATATATTACGAATTTTGATTTCCCACTCTTAACTCACACGTAATATGGTTTGTAGACTTATCAAATGTGTTAATCCAACTTAATTACAATGGGAGCCCTTGTGGATGAGATAAAAAAAAAACTAATTAGTTACCCTTCATTATATGCCAATTCATTTTCTGTAATTAGCCGTTCAATTGCATATAATCGAGTCGCGCCATTCTAAGGCACCCGTGATTAAACCAGGTTCCCAAGTGCATTGAATTTACGATGTCAACCTGGTCCTAAATGAATGCACAAAATCCCCCATTATAAATTTACTTCATCTTTTATTTTTTCTAAAATTCCAGCCCTGCGATAAATATTTCTGCAGCAGTGAGCATGGAAAAGTGAAGTGACCCCATTTTAGATAAGAGGCCACTTGAAGACATTCCTGAAGTAGTTCCATAATATACCTTTCTAACAGGCATTATCTAACATTGGGCGATGCATTGCTCTGTGAGAGTGGTGAATGGGTACTGTGTCTAAACTGAGAGAAAAGTACAACTCTTTTTCAAGTGTTCCTCCATCATTTGTTGGTTTTCCCAACTCACTACAATATCACACAAAAGTTCAATAGCCCAACACTCTAAGCAGGACTCAGATGAAAAGTATCGAAGATGCCTGGTTTTGATTTTCCATGAAGCTCATGGTCCACGCTAAATCGCATACCCATAAACCATGGCAAATTAAAAACTCCCCAGTGTGCGACTGTGGTCATCCAGAACAGGCCGTACAACATATAACGATGCAATGCCCGATCCACAAATATGAATGAGACATTCCCTTGATACACTCAAATATGAATGAGACATTCCCTTGATACACTCCGCTGCTCCTGGGCTTGACCACCTTCATCTGAAATTGCAGTGGTTACTCTGCATCTACATCAGCCATACAGAAGTAGATAATCAGCCATGATCTATCTACAGCTGGATGAAGGCCTGCCCATGCCATCGCCATCCCTCCCAGGCTCGGAGACTCAATAAAATGATGCTCACCAAGCCAATTAACACTATGTCAGAGCGCTTCACTCCCAGAATAAAAAAGGTTACAAGTTAAAATCCAAGGCAATGCAGACCATCATTTTGTCAATGTTGAATGCGTACCACTTTAAGTCAGCAGTGGTTGACCTATGAAGATAATAGCCCTTGCAATATAAGTATCCACGACTGACTCAGTGCAACCAAGACATTACCGCCACTCAATACATGTTTGCACATACTGTACATAGTACATACATACAAACAATGATTTATGTTTGATTATGTACAACATTCGATAGTGTTATTTGCAAGAAAAGGTTGCTATATATATCCTCAAGATTCGCGTGCTACTTTTTAGCTGGCACAGCTGTGAAAATAAACTCACCAGAGAGCACATGCCATCTTTGAGATGCATATAAGATCTATCCAACTCACATGAGCAACCACGTGTAAAGAAATGATGATCAATGGCAGTTCCATCTTAAAAAAGGTTTCCTTTTGGTCAGACATTCAGCAAAAAAAGTCTGAAAGTAAAGCGTACTGTGTGGGTTTCATCCGCCCAGATCTCTCCGTGAATAATTTTCCCCACATTACCTTTTAGGCATCCATAACGTTTTTTTCAAGCGCATGAGCCAATTCCAGCAGTGTAAAGGTTAGCAGAAAGTTAATATACCCTACATTAAACTTTCCTTCTTCTGTTATGGTTATAATGTATGTGTCAGAGTGGAGCACATTAAGTGTTAATGTGAGATCCCTGTGACTCACGCTGCGGCTATGAGCTGCCCAACAGACCAGCGCAGGAAGGGTCTCTGTGGAGGATGAGCAGCCAGCCGGCTGTCTGTCAGTTCTCTAATTATCAAGCCTACCATAAGGTCAAACATAGGGGGGAGAGAGTGCTGATAATTATGCCAGGCCACTGATAATCACGAGACCCCAATTTTCAATATATCCTGGTGAGTAATGAAAAAGTGGCATTTTTAAAATTGCCAGTTAGACTTACACAAGCCTCATTGAGTGAACGCCACATTATTGAGATGCATTTAAAAATGCGTGTTATTTAATCAATTGCACCACATCTTACCGTATGAGCTGAACGAACGAGCACGTTTGTTCGTACACTGCATATTTATTGTGGTGAGATGAAGTGTGAGTAATCTCCAACTCGTCTGGTGCCTGAAATAATTGGTGTGCCATACATACACACGGGACATTGCTCTACCTTATCTTCACCTGTGCTGCATATTAAAACTAAACTACTCTTCTGATATATGAAGCTATTTCGTTTAAGTTGCCCGGTACTTTTCTGAAACGTTTCAAAACATTAAAATGGCCCCAACTGGCAATGGGGTCATTTCTTAGCAGATCTTTGAGTGTGTAACCACCAAAAAACACACACAATTGCAAGCACACATTAATATTTCAGAACTGTTTTTGAAAATAAAATACACGTTAAATTACATGTTTTCAGAAAATAAATTGACATGCATTACAATAATTTTAGAGTACAACTCCGAAATTGATTCATCACTTTGAGCAGAGTGAAAGTGATATAAAAAAACCCGACAAAATGCAGTGTACGTAATGAATAACAAAATACCCTATGTAGTTTACCTTATTGTTAATTCATGTATTGTAAGATGCTTTATGAATAGCAATACCAATGCAATTAAATCAAATTGGTCCTTAAACCAGAGGGCTTAACATGATACCCGAAGAAATATAGCCCAGCTGAATTGTCAGCAGTGGTCTTCTGAATATTTACACATCCACATCGAATTCTGCAATTCTGCAAAGATACAAATAATAATACGACGACACACACGTAGATACTGCAGATGATATAATGAACAAAAATGTAGCAAAAGCCAGTGAAACGCTAAAATCTGCATCTCTGCTGAAGATTGATAAAGGAGTTAATAAACACAAAATCAAACATTCCGTAGTTGAATTGGCAATGCCGTAAGGCATGTGAATCGGTGAAGAGAGGACTCTGCTGCACACTGACCATAATAACCGCACACAAATTAACTTGGGGATCATACCTTCATCTCTGCACCTTGGGACAAAGGATGAATTATTCAGAGGTGAAGGCACCAGTTGAGGACCTACACAGATCTGCAAGGCATTTGATGAGGTCCCATGTCTCTGCACAAATTCCATCTTTTTTTTCCCAAGGAGAAACAGCATGAATGTAAATTTGCATTTTTTCCCCCCTCCTTCAACATACACCTAATTAATGCATTGATAGCCAATGCAACTCACATTCGCTTAATTTTAATGAGGCTATTGTCGCAGGAAGATGACACTAATTGTATACAGTGGTGCATTTAGAGATCCATGCTTTTCTGCTCACAGAATTATTCAATCCAAGCGCAATATATTTGTAACGCTTTATTTTATCAGATTTTGACCAATTTTTAGGCATTGCATTGAATTATGCGGCTCATAAAACAGAGGTTATAATAAATGTCTATCTCCATAAATATAAAAGGCTAAGTTGTGATTATGTGTCTGTTCAAAATGTTTGGCGTACTTCCCGACATGCAACAAACTTGAAATTTGCCACTGTACACCATGCAAAAATTATAAAAATACACTTTTGTGGGGGGGTTTTTTGGGGGGGGGAGCATTTATTTTTTGCACGGCAAGTGAGCTGTGACGTCAAATCTGTCACGTGACCCGCGCATGTGGACGCGTAACGCATTGTAGTATAGTGGTTAGCGCGCCGCGCTACGAACCCGGCGACCCGAGTTCGATTCCCGCTCACGGCCACCACCGGTGACGATAATTTGAACCGGTCCTGGGCCTCCCCTAGGTCAACTCAGCCTCAAACGCGTAACTGGTGTGGTGTGTTAACATCGCCACTAGAGAGACAATGGCGGCCGGGCGTGGTGAATCCAAGTCCCGGGTGAAGCCGGGTAGTAATGCAATGAAAGTAAAAAAAAAATTGTCATGAGAACAGTATTTTTGTTATCAATATATTATTACCATGCTATATTATGAAGTCACTATTATTATCAAATGTGTAAACTACTTACGTGCATTATGCTCGCAAAAAAAGCCAATTAGGACATCCGCCAAGTGTCCACGGTGCTGGCGAATGGCACGCCACGAAAACCTTCATATTCGCCGTTCTATTTGTGGATGCTTTGTGCGATAACAATTGTAATGATGATCAAATTACGAAAACCAAATTATTTCGAGAGTCAACAGAATGTCGCACACCAACGTTTTGCACATTTAGTTTTAGACCGGCAAATGTAAACCTTATGTCAGCTCATCAACTTCTGTCTGTGCTCGGCCAATCGTTTTTCATCAGCACATCCCTGGGGGGTCAAACCTGAAGGCCACCGTCATGATTTTACTTCAACCGTAACCACAGTGCCAGGGATGCATGCCGTGGTGGAATTGATAGCACACTGAACCTGTAATCCAGAGGGCGCATGTTTGGACCCATGCCATCAGTGTAAGTATGTCGGTATGTTGAACTTATTTCGCACCGTACGTAGCCAACCGTGCTAATCGTAGGTGCGGTGTGTGCGTTGCATTGCGGCGCTAGGCACAACGTTCAGACGACATTATCCGACGGGGTATTTTTAGCGAATGTGGAGGCACCTTGTCTTTTTTGTTTAACGTGTCCTACTGCGTCCGAGAATTTCCAATTAATGTCCTCAAAGCCTCCGTCGCGGCCGCCAACACTCGCCCATGGCCAATCTGACCTCCCCGGTGTCGTCTCCGGCCCACGCCGCCGTTCCGCTACCAAGTTCACAAGCTCCGGCTTCACGCCTCCCCTCATTCCTATTTCCACTCCAACTTCACACCAAGAACACAACAACCCAATTAGCTTCAAGTTTTATATTCCTTAACCACGTGAGAACTCAAGAGATCAGGATAGTCTCATTTGCAAGAGCGACCTGGGACATTAACCTGCCAGTGATGAGTGATTATCGCTGTGTGTATAATCCCAAAGATGTTCTTCTTTGGTTCTTTCGGTAAAGTGAGTTTACCGAAAGAACCAAAGAAGATCAATCCTTGCAGTCAGGAAAGCTTTAAATCGAAACCCAAAGATGTTGCTCTTTTTTTACAAACGACTTTCAATGGTTTATGCAACCACCCATTATGTTTAATAATCCTTGGGACAGAGAGCATTACTTAAGCACAGCATTGTAACTAGACTTTTTTTTGCGGTTCGAACAAGGGAAAACATTGACAAGCAATTCTGTTGTGAGATGTACTCAAACTGCGCTCTGCACAGAATTGTACTTCAATGGTTTTAACCCACCGATCCCACATGAGAACAGTTCGTTAACAGGCTTGCCTTCAGGCCTCTGGGAGATTAACCAGCCAGCAGATGTGACTTACATCGTCGATGGTAATTTGAGCCAGTAAAACCACGCAGTATTGTGCAGCGATGTAAAACAAAACTGCCATCTGCGTGTGTATGAATGACTGAGTGGACAGGCTCCGTAGCTTCACATACTTCGTATTCTTACACCACACGTGGGCCTAATTTCTCAGAAATCATTCACCACGAAGGGGAGCAAACACTTGTTTTTGGTGGAGGGATTCATTATCGGTGTACAGCACTACCAGTAGAGTAAAAGTTACACCTATCCATAATAAGCCTGTGCTATTATTATTGTACCCGAGATTCCTACACACCGCCACGGAATCGTGAGGACGAAAAAAGGCGAGATGGATGTGGCGTTCCGCACTGTTCCAGATTGAATCAAGCACTGCTCATTATAGCCTACGATGCGATGTTGTTATGTTACTTCACAAATCAGTCTTGAAGAACAAACACTGAGATCATAAGACACACAAGTGTATGACCTGTCCTTTAACTTTCACTGTGTGAGACATACAATTACGTATACCAAGGAATGTGGTATGAAGGGCCATTGCCTGAAACGTCGGGTTTTATGGGGGGGGGGGGTTCCTTTTAAGGCCAGAGTTTTATTGACGAATGTGTTTGTTATATAGCGGAATACCACAAGATGACCACCTCCTCCTGCCCCCCCCCCCCCCCCCACCATTGGCTATTTGAGAAAAGAGACGGAATAACTGACTTTGAATACTGTAATCTACACTCATGGGCCACGGTGTGTCGGCCGGCTCAGTTAACTCACCACAGTGCAGCTTCACTTTGAACCCGGTGACCTGAGTTCGAATCCCGACCATGGGCAACGTCAGTGATATCTGAACCAGTTTTGGGTCCCACTCCCTTCACCGAAGGGCACTGACCACCGTGGTGAAGTATGGTTAAACAGCTCCCTCCTGACGTAGCAGTGAATTGACAAAGTGCTGGATTGTTTTTTTTTCTCGAGGAAGATAAAGTCCCTGGTCAAGTCGAGTAAGCTCACCTCTTCCAGTTGGTTGAATTGTGTAATTTAAAACAGGGGTCGCAATGGCTGATGGTTCAGACATTGCAATCGGTGATCTTTTCACTTGGTTTGGCCTGGGCACGATGTTATATCCTGTAGCACATACAATTACTATTCATGGTCTAAAGCAGGGGTCCCCAACCCCCGGGCCACGGACCGGTAACGGTACTGGTCCGTGGCCTGTTAGGAACCGGGCCGCACAGCAGGAGGTGAGAGCGGTGAGTCCGCGCGTGGCCCGCCCATTATTTAATTTACCACTTCCGTCCGCGCCTCTTTCCGGCACTGCGCACTCGTCTCAGTCACAGTTTTGGTAAGCCCACAAGCTAACCCCTAGTAGCCAAAATGAGTAAAAAACAAACATCGCTGGAGAGCTTCTTTGAAAAAGGGGAAAGACCCAATAATGAACCCTCCCCCCCCGTCCGTGAAAAAAATTGTCTTCCATGAAACCGGTCCCTGGTGTCAAAAAGGTTGGGGACCGCTGGTCTAAAGTGCTGTGCAGTAACCCAGTTGGGTGGCTTTGTGGCATAGCACTGGTCTCACAGTTCAAAGGCGAGTCATCCTAGCAGAGGCTGAGGATAGATTCAGATGCAACTTGCCAGTCGTGGACATGGCCACTAAGCCAACCGAGGCCTAATGCAGTACTGTGAGCTTTCCGGGTCGTTGAAAGGTCGGGGGGCTGAGCAGACACCGCTGAAAGCATGGGTTCGAGTCTCGTGCAGGGAGTTAATGATCTCAGCCCAATTGCCATCGCATTTAATGTATAATATCGGTTGGACTGCCATGTGATGAAGATGTATCTGTAGCAGGTGTGTGCGAACGTGCAGTACCCCCCCCACCTCCACCGCACCCCGGCCCCAAAAGGTCACTGGAAGCAGTCTCAGGAGTAGTTCTGTAGTATCACCGTCTGTAAGTTTTCTCCAACAGGAGGTGATATGATGCACAGTTCTGCGAAAGGTAAGAATATTATTTATTTTCATCTCAGATTTTTTTTGTGTGTGTGTTGGTTGCACAATTGTAATCAAATCATGAAAAAAAAGAAAATATAAATACATTCCAAGTACAGTGAGGTGGGACAATTACTGATGTGTGGCCTCTGTACACAACGTAAATACACATGCGCGCAGCACACGCGTAAAATAGTGCACACACGAATGCATAAGCAGAAGCGGCATGGACAGTCGTGTGTCAACCTTGGAGGGTTACACCAATGATTTGTGCCCACGGTGTAAGCGTTAATATAAATGCGCACGCAGGAATGAAATTTTTGCCTGCTCTGTCTTCACGAGACAAGATTTAACGGCCTCTGTGATTTAAGCGTTGCTCAAAACATAACAATAAGTCATCATTTTAAAAAGCTGTTGGAATGCTGAATATTTCATGATTACAGCCCACTGCAAGCGGACGCTAATGTAGGCGCATCATTAAAATGCATGTTTACAGGCTGAAAGAGGTGAAGCGAGGTATGAATTATTGAAGACTAGTCATGCTGGAAACTTGGCGTGGTACACGGTGTGTGTTCATTCCCATATAGATATGGATATAAATTGGACATAAAGTTGCGTCAAAGTAAAGCAAATTAAAACGCAGTTGTTTTATATATAGTTTTACAAAGCAGAAAAAGAAACGAGTTAGATAGCACAGGTACAATAACAGATTTCAAATACGTTGCAAGAAGTCAGGGGGAGATAATATGAAGGTGATTGAATGCATTGTTGGCCTGTGTGTGTTCTCATTGGTATACGATGCTCTACTCTGGTAGAGGTATACAAGATTCTCGACGTGAATTTGTGTTCAAATTACTATACTTTTTTAAACAAAAATGACAACTTGGAAGGGTAGGCCAAATACCTTATCGGAGGGATTCTGTACCACTCCCTCGATTGGAGAGCCTTCCTCCGGCCGTGGAGTAAGCAAGCATTTGCCGGGCTGCGCCTTTAGCCAATTATTTTTTTTATATTCAAAGTCAGTGAGACTCATACTTTAGGTGACCATTGTACAGAGCTTATTGACATTGCTGGTCCTGAACCAGTGGTGGTAATCCCTACATGATGATGGTCTGATCATCAGGAGCTGCTGAGCTTTACCAACAAAGCTATACTGTGCCCTTTGTTATGATTTGTAATAATACTTTAGATTTGACCAATTATTGAAGTCTCATACCATTGCTTGTGCCTTTGCTGTGTCCTTTGCTTTTCAATGCATTGTTAGAGTTGTTTGGCCAAAATCGCCAGGGAATCCTCAAAGACCAAGAATCAATGCCTCCTCACTACACCAAATGCCTGACGCCGTATATATATAATTTTATATGATTTTAATAAAGGAAAAGCCACAGTGATATTCACATTTCACTACACCTCAGAGGCCATCTTTGATCTCTGCACACCGCAGGCCAGCGTACACAATTATAAGCATTACAAGTTGTTATTGAACGTGGCTTTCATATCACCTAAACATTATTCTCATATTTCCATGCAATGTTACCCCCAGAGCGGAACAGCGCAGTGGCAATTTTATGCTCCCATTATTATCGTTAATTCCCAGCTCTGTCGACTGCTGTGCTTGACCTTTCGGAGCTCGCGGACATGCACAAAGTTGCGGCTCGTGTGATAAATATCACGGCCCTTGGGGGGCTGGCAAGAGTCAACTTGGCAGACCAATAAGCCGCCTCAACCCTGTAAATCCACGCTGTGTTGAGGTCCGCTTAAAAACGGGATGCACGCTGCGTGCAGGACGCAGCAAACCTGTGCATGTAGGTGCACTAATCCCTACCGGACGCTCTTGGCTTGTTGGCCCAAAGGGCTAAAACATCACACATTTGAAACAGATGGACGAAATATTAAAAAAACACAGCATATGCACGTACTATCGACAGCAGCGATTATCTATTCACGGCTGGATGATAATCTTTGCAAGCTGGCAACATCTCTGACGGTTCTGACGTTTTCACGATCATACGTTTGTAAAAAAAAACGGATAAAGGCACAGCCTTGCAATGTCTTACTCCCACCACTGTTGGTGGATGGGCCTTCACGTGAGAGAGCTCCCGAGGAGGCCGTATAGAGGATATTTAGCCTACTTTTCTACACTAGCCAGATATTTTGGAAGCGCTGTGATTCTCCACACCTTAACACGTGTATACTATCGGGTAAATAGAGGTGGGGGTTGTAATGTCCATGATACATCTTTGTTCAATAGTCATTCTGTGATTTTCGTTGTAAAAATAGCCAAATACGTGCAACAAGTATTGCCTATGAATTCATATGTGTGTTGTTACTCCAGACTATTATTTTAAAGACATATACAAATGAATGAGGCGAATGAACATTGGGGTAACTGAATGCCCGATGTTGAATATTAAATACTTTACACTGTGTGTGTTTGGTATAGTCTATTTAAGCACATTTATAACAATTCAATGTTTATAAAATGTTTCGTTAATTGTTCTTCCACAAGCAGAATGCTGCTTGTCAATGGCAAGAACGGGGAAGGGGGGGGAACAAGACTTTGATCGGTATTTAATCACAGCAATAATTTTAAAAAAAATACACGAGCTTAATTTATAAATTGCTCTCTATTTTAAAAAAAAAATTGACCTACTTTAGTGACGTACATAATTCCTTAAGCCACAGTACATTGCAATTATCACCTTTAAATAAAGGCTGCTTGTGCAGGAAAAACATAATGTAAAGCGGCTCTTAATCGCGTAAATAATTACAGCTATGAAGAATTAACTTTTGTTATGCACGTTGTATTTCAAGTTTTAATTATTACAGCATACCATTATGTGACAAAAAATATTTGGCATCACACAAATCTAAAATATGCCCAACCGTTCCACGGACATCATTACTTCAGCATTTTACAAGCACACAATGAGAGCCATAAGCACAGTTTAATTATTTATAGCACCTTCGTCACGTTATTAGCAGTGAATTCAATAAAATATAAGCTGTAGTTATCGATGATCAAGAGTGCACACGGTGAATTCTTATGACGTTTAAATGCCCTAACAGTAAGTATCAACATTCTAAGCCTCCTCAAAAAACCCACAGTGGTAATGAAGTGTGTAGTTTTAATCGTTTGTTACAAAACGATCCAATTCTGCGTCTCACATTATTCATTCTGCCCATGTTTTGAATCACCTATGAGTTTAAACATGATTGAGTCTGAAGAGTCGAAGGGGTAAAATACTGGGTGCATGTGTGATGCTGACAGTAAGCCACAGTCACTGCGAATTAGGTCATTGTCAATGCTCTGCACCTGGCTGTGGAGTTGAGAGTGATAGCCAGGTGTGCCAATGTTCACTTACAATGACAACACGAGGAGAGAGATTTCCCAGGAGGCTGGGAGCAGTTGTAAAACTCTAACACTGACCAAGTATTTTTTTTTATTCCACCACTATTTTTCCACGTGTCGATTCCTGCAGCCACCACCAATAATACTGCATCTGCTGCATGGTAGACGATTTATACCTTGGTACACTATACGTGGATTTTTTTTCTCTGGGTCCCCCGCGTTTTCCCCTCCAGAATTAGAAACATGCATTGAGATTGTATAGATGCTTTTGGTGCCATAAAAATGTCCAAATGATGGGCCACTTTGTTGAGCTATCATTAGAGGCCAGGTCGTTTCTGAAAAATAAGTTAATATATCAGTATGCTTTGCCTGGTTGGATGGGGATGGTTTAGTGTTGTATTTGTTTATGTTTGGGGGGGATTTGTTTACCTTGCTTGTACTGTGTACTACTATCATGGACTGTTTTGTTGTTGTAACGTTCTTACGCGCCCCTACTTGACATCGGTGTTAAAGAGCTTTATAGCTCCAGTGTAAATAAATATTTGGATTCTGATATGTGAGACTCAGAAAGAGTCTTGAGTGCTGAAGTCCAAAATTATTATTTGTTTTAAATGTACTTCCAATTAAATTGACAAATTATAGTTTAAAATATCTCCATTGTAAACGATCTCATATCAACATATCTTATAATCCAATTGGTTACAATATAATAACGCAATCTCCTGTTATAACCATTCTGATCACTAACGCTTTCAAATTCATTGTAATTGGAGCAAAACTGACAGGGTGAATTAAGCAAGATGCTAATTATATTTGTGTGCGATAAATCGAGTCTGGTTTTTCACGGAATGGTGCTGAAGTACGATTAAGACCTCCCGTGAACCCACAACTTTTGGCCAAAGAGATAAAAAAAGTGGGAAGTGATTGAGAGTGAATTGAAAAGACAAAATTGGTTCTGAAATCATAAGGGAAAACAGAGGTGAGGAATGAGTTCCTGGGCTTCTGCAGCAGGTTATCAAGGAAACTCAAATTCACATACCAAGAAGAAAGGCAAATAGCATGTTCAAGAGACGATTTTAATGACCAGAGGCTATATAAGGCCAAAAGTAGCCAGAGAAAAGGCATAGGGAGGTAATAGATTGATGAATTGAGAGGCAAAATAGGCAGGTTGGGCTGGATCATAATTAAAACAGATGTCCTTTCATTCATTATATTAAGAAGTTTTAAAGTGGATTGACAGACTGCCCTGAATATTTGAGCAACACACTTCTTCTAGGATAGACCAAGTGATATTTTTTTATAATTTTATTATTTGTTCTATCTACGTGGCTTTACCGAAAGACCCAAACAATAAGATAGACCAAGTATTTATCGTGTTAAGAGTTTCTGATTCATAAACAGAGAACTTCCTTCAAACGAACGAAGATTTCCTGGAGGAGCTCCTGGCACGAGCTGATATGCTAATTCCACAAACGTTTGAAATATAAAAGCATCTAAGAGGACGGTCTCGTGGTGATTTCATAACACGGGCCCATCAACCAATCAAAATAACGTGAGTGTAACATGGCAAGGAGGCACTGCAGATTCCATCATGAGGAGCAGGCTGTGATGGGTAGGTCCAGTGTGCAGGGTAAGAAGACGGGAGGTCACCAACGCAGGCAATCGACTGGCACCTAGAGGTTTGCAACTAAAGATGAGATCTAATGTGGGTGGCACACTCGAACAGCGGACATTGGAGAGTGTGTAACAGCTGAAATGAATCTGGCAGAAGGAAGTGATGTGGAAGATTTTTGGCAACCTTGACCAAGGTGACAATCGTGAAAGTTTTGCTATATACGGCAGTTTACAAACGAATGGTGGAAGGTTGCTTGACGCTGAAAAATGAGCTGCTATTAGCCCTCGATAACTGCATTTACCCATTCTCACTGAGAACATTAGAGTCCATGGGCGGCCATTTGAAGGAACCTTGACAACCTCGAGGCAGGCCACAAAAATCCTGGAGTCAACGAGGCCACAAAAGGCTCCTACTCCTACGCACTGTGCCTTGGGAGTTTCGTGGCTACACCCATGGATCTGTGCACGCACCACCGCTGCAAAAGAGGCCTGCCGGAATTAAACCCAAAGTTGCCTCCCTCGAGAGTTATCTTGAGGATTATTTCGCATTCCGAATTCAGAAAATACCGCAACGGGGAAAGGCTCACTCAAGTGATGATAAGTGGTTCGTACAGCGCGCAGTGAGCACGTAGCTCGAGCACGTGGAGAGATGTCCTCAGATAACAGCTGGGAGTGAAGAATGAATGTATCCTCTCTCACACACACGTGCACGCGCGTGCACACACACACACGCGCACACACGCACACGCTCTCCCTCCGACTCTGGCAAGTAACCCCAAGCCAGAATGCAGAAAAGGTTATTTTCTTCACCGCAGTTCTGTAAGAATGAGATAAGGGAACTCGGAGATAACGCTGAGAATTATGATGGCTGCAGCCACTTCTTAATGAATCCACCCATGGCTGTAAATGCTGGTTGGTGTCCATTGCTTGCAAGTGTGTGTGCGTGTGCATTACGTGTCCATATGTGGTGTGCGTGTGCACACCTTTTTAACTATTAACATTTTGAATAACAATGAGCATCTACTGACGATAGCGAGGCCAGCTTTGGGTTTTATTGCTAAAAATGATAATCTGCTAAATACAATCACTTGAAAATCATGCAAGTTCCAGTCACCAAATTTTAAACTGAATGTAACTCCTAATCCAAAATGTACTGTCATCAGCAATACAGATGTTTAAAAAATAAGTGAAGGCAAACAAATGTTGTCAGGCTTTATCGAGATTTTATTTATTGTGTTGTACAGCAAATTTGTTTCATCTATTATTATTCAAACACCAATCGGTGCCTTAATAAATTCGGCAAATAGTATTGGTTCCGGAAATTCCTCGCGAAACTGTGCATGCATATTAGTTTACAGACCTAACTGATATATTTTTAATTCTTGAGCTCCCTGCGTAGCGGCTTGGAGTTTGGCTTTGGTTGACGAAGGGAGCAGCTAACACGCTGTAACATTCTCTCTCAAACGCCACTGTGCATCCGAGCGATGACTGCATTGTTAAAGTGTTGCGTCGCTGAAACACCCACGACTTTCGGGTCAAAGTCAACGGCCGATGGCTTTGGTGCCACCACATTGATCCCTTCCTTCCGCTCGATGTTCTCAGCTCTTGAAGAATCAACACAACCACGCTCGCTGATCGGTTCTCACGGCATCCCAAACCGTGTTGGCTTTCGTTTGCAACCGTATCGCCCACCTCTGGGTGCCACTCACATTGCCTCTCTGGGTTGACCTGCCTGCATACATCCCCCCCTCGCTCCCCACCCATTGTGTACACCTGCTCCTGTAGAGATGACACTCAACAGAGAACGTAAATACCTCGTTAATCGGCGTGTAGAATGCGAGTATTACAAACAATAATTAACGGTAATCACGAAGTAATTGGTAATCAGCGGGACGTGTATGGAAGATGGAGGACGGGCTACTGAAAAGGGCATTGGAGTGGGTATCCAAAGGTCAGCGATCAATCAGAAAAGTCAGATAAAGCCAGATGGCGGTAGAGTATATACTGAGAGCGAACCTTCGTGTTCGGGCGTTGACCGTGCCACGGTTCTGCGAATCTGGCAGATAGAATCAAGCAGATATAATTAGGCTGACAGAATCAGGCAGATCGAATCAGGCAGATATAATTAGGCTGACAGAATCAGGCAGATAGAATCAGGCAAACAGAATCAGACAAATAGAATCAGGCAAACAGAATCAGGCAGAGAGAATCAGGCAAACCGAATCAGGCAGACAGAATCAGGCAGATCGAATTAGGCAGATAGAATCAGGCAAATAGAATCAGGCAAACAGAATTAGGCAGTGAAAATCAGGCAGACAGACTCGTGAAAGTGATGGCAAAGCGTGGTGGCATGAATGGGATATTCTTCAATGACTTCATGTTCACTGTGAATAACTGAAGTATGATATAACAGCAGGGTCGCATGAGAAAGAAAAACAGAAACACAGCGCTCTCTGTGACATTGTATCACATCGTCTAAAGCAAGCGTGAGAACCCAAATGTTTCTAAATGATCTACCGACACCACCCCTAACGGTCCAATAATTATTAATAATAATTAATACATCTCACTACTGCACATCAGCCGATCTCATTGCTCCACCTTCGCGTTCTCTCCAGTTGGTACCCTCCACCACTCGATTGTCAGTCTCCACCATCAGCAACCCTCACAAGAGATGTATCCTTTCCAGCCCCACTTAGGTTCCTTAAAAGCCACGACACAGGTGGGGCAGGCGGGGAATACGAGGGGAACTAAATGCCCCCTGCCTGGCAGACTGAGGTTGTAAAAAATAGACCTATAAACTAAAACTATATTATTATTTTCTTATAAAACTATAACACTTTTTATTTTATTTACCAGGTAAAGCCCACTGAGCTATATAGCTCTTTTTTATAGAAGCGACCTGACCACAAATGGTAGTTAAACGAAGCGGCTTGTCACGTGGAAAGTTATAGTAGCCAAATATTTCAAACGCACGTTAATTCTAAATGTGGAGGAAAAAACCGGAGCACGGGGAGAGAGAGACACGCAAACTCCAAATATACAACAGCAGGCGTCAGGGTCGGGTTCGAAACCACGACCTCCTGCATACCAGGCGAGGTAGTTAACATCTCCTATCCACCGTGGCTAAGCGGTGTGTCCTGCCCAAACCCACTTATATTCCTACATGATGATTTCTACGTGAACATGAAGTAGACCTAAGCCCCCCCCCCCAATCGCGCACCACGCATTTCGTGTCGGCTAAAACATTTGAAACAATCTGAATTTTAGGGAAAATATTGGGTAAATTCTGAACCGTGCTGATATTTGTTTTTTCCAATTTAACATCTGCGGCCACCCCTTTTCCTTTGCCCCCTCGTTTGACTGCCGCTCCCCGACGATCACGGTCGCCCTCCTTCTGGTGACCCCAATTCATGCCCCCCCCCACTCACCACCTCCCCACATCTCTGTCAAATCGCGGCACCGCCCCACGAGTCAATAAGATTTCTCTGGTTGGTGGTTTAGTGTCTGATGCCCCAATTGCCGTCCATCTCACGTGCTTCTTTTTGTTCACTTTTCAGCCTTTTCTTTTGTTCTTTGGTCGGTGTCTCCTACCCCACCCCGTCGCCCCGCACCTCCGATTAGCACGGTTGGCGAGGTACGGTGCGAAAGAAGTTCAACGTACGTGCATCTCAAAGCATTGGCAATACGTACCGAGTGAAAACATCTTTACACGTGTCGGTATTGTTTGCCTTTCATTGTCAAATTGCAATCAAGCTACGCATCGTATTTGTTCATTCGTCTCGCATTTTTTGTATGTATCTTTCGCATTTCTCAACACAATCTTATTCAAGTAAATCAACGTGTGCACTCCGAAGTGAGGCATAAAGGCCATGCTACTCAAAAACACTCACCTGTAACGAATGTCATGGAAAAGTGTCAACCCTTCCGTGAACTGTATTTAGAATGCTCCACTGCCCACACTCTCTTGCATGAATATGCATACCCATGATAAATAATACAATTTCTATCTGCACAGAGTATAGATGCAAACGCATATCAAGGCACCGCATTTCAATGCGCGTGATTCTATCACCCGAATAATTTAACCTTGCATCTTTGCAAACCTCTTTTTGCAAACTGCACAACACCGATAACTTTGCACCTACCGCTTACAATGCCGCGTCGTTGAAAGCAGCACGGTCCAAACATCGGTCACAGAGCAAGACTGTAGTGAGATGTCCTATCACTGAAGTAATACAATGTTTACAGAGCATTGTAAATCCACTGCTGGATGAAGACCTTCCCACCCTGGGGTGAGTGGGCAGGACAGGAACAAGTTTGAGATCACTCGCCACTCATGATAGCCATGCCTGGGAATCGAACTCAGTTTTGCCAGGTTATTTTATACTAATATACGTAAATAAGCAAATTACATTTAAGTAAAAAAGAAACACCCACACCTTTGCCTATTTGTGCAAATATATACATTGCAAACATGATGCCTTGAATAAAGGTGTCAGTTTGTGTGCCAGTTAAAAGGGTAAAACCTATTACTAAATATATATCCATTAGTTTTATTTCATCATAACAAATGGGACCGTACGCAAAGGTGCACGACTCATTGCGAAAGTAATTTGGCGGTGACCACCAAAGGAAGCGCTTGGGAGGAGGCTGATGATGCCAACTCGAAATTCATGACCACGTGAATGTTGAGATTCGAGCCATGATTCGATTCGAAGAGCGATTACTTCATTTTGGTTCGTTTGCCTCTCTCTCGCCATCTACGGCGCGGATTCCTTGTTCATATTTACGCCTCGTTTTTAGAAATTGTGTCCGATACATTTGCATGAAATATGGAACATTTCGTTTTCGTGTCATCAACCAGCCATCGTCTGATCCACCCCATGGATGAGTAGGTCTCCCCACGTCGTCGCCATCGCCTCACGGTCCAGTGACGCCACAATCCATGCCAGCCCTGCACTTGGGACTGGTCTCACCCCCCAGTCTCTGCTCTCATCGTTGTCCTTGGGGGCGCTCGCTCCTTTGGCTGCCACTCGGTCACCTGTCTCGTCCAACCAGCCATCGTGCCGTCTAGCGATCCACCCCGCTCACCGGTCTTAATTGCAATTGATGCGTGGATCAGGGAACGAACACACATCGTTTTGCTTTTGACAAACATTAATTTAAAAAAAATCCCTCACACACACACACGATGCAACGGACGATTCGTGAACAATCGAACGATTGTTTTTGGATTACATCTATGCATTATGATACCGCTAATTTTCAGTCGAAAGAGGGGGCAACCAAGCCTGGTTTTATGATTCAATAGCGCCTCCTTTCGACGGAGCAGTATTTAACAGTGCAGCAGTCAAATGTAAACATCGGCAAGTTGAAAATTAAATATTGGAGCAGTGGCACAGTGGATAACTCACTGTGCAATGGACCCTGAGACCTAGGTTTGATTTCTGGCCATGGTTAACGCCAGTGACGACTCATATCTGAACCAGTGTCAGAGAATATATATTATATTCTTAGTTTTTTCGGTAAAGTCACGTTGAAGAGAAACAACAAAATAACAAAAAATATATATAAAACAATAAAAAATTCTCACGACGTTTCGACCATAACTCAAACGGTCATCATCAGGTGGTCGAAACGTCGTGAGAATTTTTTATTGTTTTATATATATTTTGTTATTTTGTTGTTTCTCTTCAACGTGACTTTACCGAAAAAACTAAGAATATGAATTACTGCAGTCACGAAAGCTTTAAATCAAAATTTAGAATATATATTGTCACGCATATTTGTTCCTCCAGGAATGAATTATTCCTTCTCCATAGATACCAAATATCAAGAATATTGATTACCCTTCTGAATTGTTTTTGTACCCATTTTTTTGTGGGGAATGATGTGGGCACAGTGGGTTAGCGAGCCAATCCGAGTTCAATTCCAGGCCATGCATAACATCAGTGGCGAGTGATAAATGATAGGGTTCTTGGCACCCGCACTGACCAGCGTGGTGAAGTATGGCAACACAAACTCCATCATTGACATGGCATGGGGGGTCCTGCATCCAGTCGTGGATTTACAAAGGGCCGAAAGTATTTTTTGGTAGAAAGTAACATCTCCTTATTTCTGAGTCTATTTCCATACAATTTCGACTAAAAGCTTAACTTGAAGACCACTTTCCAAACGTATTTGCGAAACAAACGCTCAGTTTGCTTTCAGGATATCCCTGAGCCTAATCCCGCACCCCTGGTGGAAACAAATATTCATTCCCCTGGGGTTACAAATATTCTTTGAAACCAATATTAACTTACACCTGTCCTGGGTCTCCCTTCACCAGCCCACACTGACCAACACGCAAGGGGAAGAAGGCCTTCATCCGACAGTGGACTGATGGGTTGTTAAAATTTTACACTCATGACTTTTACATTTTGCTGGAAAATACGACATCTGAGAGGCGCACGGTAGCACTTGAGGCAGAATTTGGGGGTTCTAGATGTGCAGATATTTAGCTATAATAGCGCCATGAGAACTTTATAATTCTGAATTATTTAATGCATCATTAATTACTATATCACTGCAACAAAGTGTATGTAGGATGCAGTAAAGCAAGTAGATTTCTAACCTATCTGAAGCCAGGGTACACAGAGCAGCCGAGTGTCTAGCCAAGGCCATAGCCTAGATTTAGTTTATCTGTGCATGGACTGTGCTTGAGTTGACTTCAACGAGGCCTTCCAGGATCCTAGGGCTATCCCGTCTTGTTCGAACATGACTCGAGGCATCGGCCATACATTACCGTACTTATAATTATTACGCTTGTATTACCCGGGCAAGTTACAATAGCAATTCTATCAATATGGGCCAGCTGGAATCGACACCCGATCCCAGCAAGTCTGTATCGACGAAAATCGCCGTTAAAAGGTGTTACTTAAGCATTAGCCTTACATGTCAGTGGAATTTTCTCTAGCCTACCCAGGCCCCAACGGTTATCCCTAAATGCCATGCCAGGCTCAGTATAGCTTGGGCAGGAAATATCACTTGAAAAGGGATGGTGGCTGCTGGTTGAGACTCACGATGGAGTTGCAGCGAACGAAAGAGAGTGAGCCTCCTGAGAGAACACCCACCATGGAGACGGGGCAGTGGCTTAACTTTGTGTGCAGGATCTAGATGGATTGTTGCATCGCGAGGCCATGAGAGATGGCGAGGGCTTGGGGAAACATTCATCCAGCAGTGGATATAAATGACTGCTAATGAAAATGTATGGCAGAGACAAACTATGCAAGTGTCGTGAAATCGAAGGGCGTAAATAATTTCGTGCACGTGTGTACCCCATCTTCATGATTCAATGGAGCAACTGCCAATCTTTGATTGAAGGCCAGTATCCATGAGGCTGAGGTGGAAGGCAAAATCAAAAGGTCAAGGCCAGGAGTATTTTAGGTGAAGACCAGTCAGGGTCAGTCAGGTCTAGTCGAAGCCAGATCCTTTAGGCCGAGGTCAGTGTAAAGGCTGAAACAAAACTGATCGAATACATCTGACTAACCTCACTGTAATTTTCGGGAAGCTATTCTTTTATTAAGAATATCATCCAGCCGATACCTTATTATAAATCGTATGCGGCACGATAATAGGAAAATGACACGTGACCAATTTGAATTCCCAAATCCTTGACTTGAATGGTCTGGAGCTGAACTCATGTTACTGGGTTCGGAGCATGGTATGCTGACCGGTGCGCCACCACTTCCCAACATTGTGTTAGTTATTCATTCTTTTAAAAATATTAGGTTGAGGCATCTATTGTTTTGCATTACGAGGCACTGTAGATGTGTTTGCCAACGACAGTCCACGGATTTTAATTGTGAAAAAAAATCACATGCTCGGCACGCACTGAGGTTTGGACGTAGAATGCTGCATGCTGAAACTAAATTTGTTTCTTTATTTTCTAATTATATGCGATTTGTGCGAAAATTACGGGGATCAGCGAGTGTTGTCCCACCACTGTGGACACGGGAGTGATTGGAATGAGCCAAGGTGAAAGCTTTTAGACTCTTTCCAATCAAACCGGTAAACAGTGTTAATATGAGTGCCTTTCGGGCACTTCTGTCGCAGCGACTGGATGTTTGCCGAGGTTTTACGAGAGCTTAGAGACCTGTGTGCATTCTCTTGATGGCTGGATATATACCCAACGAGGATATCGCACACATCACGTCGATGTTAAAAAAAATGTGTGCAGAACAAGCCACTCGTCCTTCATGCTTGTGCTGTTTGCTTTCACATTAGAACATCTCAAAGGAAGGAGGCCAGATTTTCTGTGGGGGGGTGGGGGCAAGGTTAGCCACTGCAACTCTGTTTGAACATTCCAATTGACCCGAGTTGAATGTGCGTGCACAGCAATCGTCGCCCTAAAGGAATGCGCGAACATGGCAGGGCCCTTCCTGAAAAGATGTCTTGAGAAAAAAGCGAGGCCATCCCGGGTGAACAAGCGTAACAATAACAATGTTAGAATGCCCCATCAGGCGTTTGGCCGAATGATAAGACAACAAGATGAGCATTGGGTGTAATGGTGGGTGTGACGCGTCTACACGTTTAGTTTTTTTTATCCTGTGTGTAAAGCAGATCTTATAACACCTTCTGAAATGCGGCGTTATACGAGAGGGAGCATTGCACTCGGGAGTGAATGGCATTGGTGACGGTGTACATTTAGAAGCATCGTATTCTGTCGGTGGAGTCTCTCAAACTGGCAATTACCACAATGACCCCGCTGGAGTGGTAAATATGCCAGAGCTAATGAGAAATTAACCAAAATAATACACTCATGTCCTCAAACCGAATCCCATAATGTAATACTGATCACGATAAACATTATACATCTATAGCGCACAACCAGCGTCTATTTCCCCGGAGTTTTACGCCGAAGACGGTAAAACATTATCTTCATATCGTTTTATAGGCTTGTAAAAAATATATAAAGGTAATTATGTTATGTTCCGGACACATAATAGCCGTAGTAAAGTAAAAAAAAAACACCACTGGCTAGCGGCGTCAGATTCACGAGGGGCCCCGCGTGGAGGCGCTGCACGGACGCCGCCAGGATGGGCTGAGCGCGAGCGTACACAACAGGGCCTACACACGTACACAACAGGGCCTACACACGTACAGAACAGGGCCTACACACGTACACAACAGGGCCTACACACGTACACAACAGGGCCTACACACGTACACAACAGGGCCTACACACGTACACAACAGGGCCTACACACGTACACAACAGGGCCTACACACGTACACAACAGGGCCTACACACGTACACAACAGGGCCTACACACGTACACAACAGGGCCTACACACGTACACAACAGGGCCTACACACGTACACAACAGGGCCTAAACACGTACACAACAGGGCCTACACACGTACACAACAGGGCCTACACACGTACACAACAGGGCCTACACAAGTACACAACAGGGCCTACACACGTACACAACAGGGCCTACACACGTACACAACAGGGCCTACACACGTACACAACAGGGCCTACACACGTACACAACAGGGCCTACACACGTACACAACAGGGCCTACACAAGTACACAACAGGGCCTACACACGTACACAACAGGGCCTACACACGTACACAACAGGGCCTACACACGTACACATGCACACAACAGGGCCTACACACGTACACAACAGGGCCTACACACTTACACAACAGGGCCTACACACGTACACAACAGGGCCTACACACGTACACAACAGGGCCTACACACGTACACAACAGGGCCTACACACGTACACAACAGGGCCTACACACGTACACAACAGGGCACAAGTGGAGGCGAGCGGAGCGTGCCGACGAGCTAAGAAGGTGAAGACCGCGCCTGAGTCTCCTCCTACCAACAATGTATCTCCACAGCACGGCGAGAGAGTGTGTGTCTGTGTGTGTGTCTGTCTGTGTCTGTCTGTGTGTGTGTGTCTGTCTGTGTGTCTGTCTGTCTGTCTGTGTGTGTCTGTGTGTGTGTCTCTGTGTGTGTGTGTCTGTGTCTTTGTGGGGGGGGGGGGGGGGGGGTTTCGTTGCTCTTGGCTCATTGTCATTAGCGACGCGTGAAAAGAGAGGGAGGGAGTGGGGTCACCGGGATGTTGTTACTATCTGTTTAATACCGGGCAAAAGTGCGGGAAACACATGTTTAAATGCAGGGCATTGTGTTACAATTGCTTACTTAGTTTCTCTGTTATTGGCACAAAAAAAATTGAACGTACAGTAATCAGAAAGCAAAACAAAAAACTCGTACGAAAGCGTGAAATATGGAAATGAATCGGAGGAGAAATCAAAACTGTTGCCGGAGAGGAAATAAATCACGAATTCTCTCTTGCCACCCCGCTTCGGCGTGTGCCACACATTCAGGCACGATGTCATCCCAAGAAAACGGAATGTTCGCTGAGTTTTTAACGAACTTAACGCGACATTAATTGAAGGTAAAGAGATCGTTACATTATACTTTAAGTAAAAACCCAAGCAAAGCGTTATTCCACAGACGGCACGCTGCGCCTGCGTGAGAAGCCTTCGTGCCGAAGCGGAATGACATCAGGCCCCGTTAAGCATGATAATGGGGCGTGCCTGGGCGTGAGCCTTTCCACCTAAGGGGTGGCCGTGTCACTGCATGAATGGGCAGCCAAGCAGCCGTGCCACTTCAGACGCTCACAAGGCAACGATTTCTCGTCTCCTCGGGAGCTATCCTAGGGTAATGAGACCCAACGCTCGCCACAACATGCTTATGTTACGACACGCATATGCTCCGCGAAGAATCCGGCGACAAGTATCTGTGGTGTGTGAAACACCTCTGCAAGTCAATGCACCCATCATATGTCCCTGCCATCCCTGGTACAGGCCCGTTGGGGGCCCTAAACAGAAATTATTTTGCATCTACCCCCCCCCCCCCCTCTTGTTTCAATTCATAAAATTCGAGTGAGATGACACAAGAGCTATCCACGCGGGACCGTGGTCGTACTGAGATGAGAGAAACAAACATAAACTTAGAGATGGGGTGACTAATTTGGTTTTGAATTCGAGATATCTGATGCGCCCACATTATTGTTCATAAAAGCATGCGTTTGTGGCGCATTGGGCGCAGGAAGGCGCCAACACGTTAACCAAAAATAAATTGACCTGACTAAGCGTTTGCTTTGTTTGCTTATGCCTTGTGCCACGGCTGCCGTGAGCCCAGTCGTGAGGGTCCGAACACATTTTCTCCAAGGCTCTCTTTCTTCAAGCCAATATAAAAAAAAAGTGTAATCAGATTTCCTGCTCAAATGAGCATTGAAGCTGTTCTCATCTCTTGTTATAGCCCTGAGCCGCTGCTGTAAATTCCACATTCCTATTGTGGGGACGAGTTTCTCCATGGAACAACCGCTGTTGACATTCCCCACAAAGTGGTACGCATTTTATCGACTCCGGAGGGATGATGGGCCGAGTAAATGCTCGAGATTTTAACCTGCAACCTTCCGATTGGGAGCCGATCGCTCTACGGCTGAGCCAGATGGGCGAATTTAGCCACTGTACTCAGCTGTATTTCATATTTCAATAGATCGGTTAAAAACAATCATTGTTCTTCATTAAAATGTGACGGGGCCGTCTTAGAGTATACGGTGGAGAGATCTTAACTACCTCGCCTGGTATGCAGGAGGTCATGATTTCAATCCTGACCTTGATGCCTGCTGTATATTTCGACTTTGCATGTCTTTCTCCCCGTGGTCATGTGGATTATTCTCCGGGACCTCCGGTTTTTCCCTGCACATTTCGAAACATGCGTTTAGAGTGTTTGGCTGATATAAATTTCCACATGATAAGCCACTTTATTGGGCTATCATTTGTGGCCAGATCGCTTCTAAAAAAATAACTATATAGTTCAGTGGGCCTTAGCTGGTAAAATAAAAAAAATATATATTCGTTTTTTGTTGAGTTTGGAACGAAACATCAGCTTTCATTCCGAAAACGTACAATATCACGAAAAAACACTACATTTTATTTCAAACGCCCCTCTACATGTCTCTGACCAATCTCAAGGACACTTCGTGAACCTTTTCACACTCTCTTCTGTAAATTACGGAGCCACCACTTTCACCAGAGTGTAAGAGGAGTGTTGTTTTAATCCACTACTGGATGAGGACCTCCACGTGCTGCTGTGTCAGTCACATTGGTTGTTTGATCATACCTTACCACGCTGGTCACTGCATGGTCCAGATATCAATACAGGGACTCATCGACTTACGAGCGGGTTATGTTTCAGATGTCTGTTCGTAAGTCGATTTGTTCGTAAGTCCAGCTTTACTCCTGTCAATTGCAAACATGTTGAACGGCATGTACACTAAACATGGGGAATGGCTTTAAAAGTTGTATAATCTCTTGTAGATGTAGTTGCCACTGGTTCTTCACGTTCTGCAGATGTAGATGCCACTGGTTCTTCACGTTCTGCAGATGTAGATGCCACTGGTTCGTCACGTTCTGCAGGTGTAGATGCCACCACCGCCATCTGTTGTGCGGCGGTTGAGCGTACAACTCGGTCCGAACAGGCAACTGGACATACGAACAAGTTTGTTCGTATCTCTGAAAGTTCGCAAGTCGAATGTTCGTAAGTAGAGGAGTCCCTGGATATTTAATCCCCTCCCCCTAGATACATTACAACGTGCTACGTAGTACACACACTCAAAACATATTCGTAAAATACTGCATTGTCTTATCTCCCGGCTTCACATACATCTGACCCAAACACATTGAACATTTTATCCCAAGCCCATTCCAGCCAGCTGAGCTCCGGGGTTGTTTTTCTTACAAATTCCACGAATTCTGGAATGATGGTTGTTGATGCATGAGCACCTGTTTTTTCAAGAGGAGCTTTGCGCATTTAGATAGTTCTGCACTGGCCGTGACCCACACATGGAAAGCAAAAAAATAGCCATGCAGCTGCCGCCTATTATAGTGTGTGTTGCATTAAATGTTTGGCCGATTTGTCAAACACTACAGATAGGGGGGCATAAAGGAGAGACGTGTATGCACATGTTGGTATCATTGAGAAAGAGACATTTCATCTCAGAGGTCTATTTGGCCATGTTCAGGGAAAGAAAGAGTTGGAAATGGGATTTAACAAGCCACTATACCTGCTATGCACAAGCCAGAAAATATTGACATTTTATTTTATATCAATACTTGCTCTCGTACGGAAACGTAAAAGGGCAACTTGCTCACGCCACCACTACCCCCTGAGGGTGCGTTGGCCTACTCTTCCACGCCCTTACATGTTCCAGACATCGTACAGAATTCGTCCTGCCAGTTGACTGCGTGGTGTCCATATATTTAACGTCAAGTCCTCAATTCGCAAAAGATTGTGGAGGCACATAAAGGCTCTCAATGTCGCCGGGCTTCAATTGAATGATGTAGGTATGTGTGGTGAACTTCATTCGCACCGCACTTAGCCAACCGTGCTCAATCGGAGGTGCGGGGGAAGGACAGCAAACGTTAGGGGAAGCCAACAATGATTTGCGAAAAATGGAAAGACATTAGCATCTAACATACGAACGTGTAATTTCTGCGACTGACTCAGGGCTGACAATAGAGTTATGTAAAAAAATAGGAATAGGCTTTACCCTTTCTGGCAATAAAACACTTGTGTTAAGATGTTCAAGCAACAAATAGACAAATTTGTGTAAGGAATCAAACCTGCATTAACAGACTTGATTCCTTTGTTATTGCAAATTTTACTCCTTGAAAAAAAATTATATTTGGTGTTTGAACGTCTTAACACCTGTTATATTGCCAGACAGGGTAAAACCTATTCTTGTTTTTTCATACTTTGATACTGGCAAAAAAAGGTCCCATAGCGATAAGCATATTTTGCTTCAGCACAACAAAAAACGCTGATATTTGGTGCACACAAATACGAGCCATCAATTGTCAACTATTTGGTAGCGCTAGTCCTTCCGAGTCAGTCAGTGTGCTTTGTTTAACTACGAGATCAAATAGACCCATCGAGACATTTGAAACATTGCCTCTTTTGCAAGGAAGACCTCGATTTTTTTCATGCACATATGGCATTAATAAGAACATCTTTTTTGGAACGATCAAAGCAACAACAGAAATATATAATAATGGGTTTAATAATGAGTAAAGCATACTTCTCTTTCAAGTTCACTTCGGGGTGAACAAATTATTGGGTTGAATTTGATTCTACCACCTAAATGCTGTAACAAAATCCAAATGAAATTAATAATCAAACGTAAAAATGCATTGCTTAGGATGTACACATGGGAACCTGGAAGATGAGACATGAAGTCGGGAAATGAGTCAGAAGTGAGACAGATATGTTGAGTTATTTATAATCACAATGTTAACTCGTCGGTTAGATACCAAGCAAAGGGCCTGCGTCAACACTATGCTTCTCTCCATTCACCTGTTAGTCCATTAATCATTGTTTTTTTTAATCTCATATCAATTTCAATCAAATTCCTGGAATCCAAGTTGGGCACGAACAGGGCTCAAAGCATCCAATAAGATTGAGCCTCCTCCACGCTCCTCCCCACCCCCCACCCCCACCCTCCACCCACCACCCTCCACCCACCACCCCCACCGTGTATCCTGTGCAAATACTTGGGAACTACCATGCCACTACCATGCTATATTCAAAATAAGTTTTGCTCGCTGTCTGGCTGGCTGGAGGGGAGGGACACCATTAAAGGACGTGCGGGCGGATCATTTTAATTCATGAAAATTAAGAGCTATGGTCTGATTTTATTTCCGGTCATAGTGAGAGATGTAATTATCACTTTTACGACTACAACACGTGGTGAAACAACCTATGTTATATATTCTTGGTTCTTTTGGTAAAGTCACGTAGAAGGGAAACAATAAAATAATAAAAATATTAAACAATAAAATTATCACGACGTTTCGACTGCAACACAAGCAATCATCATCAGGTGTGAAAAGCACAGCAAGAAATTTTGAAAAAAGTGGCGGTTTTTTTAACGTTAGCACCACGGAGAGCGATTTGACAGTTTGTTCAGATGGACGAGTCCATCTATGTTCGGAAAAGAGGAGGGGGGAAACGAAAATAATGGATGCGATCTGAAAGCTACCATAATCGTGAACAATCAATTAAGACCCGAAACGGTTTATCAAATCCTTCCAATGATTGCTAAGCCAGAATCCATCTTCTCGGTTGAAATTGTCCCTGTGTTTGTATATGTGGATAGCCTCATGAACGAATCTCTCATGGTAGCCAGATGGCTTGCATTGAACCTCTGTCTTGGAGAAGTCAATGTCATGTGAGCCTACTGAATTATAACAGTGATCTGCCACGGCCGAGGTGTTGGTCCTACCGTGTTTTAGGTCTGCTTTGTGTTCACGAATGCGGTCCGAGACATGTCGTTTGGTTTCTCCAATGTAACTACTACCACAGAGGCAACTTAGTTTGTAGACGCCAGGGTACTGTATGTGCGGAATCACATATTTTGCAGACAGAACCAGATCACGGACCTGGATCTTGTGATTATTCAAAATTTTGGAGATTTTTTTTGTGATCCCCGCAATGTAGGGTAAAGTGATGGTTTTGAAGGGCTCCTCAAGATGGTCCTTCTTCATGGT
The DNA here is from genome assembly GCF_048934315.1 of Petromyzon marinus. Lineage (NCBI taxonomy): Eukaryota > Metazoa > Chordata > Hyperoartia > Petromyzontiformes > Petromyzontidae > Petromyzon > Petromyzon marinus. The sequence continues at coordinate 3,476,869 of NC_133679.1, read as the reverse complement.
TGGAGTGATAGCTTTGCGGATTGTGTAGTCGGAGTAACCAATAGCCTTAAGAGCTTGGTGTACGTGCTGAGTTCACTGGCCATGTGTTCCTGGTCAGATATGCATTGGGCTCTGGTGCAGTCTTGATGAGGGAATTCTTCTGGGATGGATGGTGGTGGGAATTCGGTTTCAGGTAAGCATCCGTATGGGTAGCTTTCCTGTAGACAGAGTGGCTCATTGAACCATCAGGTCTCTTTTTTATTCAGACATCCAAAAAAGGTAGCTTGCCATCTTTTTCGACTTCCATGGTAAATCTGATGGCTGGGTGTATGGAATTGATGTGATCGAATAATTGGTCTAGAGCAGGCCGGCCATGTGGCCAGATGACAAAAGTGTCATCCACGTACCTCTTTCATAAGGTTGGGCGTAGAGTGGCAGTCTGGATGGCGTCAGTCTCAAATTTCTCCATGAAAATGTCGGCTACAACCGGAGATAGGGGGAGCCCATTGGGGTGCCCTCAGTTTGTTTGTAGAAAGTTTCATTCCAAGTGAAGTATGTATTGGTTAAGCAGTGTCTCACCAGGGGGGGTACCTCAGTGTTTAGTCCTTGATGAACCAAGTCTTCAATTATTGCGATGGTTTCAGGTACAGGAACTTTGGTGAATAAGGAAACTACATCAAAACTGACAAGCAGGTCGTCTGGGGACAGGGAAATACCCTTGATTGTCGATACCAGGTGAGTAGAATTTTGTACCGCAGAGGTGGTTTTTCCAGTGAAAGGCCGCAGGATTTCAGACAGAAAACGAGCCTGTTTGTAGGTGGGGGAGTTGATAGTAGAGACGATGGGACGAAGGGGTGTACAGTGAGGGAAAAAGTATTTGATCCCCTGCTGATTTTATACGTTTGCCCACTGACAAAGAAATGATCAGTCTATAATTTTAATGGTAGGTTTATTTGAACAGTGAGAGACAGAATAACAACAACACAATCCAGAAAAACGCATGTCAAAAATGTTATAAATTGATTTGCATTTTAATGAGGGAAATAAGTATTTGACCCCTCTGCAAAACATGACTTACTACTTGGTGGCAAAACCCTTGTTGGCAATCACAGAGGTCAGACGTTTCTTGTAGTTGGCCACCAGGTTTGCACACCTCAGGAGGGATTTTGTCCCACTCCTTTTTGCAGATCTTCTCCAAGTCATTAAGGTTTTGAGGCTGACGTTTGGCAACTCGAACCTTCAGCTCCCTCCACAGATTTTCTATGGGATTAAGGTCTGGAGACTGGCTAGGCCACTGCAGGACCTTAATGTGCTTCTTCTTGAGCCACTCCTTTTGTTGCCTTGGCCGTGTGTTTTGGGTCACTGCCATTCTGGAATACCCATCCACGACCCATTTTCAATGCCCTGGCTGAGGGAAGGAGGTTCTCACCCAAGATTTGACGGTACATGGCTCCGTCCATCGTCCCTTTGATGCGGTGAAGTTGTCCTGTCCCCTTAGCAGAAAAACACCCCCAAAGCATAATGTTTCCACCTCCATGTTTGACGGTGGGGATGGTGTTCTTGGGGTCATAGGCAGCATTCCTCCTCCTCCAAACACGGCAAGTTGAGTTGATGCCAAAGAGCTCCATTTTGGTCTCATCTGACCACAACACTTTCAACCAGTTGTCCTCTGAATCATTCAGATGTTCATTGGCAAACTTCATAAGGGCATGTATATGTGCTTTCTTGAGCAGGGGGACCTTGCGGGCGCTGCAGGATTTCAGTCCTTCACGGCGTAGTGTGTTACCAATTGTTTTCTTGGTGACTATGGTCCCAGCTGCCTTGAGATCATTGACAAGATCCTCCCGTGTAGTTCTGGGCTGATTCCTCACCGTTCTCATGATCATTGCAACTCCACGAGGTGAGATCTTGCATGGAGCCCCAGGCCGAGGGAGATTGACAGTTCTTTTGTGTTTCTTCCATTTGCGAATAATCGCACCAACTGTTGTCACCTTCTCACCAAGCTGATTGGCAATGGTCTTCTAGCCTATTCCAGCCTTGTGTCGGTCTACAATCTTGTCCCTGACATCCTTGGAGAGCTCTTTGGTCTTGGCCATGGTGGAGAGTTTGGAATCTGATTGATTGATTGCTTCTGTGGACAGGTGTCTTTTATACAGGTAACAAGCTGAGATTATGAGCACTCCCTTTAAGAGTGTGCTCCTAATCTCAGCTCGTTATCTGTATAAAAGACACCTGGGAGCTAGAAATATTTCTGATTGAGAGGGGATCAAATACTTATTTCCCTGATTAAAATGCAAATCAATTTATAATATTTTTGACATGCGTTTTTCTGGATTTTTTTGTTGTTATTCTGTCTCTCACTGTTCAAATAAACCTACCATTAAAATTATAGACTGATAATTTCTTCGTCAGTGGGCAAATGTACAAAATAAGCAGGGGATCAAATGCTTTTTTCCCTCACTGTATCTACTTTATGTATTTTTGGTAAGCCGTATAATCTTGGTGGCCCTCCTACATAACTTTACTAAAAGAACCAAGAATATGAATCCCTGCAGTCACGAAAGCTTTAAATCAAAATGTAACCTATGTTATAGTTATTTTAAAGCTTACATTCTTCACATTAGTATTTTATTTCATGTTTAAAGCGCCATCATTTTTTACTCGTTTCATTGTTGGTATTTTACACAACCATTTAACGTTATTCATTGTTGAACCGCAGTGGAGCAGTTGAAACTCTTGTCTCACAGCAACAAAGTCCTGGGTTCAACTCCCAATTCGGGTGCCTTCGTGGAGTTTATATGCTCTCCCCCTGTTCTTCATTCATTTCCTCAGCATTTCCTTTGTCCTCCCATAGCTAAAACTTACAGTGAAATTGATGTTGACCAACCGTACCAATGCAGGACCCTACTGAATAAGAGTCGTTGAACTCAGCGTGGCTTTCCTGGGTAAATAAGTAATGTATACATATGTCCGTGCGTCCGTTTCTCAGTCCGCTTGCCCTGGTTGAAGGTCGCGGGCGACAACGTGTGGAGTAGTGGCGATCCACACCTCCCCTTCCCTGGCAACAGACTCCAGCACTACTACAATATATACTATTATACACTACTACACACTATATTCTTTGGTTATTTCGATAAAGTCACGTAGATAGAAAAATAATAAAGTGAATACAAATAATACATATTTAAAACCACGATGTTTCGATCGCAACACAAGCAGTCGTCATCAGGAAAAGGGGGGTTAGCCTCTAAAGGCAAACTGTTTATAAAGGTTTAAAATGGGCGTAGCCCAAGTGTCAGCAGCATGGGCAGGGCAGCTTATGTTAATGTGAGTGATGGTAGTAGTAGTGGGCAACGACGGTGCTGGTGGTGGGTTTCCACCAATTAAAGGGTTGCCAGGTAATCATTGCATCTGGCTTTATACACTCGCACTGTTGACGGAGGAGGTTGCTGCTAGAGGTGATGGTAGTAGTGGGCAGCGATGGTCCTGGTGGTGGGCTTCCACCAATTAAAGGGCTGCCACACTACTATACACTTTACACTACTACGCTATACATTAATATACACTACACTATACACTACTATACACTACACTACTATATACCGACTCTAGCTCTTTCTGGGGAATTCCCGGGCGTTCCCAGGCCAGCCCAGCGACACAGTCCCGCTAGAGTTGTCCTGGGCCGGCCCCGGGGTCTCCCGTCCAGTGCACACACAAAGATATTGGGTACCAATTCTCAACACTTCCTTATCGTTCTTTATTTTTCATAGGAAAATACATCTGACTCTTGAGGTGAAACAGCCAAGCTACTTAAAACATTTCCATTGGTGACACCGAGAAGTTAAAAGTCCAAGGGCTCGAGAAATGGAGCAACCATTTTAATTTCCGAACCACAGCAGGGTTGTTATAACCTTAACCCATGGAATCAGCCTTACCATCACAACGTGACAGTTTCCCGATGAAGCATCATGATTATCTAGTATATGCTGCTACAGCAATTACCCATCAGTAATTTGATATAGTCCGTGTCGGAGCATCCGATACTGAACTAAAACACGTGGAGTAGCGATTTAAGAATGATAAATGGAGCTATTTTTAAACTTCATATTCACTTTGACACACTGATGACAACAAATCTAGCATGCTCAACATTTAGCCTGCCTAAGTGGTACGTGCAACACATTTCATCACTTTATGACAAAGTTTAGCATTCCGATTCTGGTGCCCAACACATTCGAGCAGCATTTACTCATCGTTGTGTGCAACATTAGTCTCGTATAGAGCTCAATTACATCCTTTTTTTCTTGAATGCTAACCCATTGAGCAGCAAGTCCCACACTGCGTGGAGCCCGAGTGTGCAATATTTGCTTGCTAGCAGAGTCACTGTTGCAGCCACAGGCCATCCCGCATCATCGATCCCCGGCTTGCGACATGTCCTTTCACGTCGCATCGGACAGGCATCAAATGCACGGCCCGCGACGACCCAGATCGCTGCAGTAAATGTCAGCCTGTCGAAGAAGTCTGACCTTTAAATATTGTTTTCCTTTCGTCTCTCTGTCTCTTTTAGCCGTTTTATTTAGCCACAGGTATGAACGCACAATCTTCTTATATTTTAAATGTAACCATTCATACGAAACGATGCTGCAAATGATATTGCACCAGTTGATATGTATGCGGGCTTTATTTGTGTGGCCATGTCTCATAAAATCCTGGAATTGTTTTTTTTTGCCACAATTCCAAACGGTAATTCAAGACGTAAATGTTTTTGTGATACTGTAGTTGCATTGCCAAAATTTGCCATGTGGTGCACAAGCACAATTTAACTTTGAAAGAAGGGCCATTCCCAGAAATGTCACCTTTTTCCCTTGAAAAGAATTGTTATTGACAAATGTGTTGTGTTTAAATTATAGGTATCTTTACTAGAGGTTTAATGACACCATATATATCGTGTGCAAATGTACGTACAGAAACCCCATGAATAGCCTCATAAACACTCTTCCTAAGTGCTTTTAACAAGCACCTGGGAAGGCACATAAGGTGGTGGTGATGATGATGATTTATAATGCTTGTTTATCCAGGAAAGTGGCCAGTACCAAATGCCTGACTGATTTTCTCTCCCTGGTGCTGTTATTGACGGACCACACCGTGAACATCCATTTAGGCTGGGGTGGGGGGGGGCTTAAGTGAGGCTCAGGCAAGTTTCAGATACCAACCAGTGATGACGAGTGACACCCAAGCCCACGAGTCCGGTAACTTAACGTGGATGGTCAGGATTGTAGTCCGATATTTTCAGTACAGACGGTACAAGTGTAGTGGGTTCCAGGACACGGAGACGGCGGAGAAGAAGCACTATTTATTTAAACCTTAACAAGGGTTACACTGGAAGGGGTAGCGGCCCCTCCACCCGTATAACTCAGGAACACACCCCAGGCTCTCTAGCCTAAGCTCTAGGCTCCCAGTTCCTCCTGGTAGGGCTCTAAGGGAGGCTATCAGATCCGGCCCTGGTTAGGCACAGATCTCGGCACCCCGCCAACCAGACCGGCCCTTAGAAGGACTCTGGCTCTGGGGCTCTGGGGCTGCACCACTGGCTTGCTGTGCCGGCCCTGAAAAGGGCAGTGGTCACAGGAGTTCCAGGGTCTCACCTAGCTGGCCTTCTTTCTTCACTGGTTGCTTCAGCCTCGGGCCCAACACTCTGCCCCGAGCTCCCCGGCTCCCCGCACTTTATACCCACAGGGGGTGTGGAGCCTTAGCGGATGTTGTTGTAGCCACCAAGGTGTGGGTGAACCACACCTTCCCGTGCCATGTGTTTACTCCCCATAGCACCCCTACACAAGTACTCCGGTTGTGCTGGGATGAAAGCCTGCATCCTTCAACCACCAACTTCAAAAGCTTGCACCTGATGGACATCGTTACGTAAATACTGCTCACCCACTTCATTATTAGTCGGTCCACAATACAATATTTGCACTGAGACACATATACGTATTCCCCAAAGATCGACTACATTGTAAACAGCTTCCGTCTTTCACTTCTTTAAAGGCGGATACTATGAAGACAAAAAATATGCCAGTTGTCACGAAAACAGCATATTTCACCTTGTGTTTTTTTGAGGCGCACAATAGCTGCTGGAGATATGTGGAAAGCAGAACGATGGGAATGCCTTGAGCACCATCTGGTGGTTAAACTGCAGCACTAAGAAGCACGTGGGCCGAGGGATTGACCCGGCACCACATGGGATGATGACGCACGCTACCAGTCATCCATGCACCATGCCAGTATCCACCACATAGACACCTCCCATGTATTCTCATATGGCATGTGTTTCATAGTCTCATTATAATTTGTTGCAAAACGATACTTTTCAAAAGCTATGTTTTCTGTCGAACGTATCATTTAGTTCCTATTTCTCATCAAAAGCTACCACTTTGACCTTGCTATCATACATATTTGTGATCGAGAGAAAAACATTCCAGGAAATATTTTTTCAGCATTTGTCACACCGAGTGGGTACCGATAAGTGATTTCGGGGCCAATGGCTCAAAGCTCACAACTTTATTGATCACTTAATAACAATTGGTCACACTTTTGATGATATCCAACGTTTTCGCAGCTGGTCCAACTTTCCCCTGTTTCATACTGCAAAGGGGGCAGAGTTGACTCTCCAAGTGTGACAAAGTCGAACTTCCTCCGCATCTCAGAGATGGCATATGATTCCTGGTCGTGACGAACTGTTTTGCTGGAGATCTTGCACAGCGTTCCTCCACTCATTTAAAGATTCTGTATCAATGAACATCGCAAATGCCGTCGTGAAAAAGCGGCCGTCCAGAAATACCAAAACATTCTCGTTAAACCCTCCCCGCGCACCTTCAGATCAATACATCGGGACATATTACCAAGTGCCACCTGTTCGCCTAAAATCACGACACCCTTTCTGGATCACAGCAGCCTCACTCCCGAGCCACAAACACAAATGAAGGCGAGAGATGGCAGCGAGCCTGGACTGCGACCGACTTCGAAAATAATCAGCGTCTCGTACAGCGATCCTACCGTCGAACCTCCCGGTTTTAAACTTCCACGCCGCCAATGATCGACCATCAACCGAATCAGGAGCGGGCCGTGTGGCCGATACGGCCACCGGATGCCACAAACGGCGGCATCGAAGATTCGGCAGCCAACGAGTGCGGCCATAAATCTCTCCAACGATCGAGCGCATTGTAAACAGCTGCCCGTCACTTCACTCCTTCTTTAAAGGAGGGACGGACGAGATCCACTACTGCGTCTGAACAGATAATTGAGTGGATAACAAATCTAAAATTGCATCATTAATCTGCTGCTATGAATCCATGCGAAAGAAAAATCATTAGTTATACTATACTTCCATCTTCATGCCAAAGGGCTTCCATTCTTTTTATTGCCAATCATCGAGGTATATTTTGCTGTGTTGCTCCCATTGCTTGCGATGACATTTTCAATATTTGTTTTATTATAATTTAGTGTCTCATACTTTGTTGCTTTACGGATGTCTTTATAGTCTTCGCTTTTCCTCCTTGCCAACGTATATTGTGGTTTCAGACAACTTTGTGTTTGCTTTCATTTTCCTAAACATTCAAACCACTATTACTATGCCAGCATTATTTAAAGTGGTGACATCAATTTCTCCTCTATGCCTTTGAATCTGTTGGTGAATTAGAATAGGCATCGTTACCTGCTGGACTCGGAGGTTTTTTTGCTTATCTTGGTTTTTCAAATCCACTTCTCAAAATCGGTTTAAGGTACATATTTACTTTCAATTAAATGTGGCACAGTATTTGGCTCTTAATATATTAAAAAAACAGACTTTGTTAGCGTTCATACGGTATATGCTTGACAATGCACATCACAAATGTTATTTATACGGCATGTTGATATTTAACATTAAATATCACTCGAACATGCACATTTTTCTTTACTTTTATTGAGAATTTAAAAGCAGATACAATATAAAGACTAGGTTAAAGAGAATACACTTCAAATTCCATAACTTGATAGGCAACAACAAAACTGCTCACTGAATACGCATTCCAGGTCAATAAACAAGTCACGATAGCACTTTTAACAAAATGTCCAATACAGTAAAACCTTGGATTGCGAGCATAATTCGTTCCGGAAATGTGTTTGTAATCCAAAGCACTCGTATATCAGTTGTGATCACGTGACGCTCGATAGACAAAGCGTATACGTACTACTCGTATTGCAAGACCTCGCTCGTTTATCAAATTTATATTTATTTAAAAATTTTGCTCGTCTTGCAAAACATTCGCAGACCAAGTTACTCGCAATCCAAGGTTTTACTGTACTTAACGACTGTAAATCTAGAATTTGAAGCTTACAATTACGTTTTATTTGCAAAACTTTTTTCAGATAAAACTAAAAACATATATACAAAAGCAAAACAGTGCAGAGGTATCTGTTAAATAATTTGCTAAATTTACCTAGTTTAAAATCCAGAGCACTAAAAATTCAGCAAACATTTACACAACTGTACGGAACAAAAATCATGTTACACATAATACTTCTCCATGCAGTACACAATCTGTCAAAAGTTAAAAGGTTAATATTGTGATTACGAATGCCAAAATGCAATCATCCATTGCCAAGTTTGTAATCTATCTCAGTGCTTTGAAGTTTAAATTGCACACTTGAATTCGTTTTAAAAACCGAAGGTAACTCGTGAATGAAAGCGAAGGCAACTCTGAGGTTTGGTAATTGTTGAATAAGATTTTTTTTAGTGAAATAGGATGGAATGGACGATGCATTAGTTAGCCAAAGTGCACAAATGCCAAAATCCATTATCCCAAAAAAAGAGGCTGTTGATATTTCAGAATTGCAATCAACATTATATACCCATCCATTAGTAATGTTTGTGCATATATATGATTAAAAGATGTGTTCATGTATTCAATCAACTTTACATGCTATTTGAAAGTTTAAATGGGCATAGGAGATACTGTATTCAAACACCTTGGGAGGTGTATTTGCTCATGAAAATATTCTAAAACGTACTTAGTATACAGATAATACATTTAATAGCATTGTGCTGACAAATTATGGCCACATTTTTTGGAGGACTTCCAGTCTTCCCAAAAATTTAATTGGGATTCAAAGTTAGAGAAAAAGTCGCAAGACTACAATTCTAAGTCGAGAGATGTCAACCTTTATAAGACGAGTAATCGTTTACCACCGTGTGTGCATTGCTTCAACGGTATATATGCGTGTCAAACCAAAAATCCCAGAGAACAATTTCAGTTATTTTACAACCGATACATGAAACATCATTGAAAATGGTCTTATGGTTGGTGATAAATTGTAGTTGCAGCCACTACACATTGGTACCTAAAAAATAGATAAAATAGGGAAATAGTTTCAATTCTAAATGCCTAATTAGCCCGGTAATGATTGCACAGATTGATTCGCCTGTGGCGAGGACTCAGGTGATGTGAATCCTGATACACTAATTGTTTTTAATTGACAAATGGAGTGTTAGCAGAATAACTATAATACATTTGAAAAAATAAAACTTGACATTAATATTTTCTAGAGTGAAAAACAAAAGTTCGACTTACAAGGTCACTTTAAATAGTCCCAAAAAAAACCTGTAGGTGCAATGCAATATTGTTGCAACACATTGATAGGCGGTAAATGCATATTTCAGACATTGCCGACATTCAAAAATGTACAAAATGAAAAGGCAACCTCAGACATTTTTATTTAACTTACAAATTCAACCTCACTCCTACATTAAAAAATGTTACATGCCATTGCATACTCCAAGCATCATATTTACTCATAATTAATTTGCGAAGTTGAGTTCCAAAATGGAGAACGGAATATCTACATGACTTGCCCAACTATTTTTTTCAACGTGGGTTTGAAAAACGTTTAGCAGTTCGGAGACAGCGAACCTACCTGTTGCAATGTTGCAGCTTTGCAGCATTAGAATAGTTAATCAATGAAAGAAATATCCACGCTCGTCTCATGCAAATCTACATTCAAGAGATTATAAATCTGTTTAATATGGTTAAAAGCTTAAACTAAGCCATAATGGTATACATGAACGAATCCATTAATCATAATCGTTATCATAAATTAACCCAAATGATTCACAGCCTATGGCCGAATCACCTAGATTTAGGCCGGATCTTATACGATCTCAGAAGAAAAGCTGAATGGAGCCTGGACAGTGCGTGGATGGGTGGATCATGCACAACACTTAGAACAAAATTGTCAGCAGAGGGCAGAGCAGTAAAACCATTGCTGTACTTTAATATGCTTTACTATCTATGCTGCCCCTTTCACCAGCCCACACAGACCAAGGTGAAGTATGGTCAAATAATCACGATGATTTGCACAGCGTCTGAAGAACCTCGTCCAGCAGTGGGGTTGACGAAAGGGCTGTACATGTACGACCATAATTGTTTCACTTGCCGCAATAGATGTCAATTGGTAGAGTAGATGGTCACAAACCCACAAGTTGAAATGCCAGCTTGACATAACTTAAGCCCAGTGTCCCTCTGGTCAGTACAAACTGGTTGCAAATCAACAGCGGTTGTGCTAAAGAGAAACTACAGTGGGACTTCTACTACCCAGGACCTGAAAAAGCAATTATCACTGCTCAAAGCTTGCATGACGAAGATTGGGGCAGTTTGGCAATGAATTAAGTATAGTTAAGAAAGAGGGACTGAAACTAAAAAAGCATACCGTGGTACTGGAAATGGGTCAAATGTACTTGCAAATGTAAAATGTAGATAAAAAAAAAATACCTTCATTGTAAGCACATTTATCACAATGTACAGGGAATAGCAAACCATTGAAACACTGCACAACTTCACTAACCATTGTGAAATATCATATGGCATAGGATTAAGCACAGACATAAACAGGTTAATAACTAAGTTGTTTGGCTTATCATACGATAATAAGAACCTGTCAATTTGTTTTCATTCAAATTGCATAGCATCTCAAATGCTTTGAAAGATACATTATGAAGTAATACTTAAGTGTGCTAAAATACAACACTGATCATTTAGTCATAAACATTGATAAAGTATTAATAATAAAATTAAACCCTAAACTCTGTTTAAATATCAACAATACAAGTCCAGGAGTACATCAATGTCCCACTCTGGCAATGTGAAAAATGTTTAACATTCCATATCTTAACAAATACTCTTTCAAATGGCGAAAAATAATTACTGTTTACTTAACCACGTGTTGAAGTCTCTACTTAGAAAGGTTGAATGGACATTTCAATTATGACTTGCAGATATGTAAAAAATTGAGAAACTCAAATGATGCATTTTTATTCAGAATTAATGGCATCCTACACCTATAATCAAATAACATTTTTATATATAAAAACTACCAAAATTACATTTATTTTAACACAAGGACAATTGCAATTACAGCTATTATAATTGAATTCAAAGTAGCATAAACATTTTCAGTGATTTCCAACTAAACCTTTACCCTTGGCTACATATGCATCACGTTTCATTTCTATTAAAAACAACTTTAAATGGCTTGAGGACAACCGCTTCATGGCAGAGTATACTTATTCACATTGATAGCTAAAGAATGAAAAAAGCAACATTAAAAAATTGCAGGATACTGCTAACTCAATTAGCAATCAATCTGTAAGACTGGCTTGTAGCAGTTGTACATCTAAGTGGAATTTCCAGCACAAAGAGAACACCACAAAATAGCAAAGGTCTCTCTACATCGAAGCCCACCCCCCCGCCCCCCAGGTGTGAATTTACAATGAGTGCTGTGATGCAAGAAGTGTCAGTAATAAATATGGTTCGGCTTCGACTTGAGAGTGTGTAGGATTGGATAGCAGCATCTTATAAGCAGATTCCCCTGCACATCCCAAATTTAATCCCTTCTGAAAAAAAAATTATGTAAAAAGGCACTTTCGTGATACGCCTCCGCCCCCAGAAACCAATTACCACCTAATAAACTTTCACATAAACAATTGGGAAGGTTAACATCTGTTCTTATTCATATTAAAACAGTGGTGTAATTTCTAACAGGTGAATGAAGACCATTTTAACGCAGCCTTTGTCATAGCAAATGTTCTGATTAAATGTACTACTGTGGCCATGAGTCTGGTAAAGTTGGAGATGTGAACCAGGTGAAGTCAAAGACGACTATCCATACCCATCTCAAACTTTTAAGTTAAAGTCTTCCCAAGTCTGTATGCGTGTAAATGCATGCAAGTGCTGTACATACAAGAGGACACGCATCAAACTGGACCATGAAAGTATGGAAATACAAACCATCTAGTTTACTTTCCAAAATGATACGTCCTAACTTTATTGTGTCCAGCGTTATGAGTAGCATATAACGAGGCTTCAAAATAAGCCCAAGGCCAGGTCTGTGATATTATTTTTGTATGCCAATACTAATCTCCTGGAATGCCCCACAACCACAACGAATATTGTAAAAGTTATAGCATGTGCAGAAATATGGAGTTGTTTCTTAAATTAACAAGTTCTTAAAGTGTTTCTCAAAAGTAAAAGTGACATAAAATGACACTGCTGTGTAATAAATAATGTATGAAATATCAACAAGGATGGTCTGTGTACTACAACTAATAATTTTTATAACGGAAAATTTTCCGTCGTTCTCATTGAGCAGCTATCACACCTCCTGTATGTGAACTTCTTACATTAAAGTGTTTACGACACACGTCTGCCACCCATGCACGAAATAATGCACTCTATGGATAATGGTTGCCTTCAACAATTCTTGATGTTTACAAGTGTATGCAGTTTTTATAAATACACGGGAAATATCTTGATTTGAAGCTTTCGTGACTGCAGGAATCCATAAAGTCACGTAGGTATAAAATAAAGTAAATCACGTTTCGATCGCAACACAAGCGACCATCAGGTTTAACAGACACAGCAGGAGAACTGCTGACATAGGAGAAAGAGCTGCTGCAACAAGACTTTATATCGGATTTTGGTGGGCTCAACCCAAGGGTAAGTGGGCGGAGCTAGAGAAGGAATTTGTACGTAAATGTAAATGATAGATTAGCATGTCAATGTCCTATATAAACTCTTGTTGCAGCAGCTCTTTCTCCTATGTCAGCAGTTCTCCTGCTGTATCTGTTCCACCTGATGACGGCCGTTTGTGTTGCGATTGAAACGTCGTGATTCATTTTATTTTATACCTATGTGAAATTACCGAAAGAACCAACGAGTTCACGAGAAATATTAAAACAGCAAAACAATTAGAGCAAATCTACATAATTAAGATTTCAAAATAAAACAATAAAAATGTATATGCAATATCCAAACAGTACTTTGTAATAATTCTACAAGACAAGAATATAGAGCATTTAACAGTAGGCAGAACATTACCTGCAACCACATGGTCACAATAAACAATTTAAAGGCTCTAAAGATGGCTTTATTTGTAAACATACCTTACCTTTATGTACACGTCACTACAGATGCCACAATACATTACGCTGTATACAGATACTGCCAACATAATGAAAAATTCATAGGTCAAGACTAAGCTATGATTAAATGCCCAAGACTATACTAGCTTAAACATATAAAAATTAAAAAAATACATATATATTGATTTTCTTGGTGCAAATGTTTGCATTAATCATTACAATGGTTTGCATCTCATTGCATTATTCTAATCGTATGTAACATTTCATAAATCCATTTAAGTTGTATGTAGTTATACATTTTTATGACTTTTAAGTGGATTTAAGACGCATTTTAAGTTATGAAACGTGCATGATGCATGGCGCACGAACAATGCAATTACACAAAGATCCATTCTCATTTGTTGCAACTTCATCGTGTTATCGCACTTGAAAATCTGAAAGCCAGATAACTAGGCTTGGAATACTCCAGTCAAGCAACATGTTGACTTGAATTTGCCAATTTGAGTTTTCTTCGATTAGGACTGCAAGTTAGGACATGATAAAGTCCCCAGAGATCTATACATTGCATTTCACTCGTGACTAGAATACCAACTTGAAATCATCTTCAAGTGAACACACAAAAGAGAAAATGAGCCGAGGGCATCTGCAAGGCATAGGCCATCAACGTTGGTAACGATCAAAGTTTCCCTCCTCCAACGAAGACAAATAATGCTGCTTCAACACAAACACACACACACGAATCAACGCAGTGCAAAACCCTTGGGCGCGTCGCTGGGGAGAAACGGTCCTCAGTCGAGCGGCCGAGGATCGGCCATGGGCATGGTGTGCAGCACCTCGTCCAGCAGCTGTAGGGCCCGGTGCAAGTGAATCTCGATCCAACAGGGCGTCTCCTTGATGCTGTGCCGTGGGTAGTCGGGGCCCCAACCCTTCACGAAGCTCATGCGCAGAATGCAGAGCCGCCGCAGGTCGTCCACGCCGATGCCTGCTGCCGCCGACAAACCTGACGGCCGTGCGATGCGGGCAGTCGTAAGTATTTCTAGGATTTTGCTTTTTTATTATTATTATGGAGATTGCACGAGTGAAATGGGCTTGATCGTATTCGCGATTGCATTCTCAGTTAAACCATTTCAACATTAGGCAAGCTATTTGAATTTAGTGCTGTGAACATTTTAAATGTTCAGAGGCGATCCATGTCTTGCTGTCTCTCAATGTCATTCCAAGCGTGAATCTCTCATTGCTTATTTGCACAATATTTAGTTGCCTTGCATGTTATTGAGAATGACCATGTCATACGGGAAGGATGCACCGATTAAAAACACTTCTTTTTAATGTACATTGGTTTGTTATTTGTGGCTATATATATATTTTTTATCAGTAGTAATGAAAAATGCATAAGGCCTCCAAAAGGAAGATTGTATTCCAAATCCATTTACACACCGAAAAGTACACATTTCTCAGTTACCTTGCTGCAAGATAAAACCACGATTATGAACCCATCTGTTTAACAGATATGCCATCTTACATGGTCGCTTGCTGATAAGGAGTATGAACGTCTTTGAAAATCCACAATCTCTGGGTCCTTTGTTTGACGTGGAGTACACTGAAGGGTGTGTAACAATACACGTCAATATCAACTTGCGCCACGTGGGGGAGACTTACTGATAGCTGGAGCAATGCCTCCGACAGAGCCAGGACCGGGGATGTTTCCAGCCACGGCAGCTGCCTGTGCGGCAGCAGCTGCCTGTGCGGTAGCAGCTTGCTGCTGCATCTGCCGGTGGCACTGTCTGAGGTCAAACACCTGCCATCACCAAGGGCAACAACAACAACAAAAAAATCACACAAAAAAAATTCACCAAATTTTTAAAAAATCTATTTTTTTGCATAATTACAACAGCAAAAATATAAACCTTTACAGGATACAAGTCGAAGAATGGCAATCATTCGATGCAGCTATGACGATTGGTTCGTTCTTTTCTCAGGCCGCTTGTCCTGGCGAGGGTTGCAGTGGCAGCATGTTGAGTAGGGCGCTCCAGACCTCCCCTTTCCCTAGCGTTCCCAGGCCAGCCGAGCAACATAGTTCCGCCAGCGTGTGTCCTGGGCCGGCCCCGGGGTCATCGCCCAGTGGGGCTCTTGATGATTCTACTTCAAAATGCTTTAAGATTTTACGTGAAGTGACCTTTATATATGCGCCGGGATAGATCTTGTGTACAGCATCTCCGGGTGCCCGGCCTGCTTCCCGATCCAAGTAGTAGCTCTGCACGAAAACGGCGTGGTCGCTGAGACAGCGGACCCACACGTCCCCCTCTCCCCGGCACTCCAGCTGGACGCCCTTACCGATGTGAAGCCTGCACACACACACACACACGGCGATGAGTAAAGCTTGTCTGTCACGTCAATGGGCAAAGAAAGAGACTTACAAATGTACATAGATCAGGCACTACTGGAATACATTTCTTCTCTACAGATGCAGGGAACACCTTAATGTTTCGAAAGGTACTTGCCTCGCCTTTTCGCTGGCATCAGTCCGATGAACATTGGAGAGCTGGCCGAGACAAAAGCGGTCGCCACCCGAAGGGTCCACGTAGCCATCCACCGTTACAATGGGGCAGCTGGAGGGCACTTTGAACGTCTCGCCCACCTGGACGTCCATCTCAAAGTATGCAATGGAGCACCAGAACTCTGGACCTACAAAGGGGAGTTTCACTTATACATCACATTTGTTCATTACATATGTAGAGTCAAATACCTTTCTCTACGAGTGTTGTAAGGCTGTATGGGGTAAGTTCTTTGAATACAGACTCAGTGACGTTCGTAAAAAGTGTCCGTGAGGTAAACAGCATGTACGCCCCCTTTCACCTTTGACATTCACCTCCTTACAAGCAAACCCGTGCTACCCGTGATGTTATCTCTGTGACAATGCTTTGGTTAAATAAAAAAAAAGCGAATTTGATTTGTGCAAGTGGTTATTTTTTTGTTATTATTTTTACATTATTGTTTTATCACCGCAAAATCTCAATGAAAGGCTATTCCTCACCGATATTACGCTGGGAACGCAAGTTTGACCCATGTGCATCTGTTAAAAATGCATTTCAGAATGTCAGAATACATTAGAAAAGCTCACTGATCATATTGGAGGATGTTGTTGACAAATGGAACCTTCAAAATAATTCGGACTCCGCTCATATTTCTCTTAGGAATCATTCAATGATGAGGTCACAACATGAAACAAAGTGAGCTATCACATTTTTAAGTGACGGCATGCATTCTGTATGACATTATTAACTGAAAGGTATAGAGCTGTTTATTCAAGTATCATTACCATTATCAATCATAAATTTTACCCAAAAACTAGGTAAACTTGGTTATCTCAGTAATTTTAGGTATTTTTTTAATTATACACAAGTCAATCTTAGTGATCAACAGATATCCACTTTCCACGGATTTTTAGATACTAAGTGAGGTTAAGAAACAGTAAATTATTGATACCGTTTGTACATACCTGGATGGGTGGAAAGAGGAGGCTGGAAAGAGAGCTCATTGTGGTGTGGAGGCCCTGCAGAAAAAAGGAAAACTCCTTTGCATGAGCCAAGCAACGACTACTATTGTATCAGTTCCAAGAAATGTACATGCTGTGCCTTGAGACAACTTATGGATTCATGTGGTTTGTTTATTTAGCATTCAAAATGTGGCCCCGAGAACATTATTACAATCTGCCAACCCATGCCTTGTGGAAGGATGGAGCATTGCCAAATATTTGCCATTTCATTTGATTAATTCTTTAAGGAGGTCAAGAATAAAAAAATAATCACGTTTTAAACAGCCACATTTGGAGATAATTATTGTTATGAATACATAATTCTCAAGAACAACACCAGTTATTGCAAATGCAATACATCTTAATGATTTACAATGAAATTATAATGAATGGCATGTTGAAGAAACAAACAAAATAGAGATCAAGGGGGGAAGTTTTACTACTTTGGTTTTTCATTATACCGATTGATGATATTAACCTCAATTCATTAAATAATAATTTTATGATAATGTTATGGAAGGGTACAGAGTAACCTGCAACGGCTGAAGAATCATTTATTTTTGTTTATTAGATGTTGCACATAGTTGTTAGAAAGTATTGCATATACTAGATTCTTCATTCAAAGAAAATGTACAAATAAAATTCGTCACACTATGGACTAACTCATCTGGTAACACATCCGTGGCAAGATTAGAACACAGTCCAAAGAGCATGACCTCAGCCATGCAACCACTACACCAGCTTTAACTACAAACTATGCTGCCACATGTACACATGCACCTTAATCAGTGTGCAAGTTTTGTCGATTTATATCTATACTAGTTATACACTTTGTATATCCTGGAAAGCCTCACTCAGCTTGGGATGTCTGGACTAATCAAATTATTATCGGTGTGAGGAAACCCGCAAGCTTACTTTCTGTACTGGCAAACTTGCAGCACTGCAACTTAGAAATATGTGCAAGTCCTCAACTCTGCCTCCAAAGTGCTGGATTACATGTTACAGCATGTTACAGTAGTCTCCATATGATGAAATGCATTTTTTCCTGTATTTTAAAGGAATATATGGTGGTGAATATAAAAATTCAGTGGTTGTTTGTGACCAGATTTTAATTACTCTATTTATACTGGGCACACGTCTGGGGAAAGAGTGAATTTAGTATTTTTAAAAATGTAGTTATAAATTAACCGTGCTGTATTATTGATCCAGTTCACGTTTTAATATGAACATTGTGCTTTGCCAAACACTGTGGTAAGTAAAATGTTGTCATTTATAGCCAGGCGATCCCAATATTTTATATGTGGATATAAATTGGTAATTGTTAAATATCATGTAAAGAAAAATCCATGCAAAACTAAGTTCTCAAGTAAGAAATTTAGGAAGACAAATTTGGTTAAATGTATAATAAAAGATCAGCTACATTTAATATATATACATGAAATCATAAATATATTTAAAGTATTGAGAAGCACAACAATTTTATGGAGTTTGTGCTATTTGATTTGTATTATGACCTATAATTCCAGATTTTATATCATCCATGTAATTATGAACACACCATACAAAGTACATGGAACATTTAAATATAATATATACATATAAAACAATGTGCAGCCCTGCCATTGCTTGCTCACACCACAGTCCTCCATAAGAGAGAGTGCAGTGAGTCCCTTGTCGTAATTTGGCCCATTCTTCCACACGGTCAAACAATTTTGAAGGGGTAGTAATCCCTACTTTACACCACCACACTTAGCCTAACCATCGGCTATCTGTGGGTGCACCCATCTGTACCGCTGGGTAGACAGAGGCAGGGTCATTTAAGAAACTTGCACCACTGTTTCAACACTTGTTTTAAAATATCTCACTAAATATTTCAAGTTGGGGACAAAACAAACACAAATATGGCTAAATGGAAAAAAAAATAAGGCTGTTTAAGCAAAAAACACAGCTGGGCAATATCGACAAAATCTAGAGCTCCTCTAATCCAAGCTCATGCAACATGATACACGGGAAGCAATCACTCGCATTTGGAGAGCAGCTTATTATTTTCCTGCAAACACAAAACGAGCTTGCTCGAGCAGAGTAAATAATATGGCTTGCACGGCACAAACATATAATTCTGTATTCACTGAGCACAAAGATGCCCCAATGCATTTATTCTTTGTGACAATATTTTGCCGTTACAAGATGAGGTCACCTCATCAACGCAGAAACTGTTGGGGAAAAATGTAAGCAACATAAAACTTTCACCAAAACGTAAACCTTTTTGTACAGATACTGTAAAAAAAAACATTCCATTTGAATAAAAAACATCCCTGGCAGCAAAATTGTCAATATTAAGAAAAAAAAAATTTCAGAAAGGTTTAAAAACGTGTACTACTGCTAGACAATACTATATTTTTGGAAGTTTTTTTTTAATTGTAAAAAGCACTGAGAAATAATTCCTGCAACAAAAGACACGTGTAATTTTAACCATATAATAATGTGCAAACTTAAGGGGGATTGAACGACCAATGGCAATTCTTGAAATAATAAGAAGTGTATTTACTTCTAAACAATAAAATCAGACGACGTTGTTTGTACTCACAGTAATGATTGGGATGATGCAAGGGCGGGTGGTGAGGAACGGGAGGACCATTCTGGTGGTGGACCATGTTCGCTGTGTAGGTGGCCGTACTGCTGCCCGTCCATGTGGGTGCAGCACCATCTAAATGGACAGCAATATGGCTGATGTAGATGCAGAGCAACAACTTCAATTTCACATTCAGGTTGCCCAAGCCAGACAACCACATCAGGAGCAGTGGAGTGCATCACTGTGATGACTCTTTCGTATTTGTGGATTGGGCATTGCATCGTTACACGTTGTACGGTCTGTTCTGGATGACCACAGTCACACACTGGAGTATGTTTTAATTTTCCATTTGTGCATCAGGTATCCACATCTGCCATGGTTTGTGTGGACACAGTTTAGGGTGGACCATGAGCTTCGTGGAAGATCTTAGCGTTGGCAGTGGTGCACGGTCACAAACAGCAAAAATCCCAACACACTCATCACAAACGCGATAAAAAATAATAGGCGACTGTTTGCGCAATGGCACTTATTTGTAGCATTAGTGAAATTAACGTGCGTGCTCTTTAATTCAAATAACAATTTCTGTCACCCTACTGGTTCATAGCTCAGGCTTTGATAAATCTTTCCACAGTTACCAATGTGTATAATTGCATGTGGTCATCCTGGAAACATAATGAAATGGATTATTCACAAGGAAACGCTGGATTAAAAAAAAAGCAGAAAAACAATAGGCCAAAATTAACAGGAAAAATTGAATAATGCGAGCCTGGTTTATCACTTCAATGATGGTGTCAAGCATACAAGTGGAATTAAATGCTGCATCATGCTGGTCTAACCAGGGGCGGAGCCAGGATTTCAGGCCGGGGTGACATTCAACAAATTTTAATTTCAAGAATGATTAGAGAGTCAGGCTGTTGAACTAGACGCCATCGGTTGGCGACACACTCTGACAATGCAGTTGCACGGAGTCCGTCAGACCGAGTGTCGTACACTTACACGCAGAATGTCACCCCTGTCACCCCCCCTGGCTCCGCCCCTGGGTATAACCAAGTCAAATCTAGGTGAATGTTTTCATGAATGATACTTTAGAAAATAATTACATTTCCTGTGCTTTACAATGCATTTTAAATAAACCATACACAAAAACAGATGTTCTTTAACATGTTGAGAAATTGTAAAACCTGAAGAAATAATTGTCACTTAAGTTTCCTATTTGATCCTTATGGTGGTACCCCGGGGTACCAAATAATACAAAATGGCCGAGGCAATTAAATATTTTATTTCTGGGACACAATTTTTTCCAGGGGTGTACTTAACTCCGCGACTGGGGTACCAATCAATTTGAAATCAATGCTACTCCACAGCGAGGACGATTGCGCTGAAACCCTGAACGCTCATATGCACCACAGTGCATCGTGTACAGCTCGTCGAGATGAGTCGATTGCCACACCGTCGACCATCAACAGACTAAAAATTACTGCATCACGGACATTATGTGAGAGCCAGGGTACTATGGTACCCCGGGGTACCGCCATAAGGTTCATTTATCAAAACAAATTTTACGAGTAATATTGACATTACCTTTCAAGGCATGTTAAAATATAAACCATGAAGCTATTATGTAAAATATGAATAAAAAAACAGCCTGCTGTACGAAATTCATTGACAGGATTCTCCCATCCCATCTTTAATATGTAAAAGGTAAAGGCAATTACTTGCTCAAGCCTCTGTTGGTGGAAGGCCCTCCACGAGAGGGAGCTCTGTAGAGCCCTTCCATGTATGCATGTTGAACTTCTTTCGCACCGTACGTAGCCAACCGCAACGGTATTTTGGTCTATTCCACACTAGCCAGAAAGATCTGAACAGGTGGGGGTACCCACAATTCATACCAACCACAAACGACCTGCAGATCGACTAAACTTGTGGTGTACTCCTTACACTGCTGGGCGACCAGACCAAAGGAGAATTAAGAAACTTGCTTTCTATTCCACAACTACCATGCCTGGAGATTGAAATGACGATTGCAAATGCAGTGTGTGCTTAAACATAACACCGCAGGTGCATCCCCCCCTCTTCATCCGCAAGCGGCATACCTCTTCTTTCTGAGAACCAGTGCACGCTCACTACTCAAAGCATGTTACTCCCCCCACCACCCCAAAGGGCTTACTGTGAAAAGGCTGAGGCTGGCTCGAGAAGCCATTCTGTGGCGTGACCGGTTGCTGTCCACCAGACACGGCGACCATTCGATCGCCGTGGCCCACTGCCAGCAGAGAGCTCTGCCCTGCAAGAGAATGTCACACGCCGCCGCAGCCGCCGCACATTATTACGGGGATAATTATAACTCGTGGGAACAGGGGGGAAGCCTACAATAACACCACCAGATTAATGATGTGCTAATGGAGTACAAATGCACGTGATAATAAGCAGGCTTAGCTCACGATATGAATCACCTTAAAGAGTACGTGTCATTTCTTGTGGTATCAATTTATATTTTAGTTCTTAAGTGTGTAATTACTGTCAAAGCTTTCAATTTAATGAGTATGTATTGTTCATCATGGCTATTTATTTTCTTTTTGGCCATGCCAAGAAAAGCAGAAGTTGAATGTGAATTTTTTTCACATTTCCAAATAAACGAGAATTAAAAAAAAAACGTGAGTATATTAGCAGACTGCCTTAGAATTATTTTCTTGTCCGGCCCATCGCAGCGAATGCTCTATTGTACTCTTGTACGGTTCCCAAATCTTCAGCGACAAAGTACAGCCCACGTCTTCCTCTTATACTCTTCAATTTTTTTTTCATGAGCACACAGCTCCAACCCTTAGACAGACACCCATATATGGCTATGTAAGCACACTGTATGGCACTCAATGCCTTAATGCAATAAATCAGCATGACATGGTACAGTGTGGGGGGTGGAGAGTGCTATAAGGCTCCCTTCCTACTATGTGAAATGGTGTGGCACTTCTTTATAAAAAGGATCGCGACTTTTGCATGAACAAAGCACAAAACAGTTAGGCTATCAATCTATGCAGTACTGCTGTAGAACTTGCAGCAATTTCAAAGGATAATTCAGAATGGGGTCATCCTCCCACAGCATTTAGTATTAAAATTAAAATAATGAGTGTGAACAAGTTAAGGAAAACAAGCAACAGTGTAATTTTTGGCAGAGGGTCAAAAATGGCAAACAGCAAAAAAGCACAGGCTGAGGACATGAAATTTGCTGAACATGCAAACCCTTAAACCCATCCAGAGCAAAAGGACAACTTAAATCTCACACTTGCCTGTGCCAAGGTCCAGGATGACAAAGTTGCGAGCTCAGTACTCCGACATGATGCATTAGACCCCAGAGACATCCCTGACTATTTTTTTATTCATCAGCATTAATCCATTTAAATTATCAGCAAATCCCTTTGCAGTTTTGCCAGATGTGAATGACCGCTGATTCAGTCACAGAGTATTTACTGGGCAAAAGTGTGCACTCCTATTGTGTTGTATGTTTTAGAAAAAAACAAATTATACACATGTACCAATTTAGGCATGACACATTGCACCAGTAAAAAGTACAGTCTACATGTGATTTTTTTTTAGACGTTGTAAATGCAGCCGCTGAAATAAGGTGGCAGGTTATTTAACTTCGCTTAACACGGAGGTTTTCGTGACCAATAGTAACTAATTGACACGTTTGGCTTACGTGACAAGCCTTACTAATTGGCTGTGTCGGGTGGTGGTGTGTTTAACAACACTTTGACATTTACCACAAAAATAAAATGTATTATATTATTACTTATGTCGACAAATGAATGATAATTTGCAAATGAAGAAATTGTTTTCAGAAAAGATTAGACATGCCTTCAGGTGTGTCCAAGCCTCTGTCAAAATGACAAGCTTTACAATCACTTATTCAAAGCAATTTCCAATTTCAAGAAATTTTAACAGTTGAAATTAATCAATGTGCATGAAAAAACAACTATATGTATAAAGCTCCAACTCACTGCTTAAACTCAAGCGACTTTCCACACACACACATTCACATCACGAAGGAGAAATGAAAGAAAAAAACGAATACATTAGACGGCACCAGAAACGAAATATAACTCACTAAAGGTAGGTTCAAATGTGTTTTAATATTTTAAAAAATCCCAGGAAAGCCTGTTTTGATCCAATAGCAAATCAATATTTAATATGCACGTTTTATTTATATGGACTCTGTATATACGTTATCCATGTCATCTGTTTATAGAAATCATCACTCTGTCTTGAATGGAGTTGTACGCGGATGCTTCTTTCAGAAGTCGCTAAGAGGGCAGTGGAAAAGTTTAAAGACTGGAATGATCTAATAATTATCTTCACAACATGAGAGGGGTCCTTATCCAGCAGTGGGCTGACAAACGGGTTGTACATGTGGTTTTAAAATATTCTCACATGGTAATATAAAGGCTACATTCACTGAACTGAACCGCGCCTCCACGTGTGTGTGTGTGTCGACTACGAACCAGCGGGGATGAAACCAGCGGAGGTAGTTGGGATGGAGGTGTCGCCCTGGCTTGAGATTGACTGCGTTGTGGCAGGGGGCAGAATGGTAGACCCGGCGAAGACATCCAGCTGTGTTCGGGCAACAGATGGAGGAGCTTGAGCCTGGTGTGAAATGAGCTGCAAGCTGCCGTGGGCCCCCTCAGAGGCGAGCCGGCCCGAGGGGCTGTCTGCCGCCAAGCAGTCGAGGATGGGCTCATCTTTCACCAGCAGACTCGAAGGACCTCCAGAGGATCATACAACACACAGAGCAAAGCCAAATATCACTCAAGTTCTACGAGCAAGTTACATGCTGTAAAAAGATCTGATCACAGCAGAACAATGTTTTAACGTAAGATTTAAATATTGAATATAAAAAATGCAATTAACCACGTTTAATTCCAAATTGTATTGTAACTATAGTCTTAAATGAATGAAGCATTTATCAGGAACACAAATGCTCATTTTTTTTTATTTTGCCATCAACCACATTAATATATCATGCTGCTAAATTAACAGATGTACATACCTGTACTTTGTAAAGTCAATCCAGCTAAATCTGTAAAAAAAAAGTCGTACAAAATAATTGATTGCTTGTGATGGACGTCAGAAATATTCACAATGAATGCCAATGACAATTACATATTCAACTAAACAAAAACCAAGAGTGACATCAGTAAACGTGGTTTGTTTTTTTCGAAACTTAGCTTTTGTTAGCAGCTGTCGGCATGTTCCTTACAGGCCTGAACAACAAAATAATAAAATATATTTTATTATTTTGTTGTTTCCCTTCAACGTGACTTTACCGAAAAAACTAAGAATATGAATTACTGCAGTCACGAAAGCTTTAAATCAAAATTTAGGCCTGAACAACTTTCTCTGGCTCTGAGGCTGCACTTGAGATCAGCTCATTCATGTAAGCAGACAGTTTAATTTTACAAGTTCGTCCTAATATTATTATACTCCAACACCAAAAACACAATTGGAATATATATTTGTAATACATAGTCACATTTTAACATTTTTTATAACATTTACTTCCTTCTATTAACATGATAACTTGATTGTTAAATATGAACAAAAACTGGCCTGCTTTGCACCCAATCTCTTAGAAAGTACAAACTTTTCAGGAGTATAGTTGGCACCAAGATCCACTTGTCTGGGCTAAGGTTAAGGAAGGCGAAGATATTCATTATGGAGCTGTGATGTGGCTTGAGGGAGTAAAATTAAATTGCACATATCTTGTCACGTTAAAAATGTTAGCTCATCCGCATAACACAGTGCACTGAGCAAGCCCATCCCATATCTAAATACAGCTGGCTTTGCTGAAACAGAATTTACAACACTGCTTAACAATGCTAATATAAAACCAAGTATGTTTCCAAGTGTCCCAGGTTACTGGGAAAGGTGGCAACAAGTTAAAAACAAAGATCTAAAACTCTTCCTTCCAATCTGTCCATCTGGGCATGCTGCCAAACTGTGCCACACCATTGAAGTGTGATATTTCGCAGTGCAGTGGCTTATGCTTTAGTCGATGTCTTGTTTCATCCTACGAAGGCCCAATTCAAGATTTAAAATGTGGCTTTTAATGGAAATCAAATAACGTTGAATATGAAGTTGCCATAAATTAGATTTTGCCTTCATAAATAATGACAAAATATAGTGCAATCATCTGAAACACCTCACACCGCAGTGAAATGTGATTTTTTTGTGGAATGCGTGCTCAATTGCTAGCAGGACCTTCTTAAAAAATATTTTTAAACAAATCTGTGAGGATTACTTCATATTTTAACTACATTATACATAAAAAACTCAACAATACCTAATTTAACCAATGCAATACATGTATTTTTGTACCAACATTGCAGAAACAAAATTTAAACAAAATTAGCATAAAAATAATGACCCAATTTGCACAATCAACAAATGCTTCAGTAAAAATTTGAAAAATTAATAATTGTACTGTTACATTTACAGCCTGTATAAATATGGCACGAAAGAGTCCCTGCTTGGATGTTTTGATCAAGTCAGCTAAAATAACAATGGTAGGAGTCAATGGATGCTCAAAGTATAAATCAACTGTGTAGCAGTCCCATCATGCATCATAATTTTACATTTGAATAGACTTCCTCAACAAATAATCCAGCCACGTAACTTCTGTGACATTTTTCTAAGTATTATCATGTACAGCCTGGTGCTTCATCACAGGCGAGTGGGAAATCTTGTGCAAGTAAGACTAGAAAGCTTACACAATTCGTTTCCTCTAGATCATTCATGCAAGCAACACCAAATAACACTTCATGAACAGCAGTTAGAACAAATGGAGATGAGACACTTTGATAAAGCTATAGTATAACATTTATCTTCTGAATCTTGACTGAAAGCTTTCGTGCCTGCAAGAATTCATACTCTTTTGGTATTTCGGTAAAGTCACGGTAAAGTCAGTACCGAAAGACCCATGTCAGCAAGCACAAATGGTTTCTGGCTTCAAAATATGATCTTATTACTTTTGACTTTGACCATGATGGGCTTGCTTTTCCCTTCCCATAAATTGTTCACCACAGTTATGCATGTTACCATTCGAATAAATTGTATATGGGACAAACAGAAATTAAGATAAATTAGGCTAGAAAACATTTGTCAGTTTCACTTGCAATCACTATAACTTGCTGTAAACAAGTCACTATATGGAGACCATTGCTTATTTCTTAATCAATAGAAATGTTTTATTTACAATCACATGGTGCAACTGTGAACAATTTTACAAGTTAACATTACAGTCAACATGAATGGGATTTTGAAAAATTCAATAGTGTATCAGTGAAGAAGTGCTTGAAACAAGGAGATATTTCCATACCAATGCAAGGAGAAACGACCCTCTCATAGTGGTAAGGGTTAACACATACACTGTCAGCCTTTAGGTCAAAGGCGTACTGACAGAACTTGACATGTTTCAGCTCATTCTTGTGTAGATCGGGCCACCGCCAGATGCGTGCATAGACCACATGGGGGAAGCCTTTTCGGCCTGCAACCTGCAACAAAACGTGTGGAGTTACATAAGGATTATTTCAAGATACACCTCCCTTCCATCTTATATTTTAGAAATTAAGGGAAAACAAAACTCCCAAAAAATACAGGTGTTACAAAACTGTGGACAACACATACCTAGTCTGTGTTGTCACAAGCTGTTCCAACACGATTTCACAGCTTTGGTGACTTTTAAGCACACTGTCAGTAGAGCGCCCTCATTATAACGTCAGTCACACTGAAACCATTTCATGAGATGAGACCTCGGTGCGCCTGGCTTACATCGCAACGCTTATACGTGCCTACCAATGCATTAGTGTTCCTTGTTCAATGCAAGTGCACGACTAATTGAGAAGAGTTGCATCACCATCGGGTTCCTTTATTCAATGTTCAATACTCAAAAGAAGCCGGTTATGACATTATCCAGAATGTGTAAAATCTCATCAGATCTCAGAAGCTAAGCAATCTTGAACCTGGATAGTACTTTGAAGCTGCTGTGGGGCTGTTGTCAACAGTGGGCAATCCAGAAAAAGCCACAAATATAGTTAACGTTCTTAGATGACAAAACGATAAAATAGTATGCATCTTTTATTCAAATATGAGTCTTGGTTAAGAGTATAGCTAAAATTTCAGAAAATGAAATAGTCAATTCAATTAATGTATATAAAATACATTCTATGCAAATAAAATGTGACACTGTTAGGTAATGTAATTGTGTAGTATTGCAGTCTTATATTGACATTTACTCTACATGTCCCTTGAGTGAATATTGTTACATTTCTCAATACGTCCCCATAAGATGATGGTTACCCATAACGTCAGTCAAAAGGTCATTGACAAAAACAATTGCATTCAAAAGCATGTGCCAGCAATAAACCGTGATAGCAAAACTACTTGCACGACAGTAAACCTTTCTACATGAGTGTATTTAGCATTTCATTTTACCAAATTGTTAGTAAGTGCTCACACGCCACAACAATAAAATCCAATCATATCCTAAAGTTACTATCTCAGCACTGAACCTATCCATAACATCACAAAAAAGTGTTATGTACTGCAAAAAGGTCTCGATAAACAAAGAAAGAAATATAATCATCTATATTTTAAATGTGCTTTCTCAAATATTTGCAAAGCATACATCTAAGGAAATGTGAATATCATGACATTCAAAGTGGCATTCCAGATTTATTTTATTTACATCTGAAGAAATTTATCTTTTTAATTTGCTTCACAAGCTTTTTTCCAGTAACTTTACCTGAAAATTATTAGATTACAAAAAATACATTTCTCTGGTAATGTGAAAAAGAACTAGTGCCAAATTCTTTTTGCTCAACTCCCCCATCAACATGTTTTATATTTCACATTCACGATTCAATTTCAGCCCACACGCAAAGAAAAATGAGCCAGTCCATATTTTTCATTCCACCTTACATTGGGTGCCCAAAGCAATTACTTGAGAGATTGATAGTTTTCCCATATGGTTTACATAAAATCCATCGGTCACACCTGACGTGGTGTACTCTGTAAAAGCTATGTTTTGCTTGGTCTTATTTTTCATAACCTTAAAAAAGAATCCGAATAACAACATTATGTATATCCCTGATATTAAAACCTATTCTGACACTTTACAATTAAAGCACCTAACTGAAAAATGTTTTGCTAGTATCTGCGAGTAGCCAACGAAAAATGTCAGAGTAAAAGTTTCTGTAATAGAATGCAATGTACTTTTTTAAGTATTGGTTTCCTTTAACTTATAACATCTTTAAAAAAAAAATATGCGCGATTAAAATTAACATTGTTGATATGTAAAAAGCGCTTTCACGTGTCATTGCTTGCTGTTTGTAAAATGCAGTATGATTTTTAGGCTTGGAAGAGAGCCTATTGATTTCCTATGTTGTACAGCCACTTCATTATAAATTATAAATGAACATAAAAGTCCGAGCTCAGCAGTAAGCTTGATAAATGATTTCTGTTCTAAAATATATTCTAAGAAATCAGGTTTTAAATGCTCTCTGCCTTTTCGCTGCATGCACACAAGTACAGTACATGTATTTAAAATCCAAAAAACATACTACTCCTTTACTGATATTGGCAGCAACGGCATTCTACAAGGTACAACGATACTTTGCAAAATCATGTAAGTAGCAACATTTAACATGTTTAAATTCAGCACTTTCAATAGTTTAAGTAAACAGAGAAAAATGCACTTCAGTAAAATGAAACTGAAAAAAAATATTTTTTCAAAAGTGTTGTCATAAGGTTACAACTGAAAGTGGAATTATATCCAAGCAAATGTTTCATTGTGGAAAACGGGTAAACATGTAAAGTCCTCTTGACAACACCAAACAAATATGAAGGTGAATGCATTTTGTTAGATACCATTGATGACCCAAAAAAGGAAGCACTCGAATAATCTTATTCTCCAAAAAAATGTAAAACAATTGCAAAACACGTACCTTATTACGTACTCATCTGGCATAAAAGGGCACGCGGTTTAAATAACTCAAACGCAGCGGGCACAGTTTGGGGCATACGCGTGCACACGCGCGTAGGAGAATACCTGTAGCCTCCCATCCAGGGTCCTCTGGATGGTGACGCACTTGCTGGGGTGCGCTCCGTTCGTGGTGACGGCGGTGATGAGGGAGTCCAACTCGTCCTTCTTCTCCTTGAGCTTGCGCACGAGGCTCTCGATGGCGCGCTTGGCGAAGGTCTCGCTCTCCCCACCCTGGCGGTGGCACAGGAGGCTGTGCACGATGCTCAGACAAGCATCGTTGCTCGACGGCGTTACCAGGGACATTGTCTTCCTCGCCGCTGCGTTGCCACGCGGGAAGAAACTACTACTACCCGTGCCGTTTGCTCTCCTCACCCCGTCGCAGTGCTTGCGGGGCAGGTAGTCGTGGGTGGCTGGGAGGGGGGTGGTCAAGCGTGCCCTCTCTCCAAGCTTACCTTCTTTTGTCAACGCCCGCAAATACCAGAGGGTGGTGGCAACCGAATTGTCGTCACTCAATGTGGCACAGCCAGCGGTGGGAAGAATATCTGGCTGCAATGGAGAAACGGAGCGAGCGTGCTTCTTCAATACGCGTGCGTGCGTACACGTGCGTCACACCAAGGACGAGCAACACGAGATTGGCTTCCCATGAACATATCGTGATGTGTCATTCATTTATTCATTTTTTTGGGCTAGTGATTATACCGGCGTGTTCTGATGCGCTGGGACAATGTATATTTTACATGCTGTATAAACACCAAATCACTGTGTGCCAGGTAAACAGTACAACATATTTATAAATTACATAATTACCTACCTTATATTAGAATACGCATGCTGAAAATGTTTGCATGTAATTATAGATAATTTTTAAAGCAAAAACTAAAAATCACCTCTTTAAAAGTCCACGTTACTGACGAATAAGCGCTGTCTAAATTATTGTTCTCATAACGATGAGTACGTTTAAAAGTTACGATATTGCCCTGACAGCATGCACCAACAGCCTGACACAGAGACCATTTCAGCACAAGATGCGATTTCACTTGATATATGCCAGGCTGCTTTCACACATTCAACAACGAGTTCATAGAATACATTAGCTTGATACTGAAGATTACATGACTGACATTTAAGGAAAGCAATACTTTATTATGCCCAGGGAGTATTACGTCCTTCCATTCATCCAAGGCTACTTAAAAGTAATTTCATGAAAACTACAAAATCGTTAAACAAGTGAAATCTAAATTCCTAAACTGCTTTAAGTCTCGTGCGTAAAACATAAATGTATCAAATCGCCACAATTATTTAACGAAAAAAGTCAGACTCTAATGCCGATAAAAAGCGGAAATAAGCCGATTAGAAGTTACTCGTCCAATATATAGTTAGGTTTTTAAGTGCATACTTCGCAAGCTATCACCTTTTTCACAGTTGCATGATTAAGCTATGGCTTTATATAATTCTAAACTGTAAGTACACATAAGTAAACACGTCCTAGACCACTTAAACAAAAGTGACATTCCCCATAGTTTCCATTCAAACTCCATAAATAAACCACGACAATTTCCACCGAGAATGTTCACCAAAAGGGGCAGAGGCAAACTTTGCCACACTCGTTAACGAAACCAAAATAAAACCAGAGCTCAAATTCTATCCACACAAAGGGCACCTATACATTAAGTGCTGTTAGCGAGCACCGATAAAGGCCGGCACTGTGGGCACATGAGCTGGTTTGGTGGCCAGCACCACGCCCGACCGTCACTGCTGTTGGGGCCGTGAGCGGGAATCGAACTCGGGTGGCCGGGTTTAAAGGGCAGCGAGCTAACCGCTCCCCATATATTTAAGATATAGGGCGTCCAAAAATGAATAGAGCCAAAACAAAAAATCAAGTTTAATCTCTATTTTTTTTGTTATTCGAGATACCGACGAAAAATTAGATATTAATATATGCATTAGACTTATAATAAGTTTTAGTTAACTTAAAATGTTACGGTAGTAATAAACTTCAACATATCGTCCATCGATTACAATAATCAATCTAATTATGTGTTTAAACTCTGAGAAAACATTTTGCGACACCCTGTATATACAGAGTATGCTTTAGTACATCAGCGTATTGGTTTTCAAGACCAATATTATCCAGCAGCATTGATTTCAACAAGCAAACATTGGACATGTTTCGATATGCTGGGTCTCATCAGCACAGCGGCTGGTTCAACAAATTCTGCTGGATAGTCAGATGTTATTGGTAAGTGAACACTTCATCAACATTGGTCAGCATTTATTGCCTTGGCAGAAATTTAAAAAAACACCCAGGCTGGCATATCGGGCTATGGGCCATTTCACTCTGAATTCGCTCCAAATCTCCTTAATTTCTTGACTGAATACCAAACATAACCATTCAAATTGTGGATTGCACTTTTAACACTGGATGGATAGGGCCCTGAAAAAACTGGGAAATTTGAACCAAGTTTCCAAAATAAGACCTCAGCAATGTCACATCGACAATCTCACACGAGTTATTAGACGGCTATTAATCAAACACCCCCTTGCAAAAGTCGAAAATCACTCGCACAAACCCACTCACTCTAAAAGTAAATAACCAAAAACAACGTTACTTGCAACACTGCATCATGGGGAGGCGCCATAGTGAGCCCCAGCAGCTACGCGACACGGCGGCCACATTTCACGGAAACGTTCGCGAGGACAAAAGCATGCGCAACAATAATAAAGTAAGGGGGGAGGGGGGATTTTTTGTTTGTTATCACAGAAGAAACCTAAAACAACAACAACAACAAAATGATCGACGCGCAAGTGCTCGCATGGCATTTTCCAAGGGGCCGCTCCCCTGGCCAAGAGCCCAGGCGCCCTTCTCGCCATGCCACCTAGGCCTTCTCCCCCACCCACCTACCTACCCGCTCTCTCTCTCTTTCTCTCTCTTTCTCTCTTGGTCACATCAACAGCGGGCATTACACTTACTCAACACGCCAGTTGTTAACGTATCGTCACACGTAACGGTGCCCGTCGGGTGCCCGGGTGTCAGTGACCGCGGTGCGCTCCACCGTGGTCCCGCCGTGTGCGGGCGTCTGGCGCGCACGCCGAATGTAAACAAAAGGCCCCCGCCCCCACCGCCGCGCACCTCCTCCCTTCTCATCCGTCTCAACAACAACAACAACACGAAACGAAACGCTCTCCACGTACCTGCGCTCCTCCTCGTTGGCCATTTATCAACGACGCTCTTTGATGGGGGGAGTGGGGGGGGTAAAGAGCTTTTGTCGGCGAGAGACCAGACGTCGGAGCGGTCCACCGAACGGAGACAGAGACGGGCAGAGAGACAGGTTACTGCCGTGGCGACGAAGGCGACGACGACGAGGAGGAGGAGGAGGGAGACGAAACGACACCCAGCATGGAAACCTCAACAACACCGCGAATACTTCCCAGCGGACGGGGCTGATGCCAGCTCAGAGGGTTTTTTTACGCTTCAACGCAAGACCAGAGAGAGGTTTTTTTTTCCCTCCTCCATCCATCCCCCCACCCACCACCACTCTCCCCTAGACCATTTGAGACGAAAGAATAAGGAGTTGTACCCTTTATGGCAATAAAACAAGGTTGCGAAAGGTTCTATATTTGGTGTTTGAACATCTTAAGACCTGTTTTATTGCCAGAGAGGGGTAAAACGTATTCTTTTTTTTGTGTATAGGATTTACCTCTGCATCATCGCCAGCAACACTCGTTTATTTGGTGTTTGAATATCTTAAGACCTGTTTTATTGCCAGAAAGGGGTAACTCTGCATCATCGCCAGCAACATTTCGGTTTTTTTTTTTAAATCGAGGCTCATGACAATGATTCGCAGGAAACAAGCGCATAGTCAAATTTTGATTTAAAGCTTTCGTGACTACAGGGATTCATATTCTCGGTTCTTTCTTTGCTTGTGTTGCAGTGGAAACGTCGTGAGAATTTTATTGTTTTATATTTTTTGTATTATTTTATTGTTTCCCTTCTACGTGACTTTACCGAAAGGACCAAGAATAAGCGCGTAGTCGGTTCACTGCTTGGCGAATGTCTCCTCAAAATAAGGACGTCTCACGATGCTGCGATGTAATTGCAGTGGTCATTCCATTCATGTCAACCCCTAATCAGTGCAGCTACCTTATTACACACCAATTCAGACATTGTGCACCTTATAAATCTCAACGTTCCATCCAACAAAGTTCCATCACAAGGGAAATAAAATTAAAATTGCCCGCATTGGAACGGCTTCTTAGGCCGTATGGACCTGAAAACCCCAATTTCTCCGTACAAACATACGGGTAAACCCGTGTGGGTTTGACAGACATGTCATGATTAGCATTCGCAGGAAAGCAAGCACAGTCAAGTGACTGCTGGACGAAGCTCTCCTTAAGGGGTCATGCATTTAGTCGGTACGCAAAAAAAATCTGTCAAAATTTGACCCCTACCTGTAGGCACGCGAACTTTTTACACCCCGAATCCTATAGAACGGCCGATATTTAATCCACGCAGAAACGATTAAGGATTAATAATATTAATAATGTATGTCTCTGTGTGAGTCTCTCTCTGCTTGTGTGTCTGTCTATGTGTCTCCGTGTCGATGTTTTGTGTCTCTCAAATGTAGCAATCTTTGGAAGAACGCAATCAACCAGGTGGGGTTTTGACTCTTGTGTTGGGCGACTCTATGTGTTGCATTGCATTGTATTTCCAAGTTTACTGTGTTTGTGTTCTCATTCATTTGCACCTGATGATGGTTGCTTGTGTTGCAATCGAAACGTCGTATTCCATTCATATTTAATTTCTTTCTACGTGACTTTACCGAAAGAACCAAAGAGTAATATTAACAAGGCTGCCCCCGCCGCCAGTTTCCTATGTGTACGCACAATGTTGTCAGTAGACCCCCCCCCCATACGCACGCGTACGCATTTGGGTTAACCTCCCCCCTCCATGCGTACTAAAAGGATGGCCCCTAGTACAACGACGTCTCACGACTCTGCGATGTACTGCACTGCAGGAGTCATTCCCTGAACACCTTCCGCTAACCTCCCCACCACTGGATGGATTACACTGTGTAACACACCTTTTTTTTCGTTCCTGGGTAGTAAGTGTTATGTCCTAATTGCTTATGCCTGAAAGGTACAGAAAATGGCTATTATTCCCCAAAAACTTTGCTTTTGTGACCAGGACATTGATATTTAGAAATGTACGTCTTTTCAATGAGAAAACGGGCGCCTTTGTGTCTTTTCGTTCACGTAAAGTTATAACAAAAATCAAATGAATCAGAATTAACATGTATTTATACTAAAGTAATACAAAAATGACTACGAAATATTTAGACACCAAGGCGCATTACCACAGGCGGGACTGGCCATAGCGGACCGAGTTCTCTGTGGGGAGGAACAACGTCAAGTGGGGAGCCACTGGTGGACAATTTGTCAGAGCTGTAGATTAGGAGTCGGCAGCCTTCAAAGTACCTTCAAGACTTATTCCCTAAGCTGTCTGAGGCAAAGGTGAAAGCCGGTGTCTTCGTCGGACCACAGATGAAGAAGATCCTGGAGTGCAATGAATTCCCCAAGAAGCTGGCGAGGAAGGAGAAAGCGGCTTGGAACAGCTTTGTCGCAGTGGTTCGTGGCTTCAAAATCCATATCCTTGATACTCATCTTGATAAATTCAAGGAGAACATGGGAGCGTACTCGGAGGAGCAAGGCGAGCGCTTCCACCAGGATATACTGGACTTTGAACGCCGCTACCAAAGACGAGAACATGATGGGAGACTTCTAGATTTGAAGCTTTCGTGACTGCAAGAATTCATACTCTTTGGTTTTATTCATATGATGGGAGACTACATTTGGGGGCTGATTCGTGAAAGTGATTTACAGTATAATCGTAAATCTCGAAAAACTACTCACTTCTAAATCTTTTGTAGTAATTTTTGTATTACTTTGGTATAAATACATGTTCATTTTGATTCATATGTTGTTGTTTTCTGACTTTATGTGAACGAAAAGACAAATTCGCCCGTTTTCTCATTGAAAATAGGTAAATTTCAAAATATCACTATCCTGGTCACAAAAGCAAAGTTTGTGGGGAATAATAGACATTTGATATACTTTTTAGGCATAAGCAATTACGAAATAACACTTACTACGCAGGAACAATAATTGTGTTACATAGTGTTATCACCATCACCAGCGATAGCATCGCCTGCCTCTGCCAACGCGCCTCTTCTACCTGACTTAATGATGCGATTTTAACTTATATTTAGTTATTTAAGGGGCGCCACGGTGGCTAGGAGATGTTAACTACCTCGCCTGGTATGCAGGAGGTCGGGGGTTCGATCCCGACGCCTGACGCCTTCTGTATATTTGGAGTTTTCGGTGTTTCTCTCTCCCCGTGGTCGCGTGGAATGTTTTCTCCGGGTAACTTGGGTTTTTCCCTCCACATTTAGAAACACGCATTTAGACTAGATTGTTCTGCTGCTATAAGTGTCCAAATGATAAGACACATAATTGAGCTATCACTTGTAGTCAGGCAATGGCAGAGCCAGGATTTTCAGGTAGGGGGGGGGCAACCCCTCCAGCAATGACAAATGATAAGAGGAGTTGTTAGTAAGGACTTGTCCCTTGCTTTTTATTCGACGCGTGTGCGGCGATGGCGCAGCCATCGATCGAGGGGTCGAATTCGAACCGCGTTGTGTGATCGGCATCGCGCTCGCTGAAGGTGTTGATGCCTTCAGGGAAGTCGTGGACTGTATACGCAACTGCGCACAATTCTGAGTCACTTATAACTGCTTTGCCGTTACTTATTGACAATTATGGACTCAGACTATTGTCCTATCATCTCATAGAGTCCCTAACACATAATAATGATACACAGTGGCAGTGGGGGTCACAAAATGCCCCCCCCCCCCCCCCCACTAGCTCTGCCAGTGTAGTCTGGTCGCTTTTGAAAAAGTAAGTTAATACCTCAGTGTCCTATCATCTCATAGAGTCCCTAACACATAATAATGATACACAGTGGCAGTGGGGGTCACAAAATGCCACCCCCCCCCCCCCCCACTAGCTCTGCCAGTGTAGTCTGGTCGCTTTTGAAAAAGTAAGTTAATACCTCAGTGGGCTTTGTCTGGTAGGATGGGGATGGTTTATTTTTATTTGGGTTTAGGTGATGTGTTTACCTTTTTTGTATTCCCCACTCCTATATTTTTGTATTGTTGTAACGTTCTTACCCGCCCCGACTAAACATCTACGAAAAAGAGCTTTATAGCTCATCGCATTCCTACAGTATAAACATATTCTGATTCATGCCCGTGAAATATTGTGCACGCTATACATTTCATTATGTAAAAATCCACCCAACACCAGCGCACGAGCTGATTTCATCGCGCAATCTCCTTGGAAGATATCCTATTAGACGCGTTCCATTCCGTACCTCTGTAATGACAGGGTGACGCCTGTCGGCCGGGAGTGGTAATTACAGTCATGGCTGCATTACATAATGCCTTATTATTAGCGGGCCGTATCTGGGGTAAAGGTGCAGTCAGTCGAGAAGCTCCGGGAACCAGCTCGAAGGTTCTGGAATGGGGGCATGGCCAGAGGTGGAGCTTGGCCGCGCCGGGGCAGATAGAAGGGGGACCGAACCAGAGGTTCGTGGCTGCTCGTCATAGCTTCGGAAGACTCTCTCCGTCGCCATCGCTGCGCTGGTCGAACAGCTTGCGTAGCGAAGCCGGAGATGGGGCTACGTGTTTCGTATGGTCCTTTTAGCTTCGTTACACAATGTATCGCACAGTGTGCTCTTAATCAATAAGAAGCCTGTACTCGACGTGTCTCGGAAGTCGCTCACTACACATCCCTGAGCCACTCGGCTTCCCAGCAACCGTGGATTAAACAAGCAAACTCTGGATTGGTTTTCATCTCCAGTATCTCAACGGCAGTTAGCCTTGTTACAGTACAGCAAATATGCCTACATCATAGATAATCAGATGCATTTTTACCTTCATATCACACGAGGTTTACCTGCATACGTGCCTGCTCAAACCAAGTGGGTTTTTAGCTCTTAACCAGACATTTAACCTCCAGATTGTTGCCTCCAGAACGTTTAAACTGCAAACGTTAGATCTGTAACTGCTGTTCGCATTGTCTGCACACATGTTGCATGAAGTGAACTCATTAAAACCACATATGAAGCATGTACTAGCCCAACGTTTCAGGTACCGGGCCTTCAGAAAAGGCACATGTATATTCGGCCACTCTCAATGGATGTACATTTTAAACATTTGAAAGCGTTTTTTTACCCCGAGCTTGTGAAGCGTTTTAAAGTGAAATGTTACCAATGTAGGTAAAATGTAAAACATTTTTTAATCCAGTGGCTCATTTCAAATTCTATTTATTTAAATTGTGATTTATTTAATTTTTTTACGTTAATATGGGTGTAATGGGTATTCCCTTTACGATTCCAGATTAATGTTAATCACTGATACTTTGACCGTCTCCAATTTTAAACAAGTGTCCATGTTCTTACACTTACAGGGCTTCAACTCAATAGAACCTCGATGTAAATTCAAAGCTGGACATGTTAACGTTTTTCCCCTAAACTTTCCACTTTTTCAGGGCTCCAATGTCCACGGGCAATCACTCGACT
Source organism: Petromyzon marinus (assembly GCF_048934315.1). Taxonomy (NCBI): domain Eukaryota; kingdom Metazoa; phylum Chordata; class Hyperoartia; order Petromyzontiformes; family Petromyzontidae; genus Petromyzon; species Petromyzon marinus. The sequence goes on along the minus strand of NC_133679.1, from coordinate 3,438,668 downwards.
GATCTGCGTTTTTCCTCAGGCTAATTTCCAAAACGTCCCATCTTTATTACAGGGCAAATTTAAAAATAAAGGTGGTGCTTTTTCACCGATTCCAAGTCCCGTGTCTTAAAAATTGTTTATCTTACAAGCGATAAAGCGTGGTCGCGTTAACAATGACAATGCTCTTACATTGAGTATTCATAGGCTGCATTCGTGAACGAGTCACCCAATGAGCTCAATTAACCTCGTCTCGTGCAGGTGGTATATTATACAGTACTGCTTTTTAGCTAATTCCTTTACTGTTCAATAGCACATTTTGTGTAAAACTAACCACGTGTAGTTTGCAGTATCTAGGTGTTTGACCAAGCTATAAACACAATTGATTGCAATAATGTATCATACGCTTTGGTTCTTTCGGTAAAGTCACGTAGGTATAAAAAAAAATCACGTTTCGGGCGCAACATAAGCGTCCGTCATCAGGTGTGACCACAGCAAGAAAATATATAGCCTCTTGATACAAGCACCCCTTTTGCCCACTTCAGCAATTGTTTCTTGCTGTGGTTGTCACACCTGATGACGGACGCTTGTGTTGCGCCAGAAACGTTATTTATTTTTGTATACCTACGTGACTTTACCGAAAGAACCAAAGAGTATGGATCCCTGCAGTCATTTGTAACATGACAGTACGAGGTTATGCTGCCACCTACTGAGAATTTAGCACAGCCCAACATGTCCTGACACGCATAAGGCATTTGCATGACATTTCCACAAATTACGTGCAGAACCTTCAAGCTTAGAAAAAACACAAGACAGAAACATAATTATATAATCGAAAGTGAAAAACGAGTCTTAAGAGAATCTTTGCACAGTGTATATACATACGTTGTTTCTTTATCGGCAGATATTTTTAAGAAAGCACAAAACCACAGCTTGGTGAATGACACTTTTATATCATGTAAAAGCATATTCAGAACAACTTCTTCGATTTGAAGACATTGTAAAATGTAGCTTTACAGCTTTGTGGAGTTACTAGCTTAATCTTGAATCCAAGTATTGACCTTTTTATACCACACATTTTAACCTTGCATACCACATATCTGCAGTTGATAAACCTTGGAAATGTAAAAAAAGTGGCCTCTATAAAAATCCACCTTTAAATGTCAATATACTGATTATTTACGGAAGCAGTTTCACTGGAAAAAAAGGTTACAGTATTGATGCAAATCATCCTGTATGTGAAGTTTCTTACATGTGGCACCCCCAAATGTAAAACACAAACTTGTATCAGTGTTTACCTATATGAATGAAATGCTATTTACAAGCTTTTAAACACTTGTGACAAGAAACTTTTTCAGAATATGGTTTGCAGTTCAGTGCAAAACTTTAACAAACTTTTAACTGTGTATATCGAGATAGATTTAGATAACAAATATCGACTAATTAAAATGATAAATTTTTACATTTGAAGACAATACAACTCTTTCAGTATACTGTCACATTTATGCATGTTTATGGGATAAAAAAAAGATCAGAGTAGGAGTGCCCCAGATATCTCATGAGAATGCAGATCTAATGAGATCCAGTAAAACTTAATATAAAAATTGTAAATATGAATGTCTATGGATAGTTGTATTCACATGACCAGCAAGGCCCACACTGCTGGAGGCTGGGCCAGGAGTTAGCAATAGGCCAGCAGAGTTCTCACCACAAGCATGGTCAGGAAGTTAGACGGTGAGGGAGCGATACATACAAAGGGGGAGAAAAACAACATTAACAGGGTATGTATATTGAACTTTCGCACTGTATGTAGTCAACCATATGATGTCGTGAAAAGTGGTGAGGCACATGGGTGTGGAATGTTTTCTAGGTGTGGGCTGGAGGATGCAGCTGGATGGTTCAATCAATGTTCAATCAATGTAAAAAAACGCTTTAATTCTTTATTAACACTTATTCCACTTAAAATTTGGATCCAGACACATGCCTAAATAGCCATTTGGTGCACCCCTAGATGAAAGTCATGCAAAAATGTTAAGTCAATGTACATTGCCAAAATGTCAATGTCTCGCCCATAAAAAGTAAGTTATGCGTTGTGTTTTCAGCCACATGAATAAAAACTGCAAAAAAATTGGAAAGCACAATACAACTGATTTTATGTACTAACATCACATCTTCAACACTAGAGTGCCATTGTAGAATACAACTTAGAGAAAAGTATGCACGTCTAAAAGGTTACACCTGCTTATTCATCAGCATCAGCCTCAGCCATGTAGGCATCCAACTCTGCATCCATGTAACCCTTTGTTTTTGACATGTAGGCATCCAGTTGATTGTCAAGCTGCTCCCTCGTCACGTTGACCTGTGGGGCACCTCTTCCACGCCCGCGGATCCCTCTCCCTCTCGCGAGAAACCCCCTTCCACGACCTCGCCCTATTATGCCACCACGACCTGCAAAAATTAGAATGGAAATAAACAAGCAAACTCTTACAACGGTCCTATTTGTATATGCATATTAATTTCTATAAAGTGTAAAATTACTATACATATTTCCTCGCATGTTTGAGTGTTATTATTGAAATTTACATTTGAGCTAGAGCTCTCGTACAATTAATAAAGGTTCACTTAATATATGCATAATAAAATGGACAGCCTTTGTCAATCCATTGCTGGATGGCTTTCCCATGCCACATCAGTCATGCAGATTATTTGGCCATACCCTACCACGCAAATCAGTGTAGGCTGGTAAAAGGAGGGCCTAAGACTGGTTCAGATATCCATTGTGAGGGGAACGGTAGAGGAGAAACAGCAGAGGGGAAACTGGAAAATAGGGCAGAGGGAAAGAATGATAGGGAGGGTTGGACAATGTTTAATTGATCTTGTTTAGTAACTTGTCAATTTAAGGTTCCCTCAAGCTGTCATAAGAACAAAGTAATTGGCAAAACAACCCAGAGGCAAAAATGCCTACTGGCGAGCTACCCAGCCAACGGAGCCTCAGTGTTTTATTAAAATGCCATATATATGTATATACACATGGCACTTTTTCCATACTATCGGGGAATAAATAATTACATTCCAATGATATAAAATGCATTTATTAATCAGAAAATATTGATTCTCCAAGTCCCTAATACACAAATTGCATGTCCAGATTATTTTTGATAGGCATGTTGCTTGTACTTTGACACTTGAAACCGTTAGAGGCTGCTACGTTCACCTCAATATATTAAAATAATTGATTTCTGAATCAACTCAACTCTAAATGTCAATCACAATGAATAGATGTAAGACTGCTTTGATATTTTGTCTGAAAAAATCATTGGGTTTTAAGTCGACTAAAAAGCTGTATTGATTGGACATCTTTGTGTTTAAAGCTATTGATGGATGTTTTAAAAAAATTGACTCCTGTGATTTCCTGAAGACAAGAAACATCCAATTTTTTCATGTAGCCAGTAAAATGTATATACATTTTAAAGTGAAGCATCGATTAAAAAAATAGGAATCAACTATAGTTACATTATTTAACGTTTACTCTTGGAAGACTAAAACCACGAGCATACCTGTTGCAGAGCCAATGTCTACATCATTGAAACATTACTGTCAATGCTTTCATAGCACCGTGAAAGAGAATGTGAATTTTTTTGTTCCACGGCCCATATTTTTAATATATCGACATTTGGGATTCAAAATTGAGCTCCACCTTCATATCTAGATCTCCTGCTTTTAAATAACGGATATTGAAATAGGAATGTGAAATATTGGTAGCGATTGTTTTACAAATGCTTGCCTCTGCCACCCATTCCCCCCAAGCCACCAACATCTCCTCCCCGGCCACCGACACCCCGGCCCCTCATCCCTCCTCTCCTCAGCCCCAACTTCAGCGCCACACCACGCCCAGCACCTTAACCACAAAACAATCACACATAGCCCAATCTTTGCTTGAACAATTTTCTTCTACAGATTCAAACCAAACAAAAACTCTTTCTGGAGGTATAAGCACAACACAATACACCTGTATACTCCAAAGTGGAGACACTGACCCCAGTATGACAAATGTTGATTTATTACAAAGCAGCAGCTATTTCATCAACCCCCAACTGATAACTGGATTTAAAATGAGTAACTTTTCCAGTTCCAAGTTTAAAATTCTAAAAACCACCGTAAAGCAGCATTGTGTTTATAGTAAGCCTGGAGGCAACAAGGAAGATTAACAGCCAGAACTTGCACAAACATTTGCAAACATTGACATGGACACCAACAAATAGAATGGAATGAGCTCAAAAGTTATAAATCACAAAGCGATGCATGCTTGGAAGACAGACGGAAAAAAGAACAGATGATTATAAGAAAGGCAGCTTACGCATATTGCACTCTTTAAAGGTGATAATGGGGAATGTCACAAATGATGGTGGTCAAAAAAATGGAGTGGAGGCCAATGGAGGGAATCCAGCCAAAGGAGGGAACATGCTTGAGTTTATCCACCAGAGGAGATGGATAAATGAAATAAAGTTGTGTGCAGGTGTTAAATGGATGTTTGCATTTGAGGACCATAAGCGATGATAATGGCTAAGAGAGTCCTTTATCCAGCCATACATTGATCCTGTCTTATAATAAATTTACAACTCGGACAACTTCAATATGTAGGTGATGACACTCAACCGACAGAAAAATGTGTCCATACAAGTGTTTAGAATGTAAGATTGGCAAGACTTACAAAGCTAAACATGTAATCATGGGCATTGCAAAAATAAAAAGCAAACCTCTTGTTGTAATTGCACCGCGCATTCCTCCACGGAGCAATCCACGCCCAGCTCCGCGCATCAGGATCCCACCACGGGGTCCTCCACGGTTTAGACGGAGATTTCCCCGGATGCCACCTCGGATGCCCAGACCACCACGGCCTCGCACACCCATGGCCACCCGTCCACCCATGCCCATGCCACCCATGCCCATGCCACCCATGCCCATGCCACCCATCCCACCCATCCCACCCATGCCGCCCATCCCACCCATGCTGCCCATGCCGCCCATGCCACCCGAAGGCATACCGACTCCCATGCCCATGCCTCCATGGTTCACAGGGCCGCCCAGCCGAGCCTGGATGTTACTGGGGCCCAGCCGCTGCTTCAGATTCAGACTCCTCTGCTAAATAAAAGATTGAACACAATTAAAACCATGCCAAAATATGAAATGGAAACATTCCACGACACATTGGTTTGTTTAAATCAATTAAAGTCGGCATTACAATGTCAACCAAAAGTGTAATAACTGGGTAGGTGGCTATTAACACTATAACATTCTTCTCAAATATGCACTCTTGTTTAATATTTTTTAAATATTACAGGACATTAATTTGTTAACTTTGACATGTAACAATTATGGATGTTTACCAATTAAAACTCACCTGCTTTATTTTAAGAGCTGCCTGAACTGAAGGACGATTCTCCATTTGCTGTGCCAGTCGTCTGTTCTTGGCACTAGCAGCATGCTGTTGTTGCAGGGTAGCCTGAACGTTCACTTGTGCAGGTTGCTTATTCCTCATCATGTTAGTAAAGCTTCAAGGTTGGAAGGTTGGACAGAAGCGAGGGGAAGGTCTGTCACGAGTGTTGCACATGAACAGCAGACAATCCCACAATCCCCTGCAACTTCAACATCGGTGTCCCACGATGGTGCGAAATGCTATGATTCCACACTATGGTTACCGTCTCTGCACAAGACCATAGCCCCAGCACAAACACTGCTAGAGGCAGGAGGCAGATGCATTTTACCGTCCCCAGCATTGACAGAAATGTCATCAAAAGTAACAGCAGTAAAGAAATGTAATGAGGTTTTCATATGCAAAACTGAAAGTCATATGGATAAAGATGTTTCTGAATCCTTGTTTTATATTGTTATATGAAGGGACTTTTTTGTGACAAGTCAAAGTGATCAAATTATGGTGGAAAAGTAAAATACAGTATCGCAAAGGTATTAAAAAAAGATGGCAGGTATAATGCTAATCATTCCACTCCTGGAGGTGTTATGTGGATGCTTTAGACAGAGACAAGGGTACTTGAACATAGTATATTTATTTGGAAAAAGGTTTGTGCAATGCACTTAAATATTTAAGGTTACTGCTAAAACCATAACTCGTTACAACAAATTTAGAAAAATACAATATTTAAAATTATATACAAAACTAGCATTTATTTCTAAATTTCCTATCCAAAAAAAGAGTTGCAAAGAGCTGGAAAAGGTTCGCATAGAACTGGAGAAAATCCAAATCCTACCAAAACTGGAAATGTGGTAAATCTGAGATACAGCTTCAGTGGAGTTTGAAGTGTGATTTAGTGTGCTTAAGAATGTGTATGGTGGGATTTAGGACTGTACGACTAGGTGATGTGTCAAAATGGTTTAAGTAGTTGAACAGGAAGATATTTCACCAGGGTTAAATGGTTTGCTTGACTGCTCACTAAACCGTGATTTTATTCGTGACAGTTGGAAACCCAGGAATCACGATGCACTATTTATTTACAGCTGAGGGACTTGGAGTAAGCATATTATGTAGCTTTGTTAGGTTCTATAAAAGTTTGGCTGGGGCAGTGCAAATCGTATTAGGTAATACGATTTCACGCTAGGACATTATCAGCAGAGGTGGAAGAACAATGTAAAATTCTGAGAGCAGAGAAAAACATTGACTCAAAGTAGTAATGTCCATAACATTGGATAGTGATAATATAAATCTTGCTTTAGAAGGACAAATTCTTGATGGAATAAAGCACTTCGTACAAGTAAATATATTTACTTAAGAAACGAATTCAAGGCAGAAGTAATATCTAAGCAAGGGAATTGGCAGCTCAACCAAGCAACTGAAAATGTTAAGAATTTCATAGCAAGATATGGTGCACAACTCAGAAATTGGAATAGAACATGCCAAGTAAGTATCATAGGTGTAAAGAGGGAAGAGGATGTTTTGATTGGCAGGACATAGTGGAGGAGGGCAATGTACCAAAACAGGCCATTGTATTGAAATCCAGAGGGTGACGACCAAGGGTAAGAGCTAAAGCTATATGGCAGAATGCTATAAAAGTGGACTTTGAAGGTCAGGATTTCGACTGAAACTTGCAGGCGTTGACATAAGGAATTGATGAAGTGTGGTGGCATCAATGACATGGAGTGTCATAACCTCTTCATCTTGATTCAAGTTTTGTTCAGCTTGCGGAATTATGAAAACGTGTACCAATAGAAATGTATGTGGGGAGAATACCACCGAGAGGTGAGAGATGTAAAAGAAATGCAAGCCACTTACAAGGTCTCTGAGCCCAGAGATCCTTTGGACAGAATGTTGTGCTCTCCACATGCCTCTTACTGACATGCCTACACCCAACCTGTGGGCAGCATGACCATGGACAGTGCGAGAGCAATCATACTGACCTCCGCAGTTTTTTTGCATCTGCCATGTGCTGGGGACTGTGCACACATTGGGACAATCTGCAGAGATTTCCTCCGTCATTTTTCCATTACCTTGGCAAGGACCACTGCACACATCGGTTGGCGTTTGCAACCCTTCATGCACAGATATGTGGACTGGACGGTAACACAATCCTTCTGGATAATTGTGTGGGTTGCTCTGGACATCTTTAGTTTTTTGGGACTTTTTAATCTCACCGCTCGTGTAAGGAAACCTTGGTGGTGCTCTTCAGAACAACCTTTGCCCCCTGTTGAGTTGCCATCTTCAAAAATTGTTCTAAAGGAAAAACATTTTTAAAGCAAAGTTACATTAAGCCAAAGAAAAACAACAGAAAGCACAAGTCCCCGAGAAACATATTTTACCACCAATCAGGTTTCAATCCAACAATCACAAAAAATCATATCACAGATGATGAACGTGGTTTTCAGACACCTAGGGAACAGTGTTTTATGAATGACATTAACCGCCATTGGGTGAGATATATAATATTCTGGTAATAAGAATACGTACATGTCTTGGCACAATGTCAATGCCTTACGTTTGCTTGCAGATGTTACACGCGTTTATTAATTTACAGCCCTTTATCACCCTACGAAACACTACCCTCTAAGGTCCCTCTAGAATTGGGCTGCACCATTCAGTTGCCAACCCCCTGCTGAATGAAGGCCTCCGCATTCTGTATCGGTCATCGCAATATGAATGCATTCATTCAACTTTACTAAACAACGCGTTCAAACCAACATGCTCGTGACAATGGATTCCTTTTTAATACAACAAATGGAGAGCCGGACATATGCTACTGTACAGGTACAGTAATTACCAAAAGCGCCTCAATAATCCCATCGCAAAGGCTCTCAAATACAACCCTTGCCGGGCTATTCCTACGGGCAAGACACCCACCACCGAATTACTTGTCACCCATAACGACGCGTTTACGTAAAGATTATGCTTCTTAGTTTGGTTTGTGTTATTTTAACCGGGCCCACGTGGGTCCAGGGACTCGTTCACTTCCCCGCTTTAGCGCTCCGCTGTGGCGAAAAAAAGCCCCGCATTGTCACCGTCTTCTCGTACGATAAAAGCTCACACAACAACAACAAATAATTAACTTCTAATTTACCAACTTTGGTTAGCGCCGCTAACGAAATAAAGTAGATTAACATGTTGAAACAAAATCCTATTCGACTAGGGCTGCGAATTCAGCCGCTGCCGGGCCTCAAGAGCGGCCGGTGACAAGCGGCGGATGAACAAACAAAAAAAGTCAAGGACCTTGCGAGCTCACGGTGCAACACCGCCACCTCTTCGTGTCGATGCTGTAAAAAAAACTAAACGGGGTGGCGAGGAGAGACTAATCGGAGGCACTCACCAGCTTCGTTGGCTCTGCTGCTGCTGCTGGCGAGAGTGAACACGGGCGGCCGCTCGCCTGCGTCTCTCGATTCACGAGCCAAACGCAAGGAAAATGGCGGCGGCGGCGGTTTTTTTTATTTCCCAGCGCGGATAGGCGGCCGGGCCTTTCTCGCCTGCCGCGCGCTGTGCGCATGCGCGCTGCCGCGTCTGCGCCTATCCGCTGTGTGAAATGCAAAGGCTACGTGGGGGTGAGGGGGGTGCGGCTGTGTTTCTTTTTGTTATTCTTGGTTCTTTCGGTAAAGTCACGGAGATAGAAAGTAAAAATTAAATACAATTTTAAAATAAAATGAAGGGGGAAAAACCCCCCCACGACGTTTCGATCGCAACATAAGCGGTCTTCATCTTATCTCCGCCTGATGAAGACCGCTTGTGTTGCGATCGAAACGTCGTGGTGGGGCGGGGGGGGTGCCTTTATTTTTAATTTAATAAAACATTTATTTTCTATCTACGTGACTTTACCGAAAGAACGAAGAACACGAATTCCTGCAGTCACGAAAGTTTTAAGTAAAAAAAAATCTGTTTTGTGTTGTTTGTTTCACGTGTGGGGGTTTGAATGATCGAAGCGATGTCCGGATCCTGGATCGATTTCAATATTCAAAACGAAAACTATTTAAACAAATTTTTGTTTATATATTTTTTATCAGATAAGGCACACTGAGCTGTTGTGTAGCTTTTTTTTCACAAGCGACCAGGCTATCACAAATGATAGCTGAACGAAATGACTTATCGCGTGGAAATTTACGACGGACAAATACTCTAAATACGTATTCTTGGTTCTTTAGGTAAAGTCACGTAGAAGGGAAATAATAAAAGAATAAAATTCTCACGACGTTTCGATTGCAACACAAGCAATCATCATCAGGTGCGAACACCTGATGATGATTTTTCACACGTGATGATGATTGCTTGTGTTGCAATCAATACGTCGTGAGAATTGTATTGTTTTATTTTTTTATTATTTCACTTCTACGTGACTTTACCGAAAGAACCAAGAATATGAATCCCTCCAGTAACGAAACCTTTAAATCGAAATTTAACTCTAAATACGTGTTTAATAAATGTTGAGGGAAAACAAAACTCCACACATAACAGACGTGGCACGTGTGGGATTGAACCCACGACCTCCTGTAAAAGGGGGCTTATTCAAAATGTTTATCGTTTTTAATGGCAAAAAAACGGATAATATACACTTTAACGTGATAACAAATGTATGTTAATAGCTTCAAAGGATCAAAGAGCCTCCACTTGTTCGCCATCATTGTCAACGGAGGGACATTTCTCGTGCTATTGTTGCAAATTCTCAGAAGTGTTAAACATTTGTTTTTGAATCACCCTGTACAGAAGTTAAGATCTCGCCGCCGTGGCGTCTACACCTCAAGATCCTCCTCCACGTACTCTGCCCCCTTGCCAGCTCACATGGTTCCAAACCACAAGCATATTGCAATACTGTGTGGCTCCAGGGGTTAGGTGCCCAATTCTAGATTTGAAGCTTTCGTGACTGCAAGGATCCATACTCTTTGGTTCTATTCGGTAAAGTCACCTGATGAAGGTCACTTGTGTTGTGGCCGAAACGTCGTGATTTTTGTTATTTTATTTTTTGCCTACGTGACTTTACCGAATACAACCAAAGAGTATAGGTGCCCAATGTTGAGAGGTCTGCTGACATCGACGAGAGGATTTACTCTCCCAACAATTGTAAACATTGTGGGTTTAACTCTCCAAACACACCGGTATGCTGAAGTAGTAACGAATTGGCAAGTTCTGTTTACGTGACAAAGCCTTATTAATTGGCTGTGTCGGGTGGTGGCGGGTTTAACGACATACATGTACGCGATGAACTGCAAATTGCATAACATTAAGCAATCTTTAATTTTGCGTTGGGAAGTACATCGAAGCACAAAGAAAAGACTACAAACCGCGAAGTACATTTACAAAGTCGTGAAACAACAATTACAAAGTCGCCGTCATCATACCTGTCAACCCATACGGTTTTCTCAGTATTGTTGCAGAGAGAAATTGAGTTGTCGGGTCGATACGGCGTACAGCCGTTTCAATACGGGGGAAAAAACAATCATATGGACAAATAAACAAAAAGTGTATTGTTTAATCCTTCATAATTTCCTGTGTTTATTATTGTACATTTACAACATGAGTGTGTGTAATCCATATATCAAGCAGTATCAGCATGCAAGGACACATGCAGGTATAGCTTGATAAGCAGCATCATTGACACCAATTATCAACATGTATACATAAAAATAGCTTTTGTTTAGTGATATATTTTTTGACTTAAAGATTTCGTAACTGCAGGAATTAATATTCTTTGGGTCTTTCGGTAAAGTCACGTCGATGGTTCGAAGAAAATAACTAAAAACTACGACGTTTCGATCACCAACACAAGCGATCGTCATCAGGAGGATGATTATCGAAACGTCGTAGTTTTTTGTTATTATCTTTGAACCATCTACCTGACTTTACCGAAAGACCCAAAGAAAAAGATACTTTTTGTGTATTTGTTTGTGTTACTCCCTCGTGGTGGGACTTTGTAGGATGAACGTTGAGATTTATAAGGGACACGTGGTGACCAATACGGTCTGAATTGGTCTGTAATAAGCTCGCCACTGATAAGGGGTTGACAGGTGTGCGTTATATCGTGCGCGTCAATATCGTATCTTGTCGTGGAACGTGATATCGCGATTAAAAAAAAAATCGCCCGGATTTCGCGTTTCAAAAATCTCCAGTGCGCCTCCGCCACCGCGGGCTTGCCGTAGCAGCGCGCATCTTCGGCGCGCGGATTGTTTTGAGTTCGCAGTGCAACTCGAAGGGATTGCTTCTGTAACAACCTTTTCCCGCACGAGATGGCTTTGTCGTTGACTAGAGAGCCGCGGAAAAATGCCGGCAACAAGATGTCCAAACTGCTGGACGCGGAGGAGGACGACGATTTCTACAAAACAACCTACGGCGGATTCAATGACGTACGGACGCGTCCGCTGTGCTGACTGCGGCCTCGGTCTGGCCTAGATATCGCTGCCGCTCGGCGCTTCGCGGAGCCTGCGTACCGGCCGAGCGACGTCGCGGGCTTTGCGGCCTCTTGTGAACACATTTTTGTAGCAGAGTTTTATTGTGCATTTACATCAAATTATTGTTGCGCGTTGCAGTAGAGGCGCACTGAGCAGTTGCATAAGAGGGCATTCTTGATTTGAAGCTTTCGTGACTGTAGGAATCCATACTTTTTGGTTCTTTCGGTAAAATCACGTTAGCAGTCTTCCTGCTGTGTTTGTTTTACACCTGATGACGGTTGCTTGTGTTTCGATCGAAACGTCGTGATCTATTATTTTTTCTACCTACGTCACTTCACCGAAAGAAACCAAAGAGTAAGAGGGCATTGTTATAAAGTTGTGTTCCACGTACAGTCGTTCCTTTATCCCTTTGTATATCCTCTCGTACGCGCACGTGTGCTAAGAGCCAGAAATGTAACATTAAGTTAAGAGCTCTCGTTATTTGAGTTCAGCTCGCGTTGAGTGATCGCTACAACAACAACAACAAAAAACATTGCGATGTTCAGGGCGCATCATAAACTTTGCACTGGAGCAAGGTCAGTGGCTCAAAATGGCACTGAGCCGGCACCGCTAAGCTGGGTTTGAATCCGGGTTTCCGTCGCCCGTGGTTGAACAATGTTCATAAAAGTTTAACAAGTTGATAGCCTCAGCCGATAATCGATGATTGTATAAAAATGTGGTTAATCCATTAGCGAACCACTTATTAAGGCCCGATTTCGGGAGAGCTTTGATTACATCGTCTCAAACTACTGCAATGATGCTTCATAAATGTCTGAAAAAAATAATCGGGCTTACGATCGCAAACCAGTAAAACGTCACCCTCTGTTGTATACAGTATTTATTTATGGGTGGACAGACTCAATATTACTTTTAGGATTATGTAATTTAGCAGGAATTTGTGACTCTTAGAAAGCTACATGACCACGATGTAAATGTACAAATACATAGTCGTGGAGCTATGTCTTAAGCCTGGACAAGAGCAGGTGACTGAGGGCATATGGAATTCTCCTAACAGTACAATACAATCGAGAACGCGTATGCTTTGCCTTGCAGGAATCCGGTGATGATGAGTTCAAGTCGGACGTGTCGGCCAGTGAGGATGAGGTGGATTCAGATTTTGATATTGATGAGGGTGATGAACCGGCTAGTGACCATGAAGAGGATGATGCCCCAAAGAAGAAGAGACGTGTTGTTACAAAGGCATACAAGGTGGGGTAAAATAGTCCTCATTTTCAATCATACTATTCTGCTGTATACTGAATTGTATAGTTTAATAATATATTGGCGCTACTCAATCCTTTATGGACAAAAATTTATATTTTAATACTGCACAAAATATGATTCAAGTACTATTTTTCACAAATCTAATGTGCAATATTTTCTGAATTTATTCTGTGCAGGAGCCCGTAAAAGTAAACAAGCCAACCAGTAAATCAAAAACAAGGAAGTCAAGCGATGATGTGGAATGGATGCCAGCTTCTCCTGAAGACAAAAGAGACTTATCAGAATTGCATAGCGATTTCAGTGGAAGCACAGGTTGGTTTCATCGGATGGGATATGTGTGCACTTATCATTAGTCGTTGCTCGCTGTTAGGATTTGAATCTTATGGCGGGACCCCGGGGTCCCGAATAAACGGAAGTCAAAATCATAATTTATTTTAACAAAAATTCGCGACTCCGTCCCACCGCGCACATAAACGCCGCAATCCACCTGGCGCGGCTCATTATGTTGTCATGTCGTCGAAGCATAGCGAGGACGAATGCGCAGAAGAAACAAAACTTTGAAACTTTGATTAGCACATCGTGTAGAGCTCGTTGAGAGGTTAATTTGACTACTTGACTACTTGATTTTATTTCCGGGAGACTTGAATATTTCAGTGCATTTGATCAAAATCTGAAAAAGTATTTGAGGTGTTTATTGGTATACCATGCTGACATTGGTCAGTTATCCAAATAAGCAGTCTATTTTTGATCACCATATATTACGTTTTGGGTTATAAGAGCTGCTATTTGATTTCAGTGTTTAGTGTCCTGAATAAGTGTGTCATCTTTACACAAACCTTATTTCTCTTTAATCACCTTCATAGTGACCGCAGGTTCGTCATATATAGCAACTGCAATTTGCTATTTTGATTCAAAGTTGCAGTTGTCTTTGCTCTCCGTAGGATATGTATGCTATTCTATTGTTACGTTATAAACTGCCAATGCAAGACTTAAATTTTGATTTAAAGCTTTCGTGACTGCAGTAATTCATATTCTTAGCTCTTTCGGTAAAGTCACGTTGAAGGGAAACAAAATAATAAAATATATCTAAAACAATAAAAATTCTCACGACGTTTCGACCATAACACAAACGGTCGTCATCAGGTGGTCCGTTTCAACACATTACATAAAATCCGTGATCTGGTTCCGTCTGTAAAAGATGTGATTCCGGACATACAGTACTCTGGTGTCTACAAACTAAGTTGCCTCTGTGGTAGTAGTTACATTGGAGAAACCAAACGCCATGTCTCGGACCGCATTCGTGAACACAAAGCAGACCTTAAACACGGTAGGACCAACACCTCGGCCGTGGCAGATCATTGTTATAATTCAGTAGGCTCACATGACATTGACTTTTCCAAGACAGAGGTTCTTTGTAAGCCATCTGGCTACCATGAGAGATTTGTTCATGAGGCTATCCACATATACAAGCACAGAGACAATTTCAACCGAGAAGATGGATTCTGGCTTAGCAATCATTGGAAAGATTTGATAAACCATTTCAGGTCTTAATTGATTGTTCACACTTACAGTGGCTTTCAGACAGCATACATTAATTTTTCGTCTCCCCCCTCCTCTTTTCAGAACATAGATGGACTAGTCCTTCTAAATAAACTGCCAAATCGCTGCGCGTGGCGCTGACGTTTTTTTATAAATAAATAAATACGCCGTTTAAAAATAAATAAACTTATGCAAACCGACACACCTGATGACGACCGTTTGTGTTATGGTCGAAACGTCGTGAGAATTTTTATTGTTTTATATATATTTTATTGTTTCCCTTCAACGTGACTTTACCGAAAGAGCTAAGAATAGAAAAATGCAAGACTTGTCAACCAGGGGTCCATGGACCTCAAGAAGGCTATAAAAGTTCCACAAAGTTCATAAGAGTGGTAGGTTCCAATCAGGACACTGCAATCAGATCTGCATGCGAGCATCCTTTACCTCCAGACACAATTATATAACTGCTTACTGAAGTATGGGTCTGTGTCATAGGAGCCAATCACAATGAGCACACCTCAGCTGTTCGTGTCTTTGCACGCACACAGCGCGGAAGGCGATGAGGCACTCGACAGCTGAGTGCACAAGACAGACGTACTTGCGAGTGAAGGAACGAGAGGAGCTGCCCAAGCGCCAACGGAAGAGGCAATATGAAGAGAGTGGCCGAGTGAGCCAGCAACAGCTGCTGGCCGAGGCCAAGATCACCGAGGAGCTCAACCTGCGCTCCCTGGGTACGACGCGGTGGCTCTTTGTGCTCTGCCTGCTTCCACCTGGTTCCACTTCCAGATGTTTGAGTGAAGCTGTGTGTCCAGCAGTAGTTGCTTGAGGCTCCAGTTTGAGGAGACAACAAAGTGTGCTAGTCTCATTTTAACGCATGCAGGTGGATTCATTGAACAACTGCAATTTTAATCCATAATCGAGGTTTTTTGGGTTAGATCGCGTCAATATACAAGTGTGTCGTTAAAACCCGCCACCACCTGACACAGCCAACTAGTAAGGGTTGTCACGTAAACAGGTGTGTTGGAGAGCCAAGCCACAACATTTACGATCTGAGTACCTGTACCTATACTAAGATTGTAAATGTTGTGGCTTGGCTCTCCAACACATCGGTGTGCTGTACTAGTTACGAATTGGCAAGTTCTGTTTACATGACATCCCTTACTAGTTGGCTGTGTCGGGTGGTGGCGGGTTTGAACGACACATATATTTACGCGACCTAACCCAAAAAAACCTCTTATGGATGATATTGGCTGCAAAAGCCTACGTGTTAAACTGAAATTGTAATTGCAGTCGATTCCCCACCTGATTGGTGCATACAATCTGCAAACACCCAGCAATTGTCTATTGCTGGGCAGTTACGCAAATTAGGCAACTTAGAGTCAAAATGCAATGTTCATCACACCTAAGCTACCATACCATTTTGAAGGTAATTAAATAGTTTTTATAAAGTATTATTTATGGAATGCATGTGTTTTGACATGTACACGAAACTGAATGTACCTTTACCATCCATCCATAAATAAAGTCAGTTAATTTTAGTACGTCCTTCACCTTTGTATTATATCAGCATATCGCCCTTGTTTTGGAAGGTGGCTAGAAGAATTATATCTCAATTACAGTCCTAATTGGTTAACATACTATCCCCAAGTAAGAGACACTTCTGATTATACTAATGATTTCCCACATTTCGATTTAAAGCTTTCGTGACTGCAAGGATTCATCTTCTTTGGTTCTTTCGGTAAAGTCACGTAGAATGAGAATAAAACAATAAAATAACACAATAAAATTCTCACGACGTTTCGGCCACAACGCCAGCGGCCTTTCACCTGAAGACGGCCGCTTGCGTTGTGGCCGAAACGTCGTGAGAATTTTATTGTGTTATTTTATTGTTTTATTCTCATTCTATGTGGCTTTACCGAAAGAACCAAAGAAGATTTCCCACATGTTTAAAGTCTCTGAATTATGCGCCAGAACTCAAGGAACTACCTTGTAAAGCATGTGATATACAAATAGAGCAGAGCTCCTAATGCTGATTGCACCATTGTGCAATTCTACGGATCCCATGATTTCACGGCAAAGAGGAAAAGAGCAGAAGTAATTATGAACACGAGTTAAATTAATCCCAATATCTGCAGTGTCCATGTATAAGGGTAAGCCTGGCAGCAGTCTCAATGAAAGGATGACGCCTTGATATAGGAGGTTGCCACTTGTCGGCAATGCTGCAGACATAGAGGAGTGAAAGGGCACCCAACTTTCAACTCACTCTCAAGCCTTACCCTACAGTACTAACTGAAATCCCTGTCGTGTATTCAAAAATTATCCTATTAAGAAAATGAGCTAAAAAAAGTGTGATGGAGCTAAATCACATGTTGGTGAACTTTCCTTGTAAATATGTCACATTGGGATTCAAAACCAAGAAGAGATATATTTCAAAAATTTACTTTCTGCATGTATAAATTTGACTGAGAATTTTGTTTGCTGAAATTTGCTGTCAAAATATAGTTGTGTGGTTAAGCTTGGATAAGGTAATAGAAATACCATGTTACGTATCAACTTCACTGATGGTACATATTTAATTGCATTGGGAGCAAATCACATTATTTCTTGCCAAATTAACCATTTACAATGCTTTTTTCAACATCATTAATAGAGGAAGATAATATCCGTTTCTGCTTTTTACAAAACAACACGACCAGAAAATTGCAGTCGCTTCGTTTTCCAAGGGCATCTGTGAATAACTGATGCGTATGTTGCCACAACACATACATGGTGAGTTTTGTAATTTAAATGTAAATCCTAATGCTTGTCATATTTTCGAGTTTTATTTTTCCATTAATATTTATTCTCATACAGAAAACTATGAGCGACTGGAAGCAGATAAGAAGAAACAGGTTTTGAAGAAGCACCACTACACGGGGCCAGTGATCCGTTACCACTCGCTTACAATGCCACTCATCACTGAGCTCCCCATCAAGGAGGAGAATGTAGATGTGGAAGGGTATGCTCCCAGCATCACTGCACGCGAACGAACATAACATGAGCAGCAGGCACGGCAATATTGCGTTTCGACGGTGTTCTTTTAAGGAAAGCCTAAAATCTTGGTGGACAGCTTCTTACATTTTTTTTATCGCACGTACATAGTAATAATAAACACGATTTATAATGCACACATTTCACAAATCGGATGCTTTGTTTGATCGAGAACGTGGTGCAGCTCCGTTGTCAATACACTGCTGGATGAGGGCTTCCTCGTCTCTTACGGGTAGTTGTGGTTATTTGACAGCAATGGATTTTTCAGCACTGCCTTCTGCTGCTGTCCACAGTGCTGGAAATATATTAAATAAAATACCATTTTTTAAGACGTTTAAATAATTATACATATAGTTATTGGATAAATAGGTATTTTTTTTTTCTATTCAAAACTCTTTTTCTGTCTTTTAAGTAAACTATTATTGCAATCTATCAGAACATCTTCTATACATCCTTATTAAGATAGTAAGGATTTTAAACTCGTCAATAATATATATATGACAATAAATGTCAGTTCAATATTGTATTTCTGTGAATAAGCTGACAATTCGCCTTCTAAGTACTCCGAGGTCAAGGCACTGTTCTTGGGGTGATGGTGGGGGGGGGTGGCTTTTGCCTTCACTGTGCAGCTCCCTTTGGTAATAATTGACTCGAGAGTCGTTATAGCTATTTCAGTCTGTCTTGAAAAATTAACCTCTTTAAACTGGCCTTTACCCCCTGGTTCTGGCCGTTTACCCTGATGCTGTTTATTTCCTGCTTTCCATACAAGGCACATTGGGATCTACGGATGAAATGCACCTTAAAAATGGAATTTATTATTTCTACGGGGTATTTTATTTTCCTTAAAATATGTACTTTTTTCAAGAATGTAACATCTAAGTTGCACATTAGCCATATTATGGTTTTGACATAGGAATGCTCTATCTGCAACGTGGAGCGTAACATTCAATGTACAGTTTACACAAGAAATGCATGTTTCCATATTAAAAAAGAGTTGCATGTATATTTTTAAAACACTAAACCTTTTGGTGCACTGTTTCAACTAGGTTGGACCAGGAGTCGCAGCCAACAGCGGAATCTGCACAGGTTACAAGCTCCGGAAAATGCTCCCGAAACTTTATCACGTTCACAGATGAAGAGACATTCAATCAAATTTTCGCGAAGCCCAAGGTGCCCCTGCGTGTGCCTGTACGGGAGATTTGTCCTGTCACTCACAAACCAGCACTCTACCGAGATCCCATCACAGACATTCCCTATGCAAACCCGCGCGCGTTTAAGATAATTCGCGAGGCATACCGTACGTATGTGGCAACACACGGGATGCCAGCCTCATCGTCACAGTCTGGAGCAGGCACTACTGCTGCAAGCACTGCCACCTCCAGTCCTGCAACATCAGCCCAGTCGACGGACAGCGGCATACGTGCCAAGAGCAAGCCCAGCAGCAAGCCGTCTGTGTAGACTGCACTTTCAATAAGAAGCCTCATCAGTTGCTGCGACACTCCTCTCGCCCCATCTCCCTGCATATTGTGGGTGACAAATAAGATAGTGGATCTGAGGAAGCAACGATTATGTGTACTATTTGGCCGGTTGCAATCAACTTGCCATCGGTTGGACTTGAAGCCAATTGCTAAATACAAAATGTAAATCGTGTCTGCAAATGGAAATGTGTACGTGTTTCGATAGATTTGCCATTGCCAAATTTGACAAGCCAATCATCCGCATCGCAGTTTGTGTACTCGTGCAAACCTTTGAAAGCATTGTTTTAGCTCTGGGTAAATAATGCAATTTTTTATGGGGTATTTGAATGAAAGCTTCCTTTGTAAATAAACATTTTGGCCACTTGTAGCTTTGCATTTTTTGTATTTTTTTGTTTTGTAAAGAGCATGTTTATATTTTTTTACCCATACATATATAGCATACATACATACACAACCGCCCCTCCATATGCAGTAACTCCTGGTGGTGCTGCGCATTAATCTGAAAACAATTTGGATGTTAAAACATTTAAAATGTAATTTGCTTCGCGGGACGTATTTAGTACATGGCATAAATTTGACAAGCTAAATTATTCCACTAGAGGGCAGTCACTCGACACAGCGATGCAATAAATTGACGACCCCAAATTTCCCATTAAGACTCGATCCTAAGCAAATAAAACATCCCATTGCATGATATTTCTCTGAATCAACAGTGACAGAACAATAAAGAATCTTCCATGATTAAGCATGTACAATATTTTTTGTGAAAATATTGTATGATAGTGATGTGGTCAGTGTGCGGCTCACAATCTGAAAGTTGCAAGTTTAACTTCCACGTGTCGGTCAACTTATCCCTTAATCTCTCCAAGTTAAATAAAAATAAGTGAGTCCCCTGTAGATTGACTCACACCTACAGGAATGTGAAATTTATATCTCAGGCTCATGGCTGTAAACTGAAGATGAACGCCACCGGATGCTCGATTTGCACGGAAAGCCACCGACTTAGATATTTTTGTGATGTGCTCAAGTTGCACCGAGCAACAATATAAACTTTTTTTAGCTACAAGTTAGTTTTTTTTTACTTGGTTGGAGGGCTATGAGTCATGAAGTCAGTGCGTGTTTACAGTGGGCTGAAGAGAGTGGATTGCTTGGAGGTGGTGACATGGTGATGGCGAGTGGGTGAATGGTCAGGGTGTGTAAGCACACTTAGCTTCTCCAGTGACGCGATGGGTGGCAGATTTGTGCCACGTGTTAAAGCAAACAACATTGATTCGACTTAGTGCATGGCGGTGTAGCCTATGGCCTTTTGTTTGGGTTGTGCCTGTCTCGTGCCCATTTTCAGGTTTTCCATGAAGGCAGGCACTGTTTTCAACTTTTTCTAAATGTAACTGGTTTATGGTCACTGCCGATGAAGTATGTTGCGCCGTAAGTATGTTGCGCCGTAAGTATGTTGCACCATAAGTATGTTGCACTGTATGTATATTGCACTCTAGGCATGTTGCACCATATGTATGTGCATGTACAGCCCTTGATCGGACCACTGACGGAAGAGGGCATCTCAGTGCCATGCAAGCAACGAGATTATTTGACCATACTTCATGCTGTAGGATGGTGAAATTGAGTATAGGTGCAGGAGCATAGACGTACAGGACAACGATGGCTTTGTCTGTACTGCCCTTTGCTGCGCACAACGTTGTGTTGGGTAATGTAAACAGCAAAAGTTAAGCTATCATGTTGAGTGGACATGAAGGAATCAAATCAGCTCAATATGCAATTTGCCATATGGAGGTGCCATGTTATAATATAGATTATTGCATCGCAGGATCATGAGAGACGGTGACAGCTAGATGAATGTTATTCAGCCTATGGCCTATGGCTGAATAGCATTCACCCGTATCACCAAATAACACTGAACTGATCCAGCAGTGGATAATGGTGTGGTTGCCAAATGCCTGAAATCAAAACATTTTAAAGCGCGATTTTGTGGAACAAGCAGATTTGTGAAAATCCAAAACTCTGGACTGTGAGATGGTGAGGAGATGGCAGTGCAACACAAATGGGTTCAGGAACCTGACCGCGATGATTTTTTGAGTGGTATCCAAGATTACGTGTCGGTTTTCTCAGGGTACTACGGTTTCCTCTCGCATGCCAAACACTAAACAAAGTAATTTCTCACAAAACACCCCCAACATCCAGTATACAGCACAACGGAATCGTCTGCGCGAGTCCAGTTTTTGGCATTTATATCACGTGCTGACTTTCATTGGAGATGTCCCAAGGAGTATGGGTCAAAAGGAAAAATCGTGGAGAAGTGTCTCGGGGGAACGGTGAGAGGAGTACCTGACGGATACCCAGGGGTGGATAACGTCAGCCTACACAGGAGGTCCATGTGTGCTGTCATCCCCAGAGGAAGTCCCTGTGTCCTAGCATCTCCACACAGGAAGTCCCTGTGTCCTGGCATCCCCACACAGGGAGTCCCTGTGTCCTAGCATCTCCACACAGGAAGTCCCTGTGTCCTAGCATCCTCACACAGGAAGTCCCTGTGTCCTGGCATCCCCACACAGGGAGTCCCTGTGTCCTAGCACCCCCACACAGGAAGTCCCTGTGTCCTAGCATCCCCACACAGGAAGTCCCTGTGTCCTAGCACCCCCACACAGGAAGTCCCTGTGTCCTAGCACCCCCACACAGGAAGTCCCTGTGTCCTAGCACCCCCACACAGGAAGTCCCTGTGTCCTAGCACCCCCACACAGAAAGTCCCTGTGTCCTAGCACCCCCACACAGGAAGTCCCTGTGTCCTAGCATCCCCACACAGGAAGTCCCTGTGTCCTAGCACCCCCACACAGGAAGTCCCTGTGTCCTAGCACCCCCACACAGGGAGTCCCTGTGTCCTAGCATCCCCACACAGGAAGTCCCTGTGTCCTAGCATCTCCACACAGGAAGTCCCTGTGTCCTAGCACCCCCACACAGGAAGTCCCTGTGTCCTGGCATCCTCACACAGGAAGTCCCTGTGTCCTAGCATCCCCACACAGGAAGTCCCTGTGTCCTAGCACCCCCACACAGGAAGTCCCTGTGTCCTAGCACCCCCACACAGGGAGTCCCTGTGTCCTAGCATCCCCACACAGGAAGTCCCTGTGTCCTAGCATCCCCACACAGGAAGTCCCTGTGTCCTAGCATCCCCACACAGGAAGTCCCTATGTCCTAGCATCCCCACACAGGAAGTCCCTGTGTCCTAGCATCCTCACACAGGGAGTCCCTGTGTCCTAGCATCCCCACACATGAAGTCCCTGTGTCCTAGCATCCCCACACAGGAAGTCCCTGTGTACTAGCATCTCCACACAGGAAGTCCCTGTGTCCTGGCATCCCCATACAGGAAGTCCCTGTGTCCTGGCATCCCCACACAGGAAGTCCCTGTGTCCTGGCATCCCCACACAGGAAGTCTCTGTGTCCTAGCATCTCCACACAGGAAGTCCCTGGTGGCATCTACATCTGCATAACCTGAATAAACAGTTGCATGTACGTCTACATGGAGAATATACAACTTTTAGACCAATTCCCCGTGTGTAGTGTACATGGGATACATGTTTGGAATCGACAGTAGTAAAGTTGGACTCACGAACAAATCGATTTACGAACATACCTCTGGAACCTAACTCGTTTGTAAGTAGAGGAATTCCTGTACTCTGGATTTGCATTGAGAGACGTGGGGAGGCCTTCTTTCAGAAGTAGATTGATCCAGGCTGCTGATAATGACTTCACATAGCTTCATTTGAGGGAGGGGGTGCATTGTAAATAAATAAAGTATTGCCACATTCTTCAGTACGGGAGGCTCAGACGTATCTAATAACAGCAAGCTGCTTAGCTCAAAAATTTTCATGGGCTTCTAACGTGAGAAAACGTACGTCAAGTGTGTGATGCTGGTTCATTGTGGGAAAAATATAACATGTACACGTGTGTGCATATATATAGACTCCCATTGCAAAGTATGATGTTTATAGGAAATGGTCTTATCCTTGAGAAGACTGACCACTAGTTTAATCATAAAGTAATATTCATGAAATATGATCGGAAGTGGCCAAAGATGTCAAGGTTTTTGACATACACTGTAAATTATTTCCATCTGGCTAAACCACGTTACTGATACATATTTATGGCCTCATCATCCGGTGGGATACTCTTCTGGTTATTTATTATGAAGGATGCCTCATCCGATATGCATGCAACAGAACACAATGAACATTAGTACAATCAATTATGTAAGTTACCTACAAAACCTGGCGAATTCGTTTAAATGCACCGATTCAATCGTTGAGCAAACATAAACCCTTTGCAAGAGGGCGTTCTTCATCTTCAACACCGTAACGTACACGGTATAGGCGTCTGCTTGCTCGCTGGCTTCGGGTGGCCTGGAATGAGCTCGCGTATCTGGTCGCGTCTTCGGGTGCAAATCGCTAAAGCAGTGCCTCCTCCTCCTCGGCAATTCTCGTGCGTTTCACATTCCCAGTGGCTGCAGAGGAATTTGCTTCTGTGTTGGAAAAACACTCGCCAGATAGCTGGAGTGCTGGGACCGTGCATTAAATGTCTTGACAAGGGACCCCCGGGGGGGAAACCGCTGCCTCTTCAGCATTCAAATTAAACAAGTGCAATGCGTCTCCCTACCACCCACCCACCCAGCACCCACCCACCCCCGTCTCTCCGCATGCCACGGCTGCACCTGTCTCTCTGCCTGTGCCTTGTCATACAGCGAGACACCGCACCGCGAAAATGCATTCCCTTCCCCTCGCGGCTCTCCAAAAAAAAAAGTCTGCAATCAGGCGCTCTGTCGGGAGACGCACAGGGGGGCCGGTGTAATACTGTTCCCACAAAAAAAAAAAGAATCTAAAAACGCCTCGTCCCTTCAGGAATTCGGAGCAACCGCTGGGGAATTGTTTTTTTTTTTAAAGCATCATTAATTGCAACAAAATTCAAAGGGTTGGTGGATGGTGGTTCGTGGTGGTTGGGCGTAGTGGTGGGTTGGTGGGGTGGGTGGTGGGTGCATTCCGTGAACATTACGTGCGTGCGTTCCCTGGTGGAGGAGCGGTGGTGCAGCGGTTAGCGCGCTGCGACACAAATTCCGGCGAGCCGGCTTCGATTCCCGCTCCCGGCCAACACCAGTGACGAATATCTGAGCCTCCCCTCGGTCGACTCGGCCTCAAAATTGAGTACCTGATGCGGTGTGTAAACATCGCCGACTTGGGGAGGCAAAGGCGGATCGGCCGCGGTTGCTGGCCACCAACTCCTCTCTCGTGCCACATTGCCGGCTTTCATAGGTTGGCTACTCGCTCACGGCACTTGCCCCAACAGTCTGTTACAGGCTACACGGGGGATCTTTGTCTTTGTTCCCTCCACCGCGCTTCCAATGGTGCCAACCCCAGGCCCCCGTTACCCCTGACAGCTGCGCTGTAATCACTCGATGTTGTGGGGGGGTTTTTTCCCCTTCATTTTACAGCTGTCTTCACATTTACCGGTTCGTAGACAAGTTTGACTGCTCCACGTTTTAAAATTCAACCACAGGGGGATTCGCCCGAGGAAGCTTTATTTTTTTTATTATTCTTAAACAAAAAGCGGGGAGGGGGGATATTGTCGGTCTTCGTTAAATAAAGCAAACTTTGTGATGGGGAGGGGGGGTAGGGTGAGTTTTAATTCCACGTTCTCTCGTTCAAATGCGGCGTCGTTCTGTAATTGCGTGCACACACACACAACAACTCAAAGCAAATTATTCTATTGGAAACGTGTGCAACGTGAAATCGTCATATTAGGCAGGCTTTATATAAAGTTGCAAGGTCTAAGCATCAGGCAATTTAATACATACTGTACGTATAAATACCATCGTCTTGCTGTGAGTCAGTCCGTTGGGAGTCTGTTTTTACGATATGCATACATGAGACATGGATATCCTCTCCAGTATTTATATATATAGTTCATGAAGCACGCAGCAATGAGCGTTTATGTAAAGCTGAAAAAGTAAACGTGAATATGTTGTGTGAGCATATCTAAGGGGCGTAGCGGTGGGGTAGCGGTTAGCGCTACGACCCTGGTCCACCAGAGTTCGATTCCCGCTCATGGCCAACACCGGTGGCGATCATCTTAACCGGTCATGGGCCTCCCATGGGTGAACTCGGCCTCAAATGAGTACCTGGTGCGGTGTGTAAACATCGCCACTCGGGAGACAAAGGCGGTCGGGCGTGGTGCTGACCACCCACCCCCTCGTGTGCCGTTCCGGCCTTCATAGGTGCTCGCTAACAGCACTTGCCCCAACAGTCTGTTAAGGCTACACGGGGGGGATTCTCTTGTCTTTTTGTATTACCAAACAGGTTCATCAAGGTCTGTTACCAAATGTTAACGTTAAACAATGAGCACACGTTTTCACAAATAAAAAAAATGCCGGTTCATAAACTTTTCGTTGTTATTGCCAATTGTGAGCGCCTAGATACGTTGTATAATTATCGCCAATGAAATCCGGTTGGCGTGAACCCTCCCTTAATATTTCATTGACCTTTCAATAATTAAGGTCGCAACTTACAGCTCATTAACTAGTAATTTATGGTTTTGGAGAATTTTTCCTTCAAGAGTCTAAATATTGCGCAGCTGTTCCAAAGATCTCCTTAATGACTCCACCAACTGAAATACGATCTGGACGGGAAGAGTGGGAGTTGGCTGGAACGGGGGGGGGCCTGTTGTCTTGCAGTGGAAACACTCTGCTGTTGGAGCCTTTTTGCAATGCCAGTGGGAGTCGAATATGATGAATGCCTTTTCCCCTCAACAGGGATTTCTCTTGGCTTTTATAACAGCCTTTTTGGAGTAGGATGTCGTAAATCTGGCCCCAGTGACAGGTACAGCTGCTTTTTGTTTGGGAGACCCCAAAAAATTAAAAAAATAAACTTGTATGGGCACCTGCTCCGAAACCCCGGCTCAACCAGCAGAGGGAGACCACGACGAGTCCACGGGCTCTGCATTCGCTTCCACAATGTGAGCAACAGTTGCACACGGGGAGAATTCATAATCGTGTTACCCAGCGCCTTCGTCAATCCATCGATGAACGAAGGTCCTCTCCGCGGCCCGTCGTACGAATATGGAATTTTTTTTAACGTTAATTCAGGAATGGCAGCATTAGATGATCGCTGGCCAATGCTTTGGCTTTCGTGGAGGAGAGACGCTGGCTGGACAGCCGTATAAAATGTGCCTCTTGCACGAAACAACGAGTCTATCTTCTTCGCAGTGAAGATTGTGTCACGTACATTCCGACATTGAAAGTCAAGTTAGGTTTATGTACACGAGAATCATTTAAATTATGTATCTGGAAATCAGTGCTCAATTGGCAGAGTGAGCGATCAGACTGTCGGGAGTTCACGTCCCAGTCCGCAGACTGATCACAACTTGGAGGGAAGTCGGCAGTGGTTGTCCTACGGACAGATTAAATCACACCACAACAACAATGAATTTCTACCACGTAGCATGGGCCAAGGGGAAGCGCGGTGGTAACGGCAGAGCATTCGTGCGTTCGCCGCTTGTTTCAGGGATCGGCGGTTCAAACCCGGCGCCCGCCAGGTTAATACTGTGGGTGTGTTTACAAAAAACACTGGGCCGTCTGCTTCATAGTGGATGTTAAGGGTCCCATGTTCTTTCTTTGTTTTAAAGAGTAGGCCATGTATGCTATCGTTCCGGTCCATGTATGTCTAATTTTAAAAACATTCTTGCAAAATACCTAATAGGGCATTGCAACACTGCTATAATCGTCTGTGACACATAGCGCTTTTCTTGGTAGCCTTTCCCTATAAGAATGGCGCTCGTACCGAATGTTCTCATTATTTGAGCACAACCTATTTCTTAAAACAGTGGGAACAATTACTATTTCATGGACCATCATAATGCCAATCGTCCCTCTTTGGTTTACAAAAAATGTCTTAAATTTGTTGAATGTGAATAGTGGTGTTTCTCTAGATACAGAAATGTGGAATTTACACGGCACACTTAGGATTGCCAATGGATAAAAAAGCACAACACTTATTTAAACAGAGACACTTGAACTGCTATCTAACAGTACTGCACATTATATGAGTGAGTGTACGAGTACTTTTCAATGTGCTGCAGGATACAACTCATCATCAACATTGGCCATGTTCTATCCACTCCATCGTCGCCACTCCCTACGTGCCCGCAATGCCCCCAATCCATCTTGATTCCATACGTGAACCAATCTCATTGCTCCACCACCATGACGGTCATCCTCTCACGCATGATCCATCCCCTGGCTGCTATTCTGATGCCAGTGTCGCCATCATCGTCCCCGCACCTTCGATTAGCACGGTTGACTACGTACGGTGCGAAAGAATTTCAATGTACATGCCTCGTCCCTTCTAACCAAGACCACTTACTTTTATTAGCAGTCATTATGTTGTCTCTTGATCTGTGTTCTCTGATCAATGTGTTCCTCTTCCTTCCTCTATATCTAATTCCCAGCATGCATCTTTCCATGCTACTTTACAAACTTGGCAGTTTCTTCTTAATGTGTTGTCATTGTCCATGTTTCTGATCCATATGTCACAGCAGGTAATATGGTCGGAATGTAATTTACCACTGTCCCAGGGACCTGCGCTGCATTTCTGAAAATGTAAATCGTAAATGACAACTGGCATCCAATAAGTTGTCTCTGATGCAGTGAGTCAAGATCTGCACAAGAAAAACAAACAGTGTGTAGTCTTTATAAGTAACAAATGTAGGCAGTGAAGCGTATACATAACCTCAAAGAGTGCCCCCCCCCCCTAATTACGAGGAAATAAATTATAGCAGTCCACAGTGCAATATTAATGACCAATTGGCAGAGTATCGCTTCTTCCTCCTGTGTCTCTGAAGCATTTCTGGACACCCCCCCGCCCCCATCCCCCTTCATCACCCTTCACTCATCAGCGTGAAGTATGGCTGAAAATCTTCGCATGACATTCATCAAACAGTGGATGACAAAGGAATGTATGTATGCTGAACTTCGTTCGCACCGTACGCCAACCGCGCTTTGTAGAGTATATGATGTCGAAGACACGAATGCACGTGTAACCGTTCAGCTAAATGCGGAATGCCTCCATGGATTGAGGATCAATTCACACCCTCCTTTCCAAATTGCGGATGGGTTTCGCTTTATTTGTACAAAGACGAGTGTGTGTCAATGCCTGCGTTAGGGTCAAGAGGTAAAAACAAGCGATGCCTATGACACGACACCTCATCACCCAGTTCGTTCCTTCCGTCCGCCAGATCGCTTCAGCTGTTGTACATTTGACACCTTCCCTGCAGTCGGTGTGTCCGTGTACCAACTCCAATGCCTCGCTCAGCAATCTGCCGTCTCCACCCTGCATGTGTTTCAAATCTGGACAGCCAGCTGTAATGAAACCGGATTCACAATTGTAATGAGCTGATGGACTCAATTCAGTCATCACTGACTGCACGGAAAGTGTCACACTTGACTAAATGCAGTTTTCCACCTCATTTGTATTTTTTTGTTCCAGCTCGTGTAAACAAATTAAAATGACGAATGAAATCAAATTAAGCGATTCAATCAGTTCACGGGCAGGTGCGAGGTGGATTTCTGGATCTCAAAATCATTGGAGGTGGTGGCAGTCTGGGGAGGCCATCATCTAGCAGTGGATTGCTCATAGATGATAATGGATGGTAATGATAAACACATTGGTATTGTTGACATATAAACGGTTGCCCCTCCCGTGTGACTAAAGAGGCAACTGAAGTAACTTAAGAAGTAGATCAGTGATGTAATCTTCCAGGGACATGCTCTTGACGCAAGGTGATGCACTGCAGGCTGTGGGAGATACAAATGGAAATGTATGTGTCCCATGACACTAATAATACAGATTGTAAATAATTGGGAGAAGAACAAAACATAACTTTAAAAGCCCTACTTTTGGCGTTGAGACATATATACGTTTATGCCACCACATACACAATATTTAGTACTCTGCCACTAACTTATGAACATTAAAGATAAGGCAGTGCTGATCAAAATACATTTCAACAGTCAGGCCATACTGACTGTTGAACCATGATAAATAAAACTTAATGTATAAACTTTAAACCGGCTGCTAAGTTTCCTCGTGCAAAATCAAAAGTTTACTTCTTTAATCGCTAAACATCTCCTATTTGTCTTGAATATATATAGAGCGCTCTAGATACATATGTTAACGTTTCAGTGTACCATATCATAGTACTGCATTCTAAATTGCATTGAATAATTTTGTTGTTTAGTTTCCCCGTAGAGAAGTCGTGCCGGGACTATAATTTACGTTTTTTAATACCGTACGGGTCATTAAACAGGATGTTTGTTTTCTCTCTCCCCCCCCTCCCTCGTCTCAACCCCCTTGCCAAGCCTTCCTCCCCGTTGGAGGCACGAGGCTCAAGGAGCGCGGCCGCGATGTTTCCGCACAGAAGCGTTCCTCCCTGAGACTGGGTGGTCCCCGTGATTCCCGCCCGCACAGAACCAAAGCCACCCGCTCTCCCAACTCACTCCTCAGATATTCACAGTCCAGCCTGCAGCTGCATGCGAGCTAAAACGTTCCCCGTGGTGCGTCACGGGGGCGTCGGCGGCATGGCGTTATCTTGATATTATTCCAATTTGTTCTGGAATTGCATTCCGATATATGCGCGCGCGAACCGTTGTCGCAGCGTATTTGAGTGTTCAACGTAATTCCCACTCTGCTCGCTCATTTCCGTTGAACCAATGAAGCAAAATGTCTCACGCACGAGGAAAACTCTGTTAAATGAGCAGGCACACGAGAGGTTTACAGTCGTGTTTGCTGCAATGGTAATTGGTAAAAAAATTTAAAGCACGCTTCTTCATCTCTGTGGGAACTGCAAATTAACTCTCGTAGGTTTGTTACGAAAACATTTCTTACATTTTATTTTCACTTTAAATTATTTTCCCAAACGATTATCGAAAATGCATCGACCTGCTCTGAGGCAAATGGGTTTGAAGTCTGAAATGGAATAGTTCTTTCAGGAAGACAGCCACTGTATGCAAAAGGCAAGGTAACCCTCAGAACATTAATCTCACGGCAAGTTCCGAGGAAAAAAAATATGTATGTAATCTCTGTAATTACCAATGCTGGACCTGGTTACAGGCAATTTGAGAGTGTGGAGGATGGGTCCTTATCACACAGACCGCCTGTAGCACTGCTTGTGTGGCTAGAACCACAAGGTCTTCAACACATCATATTTTTTCGTCCACAGAACTTGTTTGGAAATGACATTTTAATACATTCCAAAGTACTGAGTGCCTGCAGAGAGAGAGAGAGAAATAACTCAACACATTTTAGCAGCGTAATGTTTAAAATTGCACAACAAATGTGTTCTGGCTTAGGTTATGGTGGATTTACTTTTTAATAAATGGGATTTTGCTGGAAAAAATGACATCAATGAAAAAAATATTAGATATGCGGGGATTTTTTTAAGGCCACTGCGGTTACCATCTTGTAAGAAATAACCTCAGAAGGTCTGTGAGCTAACCTTTCAAAGCACTCCAAGTTTATATGGGTGATATAAATATAGTATTGCCGACTATCTGGTGGTGCATAAAATAACAAAAGGATGGACAGTTCTGTCAGAAAAAAAAACTGATTTTCCATGGGACTTGTGGGAAGGTCGTTACCAATGGTTTGCCTTTGGGTCTTTGGTGGCAACTCTGGCATCAGAATTTGTTTAAAACATTTTCCAACTTCACAAATACATTTTCACACGGCACTTCAATTGTAACAATATGCAACAATTAATATAATTGGCCCCATTGTGGCAGCAATCAATTGGTGCAGTGTTATATGGCATCTGTCATGTCGTGCGCGTGTGTACGCAGGGAATTCTGTGCAGTTTGGATGAAAATTTAATGCAAATTTAGTGTAACAAATGCACACGGATAAACTTTCCAACCATTTTCCTAAATAACATTTACATTGAACGGTGGCATTGCAAACAGCCGCTGTTCATCTGTCTGTGGCTTTTTAAGAGTTTTCGTGCAAACATAAAGCATATGTGGTCGCCGGAAACATATACTCGTGATATTGGTTTGGGGGTTTCTCTGTGCCCCAGTGCAACAACATGTTTTGCCAATTGTTTTGTGAGGGGTTAATTGTTTTAATGGAATGCACATAATTACTTTAGAGACACCACTCGCTTGTTGTTGGATATGTGTACCCGCGTACGGAGCAGCAATAAAACGCAAATTAGTGATTACTCGTCTGCATCAGTGATATTAATAAAGCCGGCGCTAAGGCTGTGCAATTTCATGTGGCCATCTGTCAGTCTTCATTTCGTTTGGTATTCTGTGCAATCAATCTGTCTCCCGGGCACACTTCATCACCGATGCCTCTGCCTCTATGTCTTTTCTATATTCCGTTTTCTGGCTTACTGCTAATGCTAATATCACATGCATGCACAAGACATTGGCATTTTAATACGTGCATATACATATATTAATATGCACCTACTTATGTGTGTGTGTGCAGTAGCATGCGGTATGAAGAACACCCCATACATATATTGTATGGGTGTGTGTACGTGTGCAGGGGATAGACATTCCAACCAACATTTTCGCGTACCATACTGAATGTAATAAAATTTCAAAATTTCCAACTGCTCGGTTAAGGTTATTCTTACGCTGTGTCAGTTATGGTAACCATACAGCTGCGCTCTATGACTCGACTGGCAGCCACCATAGCAATGCGTGATTTACCACCATTCGTTCAGGGCCATCAACACAGATAAGTGGTTCCAATATCGCTAATGTTAGCCCTGGCCGGAAATCCAACTCGGTTCGCCAGGATACATTGGCACGGTGCACTGACTACTGCACCACAGCTCCACCCTGTCGGAGATGTATGCTAAATAATAGTTCATTATGATCTAACCGTGAGTGAAATGTAATACAAAGGGTGGGAAGAAACCAATAACCTTCGTGTGTAACTATATTCATGTTATGCCATGCAACATCAGATTTCGCACCATTTCTGAAGGCGGCGTGCCCGAACGACACGGCGGCGCAAGCCGAGGACGCGTCGGAGAACGCAATGCATGTTGGGCACCGGCGCTTGATTTCTGGTCAATTGTGAGCAGTCACATTGAGAGGCAGCGGCGAGAGGATGTCGTTGGCATTGAGCATCGTCCTCTGGTAAGGGCACTTGACGCACATGTTCAAAATACTGATTGAGGGTGAACTCGGACCATCATTTTCTGGAGGAAAAGTAAACACAGAAGCAAGAATATTTGAAAATAAATTCTGCCCTTTGCCAATACACCGCTGGATGAAGGCCTCTCCAACCTGCGTCGGTTATGGGCGTTGTTTGGCTACATCGTTTGGTCTTCTGTGAATAGACCGGCACCGGCCATAAAAACGTGGAATTTCGACCACTCTTTCAGGGCCATGAACAGAGACGAGCAACGCCACATGTTCGTGTGAGTAGATACTATGTCAGGACAAGAGTTGTTTGGAAGCACCTATCAAGGTTAGCATAACATGCGTGTGAAACGGTGGTGGGATCAGGACTATACATGCCCAGGCACTTTTGTATCTCCGATGTGGATTGTTTATGCATTGCACCAGGTGCCCTTTCTAGGCTGAGTTAACCTAGCGGAGGCCCATGACATATTCAGATACCAAAATCGCACGTATGTGCAAATCGTTGAAGCATAGTGATGCGTGTGAGGAAACACACCACTGCTAGCACTATGTACACAATCGCAGATTGTATTTAAGAATCCAAATTTATGATGATCATTATGCAGTGAATACAAGACCAGTCAGAGAGTAAGCAAACATGAAATTGACGACGTGTGATTTTTTTTTCATATGGTATAGCAAATATTTGGCCACTAATCCTGGGGGTTCGTTCTCGGTTTTAAGGATCTCCTTTGGGAATTTTGGATGAAATGTCAAATAAACATATGCCGAACGTTTATCCTTGTTGTGTGACAGGCCTGCCAAACAAGTACGGAAATATGGTAATTGGGAGGCACGCCATTACACTTAATTCGCGATCTTTCATTCCGCCCATACTGTAGGTATATTGATAATCCCCTGTAGACTTCGGATGAACTTCAAAGAAAGTGGGGAGAATTTTTTTATTTGCATTGCCAGACAGAGAGTGAAACCGGATCAGGTGTATGTGGCAACCGGCCTGCATATGGTCGCCACATTTGAGGAAATGGCCTCGATAATAAAAAAAAAATATTTCGATGATTTTCAAAAGCTGGGTTACTTTACACACGGGCTATGTTTGCTTATGTGTGTGTGTGTGCTGACTTTACACCGGATGAGTACGAATACACGAGACTTCCGATAATTTCATTTGAAGTTGAACTAAACATTGTTGCAATATTTATTGTAAGTAAATATTGCACAGGATATTAATTGGGGTTTATCCTTTTGCAGTATTGGGTTTCACGGTAAAATTACTGCGATGAGATTCATAATAAATGTTACCATAGGAAAGCCTGGGGTAATTTTCTTGTAACTGGTATATTATACCGATGAATAATGTATCACTTACATTCCTACATTATTCCATCCTGGGATAAGGCCTTCATCCCCTCTCCGTGTTGGTCATGGGGTTATTCGTTTTAACCACAAGTTGCTTAATGCATGTTGATGAAGGGGTAGACGGGGTTTAGTTTTGGGCGCCACGGTGGCTATGAGATGTTAGCTACCTCGCCTGGTATGCAGGAGGCCGTGGGTTCGGTCTCGACCCTGACTGACGCCTCCTGTATATTTGGAGTTTGCATGTTCTCCCCGTGGTTGTGTGGATTTTCTCCGGATCCTCCGGTTTTTCCCTCCACATTTACAATCATGCGTTTTTAAAAAAATGTGTCTACTGAAAAATGTGCACGTGATAAGCCACGTCATTGGGCTATAATTATTTGTGGCCAGGTCGCTTCTGAAAAAGAGCTATATAGCTCAGTGGGTCTTACTTGGTGAAATAAAAATTTTGATTTAAAGCTTTCGTGACTGCAGGGATTCATATTCTTGGTTCTTTCGGTAAAGTCACATAGAAGAGAAACAATACATAATAAAAATATAAAACATTAAAATTCTCACGACGTTTCGACTGCAACACAAGCAATCATCATCAGGTGTGAAAACCACAGCAAGAAAAATTTGAAAAAAGTGGTGTTTTTTTACATTAGCATCACGGAGAGCGATTTGGCAGTTATTCAGATGGACGAGTCCATCTATGTTTGGAAAAGAGGAGGGGGGAGACGAAAATAATGGATGCGGTCTGAAAGCCACCGTAAGCGTGAACAATCAATTAAGAGCCGAAATGGTTGATCAAATCCTTCCAATGATTGCTAAGCCAGAATCCATCTTCTCGGTTGAAATTGTCTGGCTCATTGGAAGGATTTGATCAACCATTTCGGGTCTTAATTAATTGTTCACGCTTACGGTGGCTTTCAGGCTTTCAGACCGCACCCATTATTTTCATCTTCCCCCTCCTCTTTTCCGAACATAGATGGACTCGTCCATCTGAATAACTGCCAAATCGCTCTCCGTGGTGCTAACGTTAAAAAAACTGCCACTTTTTTCATTTTTTTCTTGCTGTGGTTTTCACGCCTGATGATGATTGCTTGTGTTGCAGTCGAAACGTCGTGAGAATTTTAATGTTTTATATTTTTTTTGTTTCCCTTCTACGTGACTTTACCGAAATAAAAATTGTTTTAGTTTAGTTTGTTATCTTTCCCCAACACCTCCGATTAGCACGGTTGGCTACGTGCCGTGCAAAAGAAGTTCAACATACATACCTTGCACACAACTAGTTCAGTTAGCTATGGTTCGTCGGATCTGTAGCCCAGTGCACGGACACAGAGTCCTAGACCATCGATCCACTGCCGTATTCACTTCCACAGGCAGTGCACTCAGTAGGTCGCATAATTTAGTCCATTGTTTTGCGGTTGTTTTTTTCATATTTGCAATGCAAATGCAGGGTACCGGACGAATGCCGCACATTTGCACACACGTGTACGATATCTTACCGATGTACTTTATAACAAAAATAATCGACAAACAACAACGTGCATTCGTAGCCTTAAATATGTATTAAGTATTCGAATACAGTGACACGATGCTGTGTGAACGCTATGGTAAACAAGCTATAGCTCTAATCCCATAACTAATGTTGATTCTCCATACAAAACACTTCATGTCGGAGCAAACTGGGAAAATGGTAAACGTCTGTCTTGCCGTTGCCAAGACCATCTCCGAAGAGACGCATGCACGCAGACGATCACATTTGCATTCCGGTAATTAAGCGTCATGCTGGCACGGAGGCTAACCCATGCGCCACCACAAGGGGCTCACAATGCATGCACTTGCGCACGAATGTTTTGTGCGCGCGTGTGCGCTGAGCATTGGGTCCACATTGCCAGCCAGTGTATATATTTATGCATACGTATTAAGTACCGTATCGGAGGAGCGGTGGCGCAGTGGTTAGCGCACTGCGCCACAGAACCCGGGCACAGCGCTAGAGAACCCGAGCACAGTTGAACATCAGTGGCGAGTGATATCTGCCGGATCCTGGATACCATCATACACCAAAACCTGCACTGACCAGCGTGGTGAAGTATAACCAAACAGCCTCCATGACAGACAGACACTTTGTGTACCTTTGTCCAGCGGTGTATTGACAAGGTTGTGAAAACGAACGAATACGTGAAATGCTGCGCTCTGTGTGTGTGTGTAAGTAAGCGTGCATTTGCACGCGTGTACGAACGCGCGCGTGAATTGCACGCGCAATTGTGCCGAGTGAATGTCACCATAGTCCAGCCAAAGCTGCGTTGAGAAGGAGGGAGTTCCATTCGCATAGTGTCCAAGTAATTACAGCAGAGAGCGCCGTGGAGGGAAAGATGGGAGGCTGAACCGAGAGGCAAGGGGATCACATTAATTAAAGGGGGGAGCGAGTGAGCTGTGTTCAGTCGTAGGGATCGTTGCTTAACCGGGAAGGACGCTGATTTGAATCACGCAAGTCCCACGTGGTAAGCAACCATGCTGCTTACACAAAGCACAGGTGCAGCACAGAGACAAATGACTGCCACTTTGATGAAGGGGGGTCGCATACAACGTAGCCCAAATTTTGCATGACTAATTCAAACACATTGCTTTGGATGTAAGGTAGGGAATGGTGGTGGGGGGTGGGGCAGGTTGCGGAACGGATGAAGTGTGGAGCGAATGAAAATGGAATGGTTTCGGAATCGGCACATTTCTGGGAAGTGAAGTTAGATTGCATAACATTTGGGTCAATTTACGATTATTGTTTTTTTTTTGCTAAATGGTTATGTTTTCCACGGTACACTGGTTTGAATGCGGGTTTTGAGCTGTGCCTGATTTTCTGAGTCAAATACACGCGCAAAGACATGCTTTTAACAACAATAGATGGAGGTAAATCCCCCCCCCCCCTCCCTGCTTTGCATGTGAATGCCATCAACTGGCAGTGTGCACGTGAACTATCCATACCTGCGTAGATATAACCGCGCGCGGTAATCATACACGTGCGCATTAGTGAACGTGCGTACTCAAAGCATTGGCCAAAAAGTTGTTGGTAGCAGCGGACACAATACAATCCTCCATCCCCTCCTAATGATTGAAATCAAACGCCTTCTTCTGCTTCTTCTTCTTCTTCTGCTTCCACGCGTTCGTTACACTCGTGTGGGGTGCTCCGCTACCCTGGCCAACCTTCCCCATGCTGCCCTGTCCTTCACCATCTCTCTTTCCACTCCTTGGGCCACCAGGGTCCGATGGTTTCACATCGCCCCCCCTCCCCCCCGCCCACCAGCTCTTCTTCTGCCTTCCTCTCGATCGCTTTCCTTTCACTTGCATCACTTGTGCGTTGAAAGCCATCAACGGGTGTCGAATCGACTCACTCCTGCTTGTCATAGCAATGTGCGATGGATTCTTCCGACTTCAGATCGTGACTGGAGATGGCCCTCCCCCGACCCTCCCCCCTTTCTAAATCTAGAACTTACTGGTACTGATCTGGTTCGCTGTGTGGACAACGTATCTGCGCCTTGACCCGCACTGAGACCAAGCGGACCGATCTGATGCTCGGTGTGGAAGTTCTATAATACGGCGCTGTGCCTTTCCATGGAAAGTGCGAGCTGTCCTATTTAAACCCCAGTGGCTGTTCCAAAGCATCGAAGATGTCATTTGAGCATAGAGGTAAATGGTAGCGCTATGCCAAGTTGGGTTGTTGTCATGTTTGCCTCTATTTCCTTCTCTCTTTAGTACGGGAACCGCTCAACGCACACTTTTCAGTGGGATTTTTGCTTTAGGGTTATTTGGCCATTTCCTTCATTAAGTGTTCGTGTGTGTATGGAGGTAACCAGAGATAACTGAAGGGTGTACAGGAGTTCACACAAATCCTGTAGAGGTCACAACCCTACTTGCTGTACTGCCTCCCGCAGGCACCAATTTATCACAATTGTTATACTTGGTACATTTGCTATTCGCGAAATTCTTATAGCGCAAGGCTATACCAAAGGTGCTGTGCTTTACAAATGGGTGTAGTCTGTCAGGAACGGGCTATTTTGCGATGTGGTTTTACCCACTTGCGTAAATTTGCAAGTTCATTTTAAAATCTGGCACAATTATATAGTGACGCTGGCGCACATGATCTACTATTTCTACATCACAGGAGCTTTAACGTCCACTGAGAATGTATGTACGTATGTTGAACTTCTTTCACACCGTACCTAGCCAACCACGCTAATCGGAGGTGCGGGGGAAGGACAGCAAACTAAACATGAAGAGCAGTCGTAAAGAAATGAGTTTTCAATCTCGTTTAAAAAGTGCATAGCTCCAGTGGCTTCCTTGTGTTGGAAAGAAGAGCGTTCCAGACGGCCGCAGGAGCGCATCTAAGAGAGCGCGCGATGCGGTGACCGTCTTTGTTCACGGGTCGGCCAAACGCCGCTGCTGCGAGGGTGACCGGAGTTTGTGTGATGGTTTATGCTCCTTGGCAAGATCAGCGAGGTGTAGGCAGACGCCGCGTCGCCATCGTGGTAAATACACATGCAGTATTGACCGGGGCAGCTATTGGACTCGAGCCGTGATCCGTGAACAAGCGTGAAACGTGCTACCGCAAACGCCAAGTCACCATCGCAATGTACTTGCAGGAGTCTATGCGGCGAACACGTCTATTAGATGTGGGTGTAACTTAATAATCTATCGATCAGAACAGCTCGATCTACGATGACAACGGCCACTTGACCAAAGCAAGTCCGCTCACGAGGCCGCGCGTAAAACGATTGCTCTCTGTCCGTTTGCGATCCACCAACCCCCACACACATTGGCAGGGGCGCGCGCTGCTTACCACAGTGTGCGCGCCAGCGCGCAAGGGTTGGGTGCAGATGGGAAGGCGGACTCCCTCGAGTAATAAACACCGAGGCATCTCAGCGCAGCTCCGTTTTAATTACGAGCCCCATGCGTCGGTGCCCGGAGGAAACTCCTCTCCGCCGTTAAGAAGTGGACAGAGCGGCTGAAATCATGAAGAAAAAAAGACCCGTATCGGTGCCAAATACCCACGAGTAGACCCGCTTCGCCGCGATAATGAGAGGCGCGGAGTGGCACTTTGATTGGAATTGTACACAACTCACACACAGGAGGCTTTTCTTGTGATGTTTGAAGAAGAGTGCCGCGCCATAATAATGTGTTGCGGCGCATCCCTTGCTAATGAAATCGTGCCGTGTGATGTTCTAATGTGTGTTTAGCTGCTTGTCAGCACTTGTATCAACTCAAATTCAGGTACACTGCGCACACAAGTCTCTGTGTTGTTGATACTTTCTTTGGAATGATTTGTGTGTCTGCAGCGTACCCGAGGCTCATGAAGGCAAATCCAAAAGACACGACCACGTGTTAATTTATTTAATTTATATATTTAAGCGTATATAATGATTTTCTTCTTATACGGGGAGGTTCGCAACCCACTCCCAGGGGTGATGCAGGCGAGTCCTGCTTGGCATGTCTTATGGGTTCCAAACGTATCCCTCGCATTCCATAGCTGCTTTCTAAGCAATGAACTTGTATAATTTGAGTGACTTTTCTAAATATTTGAGAACATTAAATATATAATTTTCGCTTGTAATCATTGCTCAAGTGTATTATTAATTTGTTCTGTTCATGAATGATGTTATTTGTAATAGTTGTTGCGTATTTTGTAATTTTTTTCCTTACATTTTATTTATCTTGGTGGCTAAGGTGGCATTATTTAGTTTGCATTCTTAAACATTTTACGTAAAACCAAAGTAACACTGCCACCTGGCCAGGAATCCCTTTGCAATGACAAATGCATTTCACGGAGCACAATTCTGGTAAATCCCCTGAAGCTGGATGTTGTATTCACCAGCGAAACGTCGTGCTCAGATTGTAAATGCTGTGGGCTTACTCTTCAACGCAGTGGTGTGCTGAAGTAATAACTAATTTGCACGTTTTGTTTTACGTTACAAACCTCACTAATTAGCTGTGTCGGGTGGTGGTGGATTAACGACGTATTTATATTTATACGCGATCAACCCCCAAAAATCTTTATGGATAATATTGGCCGTGAGAGCCTACTGCGTGTAAAAAAAATGCTATTGT
The DNA here is from genome assembly GCF_048934315.1 of Petromyzon marinus. Taxonomy (NCBI): domain Eukaryota; kingdom Metazoa; phylum Chordata; class Hyperoartia; order Petromyzontiformes; family Petromyzontidae; genus Petromyzon; species Petromyzon marinus. Next base: position 3,398,867 of record NC_133679.1, on the reverse strand, counting down.
ATCGTCTGTTTGGCTACTTAAAAAATAAAAACAGACGAATTTCGCAATGTTGCAGTACAAAATACTAGTTATTTTATATGATGCAACCAAGAAACGAATTTTAACCAAAATGATGTTGTCATTCGGTATTTATTAGCCGAGTAGGGATTGTGTACACGCAAAGAACAAGCACAACAATAAACACGCCATTTATCTGCCTCTGAAGAATTCCATTATTCTTTCACTCAACACGTATTTTATTTTAAATCATAACCCATCAACTGACGCAGCATCATTTTCATCCTGCAGCACTGCGTACACGCAGAGGTGGAGAAAACCCGTTATCGCTGCTGCGCGCGCCTTATGTCCCTGCTATTCGTCGCAAAATCGTTTGCGCCTTAACAAGACGACGATGCGCTTGCTGTCGTGTCAATGTTGTGAACGAGCTTCGCAGACAGCAGCTAATGGGCGCGTGTTTTTTTGTTACGAGTTGTAATGTGCTTCGTTAAAACCTAGGGCTCCGCTGATCGATCTTCATCCCGTGCGCGCGCTGCAACAACAACAAAAATGTTTTGCCCGCGGTGGTTGGCCCTGCCGCTGGGCATCTTGGCGGGGTCGTTTGGCCGAATTGTTTTTCCGCAGCCTGCGGCACCGAGGGGGATCCGCATATTAGCGACGCTTACCTTCCCTCCTCGCTGCGCTTTTCCCTCCCCGTCCGCCTCTCGCCTCTCCCCCCGCATTTTTTTTATGTCTCTGTTGATCTCCCCCTCCCACCCTGGCTGCTTGTCGTTCGTGTGCCCCCTCTCTCTCTCTCTGTCTCTTGTTTTAATGATGGTACAAGTTTCGATTTAAAGCTTTTGTGACTGCAGGGATTCATCTTCTTGGTTCTTTCGGTAAAGTCACGTAGAATGGAAATAAAATAATAAAAATAAAACATAATAAAATAAAAAATAAAATGTTTTATTTTTATCATTTTATTTCCATTCTACGTGACTTTACCGAAAGACCCAAGAAGATGGTACAAGTGTTCAAGATGTAGAGAGATGATGAGTGCGGATTGTTCTAACTTTGTTTTTCTATTCGCCACTTTTTTTTTACTTGGCAACTCGTTTTGAGTTGGTTTTGCCTTCTTAGGACAAACCATGGGAATTTTTTTCTTACAATAACAGAGAGAGAAAAAACTACATGTAAATGCATTTCTTGAGTGGTGTATTGTTGCACAACTGACAAAAAACAGTACTTTTAATATTATGGTATTTGACTTACAAGTCAGCGACCTCTCAGAACGAGGACCCATCCTGATACATCCAGAACAGGAGGTGACCGGAGCCCTGAGCGTATCCAGTGTGCCCCACACACCAGCCCAGTGTTGTTTTCTCCGAAAATAAGAATGCGTATTACACGTTGTGTGTCTGTACATTCCGTCTTATCGTCATTCGCTCCGTATTCCAGCTCGCTGCACGCTGGACTGTCATTTTTTTTTGCAGCCACAAGCTATGCAGCATTCGCACCCCTGCCAAAAACAGCATGTGCTGGCCAGCTATGCACAAGCTTCTTGTGGCTGTGAGAATGGTTACCATGAGAGGTCAGGGGTCCCCTAGAGGAGAGAAATTCAAGTTCAGCACAACTCTGGGTCCTTTGCCAACACTCAATATCCGGCAGACAATCCTGTGGGATTCCATATCTTTCACCACAACCTTATCATCTCCCACAAATTCCTTTGCAGTCTACTAATAAATGCTGTGTGTGTGTTTGTATATAGAATTCATTCCTGACCCAAGACCATAATCCTGCTAAATATGGCACGAATTTAAATGTCTTACATTGTGGAATAAGTAAGCTCTGTTTACAGTGGTTAGCCATATCACGCAAATTGTCACCATCACAAATTAGTTTTATTGACAAAATAAATTGTGCGCTATAAGATTGTTTCTGTGCTGTAAAATGTGTACTATTCAATTATACTGTAATTAAATATGATTGGCTGATGAAGCGTTATTACATTTTATTGCCTGTATATCACATTGTTTTATCGTGCCTTTGGGACAGTACTTTGATGATGGAATGTATTAATGCACACATTATCAGGTAGAAATTAATATACCTGAGGGAAATTTTATTTAACATATAAATGCAAATTTTGAAGGTTTTTTGAAAGTTATGTAGCAAATAGGCAAGGATTAAAAAAGCATAAAACAGTTGAATTTTAATTAATTCTGGGATTGGCAGATTAAAAGTCACATGCCGCGTTGCGTCTGTCAGCTGGAAAACAAAAAAAACACGCACAACGGAAGGCTGCATCTTCTGGGATTACTTTAAACATCAACAATGCGCACAGAGACAACAAAGGAACAGTGATAGGTGGTGTCAGATGCAATGAACGCTTACTTGTTACTCCAACAACAACAACAAAGCCAGCCAAGGACTTTACTTTTTCGATGTTGACAGCATGTAAATGAACCGGCGCATCTGCGGTGATTTATATAAAATGTTGGAAGCATAAGTGTGAGCTTGTTATCTTTAATCTAAGTACCTATAAAGGTACTATATATTATAAACATATCGTGTAATGTATTCGTTTATCACAAGAATAAGCTAGGCTGTCTCTTCTAAAGTACATATTTTGATCGACAGGTTTTATTATACAACAATGGCTCAATTTACTGAACTCCTTAATAAGATCTGCGTAGTATAGTTCTCGCCACAAAGGCCTGCATAACTTAATTACAGTAACTAATTCTTCATCATCATCAACCATGATCAATCAACCGCTGGTTGAAACCTTCCCCAAGCAGATTAGTTGATCCACCTCACACCTACACGCAGTACTCACTGACACAATACTCCATTCAAACAACCGTTAACATGTGCAGGTACCTCATTATATTTTGGTGAACCATCGAACAAAGACGGTCACTACATCCGTGCGCTTCGAGATGCGCTTCTGCGGCCGCCTGGAACGCTCTTCCGTCCGCTATGAGTAAACCACCGGAGCTGTGGCACTTTAAAATATAGATCGAGAACGCATTCCTTTAGAACTGCTTTTTGTCTTTAGTTTGTTGACCTTCCCCCGCACCTCCGATTAGCACGATTGGCTATGTATGGTGCGGAAGAAGTTCAACATGCATGCACCCCCCCCCCCCACCACCATGTTTCCATAGTTGTGTGAAAGAGTACAATCATTTGAAAACATTACCCGAACACGTGAACGTATTTTTAATGTTAAGCTGTAATTATACATTCGCGATTGCCATCCCAACGTTTATGAATTCGAAATGGTAAACCAATTATTTTTTAGCACTTTGTAAATGGGCTTCGAGAGAATATTAACCGTACACAATCATATTTGTTCATGCGTGTGCGCCAACAAAACAGAAATGTGTCAAAAGGGTAAAGGCCGTGCAAACAAACAGTTTCGTAATGCACTATACAGCCCACAGTACCTGTGCTACATCTTCCATAAAAGAGGTCCACAAAGCATTTCGATAACGATTTGAGACATTTTCGATCAAAGTTTATGCTTTTTTTCAAGCATGATTTTGTTAGGACTTCTGGAGCTCATCCACGACGTCACATGTTGAGGCTTATGTCGAACACTTCCATGGTTTTATGGACCGACGAAAGTGTTTTGGCCCTCGCAGAACTTCCATTTGCCTGTAAGGGTCAAGGTCAAGGTCAAGTTCGTCCATCAGTCTGGGCCGGATTAAAGCTTTTGTAAGCCCTGGGCACTTTTGTTTTGTAGGGCTTCGGTGATAACTTTAAAAAAACTCTGTCTCCGATCAACCGTAGGACAACAACGCTTGTCTTCCCTTGCATTGCTCTCTATTGAGAATGAGATTATGCGAAAAACACCATTTCAAGATTTGATTGCTAATTCTGCAACAACAAAATTTCGAAAAGTTCATGTCGGGTGTTTAATTTCTCTCACCTTATGAAATAATAAACGATTGACATGACTCTGCCTCTGTGTATATACACTGTGCCTATCCTTGCTACATATGTATATTTATACACGAAGATATTTTTGGTTAAATGTTTTATCATACAAAGAAAAACACGGTCAAATTTGTTTTCGTAGGCCCGAGGCACGGTGCTCATTGGATAATACGGCCCTGCCGTCAGTCATTGCTCTTATTGGAGTATTGGTTTGAGTCAATGACTCATTTTGACCAGAAGGAAACAGGGGCTTAAGATATCGATGATTAACTACGTTTGGCTTTAGGACCTAGATGAAAGAAAACAAAAAATGTGTGTATTTCTCTACTAAAAAACGTGTATCGTTTAAAATCGCAGCGAGTCGTGGCGCCGCCTGGCGGACAAATTGTGGCACTGCGCTCAACGCAGAGAAACGGACCGGGTGGTTCCGTACAAGCGCAGAGCCAAAACGAGGTTTCGGGTCGCTTCTGCTGCCATGTCTTATTGTCGATTTGTCGATTTAGAAGAAAGACAAAAAAAAGCGTTACCCCGTTCACAGGCTGGGCTGGTTACCAGCTTGTACACATATATGTTTGTGAAGCCAAATGTACGTGTTGTCTATGACAGCCTACAATCAGATTATTTTACACTTGTCATTATGAGTGTCATATCATACAAATCGTACGCAAAGTGACTGAATGCATTTGAGTCGAATGTTTCATTTAGTTTAATTTACATTCAATTAAAGATATATATTTTTGTATGAGTGAATTAGGCCTTTTTTCACAAACATATTTAGGAAGAATTTTAAGCTCTGGCTGAGAATGGTATTCAGGTACGATTTAGGACAATAGAACATAATTGAATCTTGTTTGTAAAAGCAGTAGACTCAGCATGAACACGCATCACAGTATTAATACAATCAGGTTCACTGCACAAGCAAATATATAAACTAAACTATAGTTTATTTTACCAGGTAAGGCCCACTGAACTATATAGCTCTTTTTCAGAAGTGAATAGGCCCAACGAAGCTGGCTTATCTTGTGCTAATTTACAGTAGCAGCTAAATACCCTAAACGCGTGACGTTGATTCTAATTGCGGAGGGAAAAACCGGAGGACCCGGAGAAAAATCCACGTGATCACGGGGAGAGAGAGACATGCAACCTCTAAATATACAGAAGTCAGGGTCGGGATCGAAGCCACGACCTCCTGTATACCAGGCGAGGTAGTTAACATCTCACCACCATACATCGCTCCTTATAAAGCGATTAGTGACTGGAGAATGAGACTCTGAGAGGCACTCTGCACCCATTAAAATGACCAAATTTGGGAAAGTAGTGAAAGCATTCGTGCTGATCAATTGTAACGAACATTCCCTTCCAACCACCTTTTATATTTTGTTTCATCTAGAAGGTACGATGATATTAAAAGGAATCATATCTGAATACATTTATATATAGCTCTTATAAAACAACTACATAAATAGAACGTCCTCACAAAGCTTGCCTATAAGTATGGTCCCACCGTGACGCAACATATGGCTGGCAGAATATACAACATTACTAATGCACTGGGATCATTGTCATCATCATCCATGCTCAATCTACTTCTGGATTATGGCCTCTCCTAAGCGTTGGCCATCTCTAGTGATTGCGTAGGAATACCTGACCATGTCCTGAAGCCGGACATGTGAACAGTCGTAATTCTAGTTATGTGTGATGAAGATGCTGGATTAACGTTTCTAACGCAACAGAAACTTGCGTCCTTGTGTAGGATTGACCATCGTAGCGTCAGTCGAGGATTGCCGTGGTTTATTTTCAAACACACGGGCTATTGGGTAAATCCGGATTTAAAGTTTTACATGATAAAATAATACACGGACAGTAATGAGCTTAAAAGTGCAATATGCCAAGCAAGCTTTCAAATATTTATTTTTGATAAAAGTTGCATCAGTCATCCAGCTTTAACAAATATTTTGTTACAAATGTAGTACACAAGCACAAAAGGTGATGGAGCTTACAAAAATACATTTTGTTATGAATTTGACAAATAATAAAAGCTCACCATTATCATCAACAGCCGTGATTAATAATCCACTGCTGGTTCAGGGCCTCCCCAAAGCCATCGCCATCTCCATTGACTATAAAATAGTTTTCATTTTACCACGTAAGGTTCAATACTAAAAATAAGGGGTGTGTTTCAGACAATGATTCCAACTCTACTCCTAACCTTTAAAACAAATATACACTTATATCGCTTTTTACAAGATAAAAAAACGTAAATAACATACGCATTAAACCAATTGAATAATAACAATTTTAAAGCAAAAATAATTCACCTTTTTAGGGCAATCGTCAACAAAATCTGCATGTTGGAATGACTGGAAAGGCGGTGTGGAAGCGTTGCTGCTGCACGGCAGGGGCACGTGACGCTGTCGCGAAAGGATTGACGACGCAGGCACCCGGGTGGCTCCTTGGTTGATTATCTCATGGCGCGTGCCGTAGTGAAATTCGCTTCGACGTGGAAATTCGACTCCGTAAATGGAAAAGTGTCCAGAATTTGTCGATTGCGTGAGCGCAAAATTCGTAAGGTTTTCGTAAATCGAGGTATGACTGTGTCCTGATCATTCACCATCAATGTAAACTACCACGTAGCAGTTCTCTCAATCGGAATTGATGCAGTCATTCAAGTGCTCACAAAGCAAGGCCTTTATTAAAAATAAATATTAATGATCGTTAATATAATAAATATATAACATAGACACTGAGATTGCATGCAGAAATGAACAAAAAAACTAATTGATAGATACGCTGTTGCCTTTTTTCTTCAAATTATATTGAATACATAAACACAAAAATCAGAGTGGAGAGAATATTAACCTTTTTCATATTTGCTCACGACAGTCATAACATCCGATGTGAATTAACTACAGGGCATAGATGACGAATTTAATAAAGAGAGGGCTGCAAAGGGTCACGCTCAAGTTGAATGCGAGCGAACAAAGGTCAAGGTCAACAATTTCTCTCAACATAACAGAACATAATTGTTGTCGGGACGCTACTGGAAAACACCGCCTAATAAGTGGGCAACCACTCATGGTGGATTGAGATCAAAATGATGACACAAAGAGAGGTGAAGGAGGGCAGAATGGGACGCTTTTGGACAATGTAATTTGATAATAATAATGAAAAGCAACGTGACACTGTGCTTCAAAAAATAACATTTTCAATCAGTGCGTGTTACCTGCTGTGACCTATGGAGCAATAACAAAGGACGATGATCGGTGGATGCGGCATTGTAGGGCCCTACAGGATGACGGCGGCACGGGGAGGCGTTAATCCAACAGTGGTTCATTGTCATGGACAATTTATGATGGACACTTCTCTCTTCACAAAGTACACCGCCCGCATTCTAAAGCGTCTTCACATTCCGGGAAGGCCTCGTGCGGTGTGGGTGGACTCGTATGGAAGTTGTGAAGTTGTTTACCTTATAGAGATACATTAAGGATGCGTTTAAATATAGACATACTATAGTGATCCTTTCACCTTCCCCAGGACCAGTCATCCCTCAATTAGCCAAGATTCTTCATTACATTTCACTGCCTGATACATTCTGAATTTTATATATATATATACCAAATTCGCCCCGGTAAATATGTAGACGACAACAATAAATGATTAATACATGTTGGAACGCTCCACAATAAGTGCCCGTGGAGTTAAAATTGAACACGCGAGCCAGAATTCGCGTCCCATGCAAGTATTCTAACCAGATGGGAATAGCGGAGAAGATGCTTTATAATTTTCGATCGCATTCCTCCTCAAAATGATTTCCGGCTCACATCCCTTTCTCGCGATCTTTGCCCGCGTACCGCCACGCCGCTTGTACCTGTGCATCTTGATCGGTAGCCAAAAGGAAAAGTCGGAAATGCAATCTCTTCCCAGTGAATTTGCATCACAAATGAAGAGCAGCCGTTGCCATTACCGGACGTGATTTATGCTGCTAAAGTGCATCGTAAAATCCAAAAACTTACGACTCCCCGCATCTGCTCGGCCTGGCAGAGATTTATAATGGCTCAGCCGGTTCGCGTGATCGGGCAGCAATTAGTGGCCGAGATAGATATATATATTTTGTGCCGAGTCATTGCCTTTTGGACACGTTTTTATATATATATTTTTTCTTCGAGTCTGCTTATTCCACCTGAACTTTCCGATAGCTCTGGCGATAAATTCCCGTCATGGTTAATATTATAATTAGTAACACTGCCTTGCACCCCCCCCCTCCTCCTTAATCATTCAGCGTGATGAATCTTTGTGTGTCAGGGTTTCATGGCACAGTGGCCATAAAATTGTTTGGCACGAATATAAAGCACGAAGCCAGCAGATGTTTTCCAGCAGGGCTTTGGAAATCATTAAAGGGAACGCCATTTTTTCGTACACTTTCCATACTGTATAAAAAAAAAAGACCCTGATAAAAAAAACATATTTGCTGTAATCGTATTATTATTATTGTTATTTTATTTTAAATTTTATAAACGTACAAATAGAGCGATATCAATGCGCGCTTGTTTTAGCAACAGCAGCAGGATGTTTGGCGTGCTGCCGCTAGGAAAATATCGCCGGGTTAATTTGCACCTGTTAATCCTAAATGGACGGTTCAATTGATGAGATCTGTTCTGTCGCTCACGCGGCGACCACCACTCAGATCGGATGCTCTATTAGCAACGCGGAGAAGGAAGACCACTTCCTCCTCTGGCCATACACTGATCTCACCGTAGCATTAGAGGCTGCGTGGACAGAAGCAGCCTTGACATTCTCCCCGCGGAGTAATTTACTCCGCGATGCATTGTCCACCAGAAGGCTCTCTGCGTTTTCTGCCGACAGACTGTGTCGACGAATACAAGGGGTGCAGAGGTGACTTTCAGCATCATGAGACGCACGGCCACCAGCGTCAGTGCATGAGCACACGGCGGGCACCGCGCGGCGCGAGAAAATGACGCGGAATCGTGGATTATTTAAAGGAGAACATTTTTTTTTTAAACTCTAACATGTGCATTGCTCTATTTATTCTGTAATCATGCATTTGCTGGGATTCACTGGTGAGGGCAAGCCAGTAGGGTCGGTCGGCTGTCCCTCGGATCTTCCGTCTGGCTGTGGGCTCAGTGTGGCATTCAGCACGGCGCTCACGGCGGTACGGCAATAGCTGTTGGCTATAGCAGCGCAATCATGATCACTTTTGACCTCTGTTAAATACACTGCGCTGCTTCATATTGTGTTTTGGTTTGTTTAACTTGGGTTGTTTTTCATTACTCTCCACCGTACTTCCTGAGTCTGAACTTTAGCGCATTATTTGCTCCGCCGTCAAAAAGTTATATTGTGCCTGCATATTTTCGATTACAATACTTTCCCACTTAAAAAAACTTTTGCCTTCTGATCATTGTTTTTTTTTTAATTCCCCCTTCTTATTCCAAACATTTTCCACTTCTCTCTTTTAATTTGTGATCATTCATTCGCATGCGGACTCGAGGGCAGCTGACATTGAAGGTGATATAAAGGAAAGCGCGATTCGCAAGCAGGCTTGAGTCTGGGGGAAAATATTTGCCCATAGGTTTGCCCTTGTGTTAGAATAAAGACCATTAAAACTTCAAAGTAAACCGAATCTTTATCCTCCACTATCTCTCTCTTCAATCACTGTAACCTCGGCTTGCGGTTTTCTTTTAACTTTCCATACAGTTTTTTTTTATTACCAATTATATCCTAATTTCGCTACTGGCATCATGCCGCAAGATGAGGAAGCTCAGAACTAACACAGCGAGCGCAGTAACGCGTCTTGTCAGGGAAGGGCACTTTGAGGGTAACGTCATATATATATATTTTTTTAATCTGAAATCACTGCAATGGACATTTTGGTCTAATTCCGTTATGCCCCGCTAAAGTGTACTCTCCAAACTCACGAACATTTGTTAACTGGCCAAGTACTATCAACTTTGCTGCAATCATTCGATCAGTGTGTGTGTGTGTGTGGTGTGTCAGCTCACGTGCTGGGACATAGGCATTTAACCCTTAATCTACCCAGACTGACACTTCCCAGCGTCTGCCCTCACACCACATTCTATTTAAACCATGAAATTACTGAATGTACTTTTTTAAAGTTAATTCAGCCTTCACCGTTACTTATTTATATAATGTGTTCACCCAAAGGGAATTCAGCCGAGCTGCCGCAAACACAATCCAGAGCCCAGTGAAAACACACGAAACAAGTTTAATTTGTAGTACAGAGAATGAGTAGCAAAGATGTACATTCGGCAGTAACATGTCTATTGCGTGCCTTTATTATGCTATAAACAACAGAGTTTTTTTCTCATCAGTTTTTTCTTTGTTCTCTTAATGGTGTGACTTGGCTCTCCAACACACCGGTGCGCTGTACTAGTGACGAATTGGCACGTTCTGTTTATGTAACAACCCTTACTAGTTGGCTGTGTCGGGTGGTGGAGGGTTTTAACGACACATTTATATATTTATGCGATCTAACCCAAAAAACACTAAATTATGGTTGTTTTCTTATATTTCAATCATCAGCACTATTGCTTTTGATTTTGCAGACATTTACAAAACGGCTAATTAAAAGTATCAATGTACGCTTGAAAACAAATCAAAGTCATTCCTCCCCCCCCTCCACCCCCCCCATAATCATTTACATAGGCGTCAAATGAAGGCTATGCACGTTAAATAAAAATACACGTGGCAGGTCTGCGCAATTAATTATCGCAAGCAAGTGCCAGGTCATGCTATTCTATTCGCAACGGAATTACAGAGTCAGAGTAAACATATGGCGCCCACATGTTTTTTTTTCATCAATAAAAATGATTGACGTTGCAAGCTAAAAGCGTGACACGGCCAATGCTGAGAGGCTTTGCTTCTAATTTTAGTTTTCTTAGCGACCTCTATGGAGCCTCTCTTCTTCTTGTTTTTGTTGCCGAGGTCAAATATCTTCAGCCTACGGCGTGCGTACAAATTGACGTCAATTTGCTACGAACGGCGAGCAAGCTGTAAGGGCCCGCATATGGTGATTGTGAATGCCATTTATCCTTCTCCTCCCTTGCCCACCATAATTTGGCCACTAAGTGTGGGGAAACAAACTGCATTCTTCGCCCCTCTAAACAGTTGAGAATACATTTAAAGGATTGTCAATGGCAGGAGCAGAGAGATAATGACCAATTTGAGCTATTGGCCAAATACACCACGGGACATTAATGTCCCACAACACGCATTTAAATTGGGTCCACGCAGCTGTTTATTTTTTTTAACAATAAAGCAATTGTTGTGGTTAACGTGAAATATTGAACAAAGTAAAAAATGGCATTTAGAAAATAAAACAAATGAAATTTGTATTAATGATCGCCATTGTTCGAGAATAATTGGGTTTAATCGGCGTTATCAGTGCGGTAACGGCCCCCACGCTGGTTATAATTTAACACAAGTAGCGCTAAAACAATTCAATCCGCAGAGAAGAAAACAAATCCACTGTTCCCAGGCAGTGTGTTTGCCTGCACGTTCATCATTAGTGCCACAATGGTGCTGAGTGAGCTCTCTGTACCCAAATCACAAATACAATCAGTGGGGATCATCCACATGCCTATGGGTTGGACTGTATGCCTATGTTGACCCTGATATGAAGCAGCAAACTGAGCAACTGAATTCAATCACTCATCTATTGCATGTGCACATGCTCCCATAAAAGTTGCCGTATCTGGTTAGATTAAGAACATGAATTAAACTAATCCCTTCGTTAATCCACTGTTGGATGAAGCCCTCCCAATACTACATTGGCCATGGTGATTTTTTGTTGCCATACTTCACACTGGTCAGTGCAGGATGGTGAAGAGGGACAAGATACCCACCCATCGTGTTAGACAAGGCCAGGAATCAAACTCAAGTTGCTGGATTCATAGTTCAATGTGGTAACCACTGTTCCACCCCAATAATAATTCCAGTCATGATATGTAATAATTTAGCATTATTCATATTATAACTACTACTGTCTTCAAAGCCTCGCACTATATCGCCCAGATTGTGCTCAATCTCATCAATTCTCAGAAGCCAAGCGTGGTCGAGTCTGGCTCGTGCTTGGTATGGGTGACCACCATGCTCGACACAACAGGGTGCAGTGCAGAAAAATACTTGTTGTTTATTCTGCACTTCCCCCCCACCCCACCTTTCCCAACCCATACTGACCAGCTTGGTAAAGTATGGTCAAACACTCCACACGGCATGGGGAGGTCCTCACCTCGCAGTGGCTTGACAAACAGCTGGACACGAGCTTGTATTATGAATGTGTATTCAAAGTGTCAATGTCATCATTCTGTCCCTGGTTTGTATTAACTGGATGCACATAAGGCAGCTGAAAATATACATACGCATCACAGCAAGTTGGGACACAACAGCCTTCAGTGTATCAATTGCGACATTTCAACTTCAACATGGAAAATTGTAGCCGGGCGGTTGTGGTGGCTAGGCACGTGGCTGCCTGTATTATCCAGCACTGCGGAGGCAGCAACGAGGGTTAGCGGATGACACAGATGTTTTGAAACTCTCTCCCTATTGCCAAGGTGCCATACCCTGGTTTTCCACGAGTAGGCAGTATAGCAAGTGGACTAATCACCATCTGTTTCCATCAAAAACCCACGAACGCGCGAGGATTTCCTCCCACACGTATGGAAACACTCATTCATTGGTTGGGCCCCTGCCCTAGGAATGTGGAATTTCCACTCATCTGCCAATAGAAATGAGCACTGCTCAAAATTCTGTTGGGCACCGAGAGCCTTTGATTATTGAAGGTGAACGATCCAATGACATTTCTCCGTGGTCCCACACTTTTCAACAAACTTTAATCCCTGTGACAATAGTAAATCTGAATAAGAATTGTGTCTCCCCCTTTTGAATCCTTTTATTAAAATTGTTTTGATGTTCGTCGCAAATGTTGTTGTTGTTTTATCGCACTCGCTTTTACTGATGCAGAGACCAAAGACACTATTGTGTGTAACAATTCCCCAATGGGGGTGGAGACAGTGGGCCCTTCATCGAATATATAATATATAATATCCTTGCGTGCTTCGTCACGCCATTGTCCGCGGGTCCTCTTTGTGCCTGATTGTCGTAATTAGATACAACAACAGCAACAACAACAAAAAGACCGAATCGCAGCATTGTTCCGTTGCTTTTTCTCGGCCCGTTATCCGCGGTGTGCGGCGCGAGATCCCAAGTCGTCGTGCTCGCCCGATAAGGACGGCGCACTACGCTCTTGTTGGATGGAGCACGACAAGAAAGATAAAAGAACACGAGGAAGAGGAGAAGGAAAGGCGTTACAGACGTCACCACCACGTGCACTGAACGAGCATTAAAATTTACTTATTGGCGGTACTACACCGGTGTTACAAAAAAAAACACAATTTTCGCAAAAATAATTCATTTTCTCGTCAAAATCAGTTCTCGAGAGGTCGGACACAGCCGGGAGACGAATGTCAGTTCAAACTTTCATTGTAGAGCTGTTTTATGAGGACCCGGTGCGTTGTGCTGGCACCGGTGTACCGCCGATACTTCCGTTTGCCAAAACGCGAAACCTGCATTGCTCTTGGCCGTTTCGATGGGATCGTTTCATCTTTGGAAGAGCCATTAATGCACGGTGGCAGTGTTTACACAGCCAGGCTGCTGCTTCATACGTCGGTGAATCCACGTGAAAAAGTACACGCTTTCTGCGGTACCAATTATCCAAATTATACATCTCTGCAGCTGGCTGTGCCAAGATTGGATTCAGCGAGTCGTGCATCGTTGAAGAGTGAATACGTTGTTATTATTTTTGGTCATAACATTTTATTTCTTTATTTACAGCGTATTCTCCTTTGAAGCACCCCTAAGTGTTCACACAGGGATGATGACAGTTTTTTTGTGCATAAACTACAAAATGCCGTTCACCGATCTATTTGAGTGCACCGTCCACAACTGAGCATCATTTCTGTAAATATGTTTCCCTTCTACGTGACTTTACCGAAAGCACCAAGAATATGTAGAGCCATCACTAGAAAACAATGCAGACTTTTTTTTCCATTTGTAAGATTATTATTATTATTATTTTGAAAAGCAGGAACGCAACAAGACACGGCGGTATTTGTTTGTGTGGTTCAGAAGCCACCTCCCCGCGAACATGTTGTTGTGCCCGTCGCACGCACTCGAGAAATGTAGTGGCCGTCTCTGGCCTATGGCTTTTGGCTGGCCATCGAGCAAAAACGGTCACCGCTATCGCGCACCTCCCGATGCTCTTCTGCTGCCGTTTGGAACGCTCCCTCCTTTCGATATTAGGCATCCACTTGAGCTATGCACTCTTAAATGAAGATTGAAAACTCGTTTCTTTAAAACTGCTCCGTGTGTTTAGTTTGTTGCCCTCGCTCCGCGCCTCCGATTAGCGCGGTTGGCTACGTATGGCGCGAAAGAAGTTCAACGTACATACATACATACATTGGCAACACAAAGTGGTAGCGCAAAGAGGTCCATTACAAAGTTTCACTGCTGCCTTAAATTTTCACCGACTCGGTGAGGCTGGCAATGGGGGAGGGGTCCAGCATGTTGCAGAGCATCTCGCTGGAGAAAAAGAGAGAGAGAGAGAACCAGAATATGTATTTATGCTGGAGGAATCCGATGAGCTAGAAAGCTCTTTTTCACAGATGTCTAGTGGGACAGATAAGAACGTTACAACAACACCAATGCAAAAACATGATAGGACTTATTCTTCGTTCTTTTATTGTTTCCCTTCTACGTGACTTTACCGAAAGAACCAAGAATATGAATCCCTGCAGTTACGAAAGCTTTAAATAAAAAAAATGATAGGGCTTGGTGGCGACGCGATTGAGGGAATGATTATGGGCACAGTAGTGTTTATAGAGTTGCACAGAGGTAGAGTGAAGGGGCTTGGAGTTGGGATTAAAGAACTTTAAAATAATAATGAATGACAATCATTGCTTAATGTTTAAATTTTTTTTCCCCTAGTGCCAATGTAATCTTCTGGTATTTTAGACTTCTGTGCAAAAACCCCACTTAACTCCTTACATTATCATTTCCGGGCAGTTTAATATAAATGATTAATATTCGGATGCATAGAAATCTAACCCAATGCTGCCTAATTAATGAAGAATATTAATTTAATTCGGAACAATCTGCACGGCATATTGAAGTATCAATCAATTCACTCCCTCGTTCGGGTAGTACTTAGGCCAATCATATTTTTATAAACCTAATTTAATTTTTTTTCGAGGATTCATGATTTTCGGCAATTTATTTATTTCATCTAAATATCGTGGCACTATTTTGAGTAGTGGTAAAAATATAAAGGCGCAGCTGTCCAATATCTTCCCCACACCACTGCTAGTGGAAGTGCCTCCACTTGACGGAGCACTAGAGCTCCTCTAGGGAGTACTTGGCCTACTCTTTCACGCTGGCCAGACGTCTTGAAAGAGGTGTGAGCACCGTGAAGCACCCGTACATCTACCGGACATGTGTGCAAAAAAGAGCTTCATAGCTAATCGGATTCCTCCAGTGTCAATGAATATCCTGATTCTGATACTGCTGACTGGACAGAAGCGGGGCGTGGGATGGGTGGGTGAGTGGGGGTGGGGTGATTTAAAAAAAAACGTTCCCATTACTTCAACTGCCACGCCGGGAAATCGACCAACCAGTCAGAGGTATTGCAACTCCGGTGCGCTGACCACTGTGCTCTTCACGCATAACATACACGTGCGCTGCACCGTCAAAGTGCGCTACATTCTCTCAAAACAATCACCTTCGCACGCGTTACACAGGGGGCTTTGTACAGGGTTTAAAGTACGAATGAATGTGGCCGCTCGACGAGAGTTTGTATATCTCGTTCGGTTATGGAAAGAGCGATGGGAACAAGCGAGTCGCTCCACGTGGTGATTGTCGCACGAACACGCTTTGACATTCGACATTGTGACTTCGGCGACGTGTTCACGTGTCGTTGAGAAGGAGAAACGTTCAGTTGTTTATTTTTTATTCTTCTGCCTGTTTTGCCGTCTTGAGTATACGTACGCGGAGAGTCAAGTGATTTATCCTTATTTTTCATCATAAATGATGTGGTGAATATTCATGAGGAAAATTTTGTAAGGTCTTTTGCTACGCGAATTTCATTTTTTTTTATTTCCCACAATTATCTCCTTACCGCATGCCCATCACATAGACCCCATTATGAGTAAAGTAGTTTACATTTAATCATTCTTAGACAAACATGGTAATTTGCAAGCTCTTCCCTGCGTGAGTGCCTATTTACAGCACACAAACCCACTGCACTAAAAAAAATATGCATTTAAAATGCCAAAGTGCAATCAACGTCATTTGCAATTAAATAAAAAAACAAAAAGTGCTTTTGGCCAGCGCTGCCGTTACGATTTTATCTCAAATTAATGACTGGGTACAAGTGGGGTGGTTTATTATGAAAAGATAATGAAGTGTGTTGTCAGAGGTACTTAATGCAGGCAAGAAGCAATTCACTCTAATTGCTGATCGTTCTGCTGAACTAATACAAAGCATAAGCCCCAGAGGGGTAAACTAGGGGGAAATGACGTGCCTCCTAATAATCCTCTTGCCGCATAAAACATTTGCTCCGAAGCACAATGAATTGATCGGATGCGTAGGGTGCCAGTAAATGCTTTAATACAAAATTATAGTCACGAATAAATAGTTTAAGCTTTTTTTTTTAGTTTTGCGGCAAACTGAACAGCAGCCAAGTGGCTGTCATTAACAAAACAGTGCTTCAGTCGCCGTGTGCTATAATCCACACGATGTTTCACGCTGAATTAAAGGCAACCTATCTCGGGTGAGGGCTGTTGGTGAGGGTGCGTGCGAAAATCGCCATGAAAAAAAATAATGATTGCGATGCTGTGTAAATAAAAAGAACTACTTTCTAAACCTTGGCCACAATATCTGGACTTGTCTTCATATAACAATGCATAGATTTATGTTTATACGATTGTGGTTATGGTTGTACTTTATTAATCCATAATCTCTGCCATTACATACAATGAAACAAGAAAAAGTAAAAAAAAACAGAGCAATGTAAATACAATACACTATTAGACATTATTGTAAAAAATAAATTAAAAGTCCATCCCATGTGTCAGTGAATGTTTTTATATTTTAGGCAGGAAATTAGTTTTGATTTAAAGCTTTCGTGACTGCAGTAATTCATATTCTTAGCTCTTTCGGTAAAGACAATGCAAACCGACACACCTGATGACGACCGTTTGTGTTATGGTCGAAACGTCGTGAGAATTTTTATTGTTTTATATATGTTTTATTATTTTATTGTTTCCCTTCAACGTGACTTTACCGAAAGAGCTAAGAATAGGAAATTAGTTTTTAAATTTACATATTTTTCGGGGGGGGGGGGGAGGGACCCCAGACCCCCTGGAAGATTTGGTCCCCCCAAATGTTGACTCCATGGCTACGGCCTTGATACACAGTCATCGTCAACAACATTTATTGACATCTTCATCAACCTTGACATTTGCCGCTGTTGTTGCTTAGTGGAACTCAATTATAATCTTGATTTGAAGCTTTCGTGACTGCAGGAATTCATACCCTTTGGCTCTTATTTTCGGTAAAGTCACGTAGGTATTAGTTATTTTTTCTATCCATGTGACTTTACCGAAAGAACCAAAGAGTAGCTCGATTATCTTTAACTTGCCCGCTGTCATCAGAGATCAATCATGATTATTATAATGGTTTACATCCTTTGTATCTAAAGCTATTAGGCACACGCGTGCATTTATTACGAGGTTAATGTGAAGGCCAAAGTTGTGCTAATTAAGTTATCTGGTTAACATTGCCTTTAGAAGACACTCGAGTTGAAGCGTTAAGCTGATAACTTAAGTCTCCATGTCACGTTAACAATACTGGGACTCCTCTACTTACGAACGAGTTAAGTTCCAGAGGTCTGTTCGTAAGTTGATTTGTTAGTAAGTCCAAATTTACTACTGTCTATTCAAAACGTGTTGTACGGCAAGTAAACTAAACACGGGGAATTGCTTTAAAAGTTCTATAATCTCCTGTAGATGTAGATGCCACTGGTTCTTGACGTTCTGCATATGTAGATGCCACCACCGCCATCTATTGCACGGCGATTGAACTTACGACTCTTGCTCCGAACAGGCAACTGGACATAGGGGCAGGTTTGTTCGTATCTCTGAAAGTTTGTAAGTCGAATGTTCGTAAATAGAGGGGTCCTTGTACGGGTTTTCCCTCGCTCTATGCGGGTTCGGTTTTGCGCGATTTCGCATACAAACAGCGAACCTATTTCTACCCAAACTTCGCTAAATGCATTTTAAATTCACTCATGTCTATGTGGTCGGACGTGGGACAACATTGTTTGTGTGTGCTGTGGGTGTACCGTGTGCGTGCTTCTGATTATGCTACTCGGTAGGCAGCAGACTCCTCGTGCGAATTCGCTTTGTGTGCCATTTTTTTATGGACCCATCTACCACATAAAGCGAGGGAAACCTGCGTTTATCTGTGTGCATCAGTAGAGAGAGGGAGCGTCCACAGGTCACGCGATTTGATTGAACAACATAAAAACTAGTCGTTGATAAAAGTGGCCGTGTGTTGCATATCGGTAAGATGAGCAAGATCATTTATTTAAACGCTTTCCCTTTGCACTATTGATATATTTTAGTATCATATCGCAGTGACGTTGGACCCCTTAGTGAGTAATTAAAAAGTCGGTGGCCTCACCCTAGAATAGAATGCGTGACGGTTGGTCCTGAGCCATTGGTGGATATTCCGTTTCTATAATAGGCGAATTCCTATGCCTCCCATCACCCAGATTGTGCCCAATCTCGTCAATATCTCGGAAGCAAAGCAGGGTTGGGCTTGGAGATAGTTGCTTGAACGAACAACCACCACAACTTGCCACGTTGTCACGGGCAGCTGTGGGGTTATGTGGTGGGCAAGAGAGGTCAGTGCAGCAGAATATATCGTTGGACAGTAATTTACATGCTTCCGTGTGTATGATATCCGCCTTCACGATTTCGCACCAGCGTGGTGAAATATGGGCAAGCAACCCCCATAACTGACACGGCGTGGGAAGGCCTTCATCCAGCAGTGGATTGACAAAGATCTCCAATCATCATTACAAAGGCAAAGTGCCCTCATGCTCTAATGAGTGAAAGTGGTACTCACTGCAATTCAGTGGCCTGAAATCAAATGTTTCGCTCGGGATGACCGCTGCAAAGTATTATCTTGTGTTTTGATTATAGTGTGATGATCTTAAAGGTGCATTGAAAAATGTTGATACTCCTACTGATAGTCCTGCTGTTATGGAGTGACTCATGCAGCCAGCTATGGCTGCAAAGTTTGGTCGTACATGTTATGTATATCGTTTATTGTAAAGTTTCAATCACAGTTCCTATGATCACTGTTATATTGCTTTTATAGCTTTATTTTGGTGATTTCGAAAATGTTTTCGTTTAGCCATATTTGTTGATTGTAGTACAGAGTTAGACTGATAACTTTAGTCTACATTGTCTTATGGTTGTTATTGTTTCACTTGCATCCCACTGGGATTTTTGCACACAGCAATGATATACGGTGCTTTTTCTGGAATACTTTGCTGTTTTTTACTGGATTTTTCTGTTTGCACCTAGTCACTTTAAGACGTTTTCTTGTTCATGTTTTTGTTTGTTGCGGTTGCACCCGACTCAAGAGCCGAATGGCTCACAGGGCTATACCAAATAAATAAAACTGAAATGAAACTTAATTTTATCCACGACTGGTGGCATTATGGGCTCAGTTGTTGCCTAACTCAAATTTGAACTTAGACTGTTCTGAGTGTGGGTTGGGTGATCTGTCAGCGCGATCCGATGAGGCCATGACCTATACTTGTGCATTTACTCTACGATATGTGTGGTATAATGTATTATACTTGTGCATATATGATATACATAAATGTAGATTAATGTAGATGATATAATTATGGCAAGGTGGGTTGGTACGGTTTTGATGTGTCTGTTTTTTTATCTACATCAAAGCCACGTGTTAAATTTCGATTTATAGCTTTCGTGACTGCAAGGATTCATCTTCTTTGGTTCTTTCGGTAAAGTCACGTAGAATGAGAATAAAATAATAAAATAAAACAATACAATTTTCACGACGTTTCGGCCACAACACAAGTAGCCTTCTTCAGGTGAAGGAACAAACCTGTCGGGACGACAGAGCTTTAAGAAGGCTACTTGTGTTGTGGCCGAAGCGTCGTGAGAATTTTATTGTTTTATTGTATTATTTTATTCTCATTCTACGTGACTTTACCGAAAGAAGCAAAGAAGATGAAAGCCACACGTTGTTTGATGTGTGTAAGCTGAAGAAAATCACCGAACAACAGAGAGAAAATGAAATACATCATGGACGCATTGATTCAAGGGGCATCATAAACAAAAAAACATTCTGCTGCTTTAAGGGCCCTACCAGTTACATGTGTTCTCATAACCCATCCACCAATGTATCATGTGATTAACCCACCCTCTTTATGTGAACTGTTTTGTTATTTTAGACTAAATGTCTTGTAAATATGTGTCTTATCAGCGTTGGGAATTCACATTCATGTTTTTATTTTATTTTACGTGACGTTCACTTTTATGTCAAGTGAAAGTTCCCGGATAAATTTCACAGCTGGTGGGGGGGGGGGGGCAACCATCGACTCATCTGCAGGTAACGTTTCATATGTGGCCGCTGGTGAACAGGGCCTACTCTTTGTCAAATACGGTAGAACGAGCACCCCTGTTGACGAATAATCGCTTAACGATGGGCCTCCATAGAGCGCAATGTGTAGTGCATAGTGTAGTGTATTGTTGTGCATAGTGTAGTGTATAGTATTGTATAGTGTAGAGTAGAACCCCTCTTAACGATCACCCCTGTTAACGACTAATCGCTTAATGACGGGCCTCCATAGAGCCCAACGTGTTCGCTTACTGACCATTACCCTGTTAATGATGGGCTGTTGTAGGTACGGTGGATGGGTTATGAGAACACATGTAACTGGTAGGGCTCTTAAAGCAGCAGCAGTAGCATGTTTTTTTTGTTTACGATGCCCCTTGAAGCAATGCGTCCATGATGTATTTCATCTTCCATGTTCACTGCGAACACCCGCAGTATTAACCAGGGCGGCCGCGTGCCTCGAACCGCAAACCCACAGCAACGGGTGGCAAACATGCTTCCTATTGGCCGAGCGTAGATTTGCGGAGTGTATGAGTGGTGCGTGCGCGTGTGCTCTTGTGTGGCTAGAGGAAACGGTCGAAAGAACTGCAGAAGTTGTTGCGTGATGTGGTCCCATCAGGGAGTAGTCCCTCTCGAAGCGATGATATTACACTGCTCGCCGAGAAGACGGTTCCACCTGATAATGTACTCCTCTTAGTACCTGACACCTGTGGTTACGATTGGAAAAAGTAAAACATTTGAAAACAGTAAAACCTTGGATTGCGAGTAACTTGGTGTGCGAGTGTTTTGCAAGACGAGCAAAATGTTTTAATCAATATTAATTTGATAAACGAGCGAGGTCTTGCAATACGAGTAGTACGTATACGCTTTGTCTGCCGAGCGTCACGTGATCAGAACTGATATACGAGTGCTTTGATATACGAGTGCTTTGGATTATAAACACGTTTCCGGAACGAATTATGCTCGCAATCCAAGGTTTTACTGTAATACAATGTATATATTGGACCATGATGAGCAGACCTTCTTATTCATGTCTTGCATCTCTGCGTATTTCAGCTTTCAATTTTGCATAATTTCCTCGCCAGAAAAGTTTTGCCAAGCAGGCAGAAGGATACATTTAAACTGCAAAGGAATAACATTGTGGATGCACTATGCACGCCATATTACAGTCGTGCTTATATAAACACAAACCATTTTAAACAGCTTGTAAGTAAGTACATGATTCGTGCACGTCTTCAAGTTTTCAGCTGAACTGCTCTTGTCGAGCTAAACTTTTTTTCAACGTTTATATTTGCAACTTCATGAGGTCATTGCTTTGGAACAAACTAAATTATTGTTTTGACATTTTTTTTATTATCATGAAAGCTCTGTTTACAATAGTTTCCATCTGCCCGTGCTGGCAGGCATTTGGACGGAGAGAGAAAAAACCCCGGCTTTTTTTGTTTTGGTGATGCGCGGCGCTCTCATCAAGCGAGCTTTGACTGCCCTCATTTTCAGAACCCCCCCACCACCACCTCGTAATCGCGGGCGATTTGGCCGAATTAAATTGGGGACGAGCAAATTACAAACAACAGCAGTCGGGCCCGGGGTAATTCCCGTCGGCGGCCTCGCGCGGCGCAGCGGCGCTCTCGGAAATTTATTTTGGAAAAAGTCGGTGAGCATCGTGGCACGGCGAGTGGCTAACCACCACAGCTCCTACCTAGGGGCTTCTCGTGGGTGTGTTCGGTTCAAACTAAAGAATGTGCTTTGATGATGTGGAACTCTATGAAAATGGGGCGGGGAATCGTTTAATTCTGTCTCGTGCACTTTGCTTGCCGCAAACGCATCGTGTATTGGCATTATTTCAGATACTAATTTTAATCCAAATACCATTTGCTAAGTAGATTATACAACGTAAGAGCCTTCGTGTTGGGAATTAATAGATGGCATGATCAAATTATTATTTTTGTTCACTATGCAATATAAACTTCAATGTTCTGCATTACTTCTTCAGTATGTAAATATGCTTCAGGGACGGAAATAATGTGCTCTGCAAATATATAACAAATTTAACAACAAAAGTGACTTGTAAGTACATGTCTAGAGATACGTTTAAATAAAAAAATCTATTCTCCAATGTTTATCTTTTTTCCTTAGAGATGTAGATTTGCCGTGCCCTTCTATAGCTTGGCTATCATGCCACACAGTTTGCCCATTTCCAAACGATATCTTAGACTTATCCTGCAGTCACTGAAAAATATAGTCATGTATTTGACAGCAGGAGAAATGAGTGTATTATAATTTTATTTTTAACCCGAGGGATTATTGGTAAAAACAAAAAAACCTCATTACGTCAATTAGTTTTGCTCAAAACAGATTCAACAATAAATCATCGATGTGAGAGCCACACTTGAAACCTTCCTTAACGTTCACAACAAACGAGAAACGCTTCAACTCACACCTGTCAACAAAACCAAAGTAATCGAGTTGGCCTAATAGCTCACCACTTCTTCTACATCAAACACCGTGAGTGGGCGGACTGCACTTACCGTTAGCCCATCCTGCCATGATCATATCCTTTCTAAAATCACTTTCATTGCCGGGTTGCATCATCCGATTAATGGTGCGTTTGCAAAGTGACTGATCCCATTTGTTTGTTCACGGCCAAACCTTCATATTTGTGTGTTTTCGTTAACGTTTGCCCGTCAAAATGCTCATAACAGTGACAAATGTTGGTCACGATGCTTAAAATGAAGTCACGTGGAAAATTGTCTAAGCGACTCTTTTGTGGAAATGGAAGGTGGACGGGACAGGGGGGGAGTTAGAGGCATTCACACAGCAACCTAGTCATGTTCAAAATCAGATTCAAGTGCAGCTTGCGACATTTGAAGAAAAAAAACTATCCCTCTTTAGATTCCTTTCTGTACCGTGATAGCTCCTGGGCACTTTTTGTGAAATTCTGAAGGTCAGTTTTATACATCTTGGGTCTACATGATGATAATTTACAGCACACGTCTGCAACTGTGCTGGCTTTGTTCCTGCTGTATGAAATAACTCAGCCACCTTTTTTGTTATTATTTACACACATGTAGGCACAAGCAGCTTTATTCGTTGCGATGCTAATGTCAATGAAAGACAAGGCATTCGACAATGACACTGCCCTAATGGGAAAACGCCCGTAACAGGCTACGTCTCAAGCAGTGGCCCCACCTCTTCATCATCACGGTGGCGAAATGTCAACTCCCTCGCCTGGTATACAGGAGATCGTGGGTTCGTTCCCGACCCTGACGCCTGTTGTATATTTGGAGTTTGCGTGTCTCTCTCTCATCATCATCACCACGGTGGCTAGGAGATGTTAACTACCTCGCCTGGTATGCAGGAGGTCGTGGGTTCGTTCCCGACCCTGACACCTGCTGTATATTTGGAGTTTGCGTGTCTCTCTCTCATCATCATCACCACGGTGGCTAGGAGATGTTAACTACCTCGCCTGGTATGCAGGAGGTCGTGGGTTCGTTCCCGACCCTGACGCCTGCTGTATATTTGGAGTTTGCGTGTTCACCCGGTGGTCGCGTAGATGTTTCCCCGGGTCTTACGGTCTTTCCCTCCACATTTAGGATCAAACACGCATTCAGAGTATTTGGCTGCTATACATTTGCACATGATGATAAGCCACTTCGTCGAGCTACCGCTTGTGGTAAGGTCACTCCTGAAAAATAACGATATCGCTCAGTTGGCCTTACCTATTACAGCGAAAACAATCTGGGTTCTTGAAAAAAATGCAGCGCCACATCTGCTGCATTAGACTCTTTGAATCACATTTACAGTAGCCTTGATAATAAGCAGTACTGCGCCGGTCTTTTTCTAGACCTGTCCAAAGCTTTTGATGCAGTCGACCACAACACCCTGCTTAGTAAACTAAGTTGCCTCCGTTTCTCCAAACACGCAGTAGAATGGTTAAAAAATTACCTCTTTCTCGCACCCAAACTGTATTCACAGATTGTTGGAGGTCAAACAGTGTTAAGATAACCAAAGGGGTTTCACAGGGTTCCATCCTCAGCCCCCCTCTTGTTCTCTCTTTATGTCAATGACTAGGGCACTGACCTGGATCATTCCAGGGTAAATCTTTTTGCAGATGACACGATACTGATTACTGCTGGCCGCTCTCCAGATGACGTGATTGCTAAGCTTCAAGGTGATTTCAACAAACTACAACATCAGCTAGTTGCTCTTAAACTAGTCCTGAATACCTCCAAAACCAAGGTGCTATGCTTCTCACCAGGACTGAAGCAGGAAGGTTTTTTTTTCTCCCAATTACATTCCTTAAATAATTATCAAATAGAGCAAGTCAAGATCTATGAGTATCTTGGGGTCATCCTTGATTCAAAACTGAATTTTGAAGATCACATTGATTATATTGGAAAAAGACAAAAATAAAAATTGGTTTTCTGTATCGACACAAGCACTTCTTCCTCCCTATGTTCTATTTGGAATTGATAAAAGCTACCATACTGATTCTACTTGATTACTGTGATATCGTGTTTAAATCAGCCCCAAGTACTGTACTGAAAAAGCTTGACTCAATTTATCACTCGACCTTAAGATTTGCATTGAACTGCCCATATAGAACCCATTGGGTCAAACTTAACATCTCTTAATGTTCGACGGCTTGTGCATCAGATATTATTTATTCACGATGTACTTACAAAAAAATCCGCAGACTACCTGCTAGATCTCTTCTCTGTTTCGAAGAACAAATGTGACCTAAGGTCTTCGCTCATTTACCAGCTTCACATTCCTTATTGCCGTACAAAAACTGGAGGAAGGGCCTTTGCTATTGATGCCCCCAGGGTCTGGAATGCTATTGCCAATAAACTGCAACTTGAATCACTACCTATGAGATCTTCACTCAAACTGCTCTAGAGGAGTTGTATACCCCTAGCTGCCACTGCTATTCAGTGGCCTAAAATCAAATGTTTTGCTCCGGATGACCGCTGCAAAGTATGATCTTGTGTTTTGATTTAGTGTGCTGATCTTTAAAGGTGCATTTAAAAATTTTGATACTCCGACTGATGCTCCTGCTGTTGTAGAGTGACTAATGCAGCCAGCTATGGCTACAGGGTTTGTTGGTACATGTTGTTTATGTCGTTTATTGTGAAATTTCGGTCACAGTTCCTATGATCACTGTTACACTGCTTTTATGGCTTTATTTTGGTGATTTCGAAAAGTTTTTTGGTTTGGCCATGTTTGTTTGTTGTAGTACGGAGTGAAACTAATGGCTTTAATCTAAGTTGTCTTGTGGTTGTTGTTGTTTGACTTGCATTCCACTGGGATTTTTGCACAAAACGTTGGTGTACGGTGCTGTTTCTGGAAGATTTTGCTGTTTTTTTCCCTGGATTTTTCTGTTTGCGCATAGTCACTTTAAGATGTTTTCTTGTTCAAGTTTTAGTTTGTTGCTTGTTGCGGTTGTGCCCGATTCGAGAGCCGAATGGCTCACAGGGCTATACCAAATAAATTGAACTATAACTGAAAAGTGAAACCTGGTAAAATACAAAATAAATAGTTTATAGCTGTTGCTGGTGCTCGTGCACCACTGCCATCAATGCAGTGTCGCAAAACAACGCGTCTAACGTGAGTACAAACTGCAATAAAGCCACCACTGAGAATGGTGCTCCATCAATCGCTTCAGAACAGCAACTGGTCGCTGCGCACACCTCATCCACAATTGGAGAATGAAAGACAACCCACACTCGAACCAGACAATGGAAGCAACCGGATCGCAAACAACCGCATCCGACGCCCGCTCTCCGGCGGACTGGGCAGTAGTAGTCGCCTAACTCCAGAAACAATCGCGTGGCTCACAGACTTAAAGATGGACGTGTGATTTGCACAGCCTTGCCATGCGCTAGAGAGACTGACATTTCGAGTACAATATAATGGTAACAATTTACACCTTCGTCTATTAACATTAGTTCACTTTTGATTTTGATTAAGGTTAACTATAGTCAAACAATCCCAATGGCCAATATGTCATGGGAGACCGTCCATCGATAGATTGATATGTTATGTTGCAAATGGAGAGATGACTTAGGTTCAAGTGCAGGCGCTAAGTGGATTGTTACATCGCAGCATCGCGGGAGGAGGTGGCAGCTTGGAGAGGTCTTCATCCAGCAGTGGATTGACCATGGCTGCTGCCGATGATGTAGTTGTAGAGTCTTACTAAAACCTTTCATTAGAGAATATTATCTGAGTCAACAAAAACAACATTTAATTAAAGTCCAGACAACAGAGCTCAGCTGGGTGCTTAGACCCAGGCCTCTCTAAATCTAATTAAATATTTACATCAACTATTTAAAGGTCCGTTTACTCCCCACTAAACATCAATAATAAATAATAATTACAGACTCCGTCGGGTGAATCAAAACCTTGTTGAACTCGAAGCAGAAGTTTGGGGCCGTCCATAAATGACGTCACGCACCTGGGGGGAGGGGGGTCAGACATTTGTGACGATGTGTGACGAGGGGGGGGGGGTTGAGAAATGTGACGTCACATCAAAATGCGCAACTTTAAATAAATATAGACAACACCTTCTACTTAATTAAATAGGCTTTATAATAAATTATTTCTCCTACAACATCAGAGTGCAGCGCTACATTATTTCTCCTACAACATCAGAGTGCAGCGCTACATTAAATACGCACTACAATGACAATAGTTTAAAGCGATTTGAAGCATGTTTTTTTTCTTTTGGGGGGGGGGGCAGAGCTTTGTGACGTCATATTTCAGGGGGGGGGTCTGACTTTTTGTGACGCCGTGTGACGAGGGGTGGGATGGGGGAGGTCAAAAATCGTCCAAAATCGCAAATCCGTCATTTATGGACGGCCCCTTACGCGAACGCAACCGCTTCTCAAAGGGGGCTGAACGACACAGACCAAGGTCCCCCCGCTCGCTTCGCGCAGACGCTCGGAGCACGTTGAACGTCCTCTGGCACGTGTCGCGACGCGTACCGCACGATCCAACCGTGTCCGTCCGGTGCTCGCCGAGCCGCATTCGCTTCCGGCAGCCGAACGAATGCGTTACGAGGTCGCGCTCATTACACGCAACGTGCTCGCCACAAATGCACCGCGATGCCTCGCTGAACTCGTCATGGAGCATGAAGCACCATCACGCGAACTCCTCTCATCCTCGCAGCAGCTCCGTTTGGGCTGGCCATCGTACGAAGACGGGCACCACAATCGCGCGCTTTCACGCTCTTCCTTCTGACATTAGGCAGCCACTGGAGCTATGCACTTTTTTAAAAAAATCGAAAATTGAATACGCATTTCTTTAGAACTGCTTTGTGTGTAAATTTTGATTGAAAGCTTTCGTGACTGCATTAATTCATATTCTTAGCTCTTTCGGTAAAGTCACGTTGAAGGGAAACAACAAAATAATAAAATATATATAAAACAATAAAAATTCTCACGACGTTTCGACCATAACACAAACGGTCGTCATCACACCTGATGACATCACACCTGATGACGACCGTTTGTGTTATGGTCGAAACGTCGTGAGAATTTTTATTGTTTTATATATATTTTATTATTTTGTTGTTTCCCTTCAACGTGACTTTACCGAAAGAGCTAAGAATATGCTTTGTGTGTGTTTAGTTTGCTGTCCTTCCCCCGCACACTCCGATTAGCGCGGCTGGCTACGTACGGTGCGAAAGAAGTTCAACATACATACAGTACATACGAACGAAACGTTGGACATTGTGCCGAACGACATCGCGGTAGAGCCCACCGGTTTGTGTGTCGACCGGTCAAAGAGTACTCACGTCTATTCCAACTTGACATGCTGTGTATCGGATCGTTGCAATAGAATGCCTCTACTTTTAATGCGATTTTTCAATATTCGGTGCAATAATTGAAGCCAATACGAGTGCACTGCTTCCAACAGAATTTGACTGACATTAAAAAAAAGTGAGTAGCATTGAACACATAGGCGTCCACAACTAATAATATGATTCAAAATTGAGTTGTGGATCAGATTTCTCTCTGACCGAAAAATCGATTATATCACTATCTTACTCAATAAATCGATTTTTAGAAAATAGCATTTGTTTGATGATACTTCGAACACATAATCAATGTGTACTGTTGTTACAGTGGCACTGTAACAACAGAAGTGGATCATTCTGCTGGATTCAATCGGTTACGAATCATTCCAGACATTGACAGTAAGGGGCACTGTTTGATTTAGCCTCGAAGGAAGTTTTTTTTTTGTCACTCGTAAACGCAATTCCCCTCATAATCACGTCGTTTATTTACCCGAGAGCCTTACTCGGTCTCAAGGGAGTCCTGCATCGATTTGGACATTTGGTCAATGCCATAGGTGGGAGCGTGGCACGTGGCTGGATTATTTAACATGCAGTGGCACTTTAATAATAATAATGGCAGTTTTAACGAAAAATATACTTTCAACATGCAGTGTCAATGGAATTTTCTTAAACAAACCGTTATATTTTCAGGTAATGTTTATTTATATATGTTTTACAAGTAATCCCACGTGTTTCCCACGTTCCATTATTTCTTGACACATACCTTGATTGACGACTCGAGGCAGTGGTGGAAAAAAACTATAAAAGACTTCCCACAGAGCGATACTTACTTTACTCACTGCAAAGCAGTGATAGTCTGAGTCAATCTCTGACTGCGTATAGATTTCTCCAGTATAAACAAATACTCCGATTCTGAATGAAAAAAGACATGTAAATATCAACAGAGACAAATAGCACCCAAAGTGTTGCATCTCAATAATACTTAAATATTTTATAGCCCTTTGTCTACCCACTGCTGGATAAAAATCCTCCTCATGCATTCATGTCCATGATTTGACCATACTTCACCATGCTGGTCAATAACGGTTGGTAAAGACAGAAGGGTGCTGGACCTGTTCAGAAACCGCTCCCCAATGATGTTCAACATTGTCAGAAATCGAACTTAGGTCGCCGGGTTCACTTGGTGCAGTGCATTCACAAATGCGCCACTGCCTCTGTTATATATATAAAAAATGTGTATCTAATATATAAAACATTGTTAACATTTTCCACATTCATGACCCAACCGTAACTACATTCATCAGAAAGTACAAAGCAATTAACTCGCGTCACAAGAACAATGTTCCGCGGTCCTGCTTTGCGCTCTTGGCGTAGCAGTGATTGGCCCGACCCCGTGACCCTGCCACGTGACCCTTGACCCCGGGGGGGTTAACGTTGTCATCACGCGCGCAGTAAGAGTGCTAGCAGTGTGCCCGCTGCACGGTTTTACGCTTCAGCTGCTCATCAATGGTAGAGATGACTTTGCTCGCCTCCGGGATGTTTACCACACTTACAATTGAGGTGCCGTGTAACGTGCAATTTTTTTTTTGCGTAACCACGGCATTCAGTGAAAGCCTGCAATTCTCTTTTGGACAAAATAAATAAGGCGGGCCCCCCTCCTCAAACACATAATTATTGATTACAGGACTGGGAGTGATCGCTCCTTTTTCAGGAGGCTACAGATGCAAATTGTTGCCTGAGCGCTTGTATTGCTCCTGTCAGTCTGACAAGAGGAATCAAATCGAGCACTGTGGTTTCAAGCAGTAATTATGTAACTGTACAATGTAATATAGCAGCGTGTATACTGCAGAGTGTGCATGTATGTGTGTGTTTGCATACATGTGGGGAGCGGTAGTGCAGCGGTTAGCGCGCTGTGCTACGAACCCAAGGACCCGAGTTCGATTCCCACTCACGGCCAACATCCAGTTATCTTAAGTGGTCCTGGGCCTCGCCTAAGCAATAGTGGCCTCATACTCACTCTTTGTGTTTTTCGGTAAAGTCACGTAGGTACAATAAAGTAAATGAAAACAACTAAATTAAATCGCGACGTTTCGGAGGCAACACAAGCTTCCGTCTTCAGGTGGAAACCGTCAGCAAAATTGCTGTATCAAGTGAAGAGAGCTCTAAGATACCCGAGATTATATAGACAGGTTAAGGGGGGGGGGAGCCAGGAAGGGCCGTGGAGGGGGCTAAGTTAAGCCGCCTTTTGTTATGCTGCAGGGGGTTAGGGGGACGGAGAGACGATGGCGAGCGGTTGTCAAAAACGAGCGCAGCCAACTGGAAGAAACGGAAACGGCCGTACAATTATAAGGCAGCTAAAGTTTGACCTGGTTGATGACATCTTTCCAATGATTACTCAATTTAAAACCATCCTCTCGGTTGAAGCTGTGTCTATGTTTGTATATCTGGATGGCTTCATGGACAAATCTTTGGTAGTATCCGGGAGGTTTGCATAGTACCTTGGTATCGGAGAAAACAATATCATGAGAACCCGCTGTGTTGAAACAATCAGCAGCTACGGCCGAAGAATTCGTTCTGCCGTGTTTCAAATCTGATTTGTGCTCGCGAATTCGGTCAGAAATATGTCGTTTCGTCTCCCTGATATAGCAGTCACTGCAGGTACAACTCAATTTGTAAACACCGGGGTACTGTAAGTCAGTCTGCGTGGTGAAGAGTGTTCACAACTTTGTTATTTAAACGGGTCTTTTTTCCCTCCCCCTCCAGTCTCTACAGCAAAACTTTTACATGTTTTCTTGCAGTGTGATTTACAATATGCGTAAGAGGTAAATACATCAGAACTTTAAATAGTCCCTTGGGATAGTTTGAATGAGACTTTTTTTTAAACCTGTTTTGATTTGATAGATCTATGTAACTTTGTTGGGGTTAGGGGGGAGTATGGAAAAGGATACACACAAGTCCATAGAAACCCCGCGTACTTGATCCAATGCTCTTATTGATGTCCTGGTATCACTGCTCTGGTACAAGGCGGGGCGGGGGGGGGGTGGACACTTTGAACTCTCTGTAGGGGGTTCAATATTCCCCTTGGCATTCTCTCCCCGCCAGCAGCCGGGGTCTCCTGGTAGAACCCTCAAACTACCTCCACCGAATGTAGGTTTGTTCCTTCTTTCCTGTTGTCCACGTTGTATAGAATGTCCTCTCCGCCCCCCACCGCCCCAGCGCTCCGTGCTGCTGATTCCCTGCCGCTGATTCCCTGCCCCTGCTCGAGTCTAGGCTCAAGGCCTCCCTCTTCTGCTCCGTATGTGCCCGTCTTTTATCTACAATGCGAGTTAAAGAATATACCCTCCTTTGAAAATAGAAGCATCCCCCATTTCCATCCGAGCAGTGGACACACAACTATTTGTTTGCAGCATTTTGAGCTGCAAGTTGCATTTGTATAATACTGTGTATCCAAATTGAATTGCACTGTCGATCTGTTGTGGGAATGGGTAAGACGCGGCGCTTCTTCTTACTAAAATCCATTGAGAGTTGCGGCATTTCCTCACTGCCCCATTTATCTAGCATTCCCTTTCAGTTTATTTCCAACAAATGTGGAGTCAGTCGATATTTGTGGAACATCTGTGATACACATATCATCTGGGTAAATGTATTAGAAAATACCATTACAATCTAATTAGTTGTTTTGCAATTTAAATGCAATTCATTTTTACGTTTTACATCTTGGGCTAAAAACACTGCTAAATAATGGCCCGCTCTTGAGAATAATGTAATATCCACTTTTATTGAAGACGGCATGCTTTGCAATGTCCTGCCGCATGAACAGATGGCTGAATAATCGAACTGTCGATCACATTCAAACTGGCTCATTGGCAAGTGCGCTGGCCAAAGGCTATTCAACTGCCCGAAAGTATTTATCATCCTAATGAAATGAAAAAGGAAAAGTCATTTACACTGTCAAATGTGCAGTTAGGAGAGCATCCGATGTAGCCTAAACAGCTGTGCCCTAAGTATATACAGATGCGAGATACATAGATTCCATAGCAGGCCAGACAAAGCCCCTACCATCGAGAAAGATAATAGACTATGAACTATTCATTGCAAATCAGTGTCATCACAAGTGCAGCTGTTAGTAGTAAATTAGCAAAGCGCTGCGCCCGAGACAGGCACACAACACAGCACGTTCCCCTTACACAGCGAACGGAACTGGACAATGAGAAGCCACCGATATCTGTGGCATTTGTAGGGGGGAGGGGGGACAGCGTCACGTGGCTTAGTCGGATGCGCGAACACAAACCGGGTAGCCAGCACCCAGTGTGGATCGGTCCAGGCGGCAAGTCCATTGGGTCCTCTTCCTCAGCCACTCGACCCTTGAACCCTTCACAGGTGTCCTCTTTATGGGAGCGGCAAGATAATCGCGGCGCCTTATAAACCACACATCAAACGCCGTGCCTCCTTTTTAAGCCCCCCACCCAGCTCTAGCCCCCCCTCCTTCCTCCTCCTCCTCCCCAAAAAAAGGATTTCATTTTGAATGCATTACCATCGAGATGACTTTTTAATGACATCAATTGAGAATAGCTTTTGGGCACGGGGGTGGGTGGGGGGGGGATAACAGATTCGAGGCCGGCGATCAAAAATTTCGTGACTTCAATCGCAGTGGGGCTGCCTGCCCCAACGCGGTACAACGTGAGGGAGCGTCACTCAAAACCACTCCGGGCTGCTGCCAGGGGTAAATGTCACCCAAGTCAAACTGTGTCTCGGCTCTGGGACTTTTTGATGTACAGCAGTGGCAGCGGCATTATGTCTAAGGCTGCTGGAAACCTTTAATTTAGCGATTACTCTCATACCTATAACAAATTACAGTATTACTGCACCCATTCTCTTATAATTTACATCAGCTCACTTTGTTGATAATCTCCTCATACATTTATATATATGTGTCGCTCTATCTCCCCCCTCCCACACCTTTCTCACTCTGGAAGATCACAAAGGATATTAATGCAAGTATACCTATGGAGATCGTAATCGAGGTGGTGGCGGGTTTAACGACACATTTATATTTACACGATCTAACCCAAAAAAAAACTTCTGTTATGGATAAAATTGGTCGCGAAATACCTTTACCTATGTAGGTTTATTTGTATTTAATTATTTGGGAAGCTGCCATGGTGTTGATGGCCAGCACACTGGACTTACAATCCAGAGGTCACCGGCTACATTTCCCAGCAAAGCAGTTGACACAATACTCAACTTTGTTTTTATTCCTCCCCCCCCCCGCACACATCCCGTCCACCCAACGGCACAGTCAGTCGAATCAGCAGGTCACGTGTGGTGGAGTACAGTATGGGTAATCTCCACTTCCTTAAAGACATCTGGACAGCATCAAAGAGTAAGACAAATACCCTCTGTCGTGTTTTCTAGAGCTCTTTTCAATGGAGGTCCTTCCACCAGCAGTAACACGGCCAGGTAATTGCAGAGCTGTACCTTTGACGTAATACCCTAATTTTAAGCCAAAATAAAAAAAGCCCCCTTGTTCAGATGAGCAACTGCGAGCACTCCTCTCTATGAGTGGCAACGAGTGAGTGATGAAAATTCCACATTCCAATGGCAGAGGCCATCAAGTCCATGGCATGACTGTAGCCGGGTTTCCATTTGTTTCAATTTTTGTATCAATATAGGAGGAGCGATGGGCTAAATCGACCACTGACTGGGTGCTGAACTGAACTCTCAATCGTATGCATGTAAAATCACTCACTCTAACCACAGTTCCATCTTGAAAATTTGTTTTTTGTTATCAACACATTCCGTAGAAGTGACAGCAGCCCAGGGGACAGACCACTGAGCTGGCACTGCTGACAGCCTGGGTTCAAGTCCAGGCAGCTGCCCTTTACTCAACAGGTTTTTCCAAATGCCGTCAGCTGATGGCATGAGCCAAATAACCAACGTCTGTGCAAAAAAAAAAACCATTACCTTGAATTAGATTTTTCAATAAATGTAGCTTCTTCTATCCGCTGTGATTTGTGAAGCTGAACGTTCAGCTTGAAATTAGCAGCAGTTCCTTGGTGTCATCTTCCACGGCCATTCTCTGCCTCAGTGGTGCACTGTTAGCTGCAATATTTACGAATAAAAATGTGATATCTTTACATGATTCCAAAAGCACATTTGGAACTTATTGCATTGTTACTGGGGTGGAAAATAAGCAAAAATGTAATCACGGTGTGTAAAAGTGAAGTTTAATTTTGGTAAGCACCTTTTGTATGAATAACGTTTGCATGATAAAGTGTGTATAAATAATTAAAACACTGTTTAAATAAACAACCACATATTAATAATACATAAATGCCACCCTATAATAGAAGGCAGTCGTTTTTTTTTTTTTAACCAAATTATGTTTAAACGTGTCTGTAAGCCACATCAATGCAGCAAGGCAGGGCATGTGCACACGTTGCATCACCATTAGATGACACACGGGGGTAACCGAGGGAGAAAAACACGATTTGAATTTGGAAACTTTTGGTAAATATCAATCATATAAATGTATATTTTACTTATTTTCGTGCCACAAGAACAGCGACGTGCAAGTACATGGCAGATTGCAAACTCTGCAGCGAAGCGTTTTTGAGTAGCCTGGGCTGCACTGAATATCAATATCCTCTCGGTGTTTAGTGCCTCTCCTCTATTCGTGGAAGTTGCTGCGAAACGCCTACAACGACTGCATGTGTGCTTGGATGTTGGACGTCTTTCGCACCGTACATAGCCAATCGCACTCATCGGAGGTAGAGCAGGGATAACAAACCAAAAAAAAAAAAGCAGGTGCTTAAAGAAAGTCGTTTTCAATCGAGATTTAAAAGTGCATAGCTCCAGTAGCTTACTAATATCGGAAGGAAGAGCATTCCGGAAGACCGCACAGGTTTCATCTGAAAGCGCGCGATGCATGATTTATAAAAAAACAAACATGTAACGCCCTTCTTCACTTTTCACGACTAACAAGTGCGTCAACAAAAACACACGTTTATTAAATGTGACGTTTATTTGAAACTGTTACACGGATAATGATGATGGATCCGTTCAACCAGTTGCCCGGCTGTTTTACACGGGAGATCCGTGCTGCTGCGTAAGCACAGCAGCATCATAAATAAAAACAAAATCAAGATTGCAGGTAACAAATACAGGGTCCTTAAGGAATATTGCACAACGAGCAAATTCATTTATGAATCAGCTGCACAACTGCAATATTTCCACGTTGTCAGTTATTACGAAGAATGTTAAACATTGAAAGCGTTTCAAAGTCTGTAAATGACGGTCGTTACCGATGCAAGTCTTCCGTTGACAAATGAAAGTGCCGTCATATTAAATGTCACATTATTCCATTCGCCAGCGTTGACAAAAAAACAAAAGATCCGGCTACTAAACTGTGATCTGCATACACTATACTGCCTACAGATGTTTGCACTCGGTCTTAGCAATAACCATACTTGTGAATTACAAAGTGCGGCTATAGGGAGAGGGGGGGAAAAAAACCTCGCATTAAAAAAAAGCTCAGATTTTAAGCCAACAAAACCATTTGGCTGCCCAAGCATCGGCAGATGTGTAACGTTTTAAAGCGGAAAGCCACAAACCTCGGGTTATTGGAAACACATTGGTACACACAATTACGACAATTGAAATTCTCACACATTTACTCACGCAATCTGCCACGCTGGCTCGGAATAGGATTCTGCGCGCGTGCTCCCACACGCCACGCTCATCCGACTCCTGCTAATGCCACCACGTATCCTTTGTTGGGTTTTGCGTGCTCTCTGACTCGTGGATCCATCGGCCATTTGGTGCCAATAGCTCGAGATTATTTAACAGAAAGCTTGGCGAGGCTTTCACAGATTGCCACCCCTTTTGCTTTTGTAGAGAAGGACTGGATGGTTACGAGGTGGCCCAGGCACTGGTAGGACTTTGCTCTATTTTTGGAAATGTCATATTTAACAACAAAGCTGGAGATCGATTAGTATGCTGTGAAATATGTAAATTAAACGACGATACCTTAATAAATGCACATTTGACCAAAGCTCCTCACGGAACAATGCATCGGTTCAGGTTGGTTACTGCTTTAACAACAAATGAAGATGACGTAACAAAGGGAAATTGAGAAAGTGAAAAGTAAAACAAAACAGAAAAGATAAAAGGCATAGATGGGCCATTGAAGGAGACACGTGGATCAAAAATACTGAGAAGTGTGCAAATAATCGCGGCGAGATGCACGCTCCGAATTGCATTGAGTGACATATATAGGAGCACGTGAATTAGAGAACATACACAGGTTAGTGACATCATCCGAACTATTGAAAAAAGTCAGTGGGTTTAGGCAGGACATGTAACTCAAACAATAATAACAGAGTGGCAACCGAGGAATGGAATGCATCCAGGAGTACATCAGCCGGGGAGATGGAGCAATGAATCCCGTTGATGTGCAGGTGCTAGGATGATTGTTACACTGCGTGATCATGAGAGTGACTTTGGGATGTCTTTTTCAGCAGCGGATTGACCATGAAGGATGATGACGGTGCTTACCACTTGTTAGCGAAATTATATTTTCAAACATTTTATTGAATTGGACGATTTTAAAGATATGAAAATTATTCATGTCGCAAATATTTCTTTAAAATCTTTCTGAAACAACTTTTAGAATAATAGGGGTTTTCCCCTTTTTTCTGGCAACAAAACTGAAATCTTTTTTGATTAGGATTCATGTCTGCATTAACCACAATACTTGCAGTCAAAATGCAAACAAAAAACACACTCTGATAATATATGCATTGTCCTTGAACCTGAATGGTCCACACCAGAGACAGCTTTCTTTAGAGCCTCGTTTCAATTGGTGCTAGACCTGGCGTCTAGAGCCTCGTCTCAATTCACATTTACAAACACAGACACAATTTCAACCGAGAGGATGGTTTATGCTAATTCCTTTGTCAAGGCACTTTTGTTTCCTCCCACACAGCTTAAAGGACGCGACCTGGGCTTGGCTGTTTTCACTCCAACGCTGTCCTCTGGACAGCCCGGTCCCTTCACCTGATGAAGACCACTTGTGTTGTGGCCGAAACGTCGTGATTTTTTGTTGTTTTATTTTTTACCTACGTGACTTTACCGAATAGAACCAAAGAGTATTTATTTTATTATTTTATTGTTTCCCTTCAACGTGACTTTACCGAAAGAACCAAGAATATGAATCACTGCAGTCACGAAAGCTTTAAATCAAAATTTTAAACCCCTATTATTATATTTTGGTACTGGCAAAGGAGGACCAATGATGGATAAACTTTTGGAGTCTACTTTTTTATGGGGAATGATAAAAAAAAACCTTTGTGTTCCTGAACAATATCTCTTTCTGACAAAGTGCCTTCTCAAGAGATCACAGAGATATGCTCGAGCAAGATCATGCCAGATTTTTAAAAGCAAATAATAAAGCTGTAAATTTAATATGAATCTCGACTCCTCAGCCACATAGTCCTAAACGCTATGGAGCCATTTATCAGAAAGACAAAAAACAGCATCATAGTTCGCAAGCCAAGAACATTGTACTAAATATACAGTATGTATAATGCTTATGTAACAGTATATCCCAATGTATGGCAGCGTGGCAGAGTGCTCAACACGCAATTGGAAGGTTGCAAGTTATAATCCAGGTCAAAGGTCAACGTAGCCGATCATCGTAAAAATAAGAATAAGCGTTTAGAGCTCTTTGTCAGTCTGCTGCTGGATAGCAGCCTCTCAAAGCCGTGTCAGTCATAGGGGTTGTTGTGCGGGTTGGTAACTTATTTTTTGTGCTTTTAGTTTGTTGTCCTTCCCCGCACCTTCAATTAGCATGATTGGATATGCACGGTGCGATATAAGTCCAACGTACGTACATACATACGGTAAAGGGAGCTAGAAACAGTTCAGATATCACTCGCCATTGATATCAGCCGTGACTAGCAAGAGTGCAATGCGATAACTGCTGCGCCACCGCTCCCCACCATTAGTCAATAAAATAAGTACCACTTTGTGGGACATCAACATTGCTATGGTTAAATTGGCCCTGCCGTGTGAATGTGGAATTTCCGCTGGTGGCTCATGGCCACCCACCGACCGGTGGAAATTTGCGCTGCCCACTGCTGATTTGAGCACGTGGGAGAGATGTTGACTCTCAAGTGTACGTACAGGGGGAACAAACTCACACCACAATATGCGGAGTCATTTCTACTCGTTTGCGTTGTATACAGGGACTATTCACGTGAAGCCATTGTATCAGAATGTGTGTTTTTGTGCACCTTACTAGACACCCAACTAGTAGATAATGGTGTTGGCATGCAAGTTGATGCTTGCAGTGATCTGTTTGGACAACAGTAATTTAATCTGCCTGTTGAACAAAGTGCTTGGACTGAGTGGATTTCAAAGAGGTTTAATATATTCCTCCACCAAGCACCTTGCGTTTATCAGCCTATGTCTTATGTGCCAGCCGAGTGCCCAACTCAGCTGTTTCAGTGAGCACGAAGCACCATGACAGTGAAAATTGCAAATTCACAATTCAATTGAACTCAAGCTCCAAGGAGATGTAGCTTTGTGATGAGAGTCATGAATCCACACGGGCATTTCATAAAAAGGGGCTGTGTTAACAAACCGCAAGGCCATTAATCATGATGGTTTTTCAATTATTCAAGTGAATTCTTGGCTTCAGCATGCATGGAAATAGTACAGTTTATATTGGAAATTTTTGTTTTTTTAAAAGGCTAAAGGGATTAAATCTCAGGAATCTTTAGCACATGTTCAAGGTGGTCTCTATGTAATCCTAGGAGGGAGCAATGAATTGAGCATTTTATGGCAATTACACCACTTTTGTTTTAAATCTGCCTTTACATTGAATATCGTAAAGCCTCTGTGACAGACACAAGAACCCTTCCTTTAGGTCACAGAATACCTCCAAATCCAAATGCATGGCTCCACTTAAATTGAAAACCTGGTATCACACTTTAAAGTGCATTTATATTAGAACACTCACAATGCACGTATTTTTTACCTACCGTATCTATGATAAACAACGGGAAAGTTGTTGTTGTTTATACCCTCCCCCCCTGCCCCCCACATTAGGAAGACACCACGGGGTTGGAGGGTGTATTGAAACAGTTTATTGGAATGTGCGGTTCAGACAGGTTTTCATTCCACTGTAATCCGTAATGTGGTTGGTGCTGGTGTCAACCCCCGTTCATATCATCTGTTTGTGTGCCTCATTTCGTTTTGTTCATAAAATACTTTTGGGGGGGGGGTGGGGGGGAATCCCCTCCACCACATTTCTGATATCCGCTTCAGTGGGCAGAGGGCCGCACTTCTGTGTTAGAGATGCAAACGGCGCCAAATGGCACAAACGATGGAATTAAACTGGAGAAGATTACAACGAAGAGAAACGAACATATTGACGGACGTAAACAATGGCTGCTTCTCTCTGCCGCTCCAAGGATTGGTGAGCACATGGGCACGGGCCGTTCATTTGAAACGGTGTTTTGCGCCCTCAGGAACTGTGAGGGGTTTCTCCTCCAGAATCCGCCACCGAGCCTTTTGCAGTTTAAAGTAGAGCTAGGATGCTAGGTCGATTAATTAAATCAACAGAAAGTTTTCATCAACCTTTTTTTTAAATATAATAATAGGGTTTTTTCCCCTTTTTCTGGCAACAAAACTGAAACCTTTTTACAAGGATTCATGTCTGCATTAACCACAATACCTGCAGTCAAAATGCAAACAAAAAACATACTATGATAATATATGCATTGTCCTTGAAACTGATTGGTCCACACTTCCTTTTGAGCCTCGACCCAATTGGTGCTCGACCAGATGACGCCAAAAGGCGTACCTAAAAAAGGGGAAAAAACCCTATTGTTAAATTTTGGTACTGGCAAAGGAGGTCTAATGATGTAGATGCTCAACCTTTTTTTGTTGTTGGTGGACTACTCAGGCCACGTAAAAAATGATGGCACCTCCCCACACTCTACCTCCCGAGTGCAGGAAACCCCCTAGAAGCCATGCCCGATGTGGTGCTACCACAGATGGCGATGATGTCACCAAGCCCCGCCGATCACCTCCCGTCCAGTGGCACATGTGGAAACAGAGGTTATCCGATCGGTCGAGTAATCAAATGGTCATCGGCAAAGTGATCAATCGCTTAAATAATTGCACGGCCCAGCTTTAGTTTGACGTTTTTTGCGAAACCAGCCAGAGTGGGAAGGATGTGAGCCATGCAGCCCTGTTGTTAACCCTTGGGGTCTAAATATCTCATCTTGTGTTCCGCGCGAGTGGGCCAATGTCTGCGAGTTCCGTGACTCAATAAATCATCGTTTAAATTAATATCCTGCCACTTGAGTCTGTCCTGCTCCCTCCAAAGAGCCAAGAATGAACTTAAAACAACTTCAACCCATATAAATTTTTCATTGCAGATATATTGC
The DNA here is from genome assembly GCF_048934315.1 of Petromyzon marinus. Classification (NCBI taxonomy): domain Eukaryota; kingdom Metazoa; phylum Chordata; class Hyperoartia; order Petromyzontiformes; family Petromyzontidae; genus Petromyzon; species Petromyzon marinus. The sequence continues at coordinate 3,357,947 of NC_133679.1, read as the reverse complement.
ATTATTCTCCTTCAATATTAGAATTGTTTTTTTTATGAAACTTTATAAAAGCCAACTTGGAGGCACTATAAAGATGTGTGGACGTTAATCTCTGTTTAGACTGCACAATGTCTGGTTAGGTGCTTGGTGGTTTCAGATGATATTCAATAGCCAGCTGCAAGGCGATTTGGCCCATATATACAGCATTGAACCTCTGCTTCCTCTGCTCTCCGTTTGTTGTTACCCCGACGGTTCACAAATCATCGCACAAAGACCCCCCTTTTGTTTTTAGCTTTCCTCTGCAGGGAGACAGCCACCATGTCCACTGCAGATTATTTATGTGGCTGTTGCCTGCATGTGTGATGGGGGAGCGGGAGTGCGGTGGTTAGTGCGGCACGCTCTACGAACCCTGCGACCCAAGTTCGATTCCCGACCACGACCGACACCCGGTGACGATTTTCTGAACCGGTCCTGAGCCTCCCCTAGGTCGACTCCGCCTCAAATGAGTACCTGGTTTAGTGAGTACTAGGGAGACAAAGGCGGCCCGGCGTGGTGATGACCCCCCCCCCCGCACCCCTTCGTGTTCCGTGCCGGCCTTCATAGGTTCTCGCTAACAGCACTTGCCCCGACAATCTGTTAAAGGCTATACGGTTGGATCTTTGTCTTTGTGGTGGAGCGTGGGGAGCGGTAGTGTAGTGGTTAGTGCACCATACTATTAATCCAGCGACCCGAGTTCAATTCCTGCCCCACAGCCACGGATAACAATAAGCGACGAGTGACATCTCAACTGGTCGACTCAACCTTAAAATGAGTGCCTGCCGTGGTGTGGAAACAACATAACTGGAAAGACAAAGGTGGTCATGGTTACACTCCTCCCTCTCCCACCCCCCACCTTGCGCACTTTGCCGGCTTTCACTCGGCGCTCACCAACAGCACTTGCTCCAGAAGCCTTTCAGGAAACATTGTCACTTTGTCCGCTCCAACTTGCCCCGGTGTACGTGTCAGGGAACCACGGCAGATGTGAGTCACGCTACCAACCCAACCCCGACTGAGTTGAACATCAGGCCACGGCATCAATCCAAGCGGTAGGAAGGCAACACGGGTGCCCAGAGGTGTCGACGAAGTTGCTCCGTGGAGTTTTCCTCCTCCGGCCACTGTTTACACCTCGTCACGTGCTCCCATCGCCTACCCCTCCCCGCTGCCCCCCCCCCCCCACCCCCAATTCAATCATCACCTCACATGAAACAACACCACCACCAACCCTCCTTCCTTTGTGCCCATTCTAGGCACAGCCTCGCGTGATCTGTCTGGCCCAGAGTCTCGGTGCAAGCCCTTTCCCTGTCTGGCGGCTCTGCGGAATCAACGCTTCCTCTTTAAAGGGCAGGGCCCCTCCTCCTTCCTCTTTCATTAGTCTTTATGGGTTATTTTTTCTTCCTTAAAACAAATATAAGTGTTAACATTAAAAAATATTTTTACACTTATATGGGACGATCGTTCTTTAATGGGAAAAGAGAACGGATAACAAATGTATGTTAATAGCTTCAAAAAGTCAAAGTGTCTCCATTTGTTCGCCATCGTTGTTAACGCACGCCTGGAGTCTTCTCCAGGTGATCTCCAGAGCCTGGAGGCACATTCCTCGTGGTGGCGGTGGTGTTGTTTGCAAATGTCTCTGTGAAGTGTTAACATTTTTTTGAAGCACCCTGTATTTGCACGCCGCTATTACGACACGTCACAATGAAATGCGGACAGCGTCATGCGATGACGGGACGCATTCGCCGTGACGCGTGCTCACGCTGAGCAACATCAGTACAGAAACAAAGTGACGTGAGTTGCTGGGATTTAAAATATGTTAGGTAAAATTTTAGCCACGTGGAATTCAAGGAATGCGTCCGTTCAGGACATCCGCCGAGGGAAACGGATCAAGGAAATCAGCTCGCGTGTAGGTGCTTGGTAAATGATCGCAGCACGGGATCGTGCTAGATCAGGGCTCGGCAAACCCGCGGCTTTTTCAAGGACTGCTTCGTGACGGTTATTTCTAAAGGGGGACACACCGTCTCGTATTCGCATGCGTATTGCTGGCTCTTGAAATGTTGTTGTTGTTTTTACCCGATTCGAAAAAAGTGCCTCTTGTTGTTGTTGTTGTTTTGGTTGCCGACCGCTGTGCTCGATGATGGTGGTGGTGGGGGCAGCTTGGGAAGGCGTTCATCCAGCAGTGGACTGACCATAGCTGATGATGATGATAGGTACATGGTCGGACAAAACCCATACTTTTCCCTCCAAATGTAATATCATTATTTGCACTGAGGGCTCATCCCTCAATGTCTTCTCGAGAATGCGTCTCGTTTAATTCTCGCAGATTTTACTTTTTGACGTGACGGCTGCGATGGTTCTCGTGTTAAATAAATAACTAAATCGCCTCCCTCCGCTGGAACGTAACGAAACGGAAATAAAAACGTCACACACACACACGTAGGACTGGGGTGTGTGTGTGTAGAGTTCGGCTGTCTCCTTCCCCGTCACGTCCCACGCGTCACCCTGCCCACGTGGTCCACTGTGGGTCTCGCGCGTGCGCTTGACGCAGTCCTGAGCCAGTGGAGGAAATTCCACGCTCCCAATGCAGAAGGCAGCAATATCCACAGGCGAATCGCTGTAACCTTTCCGCACAAGTGGTCTTGATTGTTATTATTGATAATCTACCAATGTCTTCGTACGACGCTGCCTTTAAAAACTTTTTGCTCGAGAGGAAATCCCGTTACGCTGGAGTTAGTCTCACTGTCATCGCTCAATGTTGGGGTCGATCTTTGTTCATAATTCGTACAAAATTCAATGTCTATTACACATTTTCTCCGCTGTCATCGTGAAAACCCGCTCCACATGGAATGTTTAGAGAAAGAGAGAGAGAGAGAAAAAAAATCCTAAACCAGCAACAACATGGGGTGCTCAATGACGCCCGTAAAACGAACGGTGTTTTTTTTAAACCGTAGATTAATTTCATGTCGGAGTTGTTTCATAAAAAAATAAGATAATTTTTGCTGCCGCTATTGTGTGAGTCCCGCTGCTGTTCTCCGACCACCCCCCTTGCGTGATGTTGTAAACAGAGTCACAGACAGACATTATACAATGCCCGCGTAAACAAATCCAAGCGTTTGACCGTTTGTGAAAAATTAATAAATAGCCCCATAAAAATGGGAAGGTTAACGTAAAAAAAACTTTGTCCAGAAACAGTCATTGGAAGTAATGGCCTCTTAACAGAATAAGGTTATACAGCCGAAGAGTAAAATATGAAAGCGGTGTACACGAACACCTGCACCGAGAATGCCCTCCACGCACTCGAATTTGTTAATTCCACCTGTACACAAGAAAAAAATCGTTGTTATATGAGTCACGTGGTGTTCCTTTTGTCATAACAATGCTGCCTCATAGTTGCCGACAGGGAGAATTCTGTTGTTAATTTACAGTTTTTTGTAAATGTCTTCTTTTTTATTGGTCGCTGGGTTTGCCCTTTTTTTTACTGTTGTTGTAAGTTAAGAACAGGACATCTCACCAACACAGAGAAACCTGTTTTATAGGCCTGGTTGTACAGTATTCGATTAAGCCTGTGTTATCGTACCGCCTATTATTAATTTATTTGCCCATCTGTTCGTTTATTTACTCATTCATTAACTTACGTGTCCTTTAGTTTTACTTCGCATGGCAATGCGTTCTTAATTGTGAAGGGCTTTCAGTCTGTCATGCCTCCATTCCTATCGAATCAAAAACACACAGCACACAAATCCCCCAGAAAGACGCACGACAGATAACTTTGCACACTGTGCCTTTGTAACTTTTGCCGTGGGAGTCTCTGCGGGTTGCATTCGACTGTGTGAGGAATACCTTGAGCTTGTATGTTGAGAAAGTAGCTTTTGAGTGTAAACCCCATTTCGCACAGGGTTTGACACATCTCCGGTATTCCAAAATTCCTACAACATGGCTTCACGCTCGTTAATGGTATTGGCCAAACATCCCCACTTCTGACAATGAGTCTTGAGGCTCAGTGAGACTTTCCTTGGGACACAATAAAAAAACACATTTGTTTAAAGAATGACGCACTATTAAAGTCTATGCAGTAGCTGTCTGAGAACGGTTGGAATAAAAAAAACTGATAATAAACAATTATTGTGATATGTCAGCTTTATAAAAAATTGGATTTAGTTGTTTTTAACGTGTGTATTATTATATTGTCCCAATTATAAGACTCTCCGGAAAGTAAGATGTGCCCCGAACCTGCGCCTGGTGTCAATACAGCTATACACATCACACAAAGATCCCCCGTATATCCTTAACAGACTGTTGTCTCCCCAGTGGCGATGTTTACACATCGCACCAGGTACTCATTTGAGGCTGAGTCGGCCTAGGGGAGGTCCAGGACCGGTTCAGATAATCGTCACTGGTGTTGGCCGTCAGCGGGAATCGATCTCGAGCCAAAGGGTTCATAGCGCAGTGGGCAAACCGCTACACCACCGCTCCCCACAACACATCACACACACCCAGGTACTGGATTACAAGACTCATCACCATCTTTTGCTTTAACAAATGAAACGCTTGCCTTATAACACGGTATACGGTATATATTTATTTTGAAATTGAGAAAGGCAGTATATTTTGAGCATTAGACATTAAGTTAGATTTTAATCGAGACAATGAAAATACATGAAATAGGTGTGTTTTAAATTAATATTATACAGAATAACACCCATAATATATTTTTTTTTGGGTTAGATCGCGTACATATATAAATGTGTCGTTAAAATCCTCCAACACACCGGTGTGCTGTACCAGTGACAAATTGGCAAGTTCTGTTTACGTGACAACCCTTACTAGTTGGCTGTGTCGGGTGGTGACAGGTTTTAACGACACATTTATACATTTACGTGATCTAACCCCCCCAAAAAACCCCTCTATTGTGGATGATATCGGTCGCGAAAGCCTCCGTGTTAAACAGAATAACAACCAATGCCCAGCACTATTTTCAATTCTGCTGAACGTGATGATCACGCTCACGGGCACAAGGAGGGGAATGGCTGTCGCGCAAACTTTTGGGCATACGCAAAAGCCTCGTGTTGTGCCCCTCAATTAATTATTCTCATCATTTGGCCACCTTAAACAACTTGCTTTCCCATAATTAAAGTCGTTCCCACGCTGCATGAAAATAACTGACACATTTCCTAATTCGGCAATGAGGCAACGTGGGCTAATAACATTCTCAGCTGATGTTTATTTTCCGTTTATTAGTTTCCAAACTGCATTCCAACGGTGCCCTTGGCAATTGTGTTGTGACACAAAGTCTTGGAACTCTGACAGCACTTGTTCAATATCCCGTATTCATGACATCCCATGGAATTAAATATCTTATCGTCTACAGATGTATACAGCGCCTTATACTGGTAGGAACCTCCTGGTTACACCATCCCACAGGGGATTATTGTGTCCGTCCGTCGTGCATACAAAAATGGGAGGGGCTGGGTGGAGAGGGGAGGGTGGGGAGGAGCTGTGTGGGGAGGGAGGGGCTGAGGGGGGAAGGGAGGGTGGGGAGGGGCTGGGTGGGGAGGGAGGGGCTGAGGGGGGAAGGGATGGTGGGGAGGGCCTGGGTGGGGAGGGAGGGGCTGAGGGGGGAAGGGAGGGTGGGGAGGGGCTGGGTGGGGAGGGGAGGGGAGGGTGGGGAAGGGCTGGGTGGGGAGGGTGGGGAGGGGCTGGGTGGAGAGGGTGGGGAGGGGCTGGGTGGGGAGGGTGGGGAGGGGCTGGGTGGGGAAGGGCTGGTCACCCCGTGGTGCCCTTATAAAACTCAACGTTTAACCTACTCACGCCGGCTTGTGCCCGCCCTCACAGTCGGGCATATTTGCGGAATCCACCACGTGGTGCCGCCGTTGACCCTGGCCATTGACCGAGCAACCCAACGTTCCTACCAGCTCTCTCCGCAGGAATGTGTTTCGAAGACCACTTTACAGTAATTATACAAGTGTACGCACAACGATGGTGGTTGAGATACAGAGTGGGGGTTATTGAAAGGTCACACTTTATATCATAGGACTGCTTCTGAAACGCCTCTAATGGAACGTTCGATCGCCACACGCCTAGAGGCGCACTTCATCACACGCAACGTTTCAGGGAAGTTGAAGTTGGTCCTCGTATGGCGGTCAAACCAATGCTTTTAATGCTCAGAGTTGGAGTTTAACCAAATTAAGCGCAAAATTAAATTGAATGTGATTTGCGTGTTTGTGTGTGTTTGTGTGCGTTTGTTTGTGTGTTTGTTTGTGTGTGTGTTTGTGTTTGTTTGTCTTTGTGTGTGTGTTTGTGTGTGTGTTTCTTTGTCTTTGTGTGTGTGTTTGTGTGTGTGTTTGTTTGTCTTTGTGTGTGTGTTTGTGTGTGTGTTTGTTTGTCTTTGTGTGTGTGTTTGTGTGTGTGTTTGTGTGTTTGTGTGTGTTTTGTGTGTTTGTTTGTCTTTGTGTGTGTGTTTGTGTGTGTTTGTGTGTGTTTGTTTGTCTTTGTGTGTGTGTTTGTGTGTGTGTGTGTTTGTTTGTCTTTGTGTGTGTTTGTGTGTGTGTGTTTGTTTGTCTTTGTGTGTGTGTTTGTGTGTGTTTGTGTGTGTTTGTTTGTCTTTGTGTGTGTGTGTTTGTGTGTGTTTGTGTGTGTTTGTTTGTCTTTGTGTGTGTTTGTGTGTGTGTTTTGTTTGTGTGTGTGTTTGTGTGTGTGCTCATTGGTCCAGGGAGCGGTAGTGTCGCGATTAGCGGCGCCGCACTGCGAACCTGGCGACCCGAGTTCGACTCCCGCTTAGGCCAACACCAGTGACGATTATCTGAACCGGTTCTTGGGCCTCTCCTAGATCGACTCAGCCTCGAATTAGTACCTGGTGCGATGTACAAAAATCGCCACTGGGGAGACAAAGGCGGCCGGGCGCGTTGCTGGCCACCCACCCGGCTTGTTGCGCCGTGTCGGCCTTCACAGGTGCTGCTCGCTAACAGGACTTGCCCCCAACAGTGTGTCGAGGCTATACGGGGGGCCTTTGCCTTTGTATGGTTAGGAGTAGAGACGCAGCGCTGCAATGAACTTCTCACACCACTGATGGTATTCACGAGCGGGAGCTCCAATTCGGCCTACTTTTCCCACACCGGCTAGACGTTTTGGGAGACGTAGCAGTGTCTTCACCCCACTGCAGGCGACTTGCCAGTTGACTAACGGTGGTGTACTCGGGAAATGTTTAGTTTTATTTTCTACCAGATAGATAGATTAGTGTCGCCAAGAGAAATGAAAAGATATCCCTTCTCCTGCCAGCAAAACGTCGGCAGCGTGTGTGTTCAAGCCCACTCCAAAACTCTTAACAGTGCTGTTTTGCTGATAATAAATTGAATGCTCAGCTGTGAACAGTTGTGTTTTGTGCTCACAAAAGTTTATTTTCTTAGCATTTATTTTCTTGCAAGCAATTTCCCAACATAAACATTCATTACTTAATCATTTCCTCGGAAAGAATGCACTGTAATTCATCACAACAGCGTGCTATTCTGCACCTAAGGAAAAGTTTGTAAGTTGCATGATTTACTGCACTGCTTTGCATTGGTGTATTTTTACCTGCAGTATTTTTGGAAGGCATATTTCTCCACAATGTAAACAGATCAGCGTACAATGTTATATACGCACTATACCGACAGGGAATGTTTTCACTGAGAGCCTGATGTATAAAGTAATCCAGCTAAGTGGTGTTATGGCAAACTAGAATTGGCTCACAATCCAAAGGTGCTCAGTTCCAATTCCAGTTGTGAGTCAGCTCTGCCCATAATCCTTCCATGGTTGATAAAGAACAGGTACCACAACATGGTGGCACATCATTGGAGGCCATGCTTTGTATGGACAGGTCCTCGTCATGGGAATGTGCGGTTGCCACCACTGAAACTGGACACGAGTGCCATCCTTTACTCGTTCTCGCATTTTAATTTACACAAATAAAGCCATCTTATGGTAGTATCCGCAGTCACGATTATACACATTAGAATTGTGTACAACGAATTTCGAATAAATACATCAAATGTTTCAGCTTATGTACTAACACAAGTCTTTCTTACATTTATTGTAAGCGTGCACATTCTGAATAAAGGATGTTGGATAAAAGCATTTTTCAGAGCATATGTCTTAATATTTATTTTCAAAAGTCTTAACGCACGTAATACACAATAAAATGCACAATACGTACCTATAATTTGTCAGTGTGAGCCATTTTGCAGAATTAGTTTAGCAAGGAGACCGAATGAGAAACAGCGATAAGCTCTCATTGTGTAAATCCATAAAATCATAATATCACAACCGAGCATGCGTTTCAAAACAGTCAACGCGTCGTTGGAGGCTGCAGCAATAGTTTCGTTCCAAAAAGATTCCTTGTCTGAAGTGAGTCGGTGCCTGAGGATATGGAAATTGGAAAATGACTCTCATTGTCATGGGAACTTTAGCAATCGCCAAAATCTATCTGCCGTTCCTAATAACAAAGTGTAACCCCGTGCAGAGACCTACTTGCCAAAGGCGTCATAAACCACTGGGACAAAAACACGCATAAGATGGGCTAAAGTTTTTTCCTTTGCTTCCGTAGCCAATTGCGCGAGTGGTTTTTTTTTGCGAAGGGAATTTAACAAACCTGCGGTGAGATCTAGACAAAATGCAGTGTGGATTAGAAGTAACTCAATCCAACCGTAGTTGATATGCCTCTCCGGTTTTTCGATGATATGGCAGCTTTGGATGCTCAGTAACATCCGTCGACAGCCTCTTCCACAGAGGCCAACCTTGGCACCACTGGTACAAGTCATCAGCAACTCCATCAGCTCCATTCTCCTCTCATACCACATCACAAGTGTGTTGTTGTTACTCAACCATCACTTTGTGACAAAAGGCGACTGCTGCTGTTGTTCTTATTGTCCTTTGCTTGCCTTGCTGGTCTTAATAGATGCTCGCTAACAGCACTTGCCCCTCAACGATCAACACGGCTGTAGGGAGATCTCTGTCCGTACTTGCCGTGGGTAGCCAAAATGCGGTAGTTGATAAATAATATTCTTACCCAGGTGGGCTCGGCCTCGAAGGAGTAAATGGTGCAGGAGAAAAGCCAGGCTTGGCCAAACCACCCCTGGCAGTGGTGTGCTACTCCTGGAAGGTACTTAATAACAGCACTTGTCTCTTTGGGCTATACGGGTAACGGTAAAATGGGACGATGTATTTGTGTGTGTGTGTAGTGGTGTAGCGGTGCGATCCACGTTTGATCGATAGACGTGAACAACACCGGTGGCATTTGGTGTCTGAAATAGACTTGGACCTTCCTTAGCTCAGCTCAGACTAAAAGTAATACTGACTTGCAGTATGTCAATATTCACAATGGTGACATAAAGATGGGCGGGAATTGTGTACACCACCCGTCGTGCCAGACTTAATACATGCTTGCCAACAACACTTGTCGCAACATCATCTTTGCTCTTTCCCCGTATTTGTGTACGGTGTGCATGCATCTTATGTGTGCGCCTTCATGTGGTTGCATGCGTGTGTGTGCATGCTTGTGTACGCATGTGTGCATGCGAATGTGATTGTACATGCATGGGTGTGTGCTTGTGAGGAGCGGTGGTGCAGTGGTGAGCGCACTGCACTACGTCCTTGGCGACACGAGTTCGGCTCAAGCTCACGGCCAACACCAGTAACAATTATATGGGTATCCCCTGGGTATACTTGACGTTAAATAAGTACATGGTGCGGTGTGTAAAACATCAGCACTGGCGATACAAATGCGGCCAGGCATGGTGCTGGCCACCCACCCCCTCACGTGCCATTCCCCCATTCATAGGTGACAGGTGATTTCCGAACGCACTTGCCCCACCAGTCTGTTAAGGCTATACGGGGGATCTTTTTCTGTGTGTACTTGTGCATGCGTTTGTGTGCTCGCATGTGAGAGTGTGTGTGGTGTGTATGTACACGGACGTGTGTGCATGGACATGTGTGTTGTGTGTGCATGCTGTGTGCATGTGTGTTTGTGTGTGTGTTAATGTTGGCACAGTAGGGGGCACAGGTGGTGCATCGGCCAGTCATCTCAGTCAACCCGTGTCACCTGCAGGGTCTCCTGCCAACGGGCGTTCGACACTTCACGTGGCCTTAACGTGCACATAGCCTGGCACAAGCGCCGTGGTGACGTCACCGTCACTCCGTGGCGAATGGCGTTTGTTGTTGTTGTTGTGTTAATGTGTGTTTTGTGTGTGAGTGCAATCCGGGCATGTGCGCGCGTGCGCGCGTCCGCAGCTTTGCACTCTGTCTCGCAGGACTCATCCCTGCTGCACCGTGCCATCACGCTTGTTAAGTGGGCCCACGGTGAGTCACCAGAGACGCGGAGAGAGGAAAAAAAGGAGGCATCATCTGCTAATAAAGTGCATTACTTTCAAAGAGTGCGGCTAGCACGCATGATTAGATTTAACTGTGCAGCAAATTAAATCAAAGCTCGGCGCGCTCTCGTACTTTAATGTAATAGAAACTAATAGCGGGTAATTCAGGGCTGAAAAATTGGCCAATTGCTTCTTGGAGAGGCCTCAGCGAAACCACAAAGCTGCACACGTGGACATGTTGCTCCTAATTCCTTTCTCCGCCCCCGCACTCCCGAGTGGCTCGAGCCATTCCCTGCCACCTCCCGTGGGGGGGACCTATACTCACGACGGGCTCACAGTTCACACTCTGACCTCTTTCACCCACGGGGGATGACGGTTTTTGAGGTCATTCCTCCAGGCCGTGTATTTTTGTTAAGCTCCGGCACGGGTTCCTGTCAAACTCAGATGGGACTTTTTTTTTTTACCGCCTCTGAAAAAAAATTCCACCTGCAGACATCTGGACAGAGAAGGGAATCGTAAATTGCTTCTGGACCAAAGGAGAAACTTTCAAAAAGCCTGCTCCGCGCACACATGTTGAGAGAAAGGGGCACGCATCCGCGCACGTGAATATATATTTATATATTTCCCTCTCTGGAATACGGATCAGGAACACGGGACAGTCACAAAGAAAATTGAACACAAGCTGATCATTTTGATTTAAAGCTTTCGTGACTGCAGGAATTCATATTCTTGGTTCTTTCGGTAAAGTCACGTTCTTTGCAAGCCATCTGGCTACCATGAGAGATTCGTTCATGAGGCTATCCACATATACACACACAGAGACAATTTCAACCGAGAAGATGGATTCTGGCTTAGCAATCATTGGAAGGATTTGATAAACCATTTCGGGTCTTAATTGATTGTTCACGCTTACGGTGGCTTTCAGACCGCATCCATTATTTTCGTCTCCCCCCTCCTCTTTTCTGAACATAGATGGACTCGTCCATCTGAATAAACTGTCAAATCTCTCTCCGTGGTGCCAACGTTAAAAATAACCGCCACTTTTTTCAAAATTTATTGCTGTGGTTTTCACACCTGATGATGATTGCTTGTGTTGCAGTCGAAACGTCGTGAGAATTTTATTGTTTTATATTTTTATTATTTTATTGTTTCCCTTCTACGTGACTTTACCGAAAGAACCAAAGAATACAAGCTGACAATTTAACAAAGAAGTATGGAGAGATGTGATGCTTTGAAATAAATTGAGAGAGAATATGGAAATGTATGGATCAGGGAACAAACACAATTTTGGAGACATCATTGACCATTCATTAAAGTCAGTGGCCATGGGCAGGACTCGTCACTCGAGGAAATGATGGCCGATGGACGAGACTAGTGACAGACCGGCAGCTAAAGGATAGAAGATGCCTGGAAGGATGCCTGCCCTGGAGACTGAGCGATGAAATCAGCTCATGCACAATAGTGGCATTGATCGTGGTGTCGCAAGACCGTGACGAGAACAACGGCATGAGCAGGCTTTCATCCAGCGGTGGATTAACATTGAATAATGATGAGGGATACCACTTAAATGTATGTATGTTGCAAATTCTTTCGCACAGTACGTAGCCAACGACGCTAATAGGAGGTGTGGAAATTCAACATCATAAATGAATCAATTGGTGGTTGCAGTCACGTCGCACCTCCACTATAAATGATTGAAACTAACTAAAACATTTTTTTATGTTACCAGGTAAGGCCCACTGAGCTATATAGCTCTTTTGAAGAAGCGACCTGGCCACATATGATCGCTCAACGAAGTGGTTTTTCATGTGTATTGCAAACGATTACTCTAAATGCACGTTGCTAAATGTGGAGGTGAACACCGCAGGAGGATCTGGAAACAAATCCACGCGACCACGAGAAAAACAGGGTCGGATTCGAACCCACGACCTCCTGTATACCACGCGAGGTAGTTAACATCTCGTCAACGTGATGTCCATGGTGGCGAGATACTCTAATTTCCCTCCCCTTCTTCTCCGTCACGTCAACCTTCCCACCCTTTCTAACTCTCGTCCTCTGTGAAGGTCAACTCCACCTATTTCCCTCTTGGCCAATGGCAGGCCCGCAGCGTCTTCCGAGGCGGCAAGGCCCACTCGCCCTATTCGTACGGCACGCACGCGTCTTCCAACTCGATATTGCTGTGGATCCTGACGCCACGCTATTGAGGCTGGTTACGTGACCCTGTAAAGAATGTGGTGAATGCGGAGGGTACGTTGTCAATTGGACGTGGAATGCACGGGACGTGAAGTCGCGTGCACTTCGTTGCTTTTTACATTTTAAATGCTGATTCTTTTTTTTCCATGAGTCTCTGCATAAAGGATTTCTCCTCCGACGTGGTAGTGGAAACAAATGGACAAGTTTATTAAACCTCACTGCCTTTCACCACCCAGCAGTGTAAAACAAATGTGTTCACCACAGCAGGTTGCGTACGGTTGGGTCAATTGTGGGTTTCCCATCTCTACCAAGACATCTGGCCAGAGTGGAAGAGTAGGCCAAATACTTAGCACACGTAAAATTACCTTACCCCCACATCATCACATAACTTTAATAACACCGCGTGCACTTTTAGTGAGAGGGAAAGTTGCGTACCATATTCACCTTTTCTTTTTTAAACAAAACTCAATAAACAATCGGTGCGCATAATATCACAAATTATTACGATTCCAATGTATTAAAAAACAGAACAACAGGAACGCGGGGTCCTTATCTTAGTTTCCCATTCTTTGTGTGAAGAAAAACCTGGCGATTAACGGAATAGTTTGGGCGCAGAGTACACAATGGATGTTGATTGAACCGTGAATGCCGTGGGAATATTTCTGTAAAAAAAATGTGCAACTGCTGGGAGTTCAAGGTGCAAACATCGAAGCAGACTTTGCAGACTGTGGGTCCAAAGCCAACAGGAACGCGGTGGTATTTGAGGGAGGGAAATAATAATAATTTAAATGTCTAATGCGCATTCCATCCTAGGATCCCCATGTGCAATGCATGAAAAGCAGGAAACAAAAACTGAACTCGGGGCAACCGACCAAACTGAAGAGGAAAGGCCACTTTAAAGAGATGGAGTTTCAAAGCAGACTTAAATATATCTACCGACTCTTCCTGATTTCAATTGGCAAGGCGTTCCGAAGCCTGGGTGCCACGCTAACAAAAGCAGCGATCCCCATAAGAAAAAGGTTGGAGTCCTATTACTCATAAAATAAAATAAAAACAAAGTTTGATCGCTTTTTCAGATGCAGCCTCCATCATAGAATTTATGGCACAGACGAATAGGGGTGAAAGCGTTTAAGCGGAGTTCTGTTCCCAAGATGGGCCACATTCCCACGTAATAATAGAGCATCTTTAAATCTGACTCTGCCGTAAAAACGTGGAATTTTCACTGCTGGCTTCTTCTTCGTGCGTTCCTCCGTAGGGCTGCTAGAGGTCAGTGCTGCCCCAATGCTTTGTGCACGGGGACACGTGACCATCGATCGTGTGAATTGGGAGTGAACTTTGAGGTAACGTGTGTGATGAGGCCTGCTAACGGAAAGGAAAAAAAACCTTGTAAATGTGGCACGTGGAACGTCTTGAGATTGTGGTTGCACAAGAGACATTGTCACGTGACACCCATCAGGAGTTCTTGTTTCAATGACAAAAATGCTGTTGGAGAGAATGGCGAACTCCCCATTGGAGAGTCATTATCATCATCGCCTAATATTTATACCGCACCTCCCAGGCAGTACATGTATGTATGTTGAACTTCGTTCGCATCGTACGTAGCCACCCTCTCATCTCACTCTACTCTCCTCCACACACTCTCCTACCTCTCCCCTCTCATCTCACTCCCCTCCACGCACTCTCCTAACTCTCCCGTCTCATGTCATTCCCCTCCACGCACTCTCCTTTCCAGCGATCAAGGTTCTCTAGAAAAGCCCCCAGTCAACTTTCGCTCAGTGAAGGTGAGTCACTGCTTCTCCTCTGCTGTCCTTATGGTCTGGAACTTCCATTCTCCAGCCATACCTGCTACCCCTGTTCAATTATATGCTGAAAACCCTTCTTCCTCTGCCTATGACTGATTGCCTCACTCTCACTGTGAAGTAAATATGCCCACTGTTTATGGAGAATATCTTGCGACGCGTAACATTTAGACGCTCTATACGTAAAAAAAGATCTCTCATCATACTTAGATTTGAAATTCCGCGGCGTCGATTTAAATGTACGTGGCAACTTTGTTCAGGTTGTTTCCGTCGTCTGTGACTTTGCCACCAGTTCTTACATAAGTAGTATGAATTAGGACTGGGAATGTTGCATGATGGGTAGTATGCGTTTATTTCATACGTACTATAATCACCCAGGAATGTCTGTCCTTAACGCTCGTGACGTCACTCCACATCGACAAGCCCCCCCTCATTAATATTCATGAGCAGGTGACGTCCTCCAAATGGACACCCCCCACCCCTCCTCATTAATAGTCATGAGCGGGTGACGTCACCCCTTGGTTACTCAGCATTGGCCTTTATTACTATTTGTACCCCACCCCTCAATTTACTACTATAATGAGCCAAGAATGTCTGTGTGTCCCGCGCGTGACGTCACTCCACATCGACCAGCCCCCCTCATTAATTATCATGAACAGGTGACATCACTCAACATCGAACAGCCCCCCTCATTAATAATCATTATAAGGTGACGTCACTCCAAATGGACACCCCCCCCCCCCCCGCCATTAATAATACTTATCGGCTGACGTCACTCCACATGGGGGCCTGAGGCGCATCCTCCCCCCCCATCCTCGGCGTCAACTGACAACCCTCACTACAAAGGCAGAACCTTCACGTCACGTGATCTCCGTAACGCTGTTGAGACATAAAAGTAAAAAGGACGCCATGATGAACAAGGGATTATAACCTTTAAATTAAGTCTGTGTCACCGCGCCCTTACAAATTGCACACGACTGGATGCAATGAATATCACGTCACGGTCTGCTTTTCGCTCGTCAGTTTCAGATTTACTGCAATACACCCATCCTTAGACGGGCAAAAGGCTTGTAATAAAAGATTTTGGGTTAGATCGCGTAAGTATGAATGTGTCGTGACACCTCCACCACCCGACACAGCCAATTAGTAAGGGATTTGTCACATAAACAATACGACAATTAGTCACTACTTCAGCCCACCGGGGTCTTGGAGAGTAAATCCACAACATTTACAATTTGAGTATTACAGCGCTTCACTGGTAATTACATCCAGCGTCATCGTCGGGCGATTTACCAGAATAGTGGGGCAATCCACCTGCTTCAGGTCTTAACTAGAACAGCAGTACGACGTCATCACTGAGCCCATCAGGTGCAGAGATCAGAGGCGGGGAGGGTGGGGGTTTATTGTAATTATATAATAGATTAGCAATCATTGAATTAGTCATGCGTTTCCTCTATAAGTAATTGTAATTGTAAGGCGTCTTCTGCTTCCACGCGTTTGTCCCACTCACGTAGGGGTCAGCCGGCCTTGCCAACCTTCTTCACACCGCCCTCGTCTCGCACGGTCTCTCCCTCCGCTCCTCGAGTCACCGCGTCCGATGGCACCACCACATCGCCCCGCCTCTCCTTCTGCCTTCCTCTTCATCTCCTCGTCTTACAATGACGACGACTTGATTATAAGACGCGGGCGCGGTTGTTAATCCTCGCAGCTTGCGACTCCGTGCGAGCCACTTGATGCAGACTCTGAGGCCTGTGCAGCAATAAGAAACTATCGCATTAGCCTCCACAATACAATTGTATTATTAATTATTACAAACACCCTCAGGTATATGCTGTGCAAAGAAGGCACAGCATATAGCGAGCCTTTTGAACAACTTGTATCTTACATTTCATTTGCCCGCGCATACCATCTGCAATTTCCGTTGGACCAACAAAAATCAAAATCTTTTGGAAAGATCTGATTTTTTGTTTTCCATTTCCTTTTAATGTTCTAGGCCAAAATAAGCTTTCTGGAGCTGGAATACACGGCTGACTGCACGCAAAAAAAAACTACATCTGTACTGTCAAGAGCTGAAGCAACCCCCTCCATGGAGTATACATTACTTCATATATCAATGACCTTTGCATTTTCTTCAAGTCACCATGAATCCAATTGACCAAAATGACCATACGTTCCACTTGTTTAATAGTTTTACTTACACAATAAAACGTTCGCACATTTCGAAAGCCCTGGCGACAAGTGGTGTTGTGCGCGATTCCTACCCGCGGCTATAACCATTGGTGAGAGGTCCCCGAACCGGTCCAGGGGTCGTCACATTCACCCATGTGTACTGACCAGGGTGGTGAAGCTACGGTACAATAACGCCCATGACTAACACATCGGGGTTGACAAAGATTCGTGCCTTTTTGTTATTCCGGATTTTATTTTAACATGTTTTACTCTTGTGCCTTTGCTGCAACGCTCAGATTTTGTGCGTGACTTTTTTTAATGATCAAATCGACCACTTAAACATACTTTTTGAAATGTTTATTCTCAAAATAATGGCCGATTCCTTTTAAAAAAAATTATCGTACAAAATGCCGACGGCCCAATAAATATAAATTAATAAGCACAACTGCTTGGCAGTGAAGAGCATGCTGCCGGTGCTGAACAAATATTAAAACTGAGCCACCCCAGGTGCCTAATTGCCAACCTATGCGTTCTGCCAAGTAGACTGATCCACAGTTCCGAATATCAAAGGCAATGAGCACAACTATGTGTCCACGCCTTTGAACATTCTGCCCACGAATGTAAGGAGGCAAAGGCAGGGGCTGGCTGCCCAAGAACATCGTTTCTGCCTGTACACCGGCCAAATATTGGCAGCAACAACAAACAAACAAAAGCATCAGTAATCGCAGCATCATGTACATTGTGCAAACGAGTACGTACACATGCATGCGTTGCAATTGTTGAACGTAAATGTTACGAGAACGTAGGAAAGGACTACGCAAAAATGGTGTTATAATTCATTTCGTCAACGAAAACTACAATTGTACACTGTGCGCATTTCGTTCATTAAAACGTACATTTAAAAAATAACTTGATAATGTACATAGACTTCGTTATTAACATCCTGCATACTGAAAAGAAACACGCAAATAATCTCCATGCTGTGAATGAGGCCCATTAACCGCCACCCCCAGAAAAATTTGCTAATCTTATACATATATTTTATATATATTCCATTGGAAGTCCACAGTTTTATCGATGAGTGTGTTCAGTTTTCAATGAACATAAGATGAGTGAACGTGTGTATAAATAAATGAAACGAGAGCCGTGCTGCGGTGGACAGATGGTGAATCCGGCGACCTGAGTCACTTACTGACCAATGCACAGACAAATACAAAGATCCCCCGTATAGCCTTAACAGACAGTTGGGGCAAGTGCTGTTAGCGAGCAGTACCTACGAAGGCCAGCACGGCACACGAGGGGGTGGGTGGCCAGCACCACGCCCGGCCGCCTTTGTCTCCCTAGTGGCGATGTTTATTACACTCCAGGTACTGATTGGAGGCTGAGCCGACCTAGGGGGAGGCCCAGAACCGGTTCAGATAATCGTCACAGGTGCTGGCCGTGAGCGGGAATCGAACTCGGGATGCTGGCTCTGTAGTGCAGCGCACTAACCGCTACACCACCGCTCCCCACACTGACCAATGTGAAGTATGGACAAACAACCCCAATTTATGGCATGGCGTGGGGAAGACTTCAACATCCAACAGCAGATTGCCAAACGGCTGTAAGTTATTATTTCTTCATTTATGATTACACGATTACATATTATTTTGTGAAGCCTGTAAATAGTGTATGCTGTATATAATACGAATAGAGAGGCATGTGGTTTGTTTAATCGAGCACTCATCTATACCGTTGTTTAATTTGTGTACCCAAAGCCTTGGCTGGCTAACCGACCTCACCAACCCTCTCATCAGCAAGATGTATAATCATATAACCTGCTACTATAAAGTACCCTACTGTTACAGCTCATAACATCACCATGATTTATATATATGTAGTACAGTCTGAGTAACGTTAGTGAATACCACCTGTCCGGGATTTCCTAGGATTGTTCCTCTGTTTAAGGAAGCTATCCTGGGAAACCCTTTGAGTACATTTAAAGTCCTTATTTTTTTCTGTTGCATAATAATACGGTAGTAATTCACCATTCAAGACAATGCATTTACGCGTATTTCCTCCCTCTGCCTGTATCGTGAGAAGTTCTTCGTCTTCCCGTTGATATGGCCCGGTTTTGTTTTGTAACCCACAGGCCTTGGCCATAGGGAAGTAAGCAATGTGTGTTCACTTAATAAAGGTGGCTTTGTGAGTGGAGGCTCTTCTTTGTTACCGTGCCGTGGAGCTCTGTCACACTCGAGAGCCAAAGCGGCACTGCGGCAAAATTACCTTGCCACGACCTGCCATTGCAACGGCAACAACAACAAAAACATCAATTCCATGGCCAATATAGCAAGCACCTCACCCCGTGCGCTCACGTGCATACGGCATCGACCTTGCATGCGAACGCCGTTGGATGTTTTCCGTGGTGTTTGCCGTGCGCGCCGTACGCGTGTGTGTGTGATTTATTTAAAATTGCGGCACTTTTGAACGAGGGTCTCGTCCGCGCTTTAAAAGAGACGCAGCTGCATTGAGACAACCGCGTTGTATGTGTATACGGTACGCTGAAATTGAATTTGTGTGGCGTAAACATTAAAACAGAATTCTGGATATTTATGCAATTCATAGATTTATAATGTGCACTTAAAAAGTATGCGGTGCAAGAGCGTTTTTGGCAAATGTCAAATTGTTAGTTAAATCTGCCATTGCGAGAAATGTTTGTATATGCTATGTCTGTCAGTATAGCCATAACAATTTAAATGTAAGGCATTTGGATGTGTGCATAATCATAACAATATTAACAATCCTCTTTTTTATTTACTCCGTTGCACTAAGATGTAAACGGCATACGTCGCAAGTCAGTGCTCATGTGTACTCAAGCATGCATACATTGGATAGTGTTGAGCCGGTTTGGGAAAATTCCACATTCCTATGGCTTGGAACAGTTTTTTACAGAGCACAGACACTGCTGATACCCCCTCAAATGGTACAGTGTCACCAGGTAGTGCTTACTTTGCCGATGGAAATGATGGAATATGTTGAGCTTGGTCAGGAATTCAACTTACATTCAGACTGACATCATGGTCCTCTACCAAATGTGAATATGGCCCTGCTTTTTACGGGCTCTAAAATAGGCATACGTAGTTATAGATGTTACTGCAGGTAATGTGGTTTAAACTATTCAACTATTAATTTTTTTTATTTTACCCGGCATGGCCCACTGAGCTATATAGCTTTTTTCAGAAGCAACCTGGCCACAAATTGTTGCCCAAAAAAGTGGCTTATCTTGTGGTTATTTATATCAGCCAAATACTCTAAACGCACGTTTCTAAATGTGGAGGGAAAGCCCAGAGGAGAACCCGGAGAAGGATCCACACAACCACGGGGAGAGAGACATGCAAAATCCAAATATACAGCAGGCATCAGGATCGGACCCACGACCTCCTGTATATGAGGCGAGGTAGTTGATATCTCGCCACTACGGTGTTAACTCCCTGGGATGGATAAAATAAAAAAAAGATTCTTCGGATTCCATCACTGTGCAGCACAGGGAGCTGGTGCACGGTGTGCGTAGAGATTTCAACATCCACGCTTTACCTTAGCGGACATCTCAGGGAGGCCGGCACGGTGATGGAGTGGTGACATTCGTGGCCCACAGTAAGAAAGTCCTGGGTTCCATTTCCAATTCAGGTGCCCTTCTGTGCGGAGTTGGTATTTGTCCCCCCCCCCCGGCTCCTCACTTCGTCAGGAATCTAGGAAAAATGTTTCAGCCAAAAAGTTCCAATGCTGAAAATGTACCTACAAATTATTAAATTGAGATTACATAAAGCAGCAATATCGCCCTCCTCTCGCTAAAAAAAAACAATCGGTAGGACCCTTCTGTTAAAGTCGTGAGTCTCGGTGAGACTTTGCCTGGGATAAACATGTGTAAGTAAATACAAAACACATCACAATTTTTTTGATCCCACTTTGGTAAAAACAGTTGTAATGTATAACGCGTAGGCTTTCACGATCAATATTGTCCGTAAAAAAAACCCAACCAGTAATAGATACCCATTGTCATTTATTCGCGTCCATTAACCCTCTCACCCCTCTCGCCTTCGCACGTGAGGGACTCACACGTGATGTCATCGCATCTACCCCTCTATTTAAGAACGAGACGGGAGGATTTCTCCGTAAATACTGGGTGTTCTCCTCATGTTGCCGGTTGTAAACTCTGGCGAAACGTCGTACTCAGATTGTAAATGTTGTGGATTTATTCTCCAACACACTGGTGTGCTGCACTAGTAACGAATTGGCACGTTCTGTTTACGTGACAAACCTTACTAATTGACTGTGTCGGGTGGTGGCGGGTTTAACGACGCATTTATATAATTACACAATCTCAGGTAGTTCGTTTTCAAAACTGCCCATTTGGCTGTTTAATAATAATCCCACATTTATTTTTGTTAGATTTACTGCAATATACATTTTAATACTTATAATGTCTTTAAATACATTTGTATGCCTTCCCAATGACTTGTCATACGAATGATGACACAAACACAAGGCACTGCATTGTGATGAGTTGATTTGGATGGCCCAGTTGGTAGAGGACGTCACTCAGACCATCTTCCATCGAGGTCAATAAAACCAGTACCGCTTTGTGTGAAGTCAAAAGTGTTTGCCCTTTGGAGAGGCTGGCCTCGCTGTGAGAACGTGGAATCGGCGCTGGTAACTCAGGGCTGCGAACAAAGTTGAACAGTGGCCCAGTGCTTTTAGAAAGTTGGGTTTCACTCGTAAACCTCGAGTGAAACCCAACTTTCTAAAAATATAGCACAGTCAGCTAATGATCATTCCAGTGCTCCCAGACACACGCACACGCACATTCACACAACCGGGTATGTGAAATCGCAATTTCCCTGATGTGGTTTTGTCATAAAGAACAGCATTTTCCATCCGGTCTGGGAAAGCGATGGATGTTGCTGGAGCGTTACGTTGCCATAGACTTGCAGCAAAAACACGGACCAAACAAGCATCTGCTGCAATAATTATTACGAACGGGGCTCCGACGCAACGCGTTTTTTTTTTTGTTTAGCCGTTTTAGCTGGGGGGGTGGTGGGTGGTGGGGGGTGTTGGGGGGGTCGTGGTGGTGGGGGGTGGTGGGGGGTGGTGGGGGGTGGTGGGGGATGGTGGTGGTGGGGGGTGGTGGGGGATGGTGGTGGTGGGGGGTTGTGGGGGGTAATGGTGGTGGGGGGTGGTGGGGGGTGGTGGTGGGTGGGGGGGCGAGGAAGCAGAGCCGTGCGCGGCAGAGGTGAGGCCCCAGGTTTTGGCACACGTGCACTCTGCACAATTCGTCCGGCTTGGCCTCGTGCTCCCAGCTGGAGGAGCAATTCTGCCAGAGGAGGTCACAGAATTCGGTCTTCTGTGCACCTCCACGCGGTGCCTGAAATCTAAACGGAGAGGGCCCACCATTGGCCAACGTCGGTGCTGACGTTAATCTTGCAGAGGTCCCGAGCGTTTGCTTTGTTTTGTTTCAGTGAAACGGTGGACAAAGAGGGGGGGGGCACACACAACACGCGTTGGATTTAACGTGATGAAATATATTAGTTGGGACACGTCTTTTTTTTCATAACGCGGATGCGAATTGGATATCACGCGATCGAGCAAACGGAAGTACGTCGCGCGAGTAAGAAATACGCGTTTGGTACGGTCTGCCTTAGCGTAGCGTCGTCGCACAAGGCGGGATGCTGCTGGATGCTTCTAGATGCTACCCCACGTGGCTCCGTCTTTGTTCGGCCTGAGCACATATCTTGTGTGTTATCGTGGACTGTGCTTTACCCCCACGTTATATATTAATTATTACAACGCGATTTTTCCATAACGCGGTGTTCTTCAGGAACGCAACTAGTACTGCATTATAGGAGAACACACTGTAGAGAAACCACTTCATTCATTTTTTTTATTTCTCATTTCCATTGAAAGTTTTATGTATGGATTGTTGAATTTCTTTTGCACTGTACGTTGTCAACCGTGCTAATCGGAGTTAAATATTCCCATTTCCATTTCGGCATTTTACATCGGACAACTAATGTTGAGCTCCCACAAAGTGGTATCTGTTTTAGCAACCCCAAATGTATGATGGCCTGAGTTGACTGGGATTTTGACTTAAATATCAAACGTATTTTTTCCTACAATCGATATAGGGAACAGTTGTAAAAACTATATACAAATCATTATTAGACCTCCTTTGCCAGTACCAAAATATAATAATAGGGTTTTCCCCTTTTTCCTGGCAACAAAACTGAAACCTTTTTACAAGGATTCATGTCTGCATGATGTAGATGCTCACCCC
This sequence comes from Petromyzon marinus, assembly GCF_048934315.1. NCBI lineage: Eukaryota > Metazoa > Chordata > Hyperoartia > Petromyzontiformes > Petromyzontidae > Petromyzon > Petromyzon marinus. Next base: position 3,335,124 of record NC_133679.1, on the reverse strand, counting down.
GAGCCCTCATTACTTTGATAGTGCATTGCCTTTGAGCTGTACGCCTTTTGGCGTCATCTGGTCGAGCACCAATTGGGTCGAGGCTCAAAAGAAAGCCGTCCCTTGGTGTGGACCAATCAGTTTCAAGGACAATGCATATATTATCATAGTATTTTTTTTTAGCATTTTTACTGCAGGTATTGTGGTTAATACAGACATGAATCCTTGTAAAAAGGTTTCAGTTTTGTTGCCAGAAAAAAGGGGAAAACCCCAATTATTATTAATATACAAATCATTGTGTGTCCCCGTATGGTAAACCTGAAAATGTAATCTAGCTCTAAACGCACGTGGCATGATTCAAACTAATGAACGACAAAGTGTGAACACCAAGTTAAATGCATATAAACAAGTGCAGCACATCACACGGCTGGCTTGCATGAGCAGTGTAGGCCATGTGTTCTACATATTTTCCATCCAGACCAATGCTTTTATCGAGAGTTGAGGGGGGGGTGTGTGTACAACCAAACACGTGACAGTAAATCAAAGTTTATTTGTTCTATGGTATTTATGAGTTTGGGCTCTTTGTTACCAAAGCAAAACATTACAATCATCTGGGAGTTCTCAAGATTAAGCAACAACAAAAGTACATCTTGCAAATTGTACATCGGTTTCCCACTGATTAAAACCACACGAGTTGAATGTCAAACGTTTAAACGCAAATTTTACAATTTCAAGGGAGGTTTAACATTTTTGATGTGGCTATCATAGTGCATTGCAAAATGCCACTAAGCTGGTTTTGCCAGGAATTGGCAATTTCTGATCGTTCCCCATCTGTAAAGATAAATTCTACTGAAACAAAGAAGATGCCGCGTTAAGGACCCCGTTATACCAATAATCATATTTCGCCAAATAATATCACGAAATTCCAACTTTTCATTTGGCACTTTGAGCCATTCCTAGAATATTACATTTCTCAAATTCTGCAAAACGCGTACAGAACAAAGGAATGTGGCTAAGATTATAAATAAAGTTAGCAGCAAGTGCATCTCGTCATTTAATTTACGTCCCACTGTCAATCCACTGCTGGATGAAGGCCTCGCCATGCCGTGTTGGTCACGAGGGGCTGTTTGACTTTGCAGGTCGGTGTGAAGCCTTGAAGTTTGCAGGATCGGTTCAGATATCACTCACCACTGATGTCAGCTGTGGCCGGGGAATTTAACCCAGATGTGCCTCGAGCATAGTCCAGGGCACTGAAACCACTGCACCACCACGCTTATTCCTCCACGCGTCTGTCCCACTCATGTGGGGTCCTCCGCTGCCCTTGCCAACCTTCCCCATGCTGCCCTGTCCTGCGCCATCTTTCTTTCCGCTCCTCTGTCCACCGTGGTCCAATCGCACCCCCCCCCCCCACCTCTTCTTCTGCCTTCCTCCCAATCTCTTTCCTTCCACTTGCATCGCTGGAATCTTCTGACCCACATAATGTTCCCTGTCGTCTCTCAACGTGACCGAACCACACCAGCCTTTTCTCTCTCGTCTTCTCTGTGGTTTCTACCACCTTGAGTCTTCCTCCTCCCACTTCTTAATTCCTTACCCTGTCCCAACATCCACCACAACATCCTCATCACTCTCAGTGCCATAGCTAAAATCACTGCACCACCACTCCCTACATCAAATATAATACCAACGAGAAGATGAGCAGGAGCCAATCCCTTGTTGAATTTGCAACTGCATCACAGCACCGATATTGGATCAGCAAGTTGTTTTTGCAGATGAGCGAGTGACCGTTAAAAACGAATGATTTCTACTCTTTGTACTTAGCATTCAATTGTGTGCAATCAGGGTGCACTTCTTATGCACAAACACTCTGCAGGTGCTGCATAGGCGTGTGGTGGTGGGTGTTGCGTGTTAATTGACATTATGTTAACATGTGTGGTCATACCAGCTGAAATTTCAAGGCTCCTCTCATTAAACAATTACAAAAGTTCCATCCTTTGTGGATTGAGAGAAATGTAATATTTGTAAACGATTAATTAGAATGTGTGTGTGTCAGCCTTAATAGCTGCTCGCGAACATAATTTTATTTTTTCCAGTCTATATGAATATATGGGGGGACCTTTGACTTATACGAGTGTGGTAAAGTCGCGAACCAGTCATGGAAATTCCACATTCCTATGGTTGTGGCCAGTCTATCCGTAGTACAATCACTTTTTATCTCTGACTTCCCACAAAGTGTTGACGACTGACTTAGTTATGATGTGCTATATAGTCGCGAACCAGTCATGGAAATTCCACATTCCTGTGGTTGTGGCCAGTCTATCCGTAGTACAATCACTTTTTATCTCTGACTTCCCACAAAGTGTTGACGACTGACTTAGTTATGACGTGCTATATAGTCGCGAACCAGTCATGGAAATTCCACATTCCAGTGGTTGTGGCCAGTCTATCCGTAGTACAATCACTTTTTTATCTCGACTGACTTAGTTATGATGTGCTATATAGGAGCTAATTTGTTTTCCACACGAATATAAAACAATATAGCTCATATTGAGATTGTTTTAAACTTCATTTTACAACAACCCAGTATTATTGGTAAATGGAATGGAGAATAAAAGGTAATTATTTAACCAGCAAGAATGTGATCAAAATAAATTTAGCAGTGTTTCATTTAATATTCATAGATTGAAAAGAAAATGTCATCCCCAAAATAACGACTGCACGTTAAAATGCACAACGTGAAAATTCCACTTGAAATCCATAAAATCGCTCCAGTTTCCTCCCACTTGTTAGCCATGATAAATCCACTGCTGGATGAAGGCCTCCCCAAGTCGTCAATATCTCTTGATGGTTCTGTTATGTAACAATCCACGTAGCGTCTGCGCCGAGCTGAAGTCATCGCGCCTTCTCCTTGGCTGCCAGTCTGTCACTTTGACTGGCCGTCAGACATACCTGCTGGTGGCGAACTGTCCTGGCCAAGGCCACTCAAGTTTTCATCATTTATTTTGAACTATGTCTGTAACCTGTAAGTTCCTCTTGTACAATACATTTTGGTAAAAATTGGTTTAAAACCCAAATAATTTGGGGAATTTCAGAGATGCTTACGAAATACTGTATTTTTAAAAAAATGGTACCTCAATATATTGAATGTCCACTTTTGATAATTTATTAAATGTCTATGATGCAAACATCTTGCTCGATATTTTGTATCCACTTTTTACAACTATACATAATATGATAATATTAATAAGCAGTGAATAATGTCAAGCCTTTTGTCAATCCACTGATGCATGACAACGTCACCAAGCCACGTCGGTCACGGGGGTTGTCTGACCACACTTCACCATGCTGGTCAGTGTGGTCGGATGGGGCTCCTAGGACTGGTTCACCACTCAGGTTATAGCTGTGGTCAGGGATATAACTTAGATCGTCACGTGTATAGCAAAGTGCACTAACCACTGCACCACTGCTCCCCTCACCATACAAATATAAGAGTGAATTACTCTGTGCTTTGTAGAAGGTGACATCCTTTTGCACCCATATATTCTTGGACTGTACCAACACTTCGTGACTGTGATTATCGTCGTGTTGTATGTGCTCACACACAAAAACTATGAAAATTCACGTTAACCACAATTACGTGCATATGCATATAATTGCAACGTGCGGTGCATATTATGGGCCTGATTCATGGGTTGGCAGTAAGTGAGGGGCGGTTTTCTTTTTTTGCCCCGTTTATGATGGAAAAATGGCCACAAAGGTCAAATTTGGGTGTTTTTTTTTCCCCCATCGGAAATCAATGTAAACTGCCTTGTTACCAACACATGAGTCAACAAGCCCCGTGTTTGCATTTAAGGTTTCATTTTTGGTGGAAATAAACTTTGCGCGCAAGTACAGCATTACTTTGATCCTGGCAAGAATGCCCCATGATGTAGCTGCTCGCCACCGAGCTCTCGGTCCTCTGATACGTGTGGCATTGTCTTTGTGCTGTTCGCCTTTTGGCGTCTTCTGGCCTGGCACTGGTGAGACGAGGCCGTAGAGATAAAGGCTGTCTCTGGTGTAGGCCAATCAGTTTCAAAGACAATGCCATATATAATTATCAGAGCACGTTTGTTTGCATGTTCACCATAAGTACGTGTGGTTAATGCAGACTTTATTCCTTGCGAAATGTTTCTATTTGATGTTTGAACATCTTAACACCGGTTTTATTGCCAGAAGGGGTTAAACCTATGGTTATATTTCTGGTACAGCAAGATCGAAGGATACCACTGCGAGTTTATACCAAGTCGATGGTACTCAGCATATATATGGTGGCTGAAACGCATAAGTCACCGACGGTTACTTTGATGCATGTGAAATTATAGGTCATTTGGTGTGTACGTGCCTGTGCGTGTTTGCGATTGCACGCATATATAGAGAGCTGTGCCAGAAAATGCTCAAATTCTGATTTTAAAAAAGGCCCAAGAGCGCGCGCAATTAGTCTGTCAGACTTGGTTCTGCGTTTGTTTCTGAAGAACATCGTGAGAAGGAGTTGCCATATGTGTGCAACATTTTAGTTGCAGTCAAGCGGTGAGACTGCTCATCTTCAAGGCACGTTCTGTTAACACACTGATTATTCTCAACACAGTTTACTGCCTCCACTTTTATCCGTGATTGCTTATTAATATGGTAAGTGATATAATAATAAATATATTCTAGTTTTCTCAAAAGTTATTGCTCTATAATAACCAGCAACAACCTCAATAACAGATCGACAATTATGACGGTTATGGCCTGAACAATATAATTGGATCAACTCCATAATTACTTGAAAATCACTTATATTTAGCGCTTAATATCAACAGCCACAAGAATTAATGTATTCAATTTATCAACAGCGATCCTTACATTTCAGAGCCTGAGTGCATCAACTATAATTATTATCGCTGTACTGTACTTACTAGGTAAAATCTTGCAGCCAACCTACTATTACAGTTGTTTACAGCGGGATGCCGCATCACGATTTCTCCCAAAGTTTATTTTAAAAAAAAACTCTATACCCTTACATCCTGAAGAGAAACTAATTACTTGCCCAGTGTATATCCGTTATGGCCAAGCCATTACACACAGTGTGGCATTTAACACGATTTTTCCAGCTCATTTGAAAACAACAACAACAACAACCACCAAACAACCTTTTACTTTCCTCCCACGTCCGTTGCAATTTTCACAAACACACATCACGGAGAATGCTTTTTATTACGGCTTTTTGGACACCCACCTGTACATTCTTGGCAACGTTGTGTGATATATTTTGTTTGTTACCGATCATTGCTTACTTATTTGCCCGAATACATGAAAGTCGTAGGGAGTGATGGTCTAGAGCAGTGGTTCTTAATCCGGGGTGCACGCAAACCCCCCTGGGGGTGAGAGAGAGATGCCCTTTCTTGGGGCGCGAGACGTGGCCACATTTTTTTCGAAGGTAAATAATCTAAAACACAAATTAAGCACGGGCGCATAAGGACAACTTACTTTGTTTCATCAAACCTCTATGTATTTGTTAACATTATTCATTTTTTTACGATTGAGAACCAAGAGCTGCGGTAAAGGTTAAGCACCACTGGTCTAGCATATTGCAACGTGGATCGTGGGATAACAAAAGGAGATGAAATAGGTGCCCAGAGCTGACAAAAACCATTGACTGATGACGTATAATGTTACGTAGCACGATTAAATACTTTATTGGTAACTTAAAGGCCTATTGAATTGTGAAAAGTATTCACAATTAATGCTCTTACTGTACATTAAGATGTAACAAATAAAGAAACTTTGACATATGTTGAGTGTAATGAGGATTAAGGAGCATTGCGAGCTGGGGATATCTATGGTGATTACTTTTATCAATTTCAAAAAGACCACGTGCAGAAAACTATCTTTGTTACATACGTTCACCTGTTATTATGATAAACAGCTCGATTAATGTTCATACCCAGTCTTGGTTCACAATGCTTTAATGTTCATTGGTTGAAATGTATCAGTGGCTTGAAATAGACAACAAAAATTATTTAAACAAATTCATAAATTGAACAATATGAACAAATCGTCTCCAGAAAAGCAGTTCTGCAAAACGCTTGCAGCATTCAGCTTTGTTTAACAATCGTCTGAGTCTGTCTCCAAGTGGACAATTTGGACACGGTGCTTCGCAACAAGTGAATGAGCTGACATGACAACAGGGAGGAGGTGTGAATTAAAATAATCGTTCATCTGTGACTCAACCCATCACCCCTCTGGGGGTAGGTTGATGAAATAAATAACACTCTGTGGGAGGTCAGCAGTCACGGTCCTCGAGAGAGAGACTGATCCTGACCATAGGAATGTGGAATTCTTTAACTGCGCTCGTTGAGGGCCTCCAAACGAGATGAATGCCACTGACGTTCGACTCTAAATCACCCGGAGTTTAAACATGACCATGATTTAGTAGTGCACGTGTACTTCACCACTGTGCCCGTACGGGTTGGTGAAGATATGAGGGAGCACAGTATAATTGAGTACATTTTCAAAACGATTTGACAATATTACACCGGACACATTTGTATATACTGACACACTTAATATTTTCAGTAAATTACGATTTTTTTTTTCTCCGGAGCAAATTCATTAGTCCATTGACAATAATGAAACATGCGTGTGAAGGCGTGCATCGTAACAAGCTCTATTGATTGGAAAACTGACCAAATCGAAGAATACTCTTCGTAGCCAGTGACCAGGAGCGATACGCCTGGTTCATTCACGGGGGAGTTTTATCTTCCACATCAACGACAGCTCGGGTTGTATGGTCACTTAAATCGGCGGACCTGGCGAATATATGCGACTGCAATCGTGTATCAGAACTGACACTCACTGCAGCAGTAAAATAATTTTTATGCACGACCTAACCCAGAAGAAAGCAATTATGAATCTAATATTGGTCGTGAAAGCCTACGTGTACAATTAAAAAGCACTATTTTTCATTGTCACTCGTTTTAATATTGTATCAGGCACAAGAACACAAGACTTTAAATACAGGATATGTAACTGTTTTGTGTAATCGGTGGGTGGGCTGCGGAAGGCTAAACCGGTTAGACTTCGGAACAATGTCAGGCCAAGGAAAGGATTTTGTTTTTGTTTTTTCATTTGACTGCCCTTGGGGCTGAAACACAGCACAGGTGCTGGCTTAGCACCAAAGACAAAGACCCCCCGTGTAGCCTTAACATACTTTTGGAGCAAGTGCTGTTAGCGAGCACCTATGAAGGCCGGTTTGGCACACGAGGGGGTGGGTTTTCAGCACCACACCACCACATCACGCATGAACACACGGGAGGTTTTTTTTTTCATTTTTACGTGACTGCATTTATTAATTGTGATGAATGCTATTCTGGCTGGGTGTTGCTACACTTGGGGTGCTCGAATCGCCACATGAAAGTCAAATCACAGGCGGGTTGTCAACTAAGTCCATCATCCCATCGATGCAAATAAAATAAAGTAGCGTTTTGTGGTATGTTAATGTATGGTTGTCCTCCAAAGAGACTTGCACCTGCCATACAAATGTGGAATGGTTCCAGTTGAGCTGGACAGCGAGCTCCATCTCGGCTGTTGTAATTGCGGGTGACACGAGCAGCTGGTTAATGAATTAGAGAACAATAGGAAAGGGAGGAAGCATTGTTTATTGCTCCAGTGGATGCTGCTGGGTCGTCACCAGACCTTCTCTCCCTTAAGGCTGCGTGCATTTCTTAGCTGGAAAAGCTGCAGCAGTGGCCCACTGCTTACCCGAGCTGGAGTCACAGCACATCTCTGCACTGAGACCACCATCGCAAGTAAGCTCTGTCCAATGTCTCTATAAACTTTTTTAAGTATATATTTTACCAGGTAAGGCCCACTGAGCTATATATAGCTATTTTTTAGAAGCGACCTGGTCACAAAATATAGCGCAATTTGGTGGCTTGCCATGTAGACATTTCTAGCAGCCAAATACTCTAAACGCATGTTTCTAAATGTGGAGGGAAAACGGGAGGACCCGGAGAAAGAAAACCTCGCGACCACGGGGAGAACGTGCAAACTCCAAATAAACAGTCTTCAGGGTCGGGATCGAACCCACGGCCTCCTGTATAGTAAGTGAGGTAGTTAACATCTCGCCACCGCAGCACCTCTATGAGTAGGGCCTCATTGCTATGCCTGGGAAATGTTCTGACTTCGTAGAGGGCACGCTGCACTTTCCCATGTGCCCAGCTAGGGACACTCATTGCACGGCATTGGTATTCATGAATGTTAAAATCAAGAAAAATTACCAACTTGTCTTTTTTATTTAGTCGTGATCTTGATGAGATTATCAACTTGCACCTCCGATTAGCACGGTTGGCTACGTACTTACTTCTGCCCATGGCCACTTCTGCCCATGGCCACTTCTGCCCATGGCCACTTCTGCCCATGGCCACTTCTGCCCATGGCCAATTCTGCCCATGGCCAATTCTGCCCATGGCCAATTCTGCCCATGGCCAATTCTGCCCATGGCCAATTCTGTCCATGGCCAATTCTGCCCATGGCCAATTCTGCCCATGGCCAATTCTGCCCATGGCCAATTCTGCCCATGGCCAATTCTGCCCATGGCCAATTCTGCCCATGGCCAATTCTGCCCATGGCCAATTCTGCCCATGGCCAATTCTGCCCATGGCGATCGTTTGTGCGTCTTTCTGTGCGCACACTTCCGAGTACTGTTCCGTGAAACCCACGGGGCAGTATACGAGCTCGCTCGATGGCTGGGATGTGCCAGCTTATTTTTTTCATGCGACGTGTATCTGCGACGACACGAATGCCGCGTGAATGCTGTCGTGTTTGTGCGCTGTTCGTCTGTACTCTCTGTGTTGCGCGAGGCTGTTCGTCGTTCGTTCGTTTCTCAATCCGCTTGTGTTCTTTGAGACAGGCTCACATTACGACGAACAATGAGATCGAAATGGGGCACAACAAAAAACAACTCCGAACATCTCAAAATGAATGAAGGGGATGAATCAATCGGCAACAGGAAAGAGAGTGAAATTCCCTGCGCGTGAATGGAGCCACGCTTTAATGTAAGAATAATGATGCAGGAGGCGTAAGCTGGAAACTCGTCCGCTTTTTTGTTTTGGAGGTTTCAGAGGTCTTCGGGTTGGGCTTTGAGAGCGGAAAAGGGGGGTGGGGGGGGGGTGGAGGAATTGGGAGCGTGTTTTGGTGGGGAGTGGAGGCAAAACACCCTGCAGCATCTGTTTTTCTGTTTGTGCTCATTGCAGGGAGGGGTGTTCGGGGGGGGTGGGCCTGGAAGCCATCATGCGTGAAAAGAGGCCGTTTCGCTCCACATGACCTCATCACAGACCCACGCACGGGCACACACGAGCCCTTTGATGTGCTCTTGCTGTGGTCCCCGTGGCTAGGCCCGTGGGGGTGAGGCAGACATCCAGATGTGCATGAGCACCTAATTACCCCCTCCCCCCACACCCACCCATTACACAACCTTCCCACTTCCCTGCTCCACTTCTGCTCTTACACGTCCCGCACCACTGCACCGCACCCGGAAAACCATTCATCCCACCCACCACCACCACCACATCTCCCGCCTTCAATTCCCACCCTCGCACCCACCTGGACTTCATTCATTCACTCGCGCATTCATTCACTCGTTGAATTCTCAAGCCCTCTCGATTGCACGGCGACGTAGGGATTGCGAACTGAGCTACGCCTCATGCCCAACTCGGATCCCCTTCAACAGACGGTTTCCACAAGAGGCAGCATTCCTTGATTTATAACTGAAGCAACATTTTTAATACACCCCCCCTCCCCCCCCCCCCCATTAGACTGGTATAAATCTCAAGACTTTTTGTTTGTTCCTTGGCCAAAAATTCATTTCGATAATAAAGAAATTAAATTTTGAACAAAAAAAATGTTGAAATTGTACCACGGCACTTATGGGACCAGCTTCACAAGATGCATCTTCCAGCTTTGTCTACCAGCCCTTGGGTAAGCGAATGAGCCGTTTCGGACCAGGTGTTTAACTCGAGTGGAGGGGGTGTGGGAAGTGTGGGTGAGTGGGTGGGCGCGGTGGAGGGCATGTGGGAGGATAGAGGGGGGGGGGGGTTGTTTGGTGTGGGGATGTGTGGAGAGGCGGGTGTCGTTAAGAGCGTTGGGAGTGCTAGGAATGGCGGTGGGCCAGCGAGTACACAGGCACACACACACACCTGTTTCACAGCCCAGCGGAGCCGCTGCTGGCCAGCAGGTCCCTGCGGAGCCGGCCACCCAACAGAGCATCGCTCAGCACCGTGTAAAACAAGCGTGCCAACACGGCACGCCCTCTCTCAATGCCTCCACGCGACAGCCAGGAGCTGCAGGTGCTTCGCCGGATGACGTTAGTTGTGCCTCTCACACATTCAGTTTGTTGTTCTACCCCCCCCCACGCCGCACCTCTGATTAGCACGGTTGGCTACGTACGGTGGCGAAAGACGTTCAACATACACTGACATGAGCACGGTGGTTCATCGTACCAACCACGTGGCTGGTCTTTTTGTTTGTGTATAGTCATGTTGATTTTGACTGATCTTCAAGGACACTGTGATTGACAGCAAGTATTTGTTTCCGTGCCCGGCACACCACAGCAGAACGATCGCTGGATTTTCTCTCGAGATGTGTACTTGACTTTTGGAAAAGGTGAAGTTGCTGTGGTTTCATACTGCTCGAGGAACTAATATCGTGACCGATGTCAGAGTTTTGGCTAGGTGTTAACTACATCGCCTGGTATGCAGGATTTCGTGGGTTCGATCTCGACCCTGACGACTGCTGTATATTTGGAGTTTGCGTGTCTCTCTCCCCCGTGGTCGCGTGGATTTTTCTCCGGGTCCTCCAGTTTTTCCCGCTACATTTAGAGTCAACATCACCACGTTTTTAGAGGACTGTATTTGGCTGCCTTAAATGTCCACACGGTAAGCCATTTAGTTGAGCTGTCATGCGTGGCCAGGTCGCTTCTGAAAAAAAGCTATGTAGCTCAGTGGGCCTTACCTGCTGAATAAAAAAAAATAGTCTGTAATTTAGTTTAGAGTTTAATAGTTATTGTAGTTTTAGTTTAGTAGTTTAGTTCATAGTATTGAGTCGACAACACGGATTTTCTGGCTCCGAGTCCTATTCGGCCGTCTATACAATGGAGGGATCGTGTGTGTACCGTAATGCGTGAAGCTTCGTTTAGAAAACTTTTTTTCTAAACCGCTGCATCAATTTCAATGAGTGTTGGAGTCCATATTCTTTGGGTCTTTCGGTAAAGTCACGTAGATAGGTTGAAAGAAAATAAGAAAAAAAACTACGACGTTTCGTCCACAACACAAGCGATCGTCATCTTTTCTCCTCCTGATGACGATCGCTTGTGTTGTGATCGAAACGTGGTAGATTTTTGTTATTTTCTTTCAACCTATCTACGTGACTTTACCGAAAGACCCAAAGAATATGAATTCATGCAGTCACGAAAGCTTTAAATCAAGAGTGTTGGAGTGATTTGAAAGTTCGTGTAGTGCCGTTTATCCGAACGAGATCAAAGCCATAGATTGGTGTCTTTTTTTGCGTGCCATGTTTACACCCCCTCCTCTCTGCTCGGCAAAAGCAATGGAAATTACAAAAGTGGTTCAACATTACTCGGGGTGCTCGGTCCGTTGGTCATTTTTTCTTCTTCTTGGGATCACTGTGACACACAAGCAGCTGTGTCATATTGTTGTTCTTGAAACCTGCCTCTTAGATCAATGCTCACCATTTGAACGTTGTACGTCACGCCGCGATGATGCGCCGATGATGTTCGGTAGCCGAGCAACATCGTCGTTTGAAGACGTTGCGCTTGGCATAACGGTCATCACGCCGGAACTTGCAAACCCCGGGGGGTAGCAGATTACATCTCCGTTGAAATAACGATGCAAGTGTCGACGCGACTCGAATGGGTACAACCGCAGTCGATCAGCAGGTCAAGTGTGGTGGGGTCAAGTGTGGGTACTCCCCACCTCGTTCCAGGAGGTCTCGCCAGTGTGCAAGAGTCGGTCAGATACCCTCCAAAAATGATCTCTCTCGAGCTCGCGATTCTAGAGGGCCTGCCTCCAGCAGTGGCACGATCAAGACATTGTAGAGCTCCACCTTTACCTTTTTTTTTAAATATCGATTTATACTGAGTTGCATACACGTTTAGGGGGGGGTAATGATGAATCCCATTCATCGATGCATTCAATTTACTTAGCTCGCGCATCGAAGCACGTGTGGACGAATCGGTGTTGGTGGGATCGTATGCGTTGTATGTCATGGGCTCAAAGCACCTCTCCAAACCTTGGAGGCAACCACTTTCCCTGCAGTGCCAATAAATAACGGATTTCATGGGACCTCCCTTGCCTGTATAAAAATATAAGAATAGATTGTACCCCTTCTGGCAATACAACTATTGTTAATATTTGTATATATAAATAACGGATTGTTGGATTGAAGCGAAACCCTGAACCCAACAATGCATTGCATCGCAAGGAGGGGTGACTATACTCTTTGGTTCTTTCGGCAAAGTCACTTAGGTATAAAATAAAATAAATCACGACTTTTCGGGCGCAACACAAGCGACAGACGCTTGTGTGTGCGCCCGAAACGTCGTGCTTTATTTTATTTTATACCTACGTGACTTTACCGACAGAACCAAAGAGTATGGATTCCTGCAGTCACGAAAGCTTCAAATCAAGATTGAGGGGTGTCTAGTTTGAACCCCTGGCATGGATACATATATGTACATTGGTCACACATCAACACTCATTGGCGGTGACGTCACCACGGCGCCTGTGCCAGGCCACGTGAAGTGTCGAAGGCTCGCTGACGGTCACGAAACAGACCCAGGTGGTGCCATGGGTTGTCTGACTGAGCTGACTGGCAGATGCACGAGCTGTGCCCCCCTTGCTGTGCTAACTTGCGGCACTCCGCTCGTTGTTGTGAGCGTCGCTTCTCTGCCCTCCGTTGTTGTTGGAGGGTGACGGCCTCCAACTGACCATTAGCGTCCTTCACGAGCCTCCTCGCATACATAATACATACAAAAATGCACCCATAAAAGCACCCAACAATTCATGTTCTTTTTATAACGGAGGGCTACAATATTTGAATGGGCGCTCGCAACACCAGCACACACAACTAACTACCTGTCCTACTCTGCATAGTCTGTCGCTGCGGTGAAGGCGGACAGCATATATCGGCCACAAACGGGGGGCTGTGATGAACACATTAAAAAATAATTAGAGAGAAGAAAAAATCACAAAAAGCTCAAAAGCCGGCAATGTCGAAGAGTCGGTGGTACGATTGAAGACGCATCCTCTGGCTTCTAAGCTGAGCATGACCGTCGCACTCAAACAACAAAGACTCTTCACATACAAATGTGGCACACACACACACACACAAAGGACAAGAGGAAAATAATATATAGATTTTTTTTAGCCTTTTGTTAAAGCAGTCAATGCACTCAGAATGCGGGCTATTCAAAGCCAGAGCAGACTTTGCCTTGTATTGTTGATTACCATATACAGCACCCCTTGCCAGGGTAATGGTAATGTATTATGTATAATGCACATTATCTCATTCCCAGGAGCATTGCATTTATCATACCCTATCATGGATTCACAGCAGTGCTGTAACTCTGAATCTCACAAAGGATTAATGAAAATTTCTACCTCGCGTAAATTCATTTCACCTCCCCCCCGCCCCCCCGCCCCCCCGCCCCCCTTAGTATGATGGGGAGCAAACAGTGATAATGATTCATTAGCCCGCTGCGCTTTTCCCGCTCCTAAATTGAATTCTTGGCTGTGCTGAAACTTCTGCTTATCATCACATTTTCCCAGGGGCTCAGGAGGCCCTATTTGCGTTGATTATCTGGCTTTATTCGGGAAGCCACGGTGCTGTCGGAAAGCATTAACAAGTACACCCTTCCGTCCTCGGCATTTCATTTTGGCTGCAGGAAGCACGACGATTTGATAGCCGAGCTACATATCACACACACGGCGCGTCGCTACCTGATAATGGGAGACACACACAAAAAAAAAACCCCACGGGTGTATCGTGTCCTGCAGACAAATGACTCGCATCTCTCTCTCATTTTGTTTTTCAATACCCACAACAAATGTGTATCAAATTCACATTTTAAGTGAGCGTGCAACAAGCAGATAAGGAAGTTTTTTTAGGGTGCAAAATTGCACTGAGAACATTCTGTGAGGCTCTTATAATGGAGTTTGTTGACCTCCGAACCCTAAGCTAATTAGGCGGTCGCCTTAGGGGGCACATTGCAGCCCCAATGTCTTTAGAAGCAAGTATCTGGAGCGCGTTTACTGGCATTGCTATTTCTTTAATCTCTGAATTATTATCACAAATACTCCATATGCTCTATGTCGCCAAATACACGTTATGTATGTGTCACCTAATTTCCATTTTGGTGGAAAATAGCCTCTATATAAATAAAGATTTATGAGTCAATAAATGTTTCGTGTCAAAGTTGTGTGCCCAAAACTGATCCAATAGTTGCGGCGTTAAATCGCATCAACGCCCTATTAAATCGTCGACCCGTTGGACAAACGATTGACCCCAGGATAATACATATGCGTGCAATGTTTGATTCGTGCTTATAATAAACGCAGGCCAAAACTTCTGCCTTCATGTGTTACTAACTGTATTACAATTTTAATTAAAAACAAAAATACCCCAGCCTCGAGTGAAAAAAAAATGAAACTGAAAATTTGCAATAATAAACTGTCACCTCTAATTCACAGTGTCACCTAGGATACGTTTCCCATGAATCTCATCTCCGATTAGCACGGTGGCTACGTACGGTGCGAAAGAAGTTCAACACACATACATACATACACACATACCAAACAACTGTTTTTTTTTATTTCTTTTGAAAGGGGGGGTTAACATTTCCGAGAAAAATCACACCTTATTTCTCTAGAAAACGTTACCGTGAGAGAGTGAGAGAGGAGGAGACATGAGAAGCGGAGGTGGGGGCGGAGGGAAGCATTAGTTATGCAAAAGATAAATGAGAGAAACAAACAAAAGAAACCAAAAAAATGTTTCCCAGTCCAGTGACATTTATGTGTCATGTACCAGGAAGCCCCCCAGCCTCCTGTGCATCTGCGCCACACCTTGTTGCCATATGGTTGGTGCAGAGCACGCCTATCGGGGGAGCAAGACTACAGCTGTTGTGTCTCTGAGCCTCACCCACACGTGCGCACGCACGCACACACACGCACGCAAGCGCACGCGATCGCACACGCGGCCACACACACACACGTGCACGCGCGTACGAGCGCGCGTGCACGAGCGCGCGCGCACCGCGGCAAGCGGCACGCGCGCTCACGGTGCACGCGTTGTTAAATGAACGTTGCGGCACGCGCACGTGCTCGCGAGCACGTGCGTGTGCGGACACACGCAAGATGTGTGGAGCGGTGGTGTCCGTTCGTTAGCGCTTCGCTGCGCTACGAAGCCGGTTACCCGAGTTCGATTCCCGCTCACGGCCAACGCCAGTGACGATTGTCTGAACCCTTCCTGAGCCTCGCCTCGTTCGCCTCGGCCTCAAATGAGTACCTGGTGCGGTGTGTAAACATCGTCACTGGGGAGACAAAGGCGGCCGGGCGTGGTGCTGGCCACCCACCCTCTCGTGTGCTCTGCTAACAGCACTTGCCCCAACTGTCTGTTAAGGCTACACGGGGGATATTTTGTCTTTGGAGGCGCGAGATATGCATGGCGTGAGACGAGGTTTTTACCCACGCGGAAACAGCTGAAATTACGGGTCAATAATTAGTGCTGAGCATTCTTTCGTATTCACGTTTTTATTTCGAGTTCAACACTTTTGTTTGTACGTCGAACTTCGTTCGCATCGTACGTAGCTAATCGGACGTGTGGGAATGTTGTATTACGGGCAAAAATAAATTGCTCTAGCACCAATGGTGTCCTATCTCAAGACCGGCGGCGTTGGACTTATGACATCTGGTTTCAGACACCACCTGTTTCCCACTTGCCTGTTGCCAATTGTCTGCTCACATCTGCCCCACTGCCTGTTGCAAACGGGCCTGGCCAACGGAGCCGCAATGGCCACGGAGGGTTCGCCATTCTGGTGGCATGTGTGTGTTGAAAGTCACCGTTCAAGTCGAACTGTTCGACCTGCTCAAACGAGCGGCAGCGATGGCCCTCTTCGCCATCGGAAGGCCTAAGCCAGTGGTAAAGAAGGCCTAAGAAGGCCTAAGCCAGTGGTAAAGAAGGCCTAAGAAGGCCTAAGCCAGTGGTAAAGAAGGCCTAAGAAGGCCTAAGCCAGTGGTAAAGAAGAAAGAACAATTCCACAGTCCCACAATGGGGATCAGTCTCCAAGCGGCGCGTGACCATTGTGTTGGTTTTTTTTAATGGGTGCAATTATGAACAACAGCCATGTTAGACATTAGTGCATCTAATCAGCATAATAATTTGGTTCGCTGCAGCTCAAAGACTCAACTCCTACAAGGCGTGTGGTGAAGTTCGGAGATGTCCATGTGCGCTTGGCGTTGAAGGCCTGCAGACCAGAATCAGTGATTTCGCAGACAATGTTCATCAGCGAGGCAGGTCCATATCCGGACCATAGAGCGAAGAAGGGAACTTCTGTCCAGGGAGCAATGTTCTGCCAATTGGGGGGGGGGGGGGGGGGGCAAGGCAGGGTTGTGTATAATTGGGTGGCATGGCATCTTTCATGACCTGAAGGTCTGTGGAACAGTGGTTGGTGTGCATTTTGTACAGGACTGTGGCAGCAGCAACTTGTAGACGGTGATGCAGGCTGGGGATGGTGAGTTGCGTACTGGCAGTGGCTTCACCTAAAGAGCTACTCCTTCCCTAAACAGGCCGAGACAAGTGATTTAAGAGTGTACATTTAAGTCGGTGATCAGGAAATATGGGATACACACAGGTCATAGTACAGATTTGACCTTCCCCACACCGGAAATAAAACACATTTGCCCGGTACATTTAAGTTAGTGCCGAGACAACCTGAGGGAAGCCCACTTTGAAGGCCATATTGCTGGGATTGGGGTGCAATCACATCAACCGCCATGTCACTGCAGCCCAAGATAGACGGCATCGCACAAAGGTAAATATGCCCACTATTCACATAATAGATGTTAAACTAATTTTAATTCCCCATCAAATGGCCATGGTATCTGAACCTTGGCCAAAGAGATTGCGCACCCATTTGGAAAGATTGTCACGAGTCGTATGTGGCAGCTTCATTCTCCAGTAAATGTCACTTGCCTTCACACCTGCAGATGATTAAAATCTAAATAAAGTTTTGCCGCTCTTCTGATGTGCAGTTGTGCAAGAGCATCGCCATGTTTGATCATAATACAGCTGCCATCTAGTGGAATTTCTTTGACAAAAATGTTGTACAGGGTGGTCCAGATGTTTTGTGGCCCCAGTTAATTTTCTAAAACTTAATTATTATTTTAAATATGGTTTCTTTGAAACATAAATGAATATGAAAAGGAAAACAAATATGTTAGGGGTCAATTATTTGGGGGGTCACAAGACACCTGTACCACCCCTACATTTGTATGGAATCGTACCCCATTCACTGCACACTTCTTACCAAAATTTCACTAGCAAAGGTTACGAAAGAGTTTAAAGTTTTCACTTACACATTTAAATACACTCGTATAAAACGATGAATGTAATGTGCCATCCATCCATGGATTCATAGAGTGGCTGTTATTGTCTCTTGAATGTGTGGCTAAGCCGCATATTTTATGGCTAAATGAAATACTGGTTTAGATACATTCCATCAGGATGAAGCAGCGTCTATCATTTCCTTTGTCTGTCTGCTGTGCAGCCCGGCAACAGTTCATAAACTTCAACAGATTTCCACCAAACTTTATTTCGAGGGTCTAGGAATAGGTCGAGTGTGTTTGATTTAAATTGGTCAAAAAACATCGCAAGCTTAACATGTTATAAAGGTTGCACGCCTCCCGGCCGCTGTTATATTCAGCTAATGCGACACTTTGCTCAGGATTATATATTTCAGACCTCTTTTTTAATGAGTTTGATGTCCAGTGCTTTTGTGAAATGTATCCCACACTTGTTCGCCCTTGTAAGATCGCCGATAGCATCTCGTGCGACACCTAGCTATTCAAATACACAACAATAAAGACACTTTGGGCGAGTGGTATTTGCGAGCGGTACGTGTGAAAAATCAAGGCCAGCCGGACACACCAAATGTGTGTCGTGGTCAACACCAAACCGTTTAGCTCTCGGTGCTAAGATGGTGATACAAGGTCCGCGTACTCATTTCAGTTGACATAGACGCCTAGGATAAATGTCTTGGATTCGAATTGAACAGTTCCAGCTTTAGGTCTAGCCTCAACCTACATGGTGCCCCGATTAAACAAATAATTTAACTCCCTCTTCAAATTAATCCTCTGCTCATTACTATGTCATTTGTTATCGTTTGTTTGTCACGTGGCGTGTGTGTGTCACACATTATATGCATACTTTGTGACGCATCCGTAAACGTTGTTTTGTGTGCGTGGGTAATTTGTTGCCCTCCCCCCGCACCTCCGACTAAGCACGGTTGGCTACGTACGGTGCGAAAGAAGTTCAACGCACACACATACAAAGTTGACAAAAGCTTTGAAGTGATCTGCAGTTGTAGTTTCTGGTGCCACCTCAGCTTTGTGCCCTTGGCGGCCACACAGATTGCCCACCCTTAAGTCCGGGCCTAGAATTAAACTTGTCTCACCAGGACCGTAGCACAGTGTGATAACCACGAGACTATTGATGGAATATATACAGACAGACGTCCTAAATACGCAGACGTTCTGTATTATTAATTTCGGTGTGGCGTTCCTGTTCATTTTGCATTTCTGCAATGCCTCGCCTGTCAGAATATCTAACACGATCGTGATCAATCGGCGTTTTATTTTCCCTCAAACGAGCCCACAATTGACATCTAAATTCCTGGCCGACCAAAAACGTGTGCGATCTCACTCTGGCGTTCCTTATTCGTCGAGGCAATCTTTTTTTTTTCTGTGGTAGCACGTGAAAAAAGTACGGCTAAACACCGTCGAGTCAAAAAATAAAACCCCGCAAGAAATCGTTTCTGTGCAGATGTGTGACATTAACAACCTCCAGCCTCCCTCTCGTGCACTAATGCTATTTCCGTGGTTGGCTTGAAGAATTCGCTGGAGCCATCTGGAAGGGTGCTGCGCGCGCACGTAATGCCACGCATCTTTGCGAGACGAGCGAGTTTGCATCGTCGTCGTAAGAGCGTGCGTGAGAGGAGCGGCTGTCCGATGCGCTATTGTAGAATGCAGCTAAAACGCAGCTATTGTAGAATGCAGCTTAAACGCAAGCTATTGTAGAATGCAGCTAAAACGCAGCTATTGTAGAATGCAGCTAAAACGCAGCTATTGTAGAATGCAGCTTAAACGCAGCAAGTTGGAACGCCAAGGAGGGGGGGGGGGTGCATCTGCCAGTCATCTCAGTCGGTCAACCTCACGGCGCCCTGTGACCCCCTGTCAGCGAGCCTTCGACACTATCACGTCGCGTCAAAGTGCACCTGGCCTGGCACAGGCGACGTGGTGACGACACCGCCACTTTGCTGCGGCTGTCGTTGTTCTGTTGCACGGACAGGTCCGACGTCACGTGGAGCGAAGCGTCGGACATGGTAGCGAGCGACGCGCCAACGCAAACTCTACGTGGAAGTGGCGAGAACTATGAACGTAATTTTGGTAAGGTCGGATCACCTGGTGTGAGTAAATAGTCGCGTGTATTTTTTTTTTAAACTGGCTCGACCTCAGCCAAATGAGTCGCTGCATTTTTATTTTTTTTATCAACGCGTGTTTGAGATCCTTTGGATCAAAACCACGAAAACAATTTAATCTTAACTTGAATATTTTGTGTGTTTCATAAGTCAACTGGAAATTTGAACTTGTCCTGCAGATAATATTTCCCTATATTTAATACTACATTTTGTCGTTATGAAAATGGTTGTGGTGTGCCTATCAAGAGGCAAGTGTCTTCTCATCATTAGTCCACTATGCTCTAACCATAGCTATTAAATTTAGAGCTAATCATTTCAAAGCCTATAAATGAACCTTCATAGCTCAATTCATGAACTTCCTACCCTGCCAAACATACAAGAATCCAACAATGATTATACATTTTTAATGATTTTGCTTTTAGCTACGAGTTTTTAGCCCAGAAATTGTGACACCAGTCCACACACTTGTGAACAGCGTCACAGGTCACGTAATGTCCCTTCATGTCAATGTCCCATTGCTCTCCCAAGCGGTGGCACAGATTCACTAAGTGGCAGGCAAATTCAGCTGGTTCATTGTTCAACTTGCGCAAAAGGGACCTCGATCACTTTGCAGCTGTGTTTACTTGGCAATTTTTTGTAATGATTCCATAGTTAAGCATTTAAAAAATGGGTTTATCGTATTCCCTTAGCTAGACAACTGGACTGATTATGGAACGTGAACAAATACTACGTGCAATAGGCTTTTTCAAACAAAACAAAATAACGCAGGGAAATACACGAGAAGATGTAGTATAGTATGTATACCTGGGGCAGTCACTGCGGATGAATCAGTAACCAACCGAAATGACAAATAGGCCAAATAAGTTCAGATTGAGGCACTTTTATTAATTTAAGCTGAACAATAAAGAGCGGCAGATGGATTTTCCTGGACGGGAACATTTTAGTCGGTACATAACTACACCAACTATGACATACAGATCAGAACGATGTGCACTGGAAGAAAACAGTGACGTTGAAGTTGTAAAGATAGAAAGGTGCGTGTTCATAATTACTCTGAGAAACACAAAGAGGGCAGACTGAGGGGTGGGCATGTGGATCTCATCTCGACTTTTGAGAAAATTAAGTTGGCTTGGCCAGGACGCATTTCACGAAATGTTTAATGATTTATCGACGGACAAGCAGAGGGATGGAATGGCATTTGAAAGTCAAGAATGAACCAAAAAGAGGAAGGCGGTTGTGGAGATAACGTGATGAAATGTTGCAGGAGTGAGGTTCACTTTATCATTGTAGGACCCTGGAGGAGGGCGGGTGACTGCAAGAGGAAGCCTTCATCCAGCAGTGGATAGACGTACATGATTATAAATAGAATGATGATAACAGTTACATTTCCGTCAACACAATCACGTGTAAAGCTCTCACAAAAACGTACACACATGAAAATAAAAGGACGCAAATGTGTGTGTGTATATATTGTTTTTCTCAAGCTTTCATGACAACAATTTGAGAAACCAAAACAAAACCACGTGAAAAGTAACCGAGGAAGATGCTCCCCGTGCCAATTTAAATGAACGCGTTTTTGTTTTGTTTTACGTTGCCAGCGGGATTCTTGATCGAGTGACAATTTCTGCCGAGAAGGTGGCCAAGAGCAGCATCATTGTTTTTTTTTTGGTCTCTCTTCCCACCTGCTAATTAAGCTGGGGTCAGTCCCAAGGGTACTTCACGTGGAAATGTTAGGCCAGGCCCGGGGCCTGGGGAACAGACGCGCCAGTGACCTGGAAAGACAACCCCCTTCACACGCGCGAGCAGCCCCGCGTTAATGCCCCCCCCCCGCCACGCCACCCCTTGCACAGCAAGGCTCCTGGGCTTTACGATCGCCGATTGGAAGTGACAGTTGCTTTTGGGGGCTCTGGACAAAAACAAATGTTGCGTCTATATATAATAGCAACAACAACGAAAAAATATGGCCCAGGGTGTCACATTACATGGGCAAAAAAAAAGCGTGGCTCAGTGATGTGTGCACAGTACGTTTGTCCAATTACTCCGTGGCATTTTATGCCTCGTGTTAATCTGAAACTTTCGCCACGTTGCACTTATTTTATTTTTAAAAGGCAGACATGAAATGGAAAATTAACCGTGTAGGAGCAAGGCTTTGGTATATTGATGCTTTTGAAGTGTATTTCGAAGTTTCAGAAACAGACACTTTATTTATCCTGGAGGAATCCGATGAGCTATGAAGCCCTTTTTTAGAGATGTCCAGCGGGGGCGGCTCAGCAAGTACAGTATCACTAAATATTGCAGAGCCACAGGGTTCTTATATAAGGCAGTGCTGACGTATGGCTGCACGTATTTCGGTGTTATAACCCCCCTACTATGGGGCTTTTATGTTTCCAGTTGAATAAGTGCTCATTCGAGGATTGGCCAGGTGTGTCCAGAAGAGCCCACCTCAAATTAATCTTGAGACTCTATCGTACAATACAATTTACGTTTGTATGACGTCGAAATTCACATCCTTTTCACAGAAGAAAAAAAAGCTATTTCAAACAAACGACAGCAAAAAGCGTTGGGCTATGTGCACATGACTTACCATGTAAGCGATGGAATAATAATAATTGTTTCTGAATCATTAGAACTGAACTATTAAGTATGGGTATGGTCCTAAAATGTGTCAATGCGAAAATATTTGTTTTAAGAAAGTGCAATGTGCATGAATAGTAATTGGCCATCTGTTAATTGATGAAGTTACGTTTTAATGATAGAGTTGTTCTACAGGGTTTTTAAATATAATTTTTTTAAGTGAGACATACCAGATGCTGTTAAATACGTGCAAAATATTTCCTTTCCTTTCTTATTTGGGCCATATCCTCGAACACTCATTAAGAGATATCCCAGAACCTTCATGCCCATGACATCACTCCACTGGCACTCGTTCCTTGCACTTTGCGTATTTCACACGGGATCGGACATTTAAGAAAACCGATGACATATTCTCTTTCTCGTCATTAGGGCTCACTTCCTGAAGAGCAAAGGGCCGGCCTAAAACATGAGAACAGCTGAAACGCTCATGTTGTGGTAAAACTTGAAACCATGTTCACACGAATGACTTCAGCCCGCGTGACAAAGCGGAGTGAGTAATTTTTAAATGAGAGGCTCAAGGAAATTTGCTGACTTTTTTCTAATCAAAACAAATATATTTTGTTGCCTGATAATACATTAATTAATTAACAGAAGAACGATCCGTTTCATTTGTCACAGTAAATATAAAATGTCGGTCCATCAACCCGTGGGCCTTCTAGACTAGCGCTTTCTGGCAGCGTGTGCTTAAACAATGGTAATTAATCATTTAAATTGATGAAGCTCCCTTAAGCAATTGTTCTCAGGGCCAAAGGTGTGGAAAGGTGGAAAATTGTGAAGCACCAACCAAGGAAAAGAAGAGGTGAGAAAGACGGTTGAAACGAACTGAAGAGAGAGAAAGACATTTTTAGTCGAGATTTGAAGATTTGTAAAGTGTCTCGGACGTCCTGACCTCGAAAGCCAACGAGTCGCAGACTTTAGGGGCCCCAAGTGTTACGCCTAGAGACCGTGGTGACAGTGAGCAATGCACAATCTGAAGATCGTAATGATCCTGATGGAATAAACGTGGCTGAAGGAGATCATGAATATAGGGAGAAAGAAGTCCATTCGAAAGAAGGCAAACACTGGACCACTTTCAGGTTATTTGAGTCTGGCAGACGATTGCTTTACCTGATGCTATGATCCACAAACCATGCATGGCCGATGAAGTCAAAATCGCTCCAGAAGTTTTGCCTTGTTTCAACATAACACTGCTGGACAGCTCTGGTCTTACACGCTCCGTCGGTTGATGCACTTTACATTTTAGTTTGACGGTGAAACTCGAGGTGTGTATTTATTTCTACCCCCAATCCATCATTACGTTGTACAGTACAATACATATAAATCCAGCCAAGCGCTTTCCATCACCACCTCTAACACCACGCAAATAAACCAAGGTTCCCGCCCTAATGTCGTGCGATCTTTGTAAGACGCTGAAATGTGGTAAATCAGCAGCTAGTCCGTCTGGTACATTATTTCAAAACGCAATCTCTGAAGGATAATAATCACCACACTATACAGTGTCAAGACTTGTTCAGATGATTTTATAGCTCGATATCAGACATACGTAACATAACCGCTGCATATAATCATGCTTTATATAGTCCTTATTTTGGCAATGCAGTCACCCTGAACATGAATGTGCAATGTTCTAGTGTAAGAATTGCACATAATGATGGTGTATCAAAGAAAGCCTATCATTAGGTTGGTGTCTTTTTTATATATAATATCCCTCAACAATATACAGATTGATGGAATAATCGGTTTTTTTGCTTGGGTAAGAAACCTAAGTGCCCACTGTCATTTCTTCTTTACCAGAGCTGGTCGGGTATCGTCGCACCAACATCACGACCCTGGATGTCATCATTGTGCAATGTCCGCAAATGGGACAGTAGACCCTGCATTCCACATATTTCCTGCTGATTCTGGCATCGTATTGGATTGACAGTGTTCATATTGTTATATGCTGAACAATATAAGCTCATAGTGGACACTATTTTATATAACTCAAGAGGCCATTGTATGGCTCAAGACAATTTGCTTGTATTTTAGTATTTTGCATCTTATCTTGTTTGTCTTCTCCACATGCAGTAACAATATTTTATATATGTCAAATAAATATATAACCTATAAAAGGCCCTATTGTGAGAATTAGGAATTTCCACCGCAGGTTAAGGGCCATCAACACGGATAAGTAATGTCCCTTTTTCTCGTTTGAGTCGGGAAACCCATTGGACGTTGTATTTAATCACTTCTCTACGTGCCTGTTACATCCCATTTGCTTGTTGCATGATGGGAATAAACATCAGTAGAGATCCCAGCATTATTTGCTCTTTAGCAAGTAAGGCAAAGACATTCCACCTCCATTGCAATTTGAGCCAAGTATTGAAGGCAACAAGGCATACACATTGCCACGCAAAGTCAATTCAAATTGATAGAGGGCATAGCAAGCTTAATTGTTTTTATTTGAAGTTGGTTAACTCTGCACGAACTGTCATGAAAAATATTGTTTTCCGGAGGTCTAAATGTTTATTCCCAAGGTCGTCTACAACCAGTGTAACTCTACAACTACGATGATCATCCTGGCATCCATCGAGATTACATGAGTAGAAGCTCACAGACACAGATAGGCACACATTTTTAGAAAATATATACCAAGAAATGCAAAGGTCACATGGGGTGGGATCTTTCTGTTTTGTGTCGTCTGATGTTTGGACCATAACTATGATATGCATCGTCGTGCATTATTGAGATCTTTCAGGGAATCGCGTAAGCTTTCGATGGACCTACAAATGAGATCGCATGATACGTGGAAAATACAGCACACTTTTCACGTGTTGGTGAAGGTACTTTTTCATCAGATTTTTGGCGAAGAAATGTCAGCGTCTCAATCGCCAACAATGGGGTACCTCGCCGTGGTGATGTCTTTTAGCCACTTCGACAAAATGTGCACCATGCTCACGGAATCTGAGCTAAATACACAGCAAGCATCAATCTCCCAGTCCTTCCATTGCACGATGGCAAAAATCCAACGCACGTTCAGCACCACTCATGACATTCACGCCTTTGATTGTGCTAAACAGCCTTATGCAAGCGTTCCGATACTAAAGCACGACTATTTATTTTCAATACATTATTTTATTCACCCTCGCTTTAGCTTTTCCTCTCTGTTTAATTCCTTTATCACCGCCCCCCCCTCTGCAAATCACACAGGTGACTAGACACAGATTTTTTTTTTTACTCTCCGCTGTGAGACTGCCATCTGTTTAAGAGTCTCGCGGATGGCCTTGTTAAGCAAAGAGGGACCCCAGAGTGAACAGAGGGCAGGGGGGGGCATTCCGCAGGCATGCGCGCACGCCCATTATGGGGCAACAGGAATGTGTTTTTTACAGTTGCCACACTTCGCTGGGCAGCACTTGCAGTGGCGGCGGGAATGCATTCATATTTTCACCAAATAACAAACACATTGCCCTCTCCCATTGAAGCTCGCTCCGGCACCCGCCGGGGTCGGCGACCGCTCGTGTTTCTTAACGCGCAGTCTCACGAGCCGTACTGATTCTCTCTGCTCGTGTATAGGGGGCGGTGGGGGGGGGGAAGGCTTTGACCTACCGCAGTTGACAATGAAGGCGTCCGCTAAGTCGTTCATGTTTGCGTGTGCTGTAAGGTGATGCGTCTGAGAAAGAAAAAAACGTGTTTTACTGGCGGGCATGGCCATTGCGCTTGTTGATGCTCGAATCGACGCAATGTCCGTCGATATATGTGTCTGCTCCGAAATGCGTTGTCGTCGTTGGAATCGATTAGCCATATGTAAGCTCGCATGCAATCAAACTATCTTAGCTTTGGGAACAATTCTGGCTCCTTAGTTATTTTCCTGGGGCGCTGGAGGTTGGAGTTGGTGGTGCATTGGTTATGAACCCATAAGTTCGATTCCTGGCCATTGCCACGATCGGTGGCAAATGATGTGCGACCAAGTCCTCTTCACCATTGAACGCACACTGACCAGCGCGGTGAAGTATAGTCAAACGACCTCCGCGACTGACGTGGCAAGAGGTGGCCTTGATCCGGCGGTGAATTGACAGAGGGCTGAAGCACGCAGCACAATCGTGCGTGATGATTGCTCGTGTAAATAAGCTCCTTCGCAGGTTCCATTTTCTCGACGATTGATTTGACAGTAACGTGTTTACAAGGTGAGAGTGCGACTCAACGCGTTCACAAGGCTATAAACCATCTGCAGCCCCGGTGGTTTCCACTTAGATTAATCTCGAACAGCCCTTCTTCACGGTTTCCACCGTGTAGATCTCGAGCAGTCGCCCTTCAGTCCCCGACCCAGCGCCCCGAATCGGGCACCTCGCTCCCCCTCTTATATACACCCGCTCGGCCACGTCCCCGGTCACTTCCAGCACTTCCCCCCTCCTCTCCCCGGTAGATTCTTCCAGCAGACTCCACCGTCTTCTAATTCCCTTCTCGAACCTTCCCTCGTACAGCACCCTGCACTGACCCCGCTAGAACCCTTGCCGTGTACAGCACCCTACGCGAGATAAACTTTTTGGGGCTATTAGTACTGCTCGCTGTACTTAAAAAAAAAGCCGTGAGGAATGTGCGCACTCTCGTTAAGTAAGAAGATGCATTCACTGGGAAGCTTACAAGAGGTCTCATTGTTCGTTCAGACATTGAGTTAGCACGAGCAGACCACCAACTTGAGCAATCAATATCCCTCGGGTTTTTTTTTAATGACGCTGCATATTCACTTGACAGCCGTCTGCGTATTCACGTAGCTTAAAAGTAAACGTAGAAAATATGTTTTATAGCATCATGTGCTTTGTTCTATCTACTGCTTGATGAAATCCTCCCCATGGCATCACCTCCGATAATCATGGTTGGCTGCGTACGGTGCGAAAGAAGTTCAACGTGCATACCAACTCTTCACACCTTCTCACGATGCCACAATCCATCTCACTCCGGCACATGAATCTATCTCATCACTTCCATCTCCACATTAGTCGTATGCACACTCTCCCGTGGAGTTATCTCTCTCTTCAAGCTGCTATCCGTCTAGAGCCTCATCTATCATCCTATTTTAAATATATCAATTAGCTCATTTGCAGGCTTTCGCTTTCAAGCTGCATTTTTTTTTTCTTTGAAAAACTAAAATACATTGCCAAGTGCACACGCATCAGCAACAGTCGCATCAGGAAAACATTTAACATCTCTGACATTCCTCCTGTAGGCTGTAAATCAATGCGATGTTCCTAAACGTGGGATGATGATTCCCCGCTAGCGTGCAAGTGGCAGCTACCGATATAGCGTGTAAACTATAACTTGCTGGGGTTGTTAGGCAGTGCTTAGGATTGTAGTCGCTTGCAAAAGATGATGCTGAACGTGCATTAGAAATCCAGGTTGCACGTGTTGTTATATAATTGTTTGCGACAATATTCTAATTAACGACGATAATCGGGTTGCCACTGGACAGTTTGTCATTTGGTATTTCCCAAGTTCACAAGTGTATCATTTTAACAATTAATAAGAGTGCTTACCGCTTAGGGGTGCAGATACGACTGCATTCATTAACGCACTCCGTGGGAGCAATATCCAGCCGCGTGCTCGGCACTATAGTCCAAGGACGTGTGGCTTGTATCAGAATTGTGCTTGCACGAGGTGCGCTCATGCGCAATGAGAGCCTTCTCTCTCTCTCCTGCTGCTGCATCAGAGTGTGTGTGCCATTCCCACCATTCACACGGTTGAGCTGTAGGATGGCGAGCGCCGACCCCGCACCTCCGATTAGCGTGGTTGGCTACACACGGTGCGAAAGAAGTTCAACATACGTGCATTCCCACATACATGCCGTCGCGTGGCGCATTTCAGCATGAGGATACACTCTCCCTGTTACCCGGCACAATGTTATGGAGTTTCAGTCCCTGAGAAAGCATCTCCGGGCACGTGAGGTGAATCGTCGGACCTCGTGTGACACGGTCCGAAACAACGCACTTTGGAAGGCTAATTAAGTCTGGGACCTGTCGCAAACTCCTCCAGAAGCTCGTTACACGTTACACGACAATGGCTAAATATTGCTGCGCGTGAGCACGTATGTTTTAATGATGTCCTAAGGCCCTCGAATTGACTCTGAAAAGCACACACACACACCTATTGACGCGTGACCTTGTGCAATTAACCATTTGGCCTGCCAATTTACCGGACCAAATCATTCCTCATCCCTTACACAACAACGTATCCCATCCCTTACACAACAACGTATCCCATCCCTGCCAGACATTCTACTTTCTTGAGCTGAATTGCAATGCGCAGCAATCGCGACACCATTGTTGGCTTTGGTTTCACATGTTAACCGCAGGTCATCACACGTGTTTCAGGTATGTACAAGCTTGATATGACAAGTACACGTGTGTGTGTGTGTGTTCGTATTTCTCCCCATACTATGGGGAGCGGTAGTGTAGCGGTTAGCGCATTGCGCGACGAACCCCGCTCACGGCCAACACCAGTGACGATTATCTGAACCGGTCCTAGGCCTCCCCTAGGTCGACTCAGCCTCAAATGAGTACCTGGTGCGGTGTGTAGTAAACATCGCCACTGCGGAGACAAAGGCGGTCGGGCGTGGTGCTGGCCACCCACCCCCTCGTGTGCCGTTCTGGCCTCCATAGGTGCTCGCTAATAGCACTTGCCCCAACAGTCGGTTAAGGCTATACGGGGGTGGGGGGGGGGGGGGTCTTTGTCTTTGTCATGCATTTCTGCCCGATACTTGCAGTGCCACTTACGACGCTGGACGTCACGATGTGTATGATTGTGACTTTCGATGCGGGGAGTGGGGGTCGGGGGGTGGGGGCACTTCCAAGTGGGTCAATAGCGAACTCGGCGCAGTCGGAATTTCAAACCGCCAAAGCGGCGCGCGCGTGGGATTTGAATTCGAGATACGGTTCCATTAGTAGGCAGGCGTTCAATCCGCTAAGCTGCACTCCCACCAGCACGGAGCACTTAGCCGGGGCCCATCCGCGCACAAAACGCAGCCCCGGGTCCGGGTGTGCTGCGCGAGAGCCAAATCGTGAACATTAATCAGTCGTGGTCGGGGTTTCACGTGGGTCGCTGAACTTGTATCTAATTGCGCTGATTGATCGGCGTCTTCCTATATATATTGCGTGAGACGAGGTTCCATTGACATGCGTGCCTGTGCTTCAAGAGACACCTGCGGTAGCTGAGCCACTGAGTCGGTTTGCCGGTGTGAGTGGAAATCGAGCAAGAGCTATACTCGGTCTGACGTGATCCTCACACTACCTGCCCCCCACACTACCTGCCCCCCACACTACCTGCCCCCCACACTACCTGCCCCCCACACTACCTGCCCCCCACACTACCTGTTCCTCACTACCTGCCCCTCACTACCTGCCCCCCACACTACCTGCCCCCCACACTACCTGCCCCCCACACTACCTGCCCCCCACACTACCTGCCCCTCACTACCTGCCCCCCACACTACCTGCCCCCCACACTACCTGCCCCCCACACTACCTGCCCCCCACACTACCTGCCCCCCACACTACCTGCCCCTCACACTACCTGCCCCCCACACTACCTGCCCCTCACACTACCTGTTCCTCACTACCTGCCCCTCACTACCTGCCCCCCACACTACCTGCCCCCCACACTACCTGCCCCCCACACTACCTGCCCCCCACACTACCTGCCCCTCACACTACCTGCCCCCCACACTACCTGCACCCCACACTACCTGCCCCTCACACTACCTGCCCCCCACACTACCTGCCCCCCACACTACCTGCTCCTCACACTACCTGCTCCCCACACTACCTGCTCCCCTCACTACCTGTCCCTCACACTACCTGCTCCCCACACTACCTGCTCCTCACACTACCTGCTCCCCACACTACCTGCACCTCACACTACCTGTCCCTCACACTACCTGCCCCTCACACTACCTGTCCCTCACACTACCTGCCCCTCACACTACCTGCTCCCCACACTACCTGCTCCTCACACTACCTGCTCCCCACACTACCTGCACCTCACACTACCTGTCCCTCACACTACCTGCCCCTCACACTACCTGCTCCCCACACTACCTGCTCCTCACACTACCTGCTCCCCACACTACCTGCACCTCACACTACCTGCTCCCCTCACTACCTGCTCCCCACACTACCTGTCCCTCACACTACCTGCCCCTCACACTACCTGTCCCTCACACTACCTGTCCCTCACACTACCTGCCCCTCACACTACCTGCCCCCCACACTACCTGCCCCCCACACTACCTGCCCCTCACACTACCTGCCCCCCACACTACCTGCCCCTCACAGTACCTGTTCCTCACTACCTGCCCCTCACTACCTGCCCCCCATACTACCTGTCCCCCACACTACCTGCCCCCCACACTACCTGCCCCCCACACTACCTGCCCCTCACACTACCTGCCCCCCACACTACCTGCCCCCCACACTACCTGCCCCTCACACTACCTGCCCCCCACACTACCTGCCCCCCACACTACCTGCCCCCCACACTACCTGCCCCCCACACTACCTGCCCCCCACACTACCTGCCCCTCACACTACCTGCCCCCCACACTACCTGCCCCCCACACTACCTGCCCCTCACACTACCTGCCCCCCACACTACCTGCCCCCCACACTACCTGCCCCCCACACTACCTGCCCCTCACACTACCTGCCCCTCACACTACCTGCCCCTCACACTACCTGTCCCTCACACTACCTGCTCCCCACACTACCTGCTCCCCTCACTACCTGCCCCTCACACTACCTGCCCCCCACACTACCTGCTCCCCACACTACCTGCTCCCCTCACTACCTGCCCCTCACACTACCTGCTCCCCACACTACCTGCTCCGCACACTACCTGCCCCTCACTACCTGCTCCCCTCACTACCTGCTCCCCACACTACCTGCTCCCCTCACTACCTGCACCTCACACTACCTGCTCCCCTCACTACCTGCTCCCCACACTACCTGCTCCGCACACTACCTGCCCCTCACACTACCTGCTCCCCACACTACCTGCTCCCCTCACTACCTGCCCCTCACACTACCTGCTCCCCTCACTACCTGCTCCTCACACTACCTGCTCCCCACACTACCTGCTCCGCACACTACCTGCCCCTCACTACCTGCTCCCCTCACTACCTGCTCCCCTCACTACCTGCCCCTCACACTACCTGTCCCTCACACTACCTGCTCCCCACACTACCTGCTCCCCTCACTACCTGCCCCTCACACTACCTGCCCCTCACACTACCTGCCCCTCACACTACCTGCTCCCCTCACTACCTGCTCCTCACACTACCTGCTCCCCACACTACCTGCCCCTCACACTACCTGCCCCTCACACTACCTGTCCCTCACACTATCTGCCCCTCACACTACCTGCTCCTCACACTACCTGCTCCCGTGCCAGGAGAGTGTTCCCGCGTCAGGAGAGTGTTCACGTGTCAGGAGAGTGTTCACGTGACAGGAGAGTGTTCACGTGATAGGAGAGTGTTCCCGTGATAGGAGAGTGTTCACGTGTCAGGAGAGTGTTCACGTGACAGGAGAGTGTTCACGTGTCAGGAGAGTGTTCACGTGACAGGAGAGTGTTCACGTGATAGGACAGTGTTCCCGTGCCAGGAGAGTGTTCCCGTGATAGGAGAGTGTTCACGTGTCAGGAGAGTGTTCACGTGACAGGAGAGTGTTCACGTGATAGGAGAGTGTTCCCGTGATAGGAGAGTGTTCACGTGTCAGGAGAGTGTTCACGTGTCAGGAGAGTGTTCACGTGACAGGAGAGTGTTCACGTGATAGGAGAGTGTTCCCGTGATAGGAGAGTGTTCACGTGTCAGGAGAGTGTTCACGTGACAGGAGAGTGTTCACGTGTCAGGAGAGTGTTCACGTGACAGGAGAGTGTTCACGTGATAGGACAGTGTTCCCGTGCCAGGAGAGTGTTCCCGTGTCAGGAGTGTTCACGTGTCAGGAGAGTGTTCACGTGACAGGAGAGTGTTCACGTGATAGGAGAGTGTTCACGTGACAAGAGAGTGTTCTCGTGTCAGCAGAGTGTTCACGTGACAGGAGAGTGTTCCCGTATCAGCAGAGTGTTCACGTGTCAGGAGAGTGTTCACGTGATAGGAGAGTGTTCCCGTGACAGGAGAGTGTTAACGTGACAGGAGAGTGTTCACGTGACAGGAGAGTGTTCCCGTGTCAGCAGAGTGTTCCCGTGACAGGAGAGTGTTCCCGTGATATGAGAGTGTTCACGTGATAGGAGAGTGTTCACGTGACAGGAGAGTGTGCACGTGACAGGAGAGTGTTCACGTGACAGGAGAGTGTTCACGTGACAGGAGAGTGTTTCCCTGTCATAACGCAGAACGGGCGGTGCACGTTCCCTGCTCCTGTTCCTTGCGGCCTCGTCGTTGCTGTGGAACCCTCTGGATTCTTAATGACAGCCTCCCCCCCCCCCCCCCCCACCTTGCTTGTGTATGTTTAGACAACTGAAATTTTAATGAGCCTAATGTGCTTTTGCTGGGGGGAGGTCTCTCCGTCGGTGACGCCGCACGCAACTATTTGAAAAACTATACACACATATTGTTTTTTAATGTATCGGGTAAGGCTCACTCGGCTATGTAGCTCTTTGTCAGAAGCAACCTGGCCACAAATGATAGCTCAACAAAGTGGCTTATCATCACGTGGAAAATTATAGCAGCCAAATACTCTAAATGCGTGATGTTGATTCTAAATGTGGAGGGAAAACCCGGAGGATCCGGAAAAAAAATTTAAGAGGCCACGGGGAGAACACGCAAGCTCCAAATATAATCAGCAGCAGGCATCAGGGTCGGGATTGAACCCACGACCTCCTGCATACCAGGCGAGGTAGTTAACATCTCATAGCCACCGTAAGGATGATGATGAGAGAGAGATACGCAAGCTCCAAATATACAGCAGGCGTCAGGGTCGGGATCGAACCCACGACCTCCTGCATACCAGGCGAGGTAGTTAACATTTCATAGCCACCGTGAGGATGATGAAAGAGAGAGACTCGCAAGCTCCAAATATACAGCAGGCGTCAGGGTCGGGATCGAACCCACGACCTCCTGCATACCAGGCGAGGTAGTTAACATCTCATAGCCACGGCGGCGCCCACCTCGGACTGCCATGCGTTTTGAAAATGACCCACGCCTACAGTGGCCAATGTAGAGCTGACTGCATAGTCGAGATGCATGCTGATCTAAATCAGATTGGCAGGTCAATACGAACACCGCATTCTCTGCAATCGCCTCCCCTTGGCCAGACCTGGTGCGCGTTATTTTGCAACTGGAGTAGACTTTGGTTCCGTGCCACTGCAGGAGTCCACCAGTTAAACACGAGGCTTTGCCTATTTAAGAACATTCATTTTAGAAGAAAAAAATAACTTTTTGTCTTTTTGGGGCTTTTGTTTCGTCCAAGGTAAAATCAACGTATATCAGAATCAGAATATGTATTTATACTAGTGGAATCCGATGAGCTATAAAGCTGTCAAGATCCATATATATTCTATACATCAGGGGGAAGGACTTATGGGGGTGCTTAAATTCTAAACGGCGTCTCAAATTGCTTTACAATTTAAAAAAAATGAGAAGGACAAAAAACCAAGGGGGGCATAAAAACGGAACATTTGTAGAGGGGGGGGGGGGGTAACAAAGGTAAGAGTGGGAAGATTCGGAAAAACGTCGAGCAAGAGTAACTCAATGAAGGCACACAGGCACACACAGAGCAGAATCCCAGCGCCGTCAAATGACCAGAGATGTTGACGTCGCTTCAGCACGCCTTCTCCGACTTTGTATGTCCCACGTTGTTGTTCGACTACAACGTCCGACGTTCTCGCCACCACCACCAGCAGCACCACGTGCTCCCTTTGGAAAATGAATTAACATCGCGCCATTTGGTGACAGCCAAAAACATACTCTGATAATCTATGCATTGTCTTTGAAACTGATTGGTCCACACCAGAGACAGCTTTCTTTTGAGCCTCGTCTCAAAACGGTGTTAGACCAGAGGACGCAAAAAGGTGTACACAGCACAAAGACAATGCCACTATCAGAGTAATGCGAGTTCGGGATGAGCAGCTACATCATAGGGGGACCTCCTTTGCTGTCTCAGGTGTGGACCAATCAGTTTCCAAGACAATGCCACATATATTATCAGAGTATGTTTTTTTGTTTGCATTCTGACCACAAGCATTGTGGTTAATGCAGTCATGATTCCTCGTAAAAGTTTCAATTTGGTGTTTTAACATCTTAACAGAGCTGTTTTGTTGCCAGAAAAAAGTGGGAAAAGCTATTCTCATATTTTGGTACTGGCAAAGGAGGTCCCATGACGAGACGACGTTGCCATTCGTGTTATTTGGCGGTTTACGAATTCGTGCGGTTGGGTCTCCTTCCGGCCGGAGGCATGCCTCTGTTTCTGGGGAGAGACGGCGTGACCACGCGAGGTCGCTGAACTCCAGGGCACTTCGGATAAACGTATGCCGGGCAGATGTAATTAAACGTGGGTGGTCAAGCGAGGAGAATAATAGACGAATAAATAAATGTTGTCGACGGGAGTGTAGGGCAGCACGTTCTATCGTCGGAGGTTTACTCGATCAAAGGCACGCGAACGCACGCACCGGTGGGTTTCTCCCCACCACCGGTGGGTGGGGAGAAACCCACCGGTGGGATTCTCTCCACCAGCGGGTTTCTCTCCACCGGTGGGTTTCTCCCCACCGGTGGGTTTCTCCCCACCCTGCTCTCTCCAAATCTGTAATTGAGAGAGAAAAAGCCGACCTCGTGACAGAAACAAGCAGGCCGTGTCGCTGCGAGAACGGGGCACGCGCTGGAACCATCGCAAGGGCATTCTTTAGGTCTGATTGCTGACGGGAGAGTGTCCGAGGGGAAATGTAAAGTCCACGGGACAATCTTCTTGATTCTTTCGGTAACGTCACGTAAAATGGAAATAAAATAATAAAATTAAAACGTAATAAAATTCTCACGACGTTTCGGCCACAACACAAGTAGCCTTCCTCAGGTGAAGAAACAGAACTGTCGGGAAGACAGCGCTTTAGGACAACTCGCTGACATTGACAGCTCACAATTGACAACATTTACCGTTGTATTTTTTTCTCGTGGAAAGGCAAAGCAAATGTTCAGTGTTTACTTTATAAACGCATTTCCTTTGAAAGTTGAATAGTAAGTGATTCTATCATTTTTTTCATAGCAGTCATCCACAATGCATTTTACACAACAGACATTTATATCACTACAGCGGTATAACATTATAAATTATCCAATCATACATAGATAAATAAATAGATACACACAAACACAATATCTAACAACACACAGGTGTGCTTACGAGCGGCAGGAAGGCCTAAGAAATAATACAGCCACACGTTCAGCCCTGTGGGGGTTAGTGGCTTAGACAAGGCTCAGAACATAGTACACACGGTGTGGTGAAATCTTGTAAATGCCAAGAATAATAAATCATGACGATAAAATAACGCAGGCCAGAACACCATACATTTCACGTGACTCACGAAAATGCAAACGTGGCGGTCACATGACGTGATACGTGCAAAGCATTGTGGAATTCGTTCCCTCCTGCTGTTTGTGAGCATCAGCACACCTTTTGAGTGTTGCTAAATCTGTTTCCTTCCAGCCAGTGCGACGCGCGCTCATGTTGTGATGATGGGTCTTCTCATCGTGTACAGAAAATCAACACACGTGTAGCGCATTGACGTATAATTTCCTCCTTTAAAATACTAATACCATCATCAAAAGTTTTTATTGTCAAGAGAACCTGTCACTTACAGTACGATTAATAATTGGTTTATTTTGGGTTAGACCTGTAGCTATGATGTCACGCTTTACCCACAACTCTCCGCCACACGACAGAGCCAATTGATTTTGGTGCTTTGAGAATAACGGAGGAATGTTGGAAGGCACTACATCTTTACTACTTTATATCCGACGTTTCAGCTGTCAACAACAGCCCAGCTGTTGTGTGAAAGAGGGCCACATTTTGTCTATCGCAATGGTGATTTATAACAAACAAAAATCTATTATTATTATTATTACAAATGTGTGGCATAGTACTGATGTTGGGACATGTTGGTTGTTCTCGTGAATGCAAGCGATGATTGTCCTAAATGATAAAACGCGCGTTCATTATTTCTGAAACATTGCATTTAACGCGACTGTGCAGAGGGAACAATATCATTGAATGCCTCGCTGTCATCTGGGAGAGCTCTGTTCATAAAAGTTGACTGCCACGGATCAACTAATTTTTTTATCTCTCCGCTAAATGACTCTCAACGGCACAATTGCACTCTGCATTCACAAAGATGTGCGCACATTTAAATAAACTATTTTGGTGCCATCATAATCGCTTGCGTTGCGTGCATTCGAAGGTACGCTTAGTACCTTAATAATGTGGCCACAGCAGTAGTAAAACATTAATCTAAAACACTTACAATAATACAAAACATTATTAAGAATATATTTGTGATTGTACATGTCTTCAAATGAATGTTGTTGTGATCGTTGAAAAATAAGCTATTTGCTCAGTGGGCTTTACCTGGTAAGGTTTAAAAAAAATATATTGGTATTCTTTTTAAATAGCTATGAAGCTTTTTTCAGAAGCGACTTAACCACAATCGATAGCTCAACAAAGTGGCTCATCACGTGCAAATTTATAGCAGCCAAAGACTCTAATCGCATTATTCTAAACGTGGAGGGGACAACCGGAGGACCCAGAGAAAAATCCACGCGACCAGGGAGAGCGAGACATACAAACTCCAAATATGCAGGCAACAGGGTGGGGTTCGAACCCACGACCTCTTCCTGCATACCAGGCGAGGGCTTTAACATATCGCCACCGCGGCCTCCTCATATGTCACGTATGAGCAGCATACATTACAGTCCCGACCCCTGTCACAAAATATGTGCATCAAATCCTTGGGCTCCATCTGTTGACGTCACGCACACAGGTGTAAGTAAGATGGAATATCTTAAGACGTTCTCTTGTGATGTTAATGTTTCTGTGACATCAGCAAATAAGAATCAACTGTCAAATGGACGACTATAGTTTATATAACATATGCATGCAACAGTTGTAAGCTGTATTAAAGTTATTTTACAGACAATACAACTGATAAACCCTGACCTTGGAAGCAAGCAAATTACCTTTATCCGACCCGGTGGTGCAGTCGTAGATTGAGTGGCTCACAATGCGAGAGTTCAAATTCTAACTTGATCTGAAGCTTTCGTGACTACACACAGAGAGACACACAAGCAGAGAGAGACGACACAGACATATAGAGAGAGACACACAACATAGGCAGTGTCTAGACAGTGTCAATGTTGTGTGACAACACAGACACACAGAGAGAGACACACAACATAGACAGTGTCTCTCTTTGCTTGTGTGTCTCTCTGTGTGTCTCCGTGTCCGTGTTTTGTCTCTCTCTCTCAAATTTAGTTCTACCTGATGACGGATGCTTGTGTTGCAATCGAAACGTCGTACTCTATTATTTTTTTGTTTCGACGTGACTTTACCCAAAGAACCAAAGAGTAGTTCAAATTCAGTTTCGGCGTTGACTTAGCCACATCTTCCTTTCTGGGTCAATAACACGAGTCAAATTTTGTACGGGAAGTCAACATTGTTCGTCCTATGGACAAACTTGCCACTGCCATAGGATTGCGGATTGTCGACCACTGGCTCCAGTGCTCGTGTAAGCAGGAAACCACTCTGACGTTATGAATGTAGTATTTGGCATTCAGACCCATTGGGTGAAAACGTATATTTATTAGTGATATCCCGGTGTTCCTCTGAAACATTTACACACATTGCAGCGCTATCGCTCGTCTCGTCTGTGGCGGTGCTTGTTTCCGGTGTGGTTCTGATGGGGAGCGGTGGTGTGGCGGTTAGCGCACTGCACTACAAACCCCAAGACCCGAGTTCGATTCCCGCTCAAGGCCAACACCAGTGACGATTATCTGTCCTGGTCCTCCCCTAGGCCGTCTCAGCCTCAAAATAGTACCTGGTGCGGTGTGTAAATATTGTTACTGTGGAGACAAAGGTGGCTGCTTGCTGGCTAAAAACACTTGCCCCAACAGTCTATTAAGACTATACGGGGGAACGTTGGCTTCGTGTGCGCGTGAGTCAGAATGAGAGTGTCTAAATGTGCAGGCGGTGATGTCGCAGTTGTTAATAATCTCTGCTACATTCCCAATCACCTTCCGATTCGTGACCGCATTTTTTCCAGTGGAACTCGGCTTGTGTGCCTGGTCCTGCTGCTGGGCCCTCATCGATTAGCTGAGCCCAAAATTAGCACATGTTACGGTGTGGTGAACATCAGCATTGTGAAGACAAATTTACTCCTGGTCACAGAACCTCCTGTGCTGTGCTGGCCTTCAAAGATGTCCGCTCACATCAATTGTCGTAGCAGTCTGTGAGGCTAAAACAGGTAAATCTTTGTCCATATATACAAGCAGTGTACTGTGTAATAAATGTAACTAAAACTAAACTATCTTTGTCTCGCAGATTCCTAATGCCGCTCGTTTGACCCACCTTGGTCAAATTCAAGCAGAAAAAAAAGTGACCGCGATGTTCAATTTTGCGTACGATTTAGATCGAATCTCCCTTGAACCAACCCCCCCCCCACCCCTACCCCCTACTCTCCGCTCCCCCGCGATCAAAACCTCAAGGTGAGCACCTCCTTGAGACATTTCACTCAAAAGCCAGCACAACAGAGGAGACACACGAAAAAAGAGCAGCACATATTTCCTTTCTCAACAAACCAAAAAAAAATGCACCTCTATTCGACTACAAAGCAAGAGTGGTAATTGGGTAACAGTGCTCGTGCGCTAATTGCGTCGGAGCTAGCAAGGAAGGAAGGAAGGGTACTTTTGCACAAAACATCAAAAGCCCCCGGCTAGATCTCCAATTAGGCAGCTACGCCTGCATTATAATGCGTGGCCACTGTTTGGTCTTCCACTGAACTCCCCCCCCCCCCCCCCACTTCTTGCCTTTTGTAATAGATTTTCTTTTTAATTATCAACCTGGTCAGACTGGCAAAGCTCCCAGATAATGAACGGTGAATAATGCACTTTGTGTGATCAGTGCATTAGTCAAGAGGACAGAGATAAACCGCGCAACCAAATTGCCCCCCCCCCCCACCCCGACAATTATTGGGCTTAATTACCTTTCGGCATTTAATGCAAGGAGCCTTTTGTGTGTGGTGGAGGGTCTGGCGCACACAATTGGGGTGCTGCTGCAGAGTGTTAAGCCGCGGCGATGTCACACCGCGAACGGTGGACATGTGGTCTGAAGTCTGAACCCATCTGCCACCACTGACCGCGTTATTAAGCAAAGGGGGGGCATTGTGAATTTTCAAACTCGGCTCGCATTGAAGTTTTGCGGGCCTAATTTGCTGCGGGAGAATTGTTACACTTTCCCAAGCGTTGCATTGTTCACGGAATTTTGGGCCTGCAAATGGTGAACTTGGTGACAGTCGAGAGGAAGCTGCAAAATGCAAGTTCTGAAGTGTTGCTGTTCGATAAGAAATAATTAATAATAAACTGAAAAACAAAATGAACGATACATGAAACTTGTGTATTTTAAAACTGAACGTTTACAGTTTTTTTTTTAACAAAATGAATTTCGAGACAGTTTTGATGATGTTGTGTTTGTTTGTTTGAGGAATCTGGTATTGGCTAACGACTATGATTGAAGGTATGGTAGTGTCAGTTCAAGCAGTGTTGATCTCTTTGCAATGGAACTTTACGTATTCGCGATCTGAAGTGTTGACCGTTGATTGGAAAAATTCCTGACAATGATAAAAGTGCTTGTACGGGCTGCTCTAGAGTCGGAGTAGATTCTCAACCACAATTGTGGGATGTTTCTCCAAGATTTCAGCAGTGTCCACCTGTAACTGAGATGATCTTACAATAGTGCCGAGTGAAACGTGATAGCAGGTGCAACTCTGGAATTGTGTTGCCAAAAGGAAGCCTCCAACGTAATTCCTCTGGATCACTCTGACTGATGCCTCACATCGCCATATGCCTGTGACGTCTAGAAAGTTAAGATCGAACGTACGTGTACTGTTCTTGCAAAACATAATTGCCCCAAAAAAAGAGGTTATGGTGAAAATGTATATCCCCATTTTTCGTGGCAGCATTGTCCCCCTTGACAGAGACATCACAAAATAAATGTGATTTTCTCCAACACGCCATTAAATTCCCATTTGTGAGCAAGTGTGCTTGTAAATGTGTGCAGCTGCATGGCCCATTCTTTCCCATCGCCATCAGCGGCCACTGAATTAGCTGACGGTCAGGCCAAATGCAACTTACCCAGAAGCGCCGACTCTCCACCTTGAAAACACATTGATGATGAAGTGTCATCGCCTTCACAGAATTGAATTGCAAGAGAATGTGCGAATGTTCCTTCAGTCATTGTTGTTGCCGTTGTATCTTAATGTTAGACCACGTTATTAATTAAATTGTAAAGACAACCGCGTCCGCGATTTAAACAAGGACGACGAATCATCGGATTATTGGCAGATGTGGCAACGCCTCTTTTGTCTTGTTTTTCATTCCTTTAACACAAATTTCCATGCAAACTTCGGTGAATTGCTGCGACAGTTGTGCGGCGAGATAATTTCCTCAGGAAGCACAGCAACAGCTCTACCTTATGAGCGAAGTAGTCATCCTTCCGAGCCTCTTCTTGAACATTCACTTTAAAAGGACGAGATCTTGCGAAGCTCAAGGAAGAAACCAACATGATAAGCGTTGTCGTCACATCTACTCTATTTAAGGAGCGAAACAGGTGGACTTCACAAATCTGGCTGTCGCCTGATGAAGCTGGTTGTAATTACTGGCAAAACGTCGTACTCAGATTGTAAATGTTGTGGCTTGGCTCTCCAACACACCGGTGTGCTGTGCTAGTGACGAATTGGCCACGTTCTGTTTACGTGACAACCCTTACTAGTTGGCTGTGTCGGGTGGTGGCGGGTTTAACGACACTTTTAGATTTACACGATCTAACCCAAAATAAACTGTATGATGGATGATATTGGTCGTGAAAGCCTACGTGTTAAATTGACAAGCAATAATATTTGAAAGTAAGTCATCGCCAATCTTTCACTAAACACTATACATATCACGACCAATGAGATTTGCAAGCCGGGTGCTAAGTTGTGTCCCAATTCGTGTGTGGGTTTTGTAGGTTTGTGAAAACGTGACTCGTCCTTCGTATGCATCGTTGGGTAGACAGACGCAATTTTCTCGGAAAAAAAAACAACATCCAGTCTTTCGGATCCCTTTTAAAACATTTCCGAAACATCTCAAGCATAAAGCACGCTGCAACAAAAAACTCCCAGAAGCTTCCTTGGGTAAAAAAAAGCTATCATTACCACTCCTGGCATGCGCCGGTTGGATTCCAAAAGCAAAGCCATTGGAAATAGCCATCGCTTGTGGTTAAATGCATTAGCTAACCACGAGGCTATCCCGCCCGTCCAATGTGTGTCATAGTAAATTAATAATGGGCACATGAATCATCAATTAATTAAAGTGGCGCTCGTTCAATTTAGCGCTGTACAATGCCACTGAGATTTTGGTCCCAGCGAAAGCTGCATTGTTGTAAGTTTCTAATGGATGTATGAATTGTTGCTATGCTGACCCATGCCATCGCTGCATACATTGCTTCATAATGCACACGCACACCACACACTACAATCTTTTTTGGGCTCACGATCAGAGATCTGACTTTTAAAAACAAAAACTAAACCAGCTTATATTTTACAACCGGTTTCTGACATTGCATATCTCCGTGGCGTGTAATAAATGCTGCCACCTTGTTCTCTCTGCATGTCCTGCTTAATTAATGTTTTATTGATAGCCTTTCTTGATTTATGTTAAAAGAAGAACAGATTGCATTGTTGTTTACTGTAACACTAAAGCTGATAGTGTGGCGATAGCCTGGCTGACAACGTGTATACATTTGCAGTGGGAGGTGCGGGGGGCGAGGAGGGGGCATTGAAAGCACATTTTGCAGAGCCACACAGATGTGGCATCTGCATGCTGGCATCCTCACGGAATGGGCCGCTGTTGTAAAATCAATTCTGGCGGCAGACAGACTGAGCAACAGCTGGCTATACCTCATACTAGGCGTAATGCTGCGAGAATCCAAATTGAAATGTCAGCATCAGTCGATACCTTGGCAGAGAAAACTGCTTGGAAAAGTTATTTTAAATTCTCTTTTTTTTTCGCCGAAAAAGTAGCTTTTGCGATAAATCAATGTGAGAGTTGTAATGCTGTTGCAGTGTTTTGTCGTATCAGTATTGCGTACACTCGCGTCGGTCACACGGAATCTATTGATTTTTTTACAAGTTATTTATTTCCTGGAATTGTTTTACGTTTGATTTTCTATTGATGTTTTTCATTAGTTAGCGTTATGTTAATGTTACATTGGGACGCGTGCCTGTGTGTGTGCGTGCGCATGTGAGTGCGATTGTGGGGAGCGGCGGTGCAGCGGTTAGCGCGCTGCGCTACAAACCCGTTGACCCGAGTTCGATTCCCGCTCACGGCCAACACCAATGACGATTATCTGAACCGGTCCTGAGCGTCCCCTAGGTCGACTCAGCCTCAAATGAGTACCTGGTGTGGTGTGTAAACATCGCCACTGGGGAGACAAAGGCGGCCGGACGTGGTGTTGGCCACTTACCCCCCTCGTGTGCCGTGCCGGCCTTCATAGGTGCTCGCTAAAAGCACTTGCCCCAACAGT
Organism: Petromyzon marinus; assembly: GCF_048934315.1. NCBI lineage: Eukaryota > Metazoa > Chordata > Hyperoartia > Petromyzontiformes > Petromyzontidae > Petromyzon > Petromyzon marinus. Next base: position 3,291,945 of record NC_133679.1, on the reverse strand, counting down.
CTATTAAGACTATACGGGGGATCTTTGTCTGTGTGCACGTGAGTCAGAATGAGAGTGTCTAAATGTGCGGGCAGTGATGTCGCACTTGTTAATAATCTCTGCCACATTCCCAATCACCTCTGATTCGTGACCAAATTTTTTCCAGTGGAACTTGGCGTGTGTGCCTGGTCCTGGTGCTGGGCCTTCATCAATTAGCTGAGCCCAAAATGAGTACATGTTACGGTGTGGTGAACATCAGCCTTGTGAAGACAAATTTACTCCTGGTCACAGAACTTCCTGTGCTGTGCTGGCCTTCAAAGATGTCCGCTCACATCAATTGTCGTAGCAGTCTGTGAGGCTAAAACAGGAAAACCTTTGTCCATATACAAGCAGTGTACTGTGTAATAAATTAAACTAAACTATCTTACAAGGTAAGGCCCACTGAGCTGTATAGCTTTTTTTACGTGGACATTTATGGCAGCCAAATTCTCTAAACGCATGTTTCTAAATGTGGAGGGAAAAACTTGAGGCAGAGAAAAATCCACGTGACCACGGGGAGAGAGACATCCAAACTTCAAACATACAACAGGCGTCAGGGTCGGGATCGAACCCATGTACTCCTGCATACAAGGCGAGGTCTTTAACATCTCGCCACCATCATGTTTAAGTTCAAAAGGGAACAGTTTTTGACATGTCGATGTTACATCGCTCCACATCAAAACTCATAAGCATAACACAACGCAATAATTAGCGTCGTCGTGGAGAATAACCCAATAGTTTAGCAGACAATACGTCAAAGAAAAAGCAAAGAGTCTTGTGTGTGTGTTAATTCCAGGACGGTATTTAAGTGATAGCCCTTTGTTACGCCACTGCTGGATGAAGGCCTGCCCCATGCCATATTTGTGATGCTGCAAAAATCCATCATCAGCGACCCCACAATCCCCCAACTCGGATATGACCTACCGAGGAAGATCTGGTCCTCATTGAATCGGATCCGGACACTCCATGGAAGATGTCTGGGAGACTTTCGCCATGAATTGAAAATGAACGGGAGTCCAGTTTGTGACTGCGAAACATCTCGGGCGCCGTCCGCCCCAATGAGATCATTCAACGTCGATCTGAAACAAATCCGCGCGGCTACTCCTGAAGCAGTCGAATCGATATCAAATCTCGACATCAATTTGTGATCTGTTGCAATCCCCATAGGAAAGAAGAAGGAGGAGGAGTAGGAGGAGGAGGGAGGGAGGAGGAGGGAGGAGGAGGAGGGAGGAGGAGGAAGGAGGAGGAAGATGGGGATTCTTTTTTGTACCATACTTCACCATTCTGGTTTTTGAAGGTTGGTGAAGATGGGGCTCAGTACCAGTTCAGATAAGCATCGTCGTTGATGTTAGCCACAGTCGGGCATCAAACTCGGGTCGACACATTCATGGCTTATTTGCCATTAGCCACTGGCACCACCGCCCACCCATCTGCAGCATACATCAATGACAACTTTACCTGAATAAATGCTGTAACCGTACACTGAAAACACCGCACCATCATTATGGCCGTTAACACTGCCTCACAACATAATATCCCCCATATAGGGAGCAGTTGGATCACGGTTACGGACAATTGGCCTTTTTCACAAGCGTAATCGAGAGAGCTAAGTTTTGCTTTGAATAACCTTGGTGGTTAGTAGTAATAATAATAATAGCGGGGACGGTAAATACGTCGCTCCGTCTTTGATTGCACAATGCCAATGCAGTCCCTTTAATTTGTCTCATTGCCGTAAGAAGAGGCTGCTTTTTGTTAGTAAACAAAACATTGTAAGCACGAGCCCACGAGGTCAAAAGAGTTCGGTGGGAACATGTTTGGGGTTGCTCCTGATCAAACACCGGCCAGGCAGCAGCAGTCACATAACGCCGGACCCATGAATACGGACCCCATTAAAGAGAGGGGCTTTCACTTCTAGATCACGTGTCGTTCTGGACACGACACCATCCATGCACGTGGTGATGATGACACGCATTGAAGAAGCGCTATGCGATGTCGTTTTGACTTTGTGGAGTCATTGTCGAAGAGGAGGGGGAGGGGGTGGGGGTGGTGGGGGAGGCGGTGTCTCTGTAAAACCCTTTCCCTTGTGCTGTAGGGGGCAGTGCAGACTACTGCTGCCACCCCTCCCCGCCCGCACCAACATCAGTAATTAAGTTTAACACGTGGTAGGAGGCTTTCGCGACTAATATCATCCACAATATAGGTTTTTTGGGGGGTTAGATAGCGTAAGTATATAAATGTGTCGTGAAAAACCGCCACCACCCGGCACAGCCAACTAGGAAGGGTTGTCACGTAAACACCAAGTGGCCAATTCGTCACTAGTACAGCAGTACAGCACTAACCGGTGTGTTGGAGAGCCCAGCCACAACATTTACAATCTGAGTACGACGTTTCGCCAGTAATTACAAGATGAAGCTAGTATATAGCGACACATTTATATATTTACGCGATCTAACCCAAAAAAAACTCTATTGTGAATAATGAATAAAGTAATCTCACTTGTCTTTGTGTGTGCATCATCATGTGGCCGCACGTCGGTGCGTGCCAGTGTTTTGTTCAGTGTGTCTGTGTGCATACTTAGTGTCCTTTATTTAACCGGATGGGTGGGATCAGTGGCAAGCAGCAGTGAGCGTGCCCGCTGCAATGAACCCGGTCACCTGACATTGATTTCCAGCCACGGGCTCGCATCGGGTGCCAACAACGATATCTGCATCGGTCCTGGGGGTGGTGGGGGCCTTTACCAACATGCACCAACCCGCATGGTCAAGTATGGTCAACCGAACCCCATCACTCACACGGCATGGGGGGGGGGGGGGCCTTTAGCCAACTTGCTTACTGACCCCTCTTCGCGCCCCGTGGCGCATCAGGCCGCAACAACCCACGCCATGCCGGACGGTCTTGAGCAACTTTGCGGGTTGATAAAGGTCCGTGTTGCATTATTACTGGGATTAATTTAACCAGACCCAGCAACATTAAGGGTATATATCTCTCTCATGCAAGGGCGGGCTGACATTTAAAGTTTAATATACAAAACCACTTTGTATTTAATATCACTTTGTTCACCGTTACATCACGCCACACATTGTAATATTTAAACGTTTACTTCCATGTAAATACATCTCTTTTTGTTGTCCTTATTAGCAGCGCAATCATATTTAATATTGTGTAAATTATGGAACGAAAATGTTGTTTGTTATAAAGTGTCATCGATGAACGTTTAATGACCATGAACCATGTTCAATCCACTGCTGGTTTGAAGGCATCTTTGAACGAACAAGTCTGCCACCTGCTATGTGTCCCTCTTGATCCCACACGTGGCCCGATACCATCGCTCCATTCTCCTACTCGCTCGTTCTCTTGGCTGCGTTTCTTCACAAAGTTCCAGCCGAGTGTGATGATCCTCAGTGACATGTCATGCCCGCGTGATATTTTTTTGAAGACACTTAGATGTAGAAATTAAGTTATGGTACATACAAAACATATTGCTAACCTTCAATCACAAACCAAGACATGTGTTTATTGTTAAATGTTGGTTTCATCGTATTTATACCACTAGACTGTGCCCGTTTTCATCCGATCCAAAAACTGCTTTATACACATTCCCTTAATGAAAGTGTGTGTCAGCGTCGATCATCCCAGTGCATGTAACGATGCAGCAAAGACATAGCACAGACTCCCAATCATTAAATTATTCAATAATCATCATAATCATCATCATTGGCCCTCCGAGGTTGTTAAAATGAGTACCATCTGGTGAGGCAGCACGAATTTCGTGGGAAATCAACAGTGCTTGTTCTCGGCTCACACTGGTCCATTCCATAAAAAATAAACATGAACATTCCCACCTCTGTTCCAGAACCGTCAACAATTATAATTATAATCAATGGAACACTGCCTCTTTCTAAATTTGACTTCGTATGTCTAAATAAAGTAGCAACGTGTGGCTTTGTAGCGCATGCGTAGTTTATATTGAGACGTGTGTGTGTGTGGCGAGTGGTAGGGGAGTGGTAGGGTAGTGGTTAGCGCGCTGCGCTACGAACCCGGCGACCCGAGTTCGATTCCCGCTCACGGCCACCACCGGTGACGATTATCTGAACGGGTCCTGGGGCCTCCCCTAGGTCGACTCAGCCTCAAATGAGTACTCGGTGCGGTGTGTAAAAATCGCCACTGGGGAGACAAAGGCGACCGGGCGTGGTGTTGACCACCCAGCCCCTCGTGTGCCGTGCCGGCCTTCATAGGTGCTGCTCGCTAACAGCACTTGCCCCAACAGCTTGTTCAGACTATACGGGGGATTTTTGTCTTTTTGCGTGAATAATATGGCATATTCCAGCTCTGGGTCTTTCGGTGGAATATAGGTTTCACGGTCATGGCGATGAAAATGATTACACTCATATGCAGCACAGGTAGAAGTGTTTTTCTCTAGTGTGGGGATCGGAGGTCACCAGAAGTTAGTTCCACGACATCTGCTTCCGGGGGCCATTCCCTGACGTTAAGGGTTGCAGGGCCTCATCCCATTGATCTGAATGAAGTATTTGGCTGCTATAGATTGTCACACGATAAGTAACTTTTTTGAGCCTATAATTTGTGACCAGGTCGCATCTGAAAAAATAACTAATAGCTCAGTGGGCTTTACCTGGTAGAATAAAAAAAGCTTCATATGACCATCGGATTTCTTCAGGAGTAAACAAAGATTCTGATTCTGGAAACTGTGCCTCGTGAGACCGATAGCACAATTGGGATATAACAGCGGTGAGGGGTGGAGATTCATGTAAACGTTGTGCTTCGTCCCAAAAAAATCTAATACCAAAACTAGGACAGATACATGCCGTACACGTCATCAACAATGCTCGTGACAAACCAAGAGAGCTTCGACAGTGGAACAAACCAAAAAAAAATGCGTAAGTAGCGGACTATTTTTCAACAATAACATTTGAGCAGCGTACATGAATGTAGATAAGAAAATGGCCATTCAACGTTTTGTATCCTCAAACAAGGTAACACACACTTTGTAACAGCGACAACAATAACAACGACGCGATCAACTGTTCAGTAGTGTCCTAAGCAATCGGGCCTGCCTCGTTCATGTCTGAGCAAGTATCGCATGGAGAAATATATTTTTTAAATCACCTTCTGCGACGGATACGTTATTTTAAATCTCCCACGCGGAAAGTTAAATCGATTTTAGCGTTTCACGTGAACGGCGTAACGCGTGGGCCGGATGTATAAATAATAACGGCGCTGGCAGTGCAGGTACCACTGAGAGAGACGCGCTGCGCTTTGATCTCGGTGACAAATCTCTCCCCACGACACGACGGCCTGGCTTGAAATGCATCGTCGCATTCGTTGCTTGCACGTTCAACAGATGTGCGTGTTCTCGATGCGGGTTCGGTGAATGGTTTGGGGTGGAAGGGTTTAATAAATTGCATATTCTTGGGTCTTTCGGTAAAATCACGTAAACGGGTGACTTTACCGAAAGACCAAAGAATATGAATTCCTGCAGTCACGAAAGCTTTATGTTAAGGTTTAATAATATTTGGTGGGGAGGGGGGGAGGGCTGGAAGGGTTGACTGACACAGGGGTAGGGGGATCAGATTGGAGTGTGTGTGGATGGGTGGGGGGGGTGAAAGAGGTGGGGAGAGAAAAATCCATGAACGGGTTTGGGGAGGGTGGTGAAGACGGGAAGGGGAGGGGGTGAGTTTTGAGAGCAGGCCATGCGCCGTACACCGGGGTATGTGTCCAAACAAAGTCGGAGGAGCCGTGCCATCTAGGCCAGGCTGCAGGTGCGATGTGGCGGTCACGCCATCTGCGCCGCGACGCTGAAAAGGTTATGTCTGGTGCCGAAGGCTGGAACGGAAACCTCGGCCGTCACTCGGCACGTGCATAGCAACAATATGTCCGTTTTGTGAACATCTGAAGTCGCTGAGTGGTTTTTATTTTATTTCCCTCGGCGTGGAAAAAGGGCATCGTCCTTTATATCCACGCCACAACCATCACGCTGGCTCTCCTCCGTACCCCCCCACCCACCCACCCCTTCCTTCCACACCTTTGTAGTTTTCGTGCAAAGGTGAACACTTCGCTATGGGCGTGGGAACACGGCCAGCAATGGTACAGCTGTCACTTCACAACCGCGGGACATAACGTACGTGTGTGTGTGTGCGCATGTATGCCGAACTTCTTTCGCTCCGTACGTAGACAACCGTGCGGGGGAAAGACAACAAAGTAAACGCGAGACACGTGACCATTTGCTGTGCCTTGCTTACAGCCTTTATGGACCGCCTTGGCTACTCGGCATTGGCCCTTTGCCGATTTGTCTTCTCCCCCCACCCCTCAATTTACTGCTATAATGAGCCAAGAATGTCTGTGTGTCCCGCGCGTGACGTCCTTCACATGGACTCCGCCCCCTCATTAATATTCATGAGCGGGTGACGTCATTCAGCATTGGCCTTTATTACTATTTGTCCCCCACCCCTCAATTTACTGCTATAATGAGCCAAGAATGTCTGTGTGTCCCGCGCGTGACGTCACTCCACGTCGACCAGCCCCCCTCATTAATAATCGTGAACAGGTGACGTCCTCCACATGGACTCCGCCCCCTCATTAATAATCATGAGCAGGTGACGTCACTCTGCATCGAACAGCCCCCTTCATTAATAATCATTAGAAGGTGACGTCACTCCAAATGGACACCCTCCCCCCCATTAATAATAATTAGCGGCTGACGTCACTCCACATGGGAGGGCGAGGCGCCTCCTCCCCCCATCCTCAGCGTCAACTGACAACCCTCACTACAAAGGCAGAACCTTCACGTCACGTGATCTCCGTAACGCTGTTGAGACATAGAAGTAAAAAGGACGTCGTGATGAACAAGGGATTATAACCTTAAAATGAAATAAGTCTGTGCCACCGCGGCCTTACAAATTGCACACGAATTGATGCAATGAATATCACGTCGTGGTCTGATTTTCAATTGCAAGTTTCAGATTTGCTGCAATACACCCGTCCTTGGACGGGCATAACGGCTAGTATATAAATAATCCCCACGCACTTCTCAGCTGATAACTATGAACGATTAAAAAAACTAATTCAAAGGGAGAGAGGTGAGGTGGCTTGGTAGACTCAGGGGTCAAAGTGCTTAACTAGCGTCACTCAAAATCCAGGTAGACACACCCGTGATTCAACCAGGTTCTCAGAAATTACGACAGCTCAGGCTGGTGACCAAGAACTTCACGAAAAGACTCGCACGCCAAATGAGTTGTTTCACTTGATTTGGAGAATGTGCAGCTCCACGAGAGTGTTCAGCTCGACTGACGTGCAACAGGCATCCTTTACGGGGCAAGTAACATCCGTGGCCCGAGATTGGGATGAAGCGGCCTACGAAAGTGACCTCGGAAGCGTTCTCTCTTCGAGGCTGTTCTCTCACACGGGGTGATGCACTGCTCTCTGCCAGAGGTCCAAGTCTCGAAACACGACACCAGCCGGCGCAATCGGAATGTAATTGTAACAAAAACACGGATGAAAAGTGGAGAGAAAAAAATACATGGAGACGTGAAAGCAGCTCGTGAAAACAGGGGCAAGTGCTCTCACTGCGTTCCCAGGGCAACCACGCCTGGCAGATCCTATCCCGTTCCTTTCCATTGCCGGCGGGTGGCTGGCGCTGCAAGACTTAGCCTCCCTGCAACCTGTTTTCTAGTTAGCATTCACTCACGGCCTACGGAGCACAAACTCGTCTCGAGTGGCAAGGCCTCCACTGGTAGAGCACGTGGTGGGCTGACACGATCGGTGGTCTTGTGTGCGTGCCAGTCCAACGCACGGCGTGCCAGTCCCACCCCATGCTGCGTCAGTCCACCACGGTCTTTGTTAAGCCGGAAAATCTGTTTCAGGAGGGCAAAGTTCTGTCGGCTTTCATTCCTGGTATTGAATTTAATGTAATTCTTATATTTTTACAGTATTAGTTAAACAAAAACAATATTCATTTATTTGTATTAAAATATATCATTCATCCACCTAAAATGTATTACATCCCGCGCCCCTAAACCCCCAATAATATTTTTTACCCAGTGCCTGTGATCAGTTCCCCGCACCATGACAACTCTTTGACTTTTGCGACGTCACTTATGGACATTGATGGGATGGGATTGGTTTCGGAAATCCAACAATTCCAAAATGCGCGATGCGCTTTACATTTTAATTGATCTCAATCGCCGTGCGTTTAGATGCCTGGAGAATGACGTAAAATGCTGGAGGCAATTAATTTCTAGCATTTGTTGATGTATGTTATGGGACGGCGCGTTTGCCGCACAAATATGTCCGCAATGAACTATTGGCACAATGTGTATTGTTGTAAACAGCCCAAAGCAAACATCATTAATGTAATACACCTTGTGATTTAAAACTACGTGTGTTGTTTAAAAAAATGTTTGTTTTGATTCCTGCGTTGCGGACGGAATAATTTAGAGATGTTCCATTTTAACCTGGATGTTTTGCGAGCTGACTGTGATGATGGTGTGCGTGCATACGGATGGCAGACGCACTTAAGGCAAGCATGAAAGATAATTTTAAATCAGGAACCGTGGAACAAAATCTCCTTATTTTGAAATGTTTTAAGAATAATAATAAATGATAAGTTACAGTCCTTTGCCAATCCACCGCTGGATTAAGGCCTGCCCAATTCCGAGTGAAGTCACTGATATTGTTGTTGTCAGTTTTCTATTTGACTTAAATTGTGTCTATACATGTGAGTGTGACGTCGTGTTTACGTACACCTCTCCTATTAAAATGCACAAAATTTCCGTTGTTATCCATTTTTAATGCGGCACTATAGCTAACATATTAATTAGGGTTATATTTATGTCGTAGAACGTTTCCATTTTTTTGCAACTTTTTTTATGAACGATTAAAATATTTCTTCGTTGGGTGATGTCAGTCAAAAATGCATGACTTAAAAACATTTTTCAAGTGGTTGTTTTTTATATTTATTTTCCTAATGCGGCACTACATTGACAAACACTAACGAGAGAGCGAGGGCTGCATGCTGTTTGTGTGCCGATGCCATTCTCCTCCAAAATATTGTCACATGCTCTTGACTCGTACATGTATCCTGCCCATTAGACTTTAATACGCATATTAATTCCCCTACGTAATGTTTCTGGAGTGGAATGGTGGTGGTGCAGTGATTAAAGCACGCTACATCGTGAACTCGATAACCTGAGTTTGACCCCTGCTCATCGCTAACATCAGTGGTGAGTGACATCTGAACCGCCCCCCACCAAAACGTTATTTTCCCACTCGCACTGACCAGTGTGGTGAAGTATGGTTAAACAGCTGAATCAATCCACTGCTGGGCGGTGGTTGGCACACGGCTCTAATCCAGCGCTGTGGAGGAGCGGGGTTGATGGATCACCACACAAATGTCGTGAAACTCCCTTTCCGTGAGCATCCAAGAGGCACCATACTCTGGCTTGGCACGAGAATGCAGGACAGCAAGTGGACTTATCGCCGTCTGTTTCCATCTGTACGGGGATAGAGCGTTGGCCCCTTCTTGCGAGTGGATTTTTTTTCCCGAGCCCTCCGGTTTCCTCCCCAGATGTATTCATTACTTGGCTGAAAACATTGTAAAATAAACAAATAAAAACATCGTAAAATAAACAAATACAAGAACCTTCTGAAAAATCCACCGACTCACGATGGCTCTCCTGGCTAAATACGCAAATTATGTATATATAATTATTAAAGGCCTCCCACACCATAAATTATTACTTAACATTAAAAATGTGTTAATATTTCTTTTCAGTGTAAACATTTATTTTGCACACAAAAAGGCACTTTGAGAACAAAACTCTCTTGACAAATGTAATGCATAATGAAGAGTACCGTACGTGTACACGTTTGTAATGCATGCATTCAGCAGAGCGCCAAGCCTTAGCTCAGCATCAGGGAGGTGGATCATGTGGCTTTAGATGTAAAGGAGTTTCTAGCAATGTCTGCACAAACATTTGGCAGGCATTATTGTGGGAGTAGTGATGCAAAAAGGAATACAACTGCAAGGCATGTAAATCAAATTTGTACTGTCAATTAACAACCCAAACTGTGCGGTGAGAGTCGCATCACGTGGTGGAGGAAAAAAAACACACCTGCCGGAACCCCTTCAGCAAAGCGAAACCACGGGAACCTCTGCGAAGAGCAGCGGACATGCTACCACTGAGCCGTGTCACCACCGCCAAACCGAGACAATGCTTCCCCCGGGTAGGGACCCATGGACGTGGAACTCCTTTTGCATCTGACATAGGCAACCGTGCTGATCGGAGGTGCGGGGGAAGGACAACAAACTAAACACAAATGAGTTTACAATCTTGGTTTGAAGGGTGCATAGCTCCAGTGGCTTCCGAATATCTGAAGGAAGAGCGTTCCAGACGGCCGCAGAAGCGCATCGGAAAGCGCCCGATGCGGTGACTGTCTTTGTTCAATGGCTAAGACAAAAGACGCTGCGAGAATGACCGGAATTTGCGCGACGGTGTATGCTCCTTGACGAGAGATACGTACAGAGTATAAAGCTACACGTACGTTTCAATTATTATAAGATCATAGTATAATTCTTTTTACAGTACTGTACGGACACCATGCACTCATTGACGTGATTTTGTTAATACTAATTATCATGTTGAGTGCACTGACACCATCCACTGAATATACGTGAGGGCCTACTTTAATCACAGGTAGCTGACCGGATTCCAACTCAGCCACTCGCCGTTGCTGGCTCAGCATTGGTCTAAAAATGAGGGCCAACCAGGCACCTTTTAAAAATGTTATTGGGTTATTCCCCCTGCCCCCCCTTCCACACACACACAAAGTCATTATCGAGTTATCAGCTGTCAGATGTATTGAGTTTGTATTGACCACACCACCCGTCCTTAATAAAGATGACCCTTGCATGTCCACTGTGTATTAATTAAAATGCATTGTTGTGCCACTGGGGTATATATTTACAAAGTTAATAAACCTTCACAAGGGCACAGATGAGCAGACAGCGGATTAAAAAAAAAATCCATGACCAAATTTGGAGCACGAGTGCGTTTAACTTGCAAACAACACCTTTCGACTCAGAAAAAAAGTTTTGGGCGATTTTAAATCCCGGCAAGATGATCATCAACATTTAAAGCTTTCGTGACTGCATGAATTCATATTCTTTGGGTCTTTCGGTAAAGTCACTTAGATAGGTTAAAAAGAAAATAACAACGCCCTTTCGATCGCAACACAAGCGACCGAAACGTCGTTGTTTTTGTTTACTTTATTGTTTTTTTGTTTATTTTATTGTTTTTTGTTTACTTTATTGTTTTTTTAACCTATCTGCGTGACTTTACCGAAAGACCCAAAGCATATGATCATCAACACACACAACAACAACAACAAAAACGGACGAGGCGTGCGGATTGAACGGCCATGAGTGGCGTCGCAAATTGCAACACGGAGAGAGAGAAATCAGGATTCTGGAGGAGTTTGACTTGCAAAAAAACGCTGTACGCCACGCCACCACTCACAATTAGCATTCTGGCTACACGGTGCGACACATATGCCGGCATCTGTGGTGAAATGTGATGGGAGGAATCGCTAATAAACTCAGTAAGTGGAGGGTCTGAATAAAAAAAAATCTAACTTCTAGCCCCAGTGGTAGTAAACATTTTTTTTTCCAAAGACATTTAATGAACCTAAGGTTTTCTTTTTCACTTTTCAAAAGTTTTTGCGGACAATATTGCTTGTAATATGCAGTTTAATTGATACGGTTATTCTTTGTTTAGTCATTTGTTAAATCTGTATAATTTTATAAGGGAGGTTTTTTATTTATTTTGTTGTCAAGATATGTAGGAAATCGCATTTAATTGAATGTTTAAGAGCTAAAATAGCATACTATCATATCTAATAGTTTGCTCTGATGATTATTGTTTGTACTATAGCACTACTATTGTTAGTATGTGAAGATGATCGCACTGCTATATAATAATTAAGTTTATACCCCAACATGATGTTCAAGGATATATTTTTGTACGTTATACATACACACATACAAAAGAGAGTCTAATATATATTTGAGAACAGCTTATGAAAGATAAAGGGGTATAATAATAGGCCAGTTTGTTCATTCCTTCTTTTTACTAAACTACATTGACCCAACGTGGTGAAGTCTGGTCAAAGTCTCCATGAGCGATATGCTGTGGTGAGGGCTTCATCCATCAGTGACGTTAGCCTTTGGTGGGAATCGAACTCGGGTCACCAGGTTCAGAGAGCTTAACTACACTGCCCCAAATATGTATATGCTTGTATCCTCTTAACTTAAGCGACACATGCACAACATCAAAATCAGAATATTTATTTATACTGATGGAAATCCCATGAGCTATAAAGCTCGTTTTCACAGATGTCCAGTCGAGGCAAGTCAGAACGTCACAACAACAAACGACAAAAATAAAACACAATAGGAGGGTAAAGTATAGGAAAGGCAAACAAATCACTTAAAAATATATAAATACAAATGAAGCCAAAATTAATCATGTATCTTACCAGGTAAAGGCCACTGAGCTATTAGCTTCTTTTTTCAGAAGCGACCTGGCCACAAATGATAGCTTAACGAAGTAGTGGCCAAACATTCTAAACAATCTAGACGCATGTTTCTGAATGTGGAGGAACAACAGGCGAGGCCTTCATAGACAGAAAGTGGCTATGCATATCATGTGCTCAATATGTATATCAGTCTGGTTGTTTTGCACATTCACAAGACGGGTACGCAGGTGAGTGTTGCGAGAGAGGTGGGCAGCTGGGTAGCGAGATCTCCGTTTAATCCTGGATTGTTTGCGGTCTCATTATGCATGTTACATGCATGCTGTGATAAGGTCAATTTCTAAACGCAAACATGTGTTTGTAATTGCCGTGAAGGGGTGCATTAGTGTGTGTGTGTACACGTTTGGTTATTGCAAAACCTCTGTTGTTGTTTCTCTCCCCTTTTCCCATGGGCCCCCACAGCTAAATTCAATGTGGCACAGAGGTCCGCCGCATTGTGATGTTGTGGCGTGTGTCAGTGCATCCCGTGTTTATGCATTGCCATTGTCCATGCACCCGGCCTGCCAACAAATGCTCGCCGCAGCACTGGCAAGGCAGATCTATAGTTTACACAAATGCATCGCGTTTAACCAATATAAACGGCTTTGCGTCTAATGCTATTTTACATTTGTTCTTTGAGACCTGACGTAACCTTACAGAGCGCATCTTCTTTCCCCGGCGCTCATGCACAATTGTACGCTTTGAAAATGTTACGTGTCCTACCGTGAACCGATCCTGCAGCGCGTGACAAAAGCCCCTAACGAAGCCGTGTTCAGTACTTTAGGTGCGTGGGTCATTGTGGGGTGGGGAGGTGTTCGCCGAGGAGATGGAGCAATAAGATCAGCTTGTGTGTAGGTCCTAGGTGGAGGTGCTAGGCAAGGGAAAGGCCTTCATTCCAGCAGTGGATTGGGCCACCGCGGTGGCGAGATGTTACCTCCCTCGCCTGGTATGCAGGAGGTTGTTGGTTCGGTCACAAACCTTACGCCTGCTGTGTATTTAAAGTTTGCGTGCAGACCCCCCCCCCCCCCCCCCCCACCGTGGTTGCGTGGATTTTTCTCCAGGTCCTCCGGTTTTTCCCCTCCACACGTCGAAACGTGCGTTTAGAGTATGTGGCCGCTATACATTTCCACACGGCAAGCCACTTTGTTGAGCTATCGTTTGTGGCCAGGTCGCTTTTGAAAAAGAGCTCAGTGGGCTTGACCTGGTAAAATAAAAAAAATATATAATAGTTTAGGTTTTAATTTAGTTTCAGTGCACACCGTGTAAGCGCCTTGTTATGCACATTTATATGAATTAAAAGGCTCCCAGCTCTCAAAATGAGCATTAGAAATTCAAATCAAATAACCGGACAGCTGGTGGTGGGGTGCGGTTGCAGCAGTCGGCTCACAATTGCGAGACTGGAGAGACTGGGACGCCACCATAGAAATGTTGGACGCTGAGTGTTCAACCCTGGTCATCAGCCAATACGAGCATTACCCAATACGAGCATTGCCCAATGCTCGTATGGAAATAGAGTCACCGATTTGTTTTTTGTTTGTTTAAATATAAAAAAATTACATTTTAAAACTTTGGAAAATAAACGGGAACATTTCATGACAGTTTCAGTGTTACAGTCTTACAGTGTTACAGTCTTACAGTGTTACAGTCTTACAATGTTACAGTCTTACAAATGTTACAATTGAGCGGGAATAGATATCGCACATCCCTTGTTAATCGAGGCAACAAACGTTACATCGCTGGTTTTGAATCCTGTTTTGTTCATGGCGGGGGGGGGGGGGAATCAAAGATATAAACAGAGAAGTTTGTATTAAAGCATAGAAAAACAATAATCCTTGTCAATAGAAAAATCGGAAAAAAATATTTATATAAGCCCCTTTTAGAGGGTTTTGTAGCCTACTCTTCCACGCTGGCAAGCCACTCCGGTAGAGGTGGTAGCATCCACGCTTTAACCCCGCCACGAGCCCACCGTTCTGGACTACAGCAGCAGAAGCCCTTCCTGGAATCTGAACATCTGTCCAGCGGAAAAGTCACGGCACCAATGGGGTTGGTGGGGGTGGGGGGGCGAAAGGGCACCACAGATGTCAAAGACAGGAGCCTCATTCAAGATCCCGTGGGCTGAGCCTCCTGGCTGGCTTCACGCTAAGACTTCCCCACGGGCGATGGTGGATATCTGATGCACGACCCAGGAACAATGATGACCGGGCATTCGCAAACGTGGCGAGCATGCCGTGAACGGTTTTGCCTCTTTGGTTTCACTTCTCTGGACGACAAACAGAGGTTCATTCAGTTTAACACGTGGTAGGCTTTTGCGACCAACGTCATCCATAATACGGGGGGGGGGGGGGGGGGGGGTTTGGGTTAGATCGCGTAAATATAAATGTGTCGTTGAACGCGCCACCACCCGACACAGCCAATTAGTAAGGTTTGCCACGTAAACAGAACATGCCACAAATCTCTCTGTCGCCTGATGAAGCGAGTTATAATTACTGGCGAAACGTCGTACTCAGATTGTAAATGTTGTGGCTTGGCTCTCCAACACACCGGTGTGCTGTACTAATAACGAATTGGCCACGTTCTGTTTACGTGACAAACCTTACTAATTGGCTGTGTCGGGTGGTGGCGGGTTTAACGACACATTTATATTTACGCGATCTAACCCCCAAAATAACCTGCATTATGAAAGGTTAATTCGCCGTTCGATGGTGTCCTTGACCGGATTTCCAAACTCGATCTAACCTTCGTATATGTTGCGATGGACTTTACCACTGGAGAAGGACTCCCCCCCACCCCCCCCCCCCCACCACGCGTAACCTGCAGCATTGACTATAGCTGCTGCGTGTTCCCATTAATTTATCCCCTAGGTCAGGGGTGGGGAACCTTTTTTTCTGCCAAGGGCCATTTGGATATTTATAACATCATTCGCGGGCCATACAAAATTATCAACTTAAAAAATGAGTCCGTTATATTTGGTCAAACATTTAATTAACTCACCCCTAATGCGATGACTGGAACCGCTTCTCTTTGGCGAGGCGTGTGATGATGTTAGCTGGTATTGATGATGTTAGCTGGTATTGATGATGTTAGCTGGTATTGATGATGTTAGCTGGTATTGATGATGCTAGCTGGTATTGATGATGCTAGCTGGTATTGATGATGTTAGCTGGTATTGATGATGTTGCTACTCGCAACTGCTTTTCCAGGTTTGCTCCTCGATTTATTGAATTTCGAGTCCCGCCTGCGGTTGCCTTGGCAGGGCCACACCAAATGATTTCGCGGGCCTCATACGGCCCGCGGGCCGGACGTTCCCCACGCCTGGTCTAGGTGGACGGAGGCGGGAGGAATTTAAGACACCAAGCGAGCATTGAATCCACCGTGCCGGGAGATCAAATCGAACCGTCGACCCTCGGGATTGCAAATCCAGCGTGCTGCTTATAACCATAAGACCACAGAATCTAAATGGGAATATTTATTTATACTGGAGAAATCCGGTGAGCTACGAAGCTCTTTTCTCACAGATGCCCAGGAGGGCGTGTCAGAGCGATGCCACGGCAGGCGCCAGCAGCATCGCCGGCATTGTTTGAAGTTCAACCTATATTCGTACATACACGTACATACATGTACACACACACGTGATGCCGCACTCCCACCCGGCCCGAGGCGGCTGGAGGATCGGAGCGGCAAGTCAAAGTGCAGCGAGGTCCTTGTGATAACCTTTAAAGTATGCCCCCAGGTCAAGGGCCACGAGTTATATCTGGTGATAAGCTATCAGACTTAACCCTCAGGTCAGAGGACAGAAGGCGTCTTTTTTTTTTAGGGGGGAGGGGGGTTTCTTGACTTTCTTACTGATTTATTTAAAAATATTTTTTTCCTGCTCGTACATTCATTAATGTTGCTGTTCGCTCGTCCGCATGCTCGGCGCTCGTCACGTGGCTGGTTGGGTTGGTGGATCGCGTGCGGATGGAGCCTGCTTGAGACACCTGTCAGCACTGCAGTGAGGTTCCTATAGGAGGCAGTGCAGAAGAGCGAGGTCGGGATTCCAGCTGCGTGGAGTCTCTCCGGCATATTCTCGTGAACTCGGTGTATGTGTGTCGGTGCAAATATCCCGAAGAGGGAATCTTCCCAACATCTCATTCAGTGTTCATTAAATCCCTTCTCCATAAAGAATTCCATTTGTACGTTTAACTTAGCGGTGGTCTTCAAGCTCTGTGCTTTATTTTACCAACCTACCTAAGTTAAAAGCACAAGCGCATTATGAGTGTAGATTAAAAAAAAATTACGTAAATTACGGTTTCGTTTGAAAATAAATGTCCGTATTTTGATTCGTGAATTGTTTCAAGCTTGCCATGCACCCTGCGGCTCTAATCGCAGGGTGCATGGCAACACGACACGCGTTCCCTCATTGTCCTACAGGAGTAGGTTATTATTGTTGTTCTTATTGGAAGCCCCGCTAAACGGATGCGTAAATATTATTTGTATCTTTCGGTAAAGTAACGTAGAAGACGTTTTTTTGTACAAAAAACTTGCGACGTTTCGATCGCAACACAAGCAATCGTCATCAGGCATTTTTTTCTCCTGATGACGATTGCTTGTGTTGCGATCGAAACGTCGTAGTTTTTTGTTAAAACAAATGTTGTTCTACGTGACTTTACCGAAAGACCCAAAGAATATGAACTTCTGCAGTCACGAAAGCTTTAAGTCAGGATGCGTAAATAATTGTTCTGGCCTAATACGCCTTTGACGCTTGTACATGGCGCAAGTCTAGCTATAAGTAGCTCCATATTTAGTAGCTACGGGCCCCGCACTTTCTAGGGCCCCGCGCTAAATTCTTTCAAGCTATCAATTCCGTATCGTCATGGGACCTCCTTTGACAGTACCAAAATATGATGATAGGTTTTTCCCTTTTTTTTCTGGCAACAAATTTCCCTTTTTTTCTGGCAACAAAACAGGTGTTAAGATGTTAAAACACTAAACTGAAACCCTTTACAAAGAGTCATGTCTGCATGAACCACAATGCTTGTGGTCTCTGGTGTGGAGCAATCAGTTTCAAGGACAATGCATATATTATCAGAGTATGCTTTTTGTTTGCATTCTGACCACAAGCATTGCGGTTAATGCAGACATGATTCCATGTAAAAGGTTGCGGTTTTGTGTTTTAACATCTTAACACAGCTGTTTTGTTGCCAGAAAAAAGGGGGAAACCCTATTATCCTATCAATTCCGGTTCAGTTAATCTGCACTTACTCTATTACTATAGTACTATACTGCCTTCAACTTTTATGAACGACTAGCTATTTAAGGTTAGCGATTTGTCGTATTATCTGGCCGTATAGCAAATGAAAAAATACAATTACTTTTCTATGCAAGTAAAAATTAGTGTTTTAATATTATTTATTTACTTTATTTAGGGCCCCTTTATAACACATGCTCCAGGCCCCGCACTGGCTTCATCCGGCACTGGTCGTGTTCCCTGCGTGTGCTCCCGACTAACGCTCTGATCGCTGTGTGACGAGCACGTGACGCGAGAGGGGGGGTGGGGGGTGAACCTCTAACCGGGTGAACCGGGCGAGGGGATTCTGTGCAGAGACATCGCTCGGTGGCTTCACACCGTTGGTGGTGGTGGTGGGGCTTGGTGGTGGTGGGGGGGGACTTGGTGGTGGTGGTGGTGGGGGGGCTTGGTGGTGGTGGTGGGGGGAGGCTTGGTGGTGGTGGTGGGGGGGCGGCTTGGTGGTGGTGGTGTGGGGGGCTTGGTGGTGGTGGTGTGGGGGGCTTGGTGGTGGTGGTGGGGGGAGGCTTGGTGGTGGTGGTGGGGGGGGGGCTTGGTGGTGGTGGTGGGGGGGGGGCTTGGTGGTGGGGGGGCTTGGTGGTGTTGGTGGGGGGGCTTGGTGGTGGGCTTGGTGGTGTTGGGGGGGGGCTTGGTGGTGGTGTGGGGGGCTTGGTGGTGTGGGTGGTGTGGGGGGGTTGGTGGTGTGGGGGGCTTGGTGGTGGTGGTGTGGGGGGCTTGGTGGTGGTGGTGGTGTGGGGGGCTTGGTGGTGTGGTGGGGGGGGGGCTTGGTGGTGTGGTGGGGGGGGGGGGCTTGGTGGTGTTGGTGTTGGTTTGGCAGGGAGAAACTCGGGAGCGGCCACGATTCTCGCGAACGCTTCGACAGCCTCCGGCCGATGGCGGGAATTCAATGCGAGGGTGAAGACCTCACCCGTTGGGCTCCCACGCGGAGACAGCGCGCAGCCTCAACCAAGCAGGTGGCGCTCATTCATTTTTATAAATCCCAGGGGGGCCGCGGGAGGGGCAGGCGAGGTGGGGGGGGGGTGCTGACGAAGGGGCTGAGCCAACTCTGGCAGGTATGTCGACTCAAGATCTGGGAAGTTGGAAGTCTGCTGTTGTACGTAATGAGATTAGCGTCGGTGCCATAGCCAGCATCGATATGTGCAGCACATGAGCGAAATGTCGAGGTAACGCGCTTTTCTATTTGTCCGACAACCCTCCTCGAGTCTTAAGTGCCGTTAGCGAGTGCCTATGAAGGCTGCCACAGCACTACTCCTGGCCGCCTTTGTCTCCTCAGTGCTGATGGTTCACACACCGCACCAGACACTCCTATGAGGCCGAGTCGACATAGGGGAGGCCCAGGGCAGATTCAGATATATTTGCCACTCATGTTAGCCATGACCTACATAGCATGTCTCTGTATATATATGCTGTGTATACATGCCACCACACACCTTTATGTCGTAGTAGAGAGTCGATAGCAGTCGGTCTGCTGTAATCCCAGAGACACAGCGCTCAGTTTCTGGTTACACGCAACACCGTTGCTTAAATATGAAATGACGACTTCGACACACTTGTCTTGAGATGGTTTCCTGATTTATGGAGGCACGTGCTCACACTCAAACAGGCGGAGACGCCCACTGCAACAGCCCCGAGTCTCCCGCACATCTCCCTTAAATACGGTCCGAGGCCACGCCCCCATTCCCGAACCTTCTCGCTGGTTCTAGACCGCTCGCTCTACCAGAAGAGTCTGCAGTCCTCTTCCATAATATAAAATAAAATGTTTTCGCTCCGGATGACGCTGCAAAGTATTATCTGTATTTTGATTTAGCGTGCTGATCTTAAAGGTGCATTGAAAAATTTGATACTCCGACTGATGCTTCTGTTGTTGTGGAGTAACTCATGCAGCCAGCTATGGCTCTAGGATTTGGTGTTACATGTTATTTATGTAGTTTATTGTAAAAATTCGGTCACAGTCCTTGTGATCACTGTTACGTTGCAATTATGGCTTTATTTTTTGGTGATTTCAAAAAGGTTTTTTGGTTTGGACATGTTTGTTTTGTTGCAGTACGGAGTTAGACTGATGGCCTTAATCTAAGCTTCGTTGTGGTTGTTGTTGTTTGACTTGCATCCCACTGGGATTTTTTGCACACATCGTTGGTGTACGGCGCTTTTTTCAGGAATATTTTGCTGTTTTTTTTAATGGATTTTCTGTTTGCACAGTCACATAGTCACTTTAAGGTGTTTTCTTGTTCGTGTTTTTTGTTTGTTGTGGTTGCACCCAATTCAAGAGCCGAATGGCTCACAGGGCTATACCAAAATAAATAAACTGAAATTGAAACTGTTCTCGATCATTCCCGTAGCCACCAGTCCACTCGTACTGCAAGCTGACTCCCCTGTGTTTACCTCCCGTGGCCACTAGTCCATTCGTACTGCAAGCTGACTCCCCTGTCTTTACCACCCATGGCTACTAGTCCATTCTCACTGCAGGCTGACTCCCCTGTCATTACCTCCCGCAGCCACTAGTCCATACGCACTGTCGGCTGACTCCCCTTTCATTACCTCCCGTGGTCACTAGTCCATTCTCACTGCAGGCTGACTACCCTGTCATTACCTCCCGTGGCCACTAGTCCATTCCTATTGCAGGCTGACTCTACTGTCATTACACATACACACACCAACTGGATATGTCTTCTTTGGTTCTTTCGGTAAAGTCACGTAGAATGAGAATAAAATAATAAATTGATCAAATAAAATAACGCAATAATATTCTCACGATATGCTCAAGTGCAACTAAAACTGGGCCTCCCCTGAGTCTACTCGGCCTGCAACAAACAATTAGTGCCAACATCGGCCACACCGCTTTTGAGCACGCTGTGCCGGGCTTAATAGATGTTTGCTCAAAAAAGGAAAGAACTTTGCTCACCGGTGTTTTGTGTGATAAATGCGGAAATGTTTTTTTCCAATTCATACACACACACGTGCAATGACACGTACAAAACATGAATAATCGGGCCTCCAGAAATAAAAAAAAACATGACAAGCTCCATCCCCCACTCACAGACCTGTAGATCAAAAAGAACAAAAATTTTACGTTGAGAAAAAAACCACATCACATATAAAGCAATGTGCTTTAATTTGATTATTGGGGCATGTAGTACGTGTACTGTATTCACTTATCTGAGCCAGAGCTATCTCTCATTTAGAGTGGCCTTTAGTTAATACGTTAGATTTATCAGACGCACAAAGTGACATCTTGGTTCTAACACCATTTGCATTCTACCAGATAATTGAACTACCCAATGGTAAAGTCAATAATAAAGATATTCAATAATAACATATCTCCCTTGCTGGCTTAATCCCGGGCAAAATACTTTAATGTAATTTGCTATGGAAAAATTATAATCAGGAAAGAATTCCCCAAGCTCCTTCCCCCTTACACCTCCTGCGCGTTTGGCCTCCTTAGTCACTTGCTGATCTTTATCCGAAGCATCGGTTTTGGATGGGCTTACAATTTTGCTGCTGATTTTTTTTTTAAATCTGCGACACTTTTTGTATTTATTTTTATTTACCAGGCCCAGACCCCCTTTTTTAAGCATGCGCATATCCATTTTATCGCGAAATATCACCGGTGGCATATTTAATGAGCAGCTTTATCAAGCGCGACAGCTGTGCACTACTTTTTGTGTTTTCGCGATTGTTTATTTATTTACTTCGGGAATGCTCGCGAACATTGGCGAGTCAACGGTACGCAATTACCCTTACGATGTTTCGTCCGTGTGCATTTGAAGTCATTGGCCGCGTGGGTCGTGGTTGGTGTTCAATGCTGCTGTGGAAGACGCATGCGTTCCACGATGACCGATGAGGATCTCCTTTATGTTCGCCTCCCCCCACCACCACCACCCTCCCGCGCTGGTAAAAACAAAGTCTGTGGTAGAGAATGCAAAGGTGCGTGCGGATACATCAAGCGTGCCTGTGCTCGTGTGACGAAGCCATGTCAATGCGAACTTATCCCACGCTTGCAGATTAACTTGTGTGCGAAACCCTTAGCTGTTGTATGCAATGTTGAACTTACATCATGAGACCTCCTTTGCCAGTACCAAAATATAAGAAGAGGTTTTTTCCCCCTTTTTTGGCAACAAGTATTGTGGTTAAGGCAGTAACGTGATTCCTCGTAAAAAGGTTTCAGTTTTGTTGCCAGAAAAAATGGGAAATACGTAATCTTACATGTTGAACTTCTTTCTCACCGTACGCAACCAACCGTGCTCATTGGAGGTGGGGGTGGGGACGATAAACTGAACACAAAAAGCAGTTCGAAAAGAAATGAGTTTTCAATGCCGTGTATGTATCTTGGTCATCATTAAAGCTAAGATGTGGCGAAGCATGGTGGTAACGTTTGCCATCAGTGGCAAGATGCTGGCATCACTGGCACGGTATGATGAGGCGTCAGTGTGTCCTCGTGACCTTGGGGCCCAAGGAGACGAGCCGTCTCTAGAGACGCCTGTGTTATACTGCACGTCGTGACGGTGGAGGAGGCTCGTGAAGGGCGCTGCTGTGGGCAGTTGGAGGCAATAGGCCTACAGCAACAACAACAACGGAGGGCAGAGGAGCGACGCTGCTCACAACAACGAGCGGAGCGCAGGCCCTCAATAAATGCAGCAAATTGTTGGCACAGTAGGGGGCACAGCTGATGCATCTTGGTCAGTCAACCGATTTCACCTGGGTCTGTCCCGTGACCTCCTGCTAACGGGGGTTCTACACTTCACGTGACCTTTGAAGTGCACGTAGCCTGGCACAAGCGCCGTGGTGACGTCGCCGCCACTTTGTGGCGAACGGCGGTTGTTGTTGTGCTGACGGTGTTGGGATCCAGATGTAATAATGGTCTTCCAAGGGTAGACATTTAAATACCTTGACTCACAGTGAAAGTATGGCGTGTGTGTGTGTTTGAGGGAAGGGGCAGTCGGCATCCAACAACAACTGAGGGCAAAGGAGCGACGCTCACAGTAAATATTGTGGATTTACTCTCCAACACATCGATGGGCAGAAGCAGTAACTTAATGGCGCATTGTTTACGTGACAAACCTTACTGGCTGTGTCGGGTGGGGGAGGGTTACGACACATTTATGCTTACGCGATCTAACCCCAAAACCTTTATTATGAACTGTTTACCCTGTCTGCCCTGACACTTGACCACTGGGGGACATCATGTTGGCCAAACTCAAGCCTTCACGGCTAACAGACTGTGATGCCCATTGCTTGGAATTTGCTTTCGGAACACGTCGCACTATTGCTCGCGAAGGGAACGGTTGGCTTAAAGCTTTCGTGACTGTAGGAATTAATATTCTTGGGTCTTTCGGTAAAGTCACGTAGATAGGTTCAAAGAAAATCACAAAAAATGACTATGTTTCGATCGCAACGCAAGCAATCATCATCAGGAGAAAAAATAGCGGTAAAACTGCTGAGGCAGGCTGTTTTAAAGGTTTGAAATGGGTGTAGCCCTAGTGTCATAAGCGAAGTGGGCGGGGCTAGTTATGTTAATGTGATAAATTTGCATGTCAATGTAAGATCGCAGAGCTACCTCCACGATGACGAAGCTGCAGAGGTGGCCATTCTATTGTGAGAGATTAGCATGTCAATGTAAGATCGCAGAGCCACCGCCACATCGAGGACACGAGCGACGGTGGCTGTGTTAGTGAGACATTTAACTTGTTAATGTAAAACCAGAGAGTCGAAAATAACTACTAACATCGGAAGGTAGGATGGAAACATCACATCGAGGACACGAGCGACGGTGGCTGTGTTAGTGAGACATTTAACTTGTTAATGTAAAACCAGAGAGTCGAAAATAACTACTTAATAACATCCTTCCAATGATTGATGTTATTAACCAGTTTAAGTCATAACTGGCTGTGATTTTTCCATCCTCCCTTCCGATGTTAGTAGTTATTTTCGACTCTCTGGTTTTACATTAACAGGTTAAATGTCTCTAACACAGCCACCGTTGCTCATTTCCCTTGATGTGGCGGTGGCTCTGCAATCTTACATTGGCATGCAAATTGCTCACTTTAACATCACTAGCCCCGCCCACTTCGCTTATGACCCTAGGGCTACACCCATTTCAAACCTTTAAAACAGCCTGCCTCAGCAGCTTTCCCGCTATTTTTTTCTCCTGATGACGATTGCTTGCGTTGCGATCGAAACATCGTAGTTTTTTGTTATCCTTTTGTTATTTTCTTTGAACCTATCTCCGTGACTTTACCGAAAGACCCAAGAAAATAAGGGAACAGTTGTTTAATTCATTACCTGTTGATGATTATACACATATCCCCTTGACAATGGGATCTTAAATGTCCTCGTAAATTAGCCGCAGATCCATTGCGCGCTTATTACTTAGTCACCAATGTTCCCGAGTGCACCAGTTGATTCGTGATTAACTATGAACAGTGACCTCGAACCATGAGCCGAGGACGTTCGCCTACATGCAATAAACTATTTCATACAATCTCCGCTTCATATTTCAGGATACAGCCTATATATATACCGTTCCCATCCACATCCTCCTTTCAGCGTACGGCTTTCTTGGATGCAGCAGTTGCTACCAACATTCACTCAACAATTTTCCAGGAAATGAGTCTTGCCAAACTCTTAAGGGCATTCCCACCGGGTTATAAGGCCCAGGTTGTTTAACTCTTCCACGGGGAGCGCTTTTGTCATTGACTGTATAGATATTCTCATGGACAGAGGAAAAGACAAATTCCATACATTCTATTCCGTATTATAAACATGTCAATCAAACTGTGCACAACAAAAAAAGCTACAAAACACACACACAAGTATGTGACACTCAGGAAGTGAAGTAATCTTAAGTGTTTTAGCAGATGATGATATACTCTGTTCCCATTGATCATTCATTATTCGTTGTGCTGAATGTACGTATTTTTAAAAGGGGCAATAAAAACTCCACGTTTTGACTATTGGGGGCAAGTTCTGAGCACCTGTTAAAGTGGACACATGGCACAACAGGGTGTCGTGATCAGCACCAATGACGGCCACCTTTGTATCCCCATTTCCTTTTATTCATATGGTACTTTGCGAACGGAGATGGCGGGAGGGAAATTTCAGGGTGAAGCAACTCCAAACGAAGACGCAGAACGGCGATTTAACATATTGCGCTTGCTTGTTTCGGGTCAAGTGCAGGGGCGGAGCCAGGGTTGGTGACAGGGTAGACAATTGTCACCCCCGAAAAAATAAAAAATCGAAAATCTGAAACATTCTGCGTATAAGTGTACGACACTCGGTCTGGCGGACTCCGTGCAACTGCATTGTCAGAGTGTGTTGCCAACCGATGGCGTCTAGTTCAACAGCCTCACTCTCTAATCATTCTTGAAATTAAAATTTGTTGAATGTCACCCCGGGCTGAAAATCCTGACTCCGCCCCTGGTCAAGCGCAATACTTTACTGCGAAATAAATATTGCCATCAATCTAGATTTGAAGTTTTCGTGACTGCAGGGATCCATACTCTTTGGTTCTTTCGGTAAAGTCACGTAGTAGGTATAAAATAAATGAAGTGGCCCACTTCAGCAATTATTTCTTGCTGTGGTTGTCCCACCTGATGACGGACGCTTGTGCTGCGCCCGAAACGTCGTGATTTAATTTTATTTTATACCTACGTGACTTTACCAAAAAATATTGCCATCATCTGTCAAAGTTTTTCGTTTTTAGACGAAGCCCTTCGGGACGCGAATGAAGGCGTGGGGAGCGTGCCGCGCTAAGCTTATTGTCCTTTCCCGCCCGCCCACCTCCGATGAGCACGGTTGGTTTACGTACGGCGCGAAAGAAGTTCAACACGCAGTGTACATATATACATTACCCGCGATGTACGCAGAGGCAGGCACAGCAGGCAACCCACCCACCCCCCCGCACCGCCCAACGGTTGCCGCCCCAACAGCGCAAGGAGCCAAGACTTGCACCAGGCGAGGTTAATGGAAGATACCGGAGGGTTAAACGCCAATTGCCTGCAACCGATACCTTTCCTAATCACGTTTGCGCGGGGTGGGGAGGGGTTTTTACGGCCGTAGCTCCATGGGAACTAACGGACCACTGATTGAGTTTTACTGCATTTACAGCATTAAGCCGAGACGCGGTGCCGGGGAGACAGAGAGAGAGAGAGCGCGCGGCTAATGGACGCGGGGTGGGGGTGCCTCGCACGAATTCGCCTCGGCTTGTGGTGGTGGTGGTGGGATGGGGGCAGCCACGGCTCGAGTGGCGGTGCCCGGCGATAGGGGGGTTGTAGGGGGGGGGGTGCCGCAGTAGCCCCCCCCCCCCCAGCCCGGGGTCACCGCGAGTGCAAACCCGCGAGACACAGCAGCAGCAGTAGCAGCAGGTTCTTTGTCCCAGGCCAGTGGCTTCTCCCCCCCACCCCGCAAACCTTTTGAAGTCAAAGTGATTTGCTGCTCAAAATGAGCACAAGCAGCCCCCCCCCCCCCGTGCTCACCATCTCCTTCTTTATATGCCAGTTGTGGGAATTCCACATTCCTATGGCGGGAATGGCTTCATCTATAGGCATGTGGAATTTGAGTAGGGACGATCCCCTCCCCCATGCTTTGCCTGTCGAGTACCCCCGACCAGATCTATCAAATGTCCACGTGTCCCGATCAGCATTTGGCAAGGTGAAACTAGCAATGTGATATGCATATTGTAAATAATCAAGCACTATTAATTTGCAATTGTGTTACATTCAAAAGTAATGAACACCTCGAACATTTAGTTAACAATTAATACGTTAATAGCAATTACCTGCTTGATAACATCTCACTGCTATGGCAAAATGTTATTCAGCGCGCCTGGTACGCAGGAGGTCAGTCGGTTCGACCCCGACCATGAACGATGCCCGTTGTATATTTGGAGTTCATAAGGGTCTCTCTCTCGGCGTGGTCGCGTGGATTTTTCTCTCCTCCGGGTCCTCCAGTTTTTCCCTCCACGTTTAGAAACATGTGTAATGACAGTAGAGTCAACCTCCGGTGTGAGTGGACTAGTGGCCACGGGAGGTAATGACAGGGGAGTCAGCCTGCAGCACGAATGGACTGGTGGCCACGGAAGGTAATGACAGGAGAGTCAACTTGCAGTACGAATGGACTGGTGGATACGGGAGGTAATTGCAGGGGAGTCAGCTTGCAGTACGAGTGGACTAGTGGCTGCGGGAATGATCGAGAACAGGAGCGTGGCCAGGTGATGGAATAAGCCGGTAGAGTCTGCCGGTAGAGCGAGCGGTCTAGAACCAGCGAGAAGGTTCGGGAATGGGGGCGTGGCCTCGGACCATATATAAGGGAGATGCGCGGGAGACTCGGGGCTGTTGCAGTGGAGTCTCCACCTGTTCAAGTTAATGTGTCTTCAATTAAATAAACCATCTCAAGAAAGTATGTCAAGTCGTCATTACACATGCATTTAGATTATTTCGACTGCTGCTATAAATTCCCACGTGTGGTGATGATGATGATGATATCAGCCACTTCGATGAGCTATCATGCGTGGCCAGGTCGCCTCTGAAAAAATATCTCATCATAGCTCAGTAGGCTTTACTTGGTAAATAAAATGGTTCATAGTATGTAGATGCAATATATGCATGATTTAACATTTTACGAGCACTGCATGCTCATCTGGCTTGAGCATACCACAACGTGACCACCGCCATCATGTGAATTACGTCGCGATGAGATGTTACACATATCACGTTACACATCTCATCCCTGCGGCGGGGGTACACGCATACCACGGCTTGGAGAGCCACTGAGCTGGAGACGTCTTGCATTCACAACCTTGCACTCCGTGTCAAGGGCATTCTGGTTTCCACCCTATGGAATTGGCCAAACATCACGAGCACAGAACCCGCCCGTGAAATAATCGTGCAGACCCCAAGTCGGGTTCACCTGAGTGCTGAGTAGACTGTGAATGATTAAGTTGGTTTGGAATTGTGGATGTAACCATTCACCGCCCACTCGCATCACCACCGGCGATCGGATGAATCGTCACGATTCAAGGTCGTGATTTAACTTCACGTATCGATTGTTTAAAAAAAAAATATGCTTTGTTGGTATTTTTTCTTGTTCTGCATAATGTTTGACAGTTTTGCTCACTCAAATGGCCTAAATGTTGCAGCAGAATATCATTAGAGTATAATTTGTATAAATAGGAAAACACCGTTTCTCATGTGATTGATGTATTGTGAGCCTTTAGGGATTGATTCTGATTAATGATTCGAAGCTTCGCTACATCTATTTCATTGTCATTTATTACTAGCTGCTAGCCCTTTTACATTCACTCGCTCTTTTGCCAAATAGATTTTTGTAACTATTACATGTGTGCACGAAGAAACTTTCAAATTTTTGTTACAATGTAGATGACGATAGTCTTCGCATTTGGGCGTTTGGGGTTGACAAATAGTTTATTCTTGTGAGCGGTGTCGCAAAATATATTTTGGGTCCCCTTTAGAATCAGAACACCAGACAGCGTCGGGAATGTTAACATAGCCATTAAAAAAATAACTGGAGCATTGATAAGCACATTAACCACTAAATTGTCTCCAACAAAAATTTTAAATGCGAAACTCAATTAAATTTGGTAAGCTTAACATTACAGTCTTTTGACATTTTTCCCACCCTTTAATGAACACATTACAGCATTCAGCTTATCATCCTCACAAGGCCAGTAAAGTGAGCAACACTTTGTGCCTTACGGAGATATGAGATCTTACCACACACCCCCACCCCCCAGAGGAATGTGAAATTTCCGCCAATACAGAGAACAAACAAACAAAGATGACTACCACCTCCTGCTAATTAGACCAGTATAACAATTTGACCTTATGCCAGAACAAAATGAGTTGCTTAAAATATAGTTTAAAGAAAACCCATAATACTCTGTTTGTATCTTCTTTGGTTCTTTCGGTAAAGTCATTTTTTTTTTTACGTGACAAAATGTAAACCATCATCTGGTTTGTGGGATTGTTGTTGTGCGTGGATCACAGTGTCAGCACGTGGGCATTTCAGTGAAGAGACTTCGCCCTCCCAACTGATATTTAGCTCGTCCCTTTGACCTCCCCCCCACCCCCCAGATGAGTTATCGGATTATGCCACCGTATAGGGAATAATACGCGTGAGTGAGCGTCGTAAATTTCCCCAATAACGTCTCGGAATAATTTGTGCGAGGAGCTCAAATGGCCAACTGCAGCGGCGCGTCGGTTTAAAAAAAAACATGGGAAGGTATTTTACCGTGGATTTTAATACGACTCTCCTTACATACCCTCCTGCCCACAATTCTCCTCGTTCATAAACAACTGTTATTAAAATGTGGCGTAGTTCTTGCGTACAATGGGGCCCCGTGTCTCACAAAGGGGTTTTTTTTTTATTGTGTTCTGAAATACAGGGGGCAACGCGGCACAAAAGGAATAACTGGATTTAAATCCAGGCCCTGTTTGACCTAACGCGCGAGTGCCCGGCACAAATAGGCGACGGAGAGAGTGACGTGGATAATCCGCGGCAATACAAACACAAATCATTCGCGTTATGTTTTAAATGTAAGGTTAATTTATAATTGCAATATTCACGACATCGTATCGTCTTTCTGTGCGTAAGCACACTTACGCTGTTAACTTATTTCACCTATGGGGGGGGGGGTTACAAATAAAAGCGCTCGTACGAACGCACAATGCTGCTGTGAGCTCTTCATTTGTCATCGATTCAAGATTAATATTTAAACGCACAGAGCAGGGGAGCGGGGGTGGGAGAAGAAATGAAAGTAGTCCGTTTGGTTGCTCGGTCAGTGGCTCTGTCTCCGAGTTCAGGAGCAAGATGAAACCGTGATATTTCAGACTAACAGGGCCCATTGTCATTGCAAGAGGATTGCCAGCTTAGTTGCTGCTGTAAGTGAAATTGACATTTAATTGAGAATAAATGATATCGGGAATTGAATTACTCATGCCAATAATTGAATTGCTGTTATCGAGAAATGGCAATTAGGAGGCCAGCCGCACAAAACCCATGTTGCTTGAGAGTCCCCCCATACCAGCCTCCAGCCCAGCCCAGCCCCCATCCCCCACGTTAACCCCAGCCTCCACCCCAGCCCCCACCCATTCCCAGCCCCTACCCCAGCCCCCACCCCAGCCCCCACCCATTCCCAGCCCCCACCCCAGCCTACACCTCAGCCCCCACCCCAGCCCCCACCCCCACCCATTCCCAGCCCTCAACCCAGCCCCCAGCCCCCAACCCCACCCATTCCCAGCCCCCACTCCCCACATAACCCTCAGCCCCTACCCGAGCCCCCGCCCCCACCCCAGCCCCCACCCCAGCCCTCACCCCAGCCCCCACCCCAACCCACCTCACCCCCACCTCACCCCCACCTCACCCCACCTCACCCCCACCTCACCCCCACCTAACCTCCACCTCACCCCCACCTCACTCCTACCTCGCCCCCACCTCGCCCCCACCTCGCCCCCACCTCGCTCCTACCTCGCCCCACCTCGCCCCCACCTCGCCCCCACCTCGCCCCCACCTCACCCACCCCCCGTGTTGTGCTTGAACCGGCTCTGTTGTTTTCCTTTCGAGCCGAGAAGACAAGACCCCTCTGGGTTCCACTTGCTCACATTGTTTGTACTTACAGTTTACAAATTGCACGCATTCGCTCGCTTAATTCTTTTAACCCCGCATCGTTACGTGTTATGTTGTGTGCTGCTCGTGCTCGAGGAGTTGGTAATCCAAACAGAAACGCAAAAATCTAATGATATATTTTTTTAAGAAAGGATAAAGGCGCAGCCCTGCAATGCCTCGCTCACACCACTGCCGGTGGAAAGGGCCTCCTCGAGAGAGAGCTCTGGAGGGTCCTCTCTCGAGAGTATTTGGCATACTCTTCCATCCTGGCCAGAGCATCTTGGAAGAGTCGCGAGTTACCCGCACTTTGCCCCACCGCATGTGTTGAACCCATTTATACCGCTGGGTGGACTTAGGCGCTTGGGGGGGGGAGTGGGGTTGATTTAAGAAACCGTTTCAAATGCCGCACCTCCGATTAGCACGGTTAGCTTAAGTACGGTGGCGAATGAAGTTCACCATACATAGATACAACTACCGCGCCAGGAGACTGAAGCGGCCTCTGGATCACAAGTCCAGCGTGCTGACCGTAACTCCACACCAGCATCCTAATAGCTTAAGTATAATGCAACGTGTTTACGCATTCCATTTGTATAATGTACATCTATACAAATATACTCTGTATGCATGTATGTATTTTTGTTGAAGATTATGGAAGGTTGTGGGGTCAGATAATAAGGGTGGCCTTTTATCTCTGCAAATATTTTTTTTTAAAACCTTGTAATTTCTGTGACAATTCACTTATTGATTTATATAATAAAGGAAGATTAACTGCTTATATCAATAATTCAATATTTTATGGCAGTAATTGAATGCTTGATAGAACTGGCTGATTAAAATGCCAATTTGGTTTGCCATCATTTGTATGCAAACTGAACGGTGTGGAGCGCAAAACTCAACATCGCCCGCCTTCCCTCCCTTGGGCATAGCGCATCAACATCTCCCACCACGTCTCCACACACATCATCTCCCACCACGTCTCCACACACATCATCTCCCACCACGTCTCCACACACGAATCATCATCTCCCACCACGTCTCCACACGCATCATCATCTCCCACCACGTCTCCACACACATCATCTCCCACCACGTCTCCACACACGCATCATCATCTCCCACCACGTCTCCACACACGCATCATCATCTCCCACCACGTCTCCACACGCATCATCATCTCCCACCACGTCTCCACACACATCATCATCTCCCACCACGTCTCCACACACATCATCTCCCACCACGTCTCTACACGCATCATCTCCCACCACGTCTCCACACACGCATCATCATCTCCCACCACGTCTCCACACACGCATCATCTCCCACCACGTCTCCACACACATCATCATCTCCCACCACGTCTCCACACACGCATCATCTCCCACCACGTCTCCACACACATCATCATCTCCCACCACGTCTCCACACACGCATCATCATCTCCCACCACGTCTCCACGAATGCGTCACCTCTATACCTAAAATGTAATTTTCCCTTCATCCCGAACCTGATTATGTTTGAATGGTTATATTTTTGGTATCGTAACAAATAAATCAATCTTATGTTTCCTAAAATCTTACCCGTAGATCAAACCTCCCCATTGAGTCCATTGCAATAAGTCAAATCATCCACACCGTTCACAATTTCTAGACGAAACGCCGCTCTATAACTCTGCCATTGATTCTACCATCATTCCTGATCGCTCCAGCCTCTTCCCCCCGGGCTCAGCTGTTTTATATCTCACAAATACATCCTTGTATCTGTTCCCCCATGTGCCCTAAAATCGCTGCAATCCAACCACCCCATCCACCCACTCATCAACCCATTTACCCCTCCTCAACAATAGACGTGCCATTGATTGAACCCTTCACGAGGGCGTGACAGTCTAAAGTTAGCGGAACAGCGTTCGGCAACGGCCTCGACCTTACGGCAACAGTAGTTGCACCTTCACACTTCTGCAGGAATCGCTGTCAGCGTCCAAGAGAAACTCTGCCCCCCCCCCCCCACGCTTTCTGCCGACATTTAAAGAGGGTCCTCCCATCTGTCCCGTCTCTTCAACGCCGAGGCTCGGACTGTATCAAACTTCACAACCCAGACGCTGCTCGTTCCCCAAGGCCCTCCCCTAACCGCGACTACTAACAGGACCATTTGCATTTACAATTATCTAAGAGGGGGACGATTGCAAATATAGCCGCGGTTAGGCCGGGAATAATGCACCGGCGCCCAACATCAATGGAGACGGATGGACGTCTGGATTTGGAATGCCATGGAACGCAAACCCTGAACTGGGCGAATGTGGAGATCGGCACGGCAGTTATGCGGTGTACACTTATCTGCGTGCGTTGCTGTGCTTTCCTCTCTCTCTCTCTCCTGCTCTCTGGATATACTCTGGTTTCCTTCCACGTGTGAGAAAATGTTCAAGGGAAAGAGCTATATATCCAGGTTGAAGCATTCTGAGACTCGGTTTATGTTGCCCTGCGTACTCAAGAGACGATTTATCACCATTACTGTTCAGCACATTCATTGGCACTTGTCTCAGCCTTATCATAGCTTCGTTTAGGCCTCAGCAGCTGGCATGTCACTGAACAAACGACCCTGATCGCTCACGGACACGGCTCTCTATGTATGACAAGTCGAGGTGTCGTCGCGCATTAACGAGCATGGGCAGTGCAGGGCTCCAATGGCAACTCTGCGGAAATCCCACAATTCTATGGTGGTAGGGAGAACCACGGTGGTGGACCGCTTACAAAGTGGTACGAATTTTATCGACCCCCCCCCCACAAAGATATTTTTTAACATTGCCAGATTATCTCAACGTGCCCGTGTATCTCACGCGTGAAATCGCGCGTGAGATACAGCGTCGTCGTTCTGTGGTTGGCGTCAAAGTTTACGATGGTAAAGGCGCATCCCTGCAATTGCTTGCTCACGCCGCTACTGGTGGATGCGCCACCAATTAGGGGATGCTCTAGAAATGTATATGTTTGGGTCTTTCGGTAAAGTCACGTAGGTATAGGTTCAAAGAAAATAACAAAAATAGCAAACAAAAAACTACGACGTTTCGATTGAAACGTTTCGATCGAAACGTCGCAATCGAAACGTAATTTTTTGTTATTTTTGTTATTTTCTTTGAACCTATCGACGTGACTTTACCGAAAGACCCAAAGAATATGCTTTTTTTTCTATTACTAAACAATGCAACTATTTTTTTTTATTTTACCAGGTAAAGCCCACAAAGCTATATAGCTATTTTAAGAAGCTGCCTGGCTACCACAAATGATAACTCGACGAAGTGGCTTATCGTGTGGAAATGTATCGCAGCCAAATACGTTATACGCATGTTGATTCTAAATGTGGAGGGGGACAAAACCGGAGGACCCGGAGAAAAAATTCCACGTGACCACGGGGAGAGAGAAAACTCCAAATAAACAGCAGGCGTCAGGGTCGGGATCGAACCCACGATCCATCCTGCATACCGGTTGAGGGAGTTGACATCTAGCGACTGTGATGATGATGATGATAGAGACACGCAAACTACAAATATAAATCAAGCATCGTCACGGGTCTGGGATCGAACCCATGACCACCTGTATAGCAGTTGAAGGAGTTAACATCTCCTAGCCACCGTGATGACAATGAGGATGAGAGAGAGACACGCAAACTCTAAATATACAGCACGCATCGTCAGGGGTCTGGGATCGAACCCACGGCCTCCTGTATACCAGGTGAAGGAGTTAAGATCTCCTAGCCACCTTGTCGCCCTTCCCTCCCACACCGTCTGAACCCATTTACACCGCTGGTTTGGACCAGAGGCGGTGGAGAATATCAAGAATCTCGCGCCGTCCTTTCCAACGACCGAGCGCGAGAAGATCGAACCGGGCGTGAACCTCCGGGGGACTTTCAAGTCCGAAGGGGCGTGGCCACACGACCGACCGCGCGTTGCGTGCACGCAGTCGGTGGCCATTCGCCGGTTGACGAGCACCTACAAAGGTGGTGCGGTGGGTCTCGCGCAGAACGGAGGGTTTCCCGTGGCCCCTTAGGGGCCGTCCATAAATGACGTCACGCGATTTTGGACAATTTTTTACCCCCACCCCCCCTTCGTCACACGGCGTCACAAAAAGTCAAACCCCCCCCCTCAATTATGACGTCAAAAAGCTCTGCCCCCCCCCCTCCCCCCAAAAAATAAAACACGCATCAAATCGCTTTAAACTATTGTCATTGTAGTGCGTATTTAATGTGGCGCTGCACTCTGATGTAGGAGAAAATATTTATTAAAAAAAGGTCGATTTAATGAAGTAGAACGTGTTGTCTATATTTATTTAAAGTTGCGCATTTTGATGTGACGTCACATTTCTCAACCCCCCCCCCCCCTCGTCACACATCGTCACAAATGTCTGACCACCCCCCCCCCCCTAGGTGCGTGACGTCATTTATGGACGGCCCCTTACGATGCCTTTGCCCGAAAGTGGCGTTGGCGAAGCAGATGCTCGTTTGATGGTCCGTACACATGTGCTTTTTTTCGTGCGTGTGGAAATCCCCACTTTTGTGCGCGCAGACAAAGGGCCCTGCTGTGCACCATTCTTTATGCACTTTACAGACCGGAGTGCAAATTAACCGTCGTGTTTTGCATAAATATTTCTTAACGCGTGTTAATTGTACGTTTAATAACGCAGCAATAATGTTGCGGTCCCTCGGTATTTGCGTTGGCTCTCGCGCACGGCAATGTATTTATTTATTTATTTTTGTCTTGGCTTCGACCTCCAAGGCTCCACGTGCTCTGTTGCAGTGTGCAGGACATGCCAGTCTCTGTGTGCTCACTAACAAGACTTTCCATCTCTTCAGGCGCCCCGCCACCACCCACCCACCCCAACAAAGCACTTGTTCGTGTTTATATTTGCATGTCTACATTTAATCTTAATGCCAAAGTGGGCAGATGCTGAGCTACTTTTCCCAAACAGTCCCTTCACTTGTTGGGTCTATTTTGCCAATCTTAAACACGTTATCTAGCAAGCGGCCTAACACACGCACGACATTTCAACTATTGGTACATGCCTGGCTCATCTCAGACATCTGGGCCAGCATGGAACATGAGGACAAATACTCTCTAGAGCAGTGGTTCTTAACCTTTACTGCTGCCTTGCACCCCTTAGGTTCATAATCTAAAAAAAAAGTATAAAGTTCATAAATACGTAAGTTTGATGGAACAAAATAGTTACGTGGCCGTGCTTAATTTGTGTTTCGGTGATCTGCCTTCCAAAACAATGCGGCCGCGTCTCGCACCCGCCAGAAAGGGCATCTCGCAAGATGCCCCTCAAGTTTAAGAACCACTTCTCTGGCGCTCCCTCTACTGGAGGTCCTTCCATCGGCAGAGGTACAAACAATCAACTGCACGGCTGAACCTTTGACTGTGCCTGTCACATGCCTGGGCCCGCCTCACCTGGACACATACTCCTGAATGTGACCATTTCCCAGCCCGAGCAAGAGGTGAAAGATGACGGCAAGAGGTGTTTCAATTTTCCTTTTTCCCATGAGCGCTGAGAAGACTACCGTGCAGAGAGCGCTTGCGTCTCAAGACAGTCCATGGCAGGAGACGCAAGTGCTGAGCACGGTTGGCTACGTGCCGTGCGAAATAAGTTCACCAGGCATTACATGAGGGCCGATCACGCAAGCCTAGTTCCCATGTTGCATCCTTCCTGAACGGGTGACGAGAGAACACTCTCACAGCAGCATTTAACACTTTTAACTCTCAGTCAACAGCGCAGAGGCAGAGTTTGAAGAACGTTCTAAACACATGCCATTAAAACCACCGATGTATGTATGTTGAACTTTTTTCGCACCATACGTAGCCAACCGTGCATATCGGAGGTGCCGGGGAAGGACAACAAACTAAACACAAAAAGCAGTTCTAAAGAAACGAGGTTTTAAATCTAGATTTAAAAGTGCATATCTCCATTTGGCTGTCTAATATCGTAAGGAAGAGCGTTCCAGACGGCCGCAGAAGCGCACCTGAAAGCGCCACGCGATGCGGTGACAGTCTTTGTTCGACGGCCAGATAAAAGCCGCCGCCGCTGCTGCGAGGATGATCGGAGTGTCGCATGATGGTGGTTGCTGCACCTTCACGAGATGACCAAGGTAGGCCTCCCTATGACAGTGCCTCAGTCGTGGGGATTGTTTGACCGAACTTCACCACACTGGTCGGTGTGGGTCGGTGAAAGGAAGGGGTCGCCCAAGACCGGTTGGGATGTCACTTCGCCACTGGTGTTAGCCGTGGCTGGGAATCAAACCCGGGTGCTTGGATTCACAGCGCAGTGCGTTAACCCCTTGGGCCACCGCTCCGCCAACTCGGGCCGTCGCGAGTGCCTCCACGTTATTTTGTGTGCAGCGTCAGCGTTGGGGAGACGAATGCCGCTTGGCACGTTGCTCGCGCCAACATTTGGCAGATTCGTTCGGCTCTACGAGCGATGCGTGAGCGCGACTACTCACTTTTTGGTGCGACTAATTCAAGTTTTGCCGATTCCGAGTACGCCGATTCCTGGCGCAAATTGGGCTCGGTCCAGTGTGCTGCTTCGTCCACTCGGCGCTGCCTCCAAACGCATTCCTCGCGCGGATTAACAGCTGTACCATCTGTGTTCCTGAACGTAACCCGCCCCCCCCCTCCAAAAAAATGCCACCCGTTTAAAAAGTGCCCCACAAACACGACCACCTCGCTACCGCTCTCTCCCACCACTCACCGTTTCCTCAACCACAACCCCTCCCACAACCCTCTCAGTCACCCACCCTCCCCGCTCTCCAGCCATGCAGCCATGTGTTTCTTAGCAAGGGTGGCGGGGAGGGGGGGGCGATAAGTGGGGGGGGGGAGGCAGCTGAAAGGAATGAGAGACATCGTTTAATTGTTTACATTTCCCCGGTCGACGCTCATGCGGAAGGAATGGCAAGCCGCGGTGGCGAGGGGCCGCCACGGTGGCTAGGAGATGTTAGCTACCTCGCCTGGTATACAAGAGGTTGTGAATGTGCCACGGTGGCTAGGAGATGTTAACTACCTTGCTTGGTATACAGGAGGTCGTGGGTTCGATCCCAAGCCTGATGACGCCTGCTGTATATGTCCAGTTTGCGTGTCTCTCTCCCCGTGGTCACCTGGATTTTTCTCCGGGTCCTCCGGTTTTTTCCCCCTCCACATTCAGAATCAACGTGCGTTAAGAGGCTATGGCTGCGAAACGTCTCCACGTGATACGCCACTTCGTCGAGCTATCGTTTGTGATGGCCAGGTCGCTTCTTGAAAATAGCTACAAAGCTCAGTGTGCCTTACCTGGTAAATAATCTTTTTTTTTTAAGTTCAGTTTTAGTTTAATTTGCATCGTGGCTCACAGGGGAATCGTCAACGTTTTGAGCACGAGAGAGGTCCATTCCTTTTGCAGCTTTGCTTATCTAATAAACAAAAAAATATTCTTCCCATTGGGTATTTAAGATCCTCCACGACGCTCGTGGTCCACCCTAAACCGCATTCAACACACACGCCGTGGCAGCATTCGATGCGGATACCCGATGATGCACAACTCTCCAGGCGTTGCGGCGACTGTGGTCATCGAGAACAGAGCGTACAACGTGTAACGACGCAATGCCCCGATCCACAAATACGAAGGTTGACATCACGCGACACGCCACTCCGCTGGCTCCTGACACTGTTGTCTGGCTTGACAACCTGAATGTGACATTGCAGTTGATGCTCTGCATCCACATCAACGGAGATGGTGGCCGCTTGGGGAGGCCTTCAACCAGCAGTGGATTGAACACGGCAGCTGATGAGGATGATACATGTTTAGTATTATTCTTGGAACGTACCATTCACGTTATACATGCCATACACAAAACTGTATATGCGTGGTGGCGTATGAGTGTGCACACACTCATATGCACTTTATCAGCAATTCTGTTTGCGAGCAACTCTTATGGGCAAGTGCCATTTGCGTAGGGTAACAGACGACGCTCAGCCACCTTGATGGATTTCCGTTGAGGTGACCTACAAGAGGCCAGACCCGATTCCACGCAACCCTTTTGAAACGCGCTGTGGATTGCGTCAAGGAATTTCTACTCTGGAATCCTTGCGATGGATGCCGGCCAATTCGGGCCCCGCGCCATGCGCTTTGGACACTACGTGCGCGAATTAAGCTCTCGTTGGATATAAAAGACAAAGATTTCGTCCCGTTAAAAAAAACGCGCATATTTTAAGCGAGTGCCGTGTTTTTTGTTTTGTTTGCCGTACCGTGAATCTGCGTCCAAGAATGCGTCAGATGTTAAGGCATTTGGGGCCGACGATGTGAGACTTCCATTCCGCACACTCCACACTCATTTGGACTATTTTCAGCCAGCCGACGATCAATTAGATAAATGTGAAACATTTTGTGACTGTAAATATATGGATCCTGGGCGACCCAAAGGAATGGGCCATTACCGCATTGCTTTATAAACGGCGTTGTATTAATAGCAGCTTTTAAGCTTGAGAGGGGGGGGGGTGGGTGGGGGGGGATAGAAAACAAGCAGATACATCACACTGACACTGGGGCGCTATGTACGGCCACCCTGGTACTTGACACTGCTTCGCCCGCGCATTGCTAGCGCATGCGTCTCAGCATCGCAGTGTCGCTTGTGCCGGATGAATCAAATGCTTCCAGAGCATTAGTGACGCCTGTTGCACTCTTCTCCCGCCCCAGCCCTCCGCAACCAACTCACCCCCCCCCACTCCACCACCACCACTCCTCCCACCCCTCTCTCCCGCCCAGCCGCAAACCACCCCTGCTGAGCCACCCCCCACCCATCTCCCTCGCCCTCCCACCCCCGCGCCTCTATCTCCCACCAACCCCCGACTACTCCCCAGCACCACCAACACCACCGACCACAAAAGCGATACCGCCTGCCCAGCCCCAACCCACCCAGCCGATGGTGATTTCAGCTGTTTCGTCCGCGCTGATGCGAATCCAAGCTGGGTGTGAGAAGCCCAGAAATGCCAGCACAATGGCAGGCTAATTGGGGGAGCCCATCTCAAAGACATTATTAGATTCCTTACATACTATTAAGGACAGAAAATGAGGGCCCTCTTGGCTTATTTCATTATATTTCTCTCCCAGCTCAAACGCATGACATCAGAAGAATACATAAGATGGCGCAGTATGGGCGAATGTGATATTATATATTATTGTATTCCCCACAATGTCCTGCAGCCATCAATATGTGTCTCACTGGAGGCTTAATGATCCAACATGAATCCTACCGAGTATTGCCTTAAATACTGCAACACACAA
Organism: Petromyzon marinus; assembly: GCF_048934315.1. Classification (NCBI taxonomy): domain Eukaryota; kingdom Metazoa; phylum Chordata; class Hyperoartia; order Petromyzontiformes; family Petromyzontidae; genus Petromyzon; species Petromyzon marinus. The sequence continues at coordinate 3,252,147 of NC_133679.1, read as the reverse complement.
GAGGGTTTTCAAAATAATTGCTTCAATTCAAAACTTCAGAAATAATTATGGGTTGTGCATAATTACCTAAAACTGCCTTTTGCCCATTACACTTATCCTACACATTATCTGTTTGGCTGGTTGCGGTGACGCACGTGTATTATGCGATAACCCAGGGGTGGTTTTAAATCCAGAAGACATAGAGACATTACGCACGAGACACCAAGCTGAACAGAGAAAAAAAGGTGCCTGTAGAAGACAGTGCAGCAAGTAGGTTTGCTTTAATTGCCTCTCCTATTCACGGGGTTTGACCAGCCACTCATTTTCTTCCACTTACTCAAAAAAAAATGTGCTAAGGAATTGCCAAGACATCTCAAGCAGGATTATCTTGAAAAACTTTGAAACATTTCGGAGCCTTCGTGGACTAATTATTACTATTGTACAACAATTTTTGTTTAAATAACTTGTAAACCTACTGCTTGTTGAAGGTCCTCCCCATGCCATGTCAGTCACGAGGGTTGTTCAACCATACTTCACCACTCTGGTCCGTGTGCATTGGTGTGGGGGTGGAAGTTGGGGTGGAGGTTTGGGTGGCGGTTGCAGGACCGGTTCAGATACCACTCGCCACTAACATTCATCATGGCTGAGAATCAAGCTCAGGTGGCTCGGCCTGACAGTGCAGTGTGGTAACCACTATGCCCCTACTGCACCCCAAAATACGTGAACCGTATCGTATTTACGCGTTTTTGGTCACAGGAAATGTACATCCGTTTCGCAAGCCTTGGCTTATAAAAAAAAATGAGTACGCATTTTTTTGGGGTTTGTATCTTATTTTTTTGTTTCATTAAAAATGCATTAAGGCATAATCTGGAGCGTACAATTTTCACTGCCATAAAGTCATTTATTTATGTACGTCTCTAATGCGCTCAAGTAAATGAGCCAGTTTATTTTCGACGTCTCAAGCTGCCCTCGCTGCCCGGGGTTAAGGGCAGTCCCAAGAAAGGGCCCCGGTCATTCTATGAAACATTGAAACGGCGACAGAAAGCTCGAGCGTCAAACATCCAAATGTCACACGCGTGCGGTAGCTACTACTATCGTCTGCAGGACGTGCGGGTGCTTTTGATGCACAGTATTGTGGTAATGGTGGTGGTGGTTGTTAACAAGCCATTGGCACGCTTCACGATGTGGTGGGAAGACTGTAATGGTTCAAGAATCAAACTCCACCTCCGTCAAGCAAACCTTTGCAGTCTTACCACAAATTAAAGTCCTCATGCTGCAGAGTGGTCATGTACGACGACCTCACGTTGCGTGTAATATTCGGCCATTGTCTGCTTTGTGTCGTGACTAAAGCAAAAAAGTATCATAAAAACAGGTGATACCTTATGCACGTTTACAGGTATCTATCGCACATCTTACAATCATAATCAGAATATGTATCTATACTGGAGGAATCCGATGGGCTGTCACTTGCTTATTAATTGAAAAAAAGAATGATAGTAACGAGAATTTGTATACAGCGTCATTCATGCAAACTGCATCTCACAACGCTGCACAATCCAGAAACACAGAGAGGCGCATGTATTACGTTGGTAGCCAATTAGCCAATCAATGAGTGTTCATACCCAGAGAAAACCCACGCATGTGAGGGGGCAACGCTCTATCCCATACAGATAGAACAAATGGAGATTAGTCCACATTGGCTGCACCGCCTTCTCCTGGCAAGCCAAGGTATGGCTTCGTGGACGCCCAAGGGAATGGGAGAACGGCAACACTTGTGCGATCCACCAGTCCTGGTGGATGCTCCCACACAGCGCTGGAGTACAGGAGTGCGCGCCACTAGCAGCCCGACAGTTTGCGCCGGGCCGCATCTCCGATTAGCACGGTTGGCTACGTATGTAGGTATGTATACATTGAACTTCTTTCGCGCCGTACGTAGCCAACGGTGCTAACCGGAGGTGCGGGGAGAAGGACAAAACAATTTTTAAAAAAAAGCAATCTTGATTTGAAGCTTTCGTGACTGCAGGAATTCATACTCTTTCGTTCTTTCGGTAAAGTCACGTAGGTAGAAAAAATAATAGATTACGAGGTTTCGATCGCCACACAAGCGACCGTCTTCTCACCTGAAGATGGTTGCTTGTGTGGCGATTGAAACGGCATGATCTATTATTTTTTCTACCTACGTGACTTTGCCGAAAGAACTAAAGAGTACAAAAAAGCAGTTCGAAGGAAAATTTGTCTTCAATCTAAGATGATTTAAAAGTGCATAAGCTGCCAGCGGCTTGCTAATATCGGGAAGGAAGAGCGTTCCAGACGGCCGCAGAATCGCATCCGAAAGCGCGCGATGCGGCGACCGTCTTTGTTCGATGGCTACGATGCGAAAGAAGTTCAACATTCGTGCTGCACATATACATAGGTGTGAGCTCTCACAGATCCTATAGCTACCAGCAGATATCCCCGTGACAGATAAAAAAAACACTCGGAAAGCTCCCAAGGTTTTGTGGTTTTTTTATGATTATGAAAAGAAGTGTGATGATGGATTCGTGTAAACTCATTAGCTGATAAGGTCACGTGTCTTGTCCATTTCGGTGGCAACGTAGCAAGGCGTGGCAAGCAGGTCACCCGGAATGTTTATATTCAGTTTGTAAACCCTGTAAATGTGAGAGAAAGGGGGCGGTGTCAGATTACGCGGCGGTAATTTTGCTTTGATCACGAGCCGATAAAGCAGGGCACTGCACACGGCAGGGTGGCTATGGGCGTATTGGGTTGGGGCCCTATGCACTTGGCACATTTGCAGATATTCTCTGTGCAATAGTTACCGTCCAACACAGATGCATATCACAGGATGATGGTAAAATAAATATAAATGAAAACTGTTTAGTTCTATAATGTGGTATCTGGCCAAGTGGCATTGTGGTTAAAATGGAGCGGCAAACGAAAGGATGCGAGCAAAAAAATCCACGTTCAGTGTCGAGTCAGATGTGTGTACGAGTGGCTAGGCTGCTGGCTTCTGGCTCCTGTGTCAACGAATTCAAACACAACCACAGCTTTGTCAAATGCTTAGTGTGGGAAAACCCTGTTGTTATCGGGGTAATGTGAGCCAGAGTGATGGCTACATTTCATGGCTTACTTTAATTCACTCCACTTGTCGTGTTCTCCAGATTATAAGACGCTCCTGGAGAGTAAGACACGCACCAAACTTGTGTCTGGTATCAATACATTTGTGAAAATTTGCTCACACACAACAACAACAACACACAACAACAACAACGGCGGTTCGTCACTTAAGTGGCGGTGATGTCACCATGGCGCCTGTGCCAGGCTAGGTGCACACATACGCACATACATTCATACAAACACAAGCACCTACCGGATTATAAGACGCACCCCTAAATGTTGCTTTATATATGTTGAACTTTCTTTCGCACCGTACGTGGCCAACCGTGCCAATCGGAGGTGGGCAATTTGTTTCCTTTAGAATACGGTACAGCGGAAAAAAAGGTGCACCTTATGAACCACGGGATACGCTCCTAATTTCTTTCTAAGCACGTACTGGTGATGGACTCTGTAATAAGCAGAGCAAGGTGAACTTAGCCTCGTGTAGATCAAACTTACAGAAAGCAAAACTTGTTGCTGGGGAAAAAAACATTCCGGCTTCACAGACACGATGCTGGTGGCTCATCACGCGCAAACTTTCGCACCGTGTTTCACTCTGAAATCTGAAGGAGCGATGCATGTACGAACTATGCGATTTAAAAAGCCAGAAACTACACACCTGTAGTATGACGATAAACATTTTATTTAAAGATAAAGGTGCGGCCCTGCAATTCCCTTGCACGTGGCACTGCTGGCAGGGAAGAGCCTCTGATTTGCGTCGTGCAAATTTAAACTCGCCCCGATTATTTCATATTTTCCTTCCATTAGTGCGAGTTTCACACTTTAATTAGACAACAACTGAATCCCTGTAAAGAGTATGACCCGAACGCATCATGGTTATAATAATCTGCGCGTGATATTGTGAAACAAGGTGCCAGCGCTTTAACATGATTGACTTTCATCGTCGAAGACGAATGTAATTGAAACGTAACGTATGATAAAGGGTTACGGTGCGAGCATTGGGTATGCATAATATTAGGAAAATGTGTTTTTAATAGGCCATTAATGCTCAATTTCCAGTAAATTATCACATGTCCGGAGGGAATGAATTCTTGTTCAGATATATAAATAATGAGCAGTCTCCTTGCATCTACGCACGTGCGTTTTCGTCCGCTTCACGGATTCGCGCGCGTTGCCTTCTGCATTAGCAACGTAATCTCGTGTTTATAGAAAACATCTCTGGTGGACAACTGCATGATGCTGTAAACCCAATATTCGCTAATTGCATCCTTTTTAATGAGCACTCAGCAGAATACGCATGGTATTTTGATAACAAAAATGTCAATACTGTCATCATTTAGCGACTGTTATTCAATAACTGGATTGTAACATTTCAGCCCTTTTGCAGAACTTTGCATGGGGGGGGGGGGGGGCTGGGCTGGTGATGATGTTGATGTGGTGGTGAAACACAAAGCCACTCACACATCTCTTCCTTTAACAGAGGTTCTGAAATGTGTGAAACTCTCTTAAAAAGTTTCACACGTTTGTGAAATGTGTGAAACTTTAGAGAGAAACATCACCTTTGCAAGGGAAACATGGGACGAGGGTTTTCATTTGTTTACGCGTGTTAATTTACGCCCTTAGAAAGGTCACAGAAGGCTTAGTGGGTATCTTTGATTAGCTGTTTCATGGTGGTGATGGGACAGAAGGGTGAGTGTCATGCTCCACGTGATACATGCACAGTGGGCCTTAATATGCCACTGCAGCGTTACAGCCCCCATTAGAACGTGTCCAAGTGGCATTACCATGACATCATTAGAATACTATAATAACACACTTGACCGTGAAATTAAGGATATTTTCCCCACGAGCAAAGCTTCAAACTCGTGTCTGTCTGCCCGAGACAGGCAACTAAGGTGCATACCTACGAGATAACGACTGTTTATTTGGTGTTTGGGGTTAGTCTCTCTTGAATAAACAAAAATAAACAGGTGTCTTGCTTAGTAAACGTAAATTTGGAACCAACGTCTGAATCGGAAGGCATTGGCCTGATAAAGAAAGCTGATGCAATGGTGATTGTCGCAGCTGATAATCCCTCTTCAGCTTCACTTTGTTGTTGTTGTTGTAGAAATGCGTGAGCACTACTGACCGCGTCTTGACATGCAGTTGCATTTAGATGCTTCACAAATACAAATTGTGTTGCGTGTCTGTCTTATTACCCCGATCGCCTGTCCCACGCATCTAACTTGCGGCATTGCGTGCTCCCGCCATAGTTTCGTGCCGATAATTCGTCCTTTAAGCAGTTTGACCGATCCCTCCAAACGGTGTTCACCGATCCCTCCAAACGGTTTTCACCGATCCCTTTAAACGGTTTTCACCGATCCCTCCAAACGGTTTTCACCGATCCCTCCAAACGGTTTTCACCGATCCCTCCAAACGGTGTTCACCGATCCCTTCAAACGGTGTTCACCGATCCCTCCAAACGGTGTTCACCGATCCCTTCAAACGGTTTTCACCAATCCCTCCAAACGGTTTTCACCGATCCCTCCAAACGGTTTTCACCGATCCCTCCAAACGATTTTAACCGATTCCTTCAAACGGTTTTCACCGATCCCTTTAAACGGTTTTCACCGATCCCTTCAAACGGTTTTCACCGATCCCTCCAAACGGTTTTCACCAATCCCTCCAAACGGTGTTCACCGATTCCTTTAAACGGTTTTCACCGATCCGCACGAACTTTGCGAAGTGAACGTGGCACCGCCGATTTCTTGTTTGGTGGTTTGTGTGTGGTGGGGTCAAAGTTCAAGAACATAGCCATGTTACAAGCACGAAGGGTGACAAGGTCAGGAGAGAAGAATTTTACTGAATGACCCCAAACCTCCTCCCCCTCCCCCGACACCCCCTAATGGCTTCCCTGTGGTTTGCATCGTTGCTGCTGAAAGGGTTATGGGTAAATTTAGTTTGGGCAGTTTTTATCTTCAGGGAATTTGAACCCATGGACGGATTTAGAAGAAGAAAAACTGAGGCAGCAAAGATGTATCGTTCTTTGACAGTATTAGCTGCGTTGCTTAAACGTTGGCAGGAAATAGTTTTTGGTGGAATTTAATAAAGTTGGCAGAAACTTTTCCCAGTAGAGATCTACCCACGATATATATTTGTCTTCAACGTGTTTTTTTTCGTGGGGCTTATTGAGTTTGTATTTATTGCACACTAAAATGTGAGCTTAATTGAATAAAAATTCCACTAAGTATCAACATTTATCAAAGGGTTCAAGCGGTTAGACTGTTTTCGGGTTTAATAAATTAGTACATCTCAACGAAGAAAAATGACAAGCCCGTTCTATAATAGGCAATTATGCAATGTCAGGCACGCAATAATACAGATAAATGTTCTATTTTCACGTGGAATGTATTGCAGTGGGCACATGGGACTCACACCACCGTTAAAGTAATTTCAGTAAACTAAATATATTCTCAGAAGCACGGCCTTACTTTGACACCACACACTCCCCTCTATGAGCAGAAAAATGTGCCTTAAAAACAATGCAATGGTGATTGTATAAGTTATTTTGTAAAACAGTGGCACCATCTGAGGCTTAGGTTGAGCGCTGCAGCTGAATATATATTTATGCTATTTTATTACCAGTTGAAGCCCACTGAGCTCTTAGATATTTTTCAGAGGTGACCTGGCCACACGAAATGGCTGATGTCATCATCGTCAGCACATGTGGGAATTTGTAGAAGCAGCCAAATAATCTAAATGCACGTTTCTAAATGTGGAGGGCAAACCCGAAGAACGCGGAGAAAAAACCATGCGACCGCAAGGAGTGAGAACTTGCAAATTCCAAATATACAGGCATCGGGGTCAGACTCGAATCCATGCCCTGCTGCGTAGCCAAGCGAGGGAGATAACATCTTGTCACCACGCGATAACATCAAAGGCTGCGAGGCCCTTACTAGGAGAGCCTAACATAGAGGTGGGTAAAGAATGGAATATTGAAAACGGTGTTGGTGGTGGTGAACAACACCTTTGTTAATTCATTTGTGAGTATACACCTTTGCGATGGTGTATAAATATGCACGCAAAATGTTACGCAGGACGTTTTAAAGGAAAACGAATTGTGTAAATGATTCAACTAAATACAGATACGGGTCATGTTATCGCATGGCTGCTCGTTACGGGAAGATCGTGAAAACAAATACGCCGTTGATGAGTCAGTGTCTATGGAAAACCACACCGATTTCGTCTCCATTGCAGTCACCAGTCCTCCGTCGGGACTCAGTTAACACCGGTGTTTTTTTTGTCGAGCGCGTTCACGTAACTGCATGAAGAGCTGCCACTCCGGCAGAAACTTACGAAGTCTCTTGTGGCCACGAGGTAAAAACAATCGTAAATAAATAACACCGCGCAAATGTGCCCACTGTGCATTTCACGAGTGGATTGTAGCGAATCGGCGTTACGGGCAACGCTGCGGCCCGATTACAGTTGACCCCAATTATTCCCACCGCTAAATCTGTAATCTAACGGCGCTCTCGCGTCCGTCAAACTCTCCCGGCCCCCGTGGCCAGAGTGCGGTGGCGTTGGCGTCCGTTGTCGGAGAGAAAAAGAGAGAGAAGAGCGAGCGAGCGAGTGAGCGCGCTTCCGAAAATTAAGAGCTTCATCTATAGCTGCCTGCTGAACCGCGAGCCCCTCTCGCATGCGAGCGGAAAACGATGCCTCTTCCGAGGATCCAAAAGCAATTAAGGGACAAGTGTTCATTAGAAATGCAACGCAGCTGCTGCGCAGCAAATGACACAACTGTTATACCCCCGGCAGATAACGGGCGCAGAGTCGGGAGGCCTTAATGGTGGGCGCTTTCAGGGCCATTGGCGACTCCATTGTCTGTGCTTAAATTTTATTGCGGTTACACCAGTTGCCGCGCTACGAGAGGCGTCTAATGGGATGGAAAGAGCACACACGCGTCTCATTTGCTTTTCGTGGGGGGAGTGGTGGTGGTGGTGGTGGTAGTGGTGCTAGGCGAGCGTGAGCCACTTGTGATTGTGTCACAGAGCAAGGTGAAATCGATAAAGTTGGAAATATAACAAAAAAGTGTGGGGGGGTAGGGGGTGTGTACGTGTATTATTTCATCGGTGCGTAACTGCTTCTTGTGACCACGTGGGGTGTTTTTTTTTTTTCCGGGGGTTCTGTGAAAGCGCTCGGATGTGTCTTCCGCGGGTCGTACCGCGTGTTGTTCGGAACGGTGTCCGACGTTTCGGCGCACGTGTTGGGAACTTCTTCTTATTTGGTTGATGGAGAAGCTTCGCACAGCGCGTGGAGCAAAACATCAGACACCGCGCCGAATAAGAATCAAACTACGTATTTATACTGGACTAATCTGATTAGCTATGAAGCTCTTTTCACGGATGTCCTGTAGAGTCACACGTGGCACCACCTAAAAACACCATCGCAGAGATCAACCATTCATTCCAGAATACACATAGCTCTGCTTGCTTCATGACTGTCAATATTCATTGTCTATATCCTAATTTTTTCTTTGGTCTATACAGTATTTACCTCTATCACATATGGTCAGAAACATGGACATCAACAATGAAACTTAAAGAATTGATCAAGATTTGCCTACTGCGCAGTTGGGCCTTACGCCAGTGGTTCTTCACCTGGGGTGCACGCACCAATCCCTGAGGGTGAGAGATCCCATTTCCGGGGGTGCGAGACGTGGTCAGATATTTTCGAAGGTAAATAATCGAAACACAAATTAGGCACGTAAGTACAACTGCTTTGTTTCATCAAACCTTTGTGTTTATTAATCTAAAAATTTACGATTGAAACCAAAGGGGTGCAAGGCTACAGTAAAGGTTAAGAACCACACTGCCTTACACCTACATGCTCTTTATATGTGTAATGACTCTCGGACGACTCGAACTGTAGAGGATTGCTTCATTTCTCAATTAGGGCGCTTCACGCAGATAACTTGGGCCAGAGATGGCACGCAGGTTACTTGGGCCAGGGATGGCACGCAGGTAATTTGGGCCAGGGATGGCACGCAGATAACTTGGGCCAGGGATGGCACGCAGATAACTTGGGCCAGGGATGGCACGCAGATAACTTGGGCCAGCGATGACACGCAGATAATTTGGGCCAGGGATGGCACGCAGATAATTTGGGCCAGGGATGGCACGCAGATAATTTGGGCCAGGGATGGCACGCAGATAATTTGGGCCAGGGATGGCACGCAGATAATTTGGGCCAGGGATGGCACGCAGGTAACTTGGGCCAGGGATGGCACGCATATAACTTGGGCCAGGGATGGCACGCAGGTAACTAGGGCCAGGGATGGCACGCAGAAAATTTGGGCCAGGGATGGCACGCAGGTAACTAGGGCCAGGGATGGCACGCAGATAACTTGGGCCAGGGATGCCACGCAGATAACTTGGGCCAGGGATGGCACGCAAGTAGCGACGATGCGAAGACAACGATGACAGCGACGATGCGAAGACAGCGACGGCGTGAAGACAGTCGACCCCGATCCCACGGCAGCCCCGAGCCTCGCCGCTCGCCCCCTTTTATCCCCCGGCATGGCCTCACTCCGCCCCCCGGCCACGCCCCCTTTCTCGAACTCTCCAGCCCGTTCCAGAACTTCCCTGATGGTTCCCCCTTGTAACAACTAGTCCACGCACTGTCTCCACACACACACTGTCTCTACTGTCTCTACATATCTATGGATTGTTATGATTAAGTTCGTCTTATATGTTACATGGATGATGATGGTGATCCTGTTTAGCCAGTTCCCTGGCTACTTTACGACTGGACATCTGTGAAAAAGAGCTTTATAGCTCATCGGATTCCTCCAGCATAAATACATATTCTGATTAAACGGGAGATCCATAGTGTGCTGTCATCAAAGCAGCAGCAGCAGCAGCAACAAGAACCAAAGACGAACCCCTTTGTTCATACAGATTTACGTTGCTCGTAACCACAATGAAGAAGAAGAAACTCCTATGCCCAAACTTTTAACTTAAAAAAAAGACATACGTGAAAAAATTATCATGAAAATGTATATTATAATTGATATTATAATTACGGCGCATTCTTATGTTAAAACATTAGTACGTGCATCGATATCTCTGAAGCTGTAAATTAACGATGGTACAATACTGTACTGCAGTTGGCGATTTTTGTAAGTAAAATTTACTTTGAATATAATTGATTACCAAGCATACCTTTAAATTAACATCACAGTTTTGGTTATTATCATCAGCTAACTGCAGCAAGTAAAAACAGCAGAGGCCATACATATTCTTCTTCAGGAATATTTTTTCAGCTCAGATTATATATCACACCATTACTACATAGTCTGTGCGCCACAATGGAGGAGCCGCTTTAGCCAGAAGCCAGATTATTGACGCAACACAAATGTAATGCGTAATTATATTTTGAGCCTATTTTTTTCGTCCATAACTAAATGCCACTCGCTTCACCGCGCACGCTTTACAGACTGCGACATTAATTAGCCGCATTGCCTGCCAGCGAGCCACCTTAAAGTTGATTGGGGTCAAGTGATCGTTTACCTTGAGGCCCTCCGAACACTTCGCGCGCCGGCTGATTTCAGGGGCGCTCGGTGAGCCGCAGCTGCCCGCAGCGTCGTCTTGGCAGGGAGATACACAGAGCTACGTCTGAGAGAGGGAACTTCTCCGGGGTAAAACGCTGATCCAAAATCGAGTCCCTCGCGGCCGACCGCTGTCACCCGTTGCCCACGTGGGTGCGATGTTATTACCCCGGCGCCCCCACACCCCCATCCTTAAAGTGATTCCAAAAGCCATTTTTATTTTAAAAAAAATGGAATTTCCTGCTCACATGAGCATTGAGGCGGTGCTAATTTCCTATTCACAGCCACCGAGCAGGGGGGGTATTCTACAGTTCTCTGGTGAGTCTATCCATAAGATGGCCACAGAGTGGTATTGACCCTATAGGGGGGGGGGGGGGTCCATATAATCTTAGTCAAAAACCAACCAACATTTGAACTCACGATGACAATGCAAATATCTGCCTTTCGTCCGCCCTGTGATGCCCACGTCCCACTTTTTTTTCTAAAGCTTCCGGAGAAGCAATTGCATTTAGCCGCTACGCAAATTCGTAGTGTGTGCATTTTTTCATTCGAATGGATAAGGAAAAAGCGAACGTGAGAGAGGAGAAATCCGTGGCGTGGAGCCAAGTGCCGGAGTTCAGGAAAGCCCCATTTGAGGTCCCGTGATGCAGGTTAGTTGGTTGGATACAAATAATAAAACAAACTACTGTGGCCTAAGACATGAATTTTTACCAATTTCTGATAGCGAAACCTTGTTGTGATGTCTGCAACAACAACCGAAAAAACAACCACCATCGTCAGACAATTATCCACGCGGAAACGAAGAACGTAATATCGGTTTTAAGAGCTCGCATTTACACTCTGTGTCGTTTGTACGCGTCGTTTTGGGAAAGTCTATTTTATTGTCAAGTCACCTTAAACGAAAACTATTTTTTTTATTTACCAGGGCAAGGCCCACAAAGCTATAAAGCTCCTTTTCAGAAGCGACCTGCCTATCACAAATAATAGCTCAACGAAGTGGCTTATAATCACGTGGACATTCATTAGCAGCCAAATTATCTGAACGCAGCTTGATTCTAAACGTGGAGGGGGTGGGGGGGGGGAACCACGCCACCACGGGGAGAGAGACACGGAAACTCCAAACACACACCAGGCGTCAGGGTCGGTGATCGAAGCCACGACCTCCTTGCATACCGGGCCAGGTAGCTTACATCGCGCGGCCGCGGTGGCCTCATCGAGAACATTTGAGCCCCTGCGAAGTCGCGCTCGGCTGCAGGAGAGAAGTTTTGCGGCACAGGCGCGCGCGCGCGCTCCCGCACAATCGGCTGAGCGTTCTCGGATTTGCGGCCGCGAAGGAGACCGGGGAATTAATGAGAAGCTCTAACGTGTGCCGCTTATCGCCTCTGCTCCATTTAAATGGCCCTCCAGGCCCCGTGATGAACAGCCTATTATTAAACAAATCAAATAGCAGAATTAAAATCTTAATTGGACATTTTAATTAAAAGAAAGCTACATTTAAAGGTGAAGCATTGCCGTTAAACAAGAAAGGCGCACTATGTTCCCCCTTATCTCAATGAGAAAGGGCGCTCCCCAGATGGGTCCTCCTGTGATGAAATACCCATTTAGGTAGTTACGCTTTTCATTATTTCTTTAACCTTTTTTTTAACTCGTGCGGAGATTGTTCCTAATCAATATATGCCCAGCTGTGCACCGGAAGGTATGGTTGGAACATTACTTTGTCTCGGTTTTGTCCTTCACGTAAAATGTGTATCAACAACAATCGAGATCATTGTAGACATCACAGTTCGTGAGTGTATTGGGGGAGCGGTGGCCTAGTGGATAGTGCACCGTGCTATGAACCTGGATACCCCGCTTCGCTTAGCAGCCAACATCTGCACCAGTTATGGGCGTTGCCTAGGTCGACTCAGCCTTAAATGAGTGCCTGTTGTAATGGGTTTGCAACAGCAATACTGGGGAGGCAGCGGTAGCCAGGTAGAGTACTGACCACATCACCCCCTCATGCACCATGCCGGCCTTGATAGCTGCTCGCTAACACCACTTGCCCCAACAGCCATCCACGAGGCCATACTGGAGATCGTCGTCTTTCTCGTTTATAGCAGCACTCGACTCACCATCGGAAGATTGCACGTTTGAATTCCAATTGTCTTCGTCCAGCATCCTCTGGGAGTGGATAGACAACTTAATGGGACGTCAACAGTGGCTGTCGCATGGATAGACTGGCCCCCACACCCCCGCCCCCCACCATGCCCCCCCCCCCCATTGCTTATGGAACTTCCACCACTAGCTCAGAGGGCTACCAATGGAATCAGAATCGGAATCGTTATTTGGACTGGGGGAGGAATCCGATGAGCTATGAAGCTCTTTTTTGTTGTTGTTTTACAAATGTCCAGTACGGATGGGTCAGCGAGTTACAAATCATGATTTATTTTTGTTATCAAAATTACGGTTTTGCTGAGCACAGGCCCAAAAGGGCCAAATGCCAAATATATTCAGGAAGCAAAACAAAAATCACTTATTTGAAGTTGCAATCGATAAGTTATAACGTGTCTGGAGTTTGAAGGAGGCTGCAATGATTCGGGAGTGGAGTCGAGCGGCGCAAGGGACGAAGCGGAGAGGGGGAGAGAGAAGCGTGTGTGAACTGCAGTGTTGGTGGTTGAACTTCGTGTGGTGGATGAGACAAAAGCTGTCAGTCTGGTAGACAATGCGATCAGCATGTGCGGAGGAATCTTTGAATTCGTTTCATGGGAACAGCAGCCATTGCTATACTTGACTTAATGTATACAACAGCTGCCATTCTCTGCTGCATCCAAATATACATACTGCCAAAGGATTCATATCCCACTTAATATTTTCGATAATGCTGCTCGACTGGCTTGGAGTAGAGAGTATTGGCATACGGCACTACCACTAGAATACAAGGTGCTGTATTCCGCTCCATAATAATCTAATTTATTTTACCCACATTTCTATAATCTTGCAAATGGGTTTATATATTGTTGCTAAAATAATTCCCCCGGAGCAACATTTCGGACTGTGCCAGCTGGAAAGAGAAGGACTCACGCTGCCGAATGCTTGTGAGCCGTAGAAGCGTGACATATAACAGCGTCCATCACCAACAACGAAGGCTGCATGCGACAGGGCTCGCCGTACTCTCCGCGTAGAGAGTGCCAGGCCAGGTCTTGGCCAGTCAGCCGAGAAGGAGAGTCGGGCATTGCTGTTTGTGAAATTCCTCACGCAAGGGAGGTCTTTCCCCGATGAGGATTTTTTTTCCATTTTCTTCTTTATGGCCATGTGGTGGCCACATCTTGGCCACCGCTGTTCTGACCTCACACGCACGCATGGCTGTGTCTGTAATTGCTCCTGCAAGGATGTGTGCAGACTTCCATATCGTTCGGCATATGGCCACGTCCTCGTATATACGTGTGTACGTCTGTTTGTGTGAGTGCATGTTGTCCGGCAAAACAACTCCCTACCTCCTCGCGGTGCCGGACGGGCAACTCTGTCGTGGACAGTGCTGTGGGGGAGGGGGCCAATTCCGATTGGCCCCTCCTCTCATGGCGTCTGTGACCACCACAGGGGCTAAACGGGGGCTCTTGACGGGTGCGAGGGGCTGGTAACCCCTCCACCTTCAAACATTTTACCACGAAACCACGAATAAAATTTTTAACTAACAAGTTTGTGCCGGAGGCCCAGGGGGAACAGGCGTCTATGACGTCTCCTGGCCAAACCCCAATTGGCGGAGCCAGGAGATTGAATCTCTACCCTCGGGGCTCCTCCAGAAACAACGAAAAGCCACTTCGTGTGACCACGTGGAATGTTCGAACGCTCACTGCGGAGGAGAGGCTGCCACTCCTCTGTCAGGAGCTGGACCGGTACCGCCTGGATCTCTGTGGCATTCAAGAAGTCCAGTGTACAGGTTCTGGTTCCTGCCACCATGAGGGGTGGACAGTCCTCTACTCGGGGCAGCAGACTGCCAAACAACAGGGTGTGGCTCTTCTTTTGAACAAAAGAATGAAGGGGGCGTGGGAGCATGGCGGTGAGGTGTGGGAAGCTGTAAGCCCTAGGCTACTTTGGGCTCACCTTCCCATCAACCGGAGGCGAGGAGTGGTGGTCGTGGTTACTTATGCCCCCATCGAAGACGAACATCCGTGGAGGGATGCAGGCAAAGCCGATGAGTCAGATGCCTTCTATGACCTCCTGTCACAGGTGCTGGCTAAAGTGGCCCCTCGGGATAGAGTCATCTTGTTGGGTGACTTCAATACCCGAGTTGGTCATGATGCTGGCACCTGGTCTGGAGTGATTGGAGGGCATGGGCCAGATCAGCACAATAACAACGGTAGGAGGCTGCTAGATTTTTGTGCAGCCCATGGGCTTGTAATTACCAACACGCTGTTCCGGCATCGGCGCATCCAAACAACATCATGGATGCATGCCGGGTCCAAGCAAGAACATCTGCTGGACTACATAGTGATGGACCAGCGGATGCGAGCCCATGTCCTTGACACCAGGACCTACCGTGGAGCTGATCTGCCCTCTGACCATCGACTAGTCATCTATAAGATGCGCCTGCCATCCTTCCACTCCAGTGGTGGGTGTACACCCAGAACCCCATTCCAACCTAAAGTGGCCTGGTCTCAGTTATCTGATGAAAGTTGCAAGCGAGAATTTCATCATCGCTTGCGGCTGGGGTTGGCATCGTCCCCCACTCCTCCTGATGTCGAGGGTAAATGGGCGAGGTTTAGGACTGTGACTCATCCAGCTGCAATGGTTGCTTAGGGTACGCGGTCCAGACCTCCCCAGAGACCCTGGCTGACAGAGGAGGTGTTCAGGATAGTTGAGAAAAAGCGAAAGGCCCACTGTCATCGGCTACAGAATCCCACGTCTGAGAATGAGGAGGCTTACCGCAGCCTTTGCTCGGAGGTTCGGAGAACCATGAGGCGCTTCAACGATGGGTGGTGGTCGCGGGTTGCTGAGGAGATGGAGTCTGCCTCAGTGGCCCGCGATTACAAATCTCTATTTAACTTCATAAAAAAGTAACCTGCAGCGCCACACCTATTACCATCGTTAGGGGAAAAAACGGTGATCCAATCTCTGACCCCCAGGAACAGGTTTTCAGATTTGCTGAGCATTTCTGTGAGGTCCTGGGGGAGGGGAAATCCCTCAGCCAGGAAAACATCGTGGCACAAAGTGGGGATGACCCTGCTGAGGCCGCGGTGCCTCAAATATTGGAGGAAGTCACCTCCTGTGAGTGGCTGGCTGAGGTGCCATCTGTTGAGGAAGTACTGAAGACGATCCGGAGTCTGAGACCGGGAAAGGCACCAGCAGGCAGAGATGATCTTCCAAGCGAAATGTTGAGGAAGGGTGGCGTTTGTGCACAGACTGCCCTATATGGCATCATAACAGTGTGGATCACTGTACGGGTTCCGCTGGATTGGAAGGATGCCCTGGTGGGCCCCCTCTTTAAGTAGGCGGACCGCACAGACTGTAACGACTACAGGGGCATCTCACTCCTCAGTGTGCTGGGAAAGGTCCTGGCAAGGATTATTCAACATCACCCTGCCAGTCACAAATAAGGAGAGGCTTGCGGAGCCCCAATGCGGTTTCAGAAAAGGGCGGTCCTGCACAGATGCCATATTTTCTGTCCGTCTGCTACAGCAGAGGTGTAGGGAATTCCAGCAAGACCTACATCTCTGCTTTATTGGTCATTCAGAGGAGGAGTTGGAGCCGCTGCTGCTGAGACTGGAGCGTGCACTAAGAGATGGGGCCTTACCATCAGCCTCACCAAAACTAAGCACGTGCCTGGGTATTTTGTATCATCGGACACTCCACCCCCACAACTCCCAATCGGTGATGGGGCAGTTGTGGAGAGAGTGGAGAGTTTCCCATACCTGGGCAGTGTGCTTATGACCGGCTCCAGTTTAACAGCAGAGGTCTCACTCTGAATCAGTCGAGCGGCAATATCTTTTCATCGGTTGCGTAACGCTGTATGGAAGCTACCTGGTCTGTCGCTTCGCAATAAGCTTCAGGTCTTCTCGGCCACGGTCATTCCCTCCCTTCTCTACTCTTGCGAAACATGGACCCCCCTAATGGAACATCTTCGCCGGTTAGAAACATTTAGACAAGCCTGCCTACGATCCATCCTGGGTTTAACCAGGCTGGATTATGTGAGGAGCTCACAAATCCTTGAAAGATCTGAGCAAGGTCCCATCGGTGAGCTCCTCCGGCAGGCAAGGCTGCGTTGGCTGGGTCATGTAGCCCGCATGCCCAGCCACCGCATGCCAAAACAGCTTTTGTTCGGCCGGATCGAGGGGGCTAAACGGGCGCGGCACGGGCTAGAGAAGAGATGGAGTGATGTGGTAGAGGAGGACGTGGAGCTGAGTGAACTTGCCGATGACTGGTACCAGCGGTGTCAAGATCGGCCTCTGTAGAGGAGGCTCGTGAAGGATGCTACTGGGCAGTTGGAGGCAGTCGCCCTTCCACAACAACGGAGGGCGGAGGAGCGACGCTCACAATAACGAGCGGAGCGCCAGGTGGCTAAAGCACAGCAGGTTGGCACAGTAGGGGGCACAGGTGGTGCATCAGCCAGTCATCTCAGTCATCTTAGTCAGTTGACCCGTGGCACTTGGGTCTGCCCCGTGACCTCCTGCCAGCGGGCGTTCGACACTTCTAGTGGCTTCAAGGTGCACATGGCCTGGCACAAGTGTCGTGGTGACGTCACCGCCACTTAGTGGCGAATGGCGGTTGTTGTTGTTGTTGTGAATGTTAGCACAGGTGGTGCATCTGCCAGCCATCTCAGTCAGTCAACCCATGTCACCTGGGTCTGTCCCGTGACCTCCTGCCAGCGGGCATTCGACACTTCGCGAGGCCTTAAAGTGCACATAGCCTGGCACAAGCGCCGTGGTGATGTCACCGCCACTTAGTGACGAATGGTGGTTGTTGTTGTTGTGTTAGTGCCCCGCGCTATGAATCCGGCGACACGAGTTCGATTCCCGCTCACGGCCAACGCCAGTGAAGATTGTCTGAACCTGTCCTGGGCCTCCCTTAGGTCGATTCAGCCTCAGATAAGTACCTGGTGCGGTGTGTAAACACTGTGACACAAAGGTGGTCGGGCGTGGTGTTGGCCACCCACCCCCTCGTGCACCGTACCGTGTCGGCTTTCATAGGTGCACGCTAACACCACTTGCCCTAAAAGTCTGTTGACGGCTATAAGAGGGATCTTTGTCTTTGCCAGCATATATCGACTCAAGATTGACCGTTTTTGACATTCGAAACAAAATCACGCACAAAGGTAAAGACACACACAACGTGAGCAGTTTTACTTGACCAGGTGGCAAAACATTCCGTAGAAAATGGTTTCACGAAAATTGTATCAATGTGAAGCCTTTCATTACCCCCTGACAATAATGCGTTATTTTCCATTTGAAATTACAAGATGTATACGCACCAATGACGACAGATGCCATCTGTGCAAGCATCAATCACGCGATTCATTTACAACGAGGGAAATCGAATAGGATGAAACGTAGTAATGTCATGTAACAGTGTGCAATAGTGTGCTCCACCAGAGAAGCTCAAGAATGACCGTAACGTGTAATCGTCGATCTTCTGTCGCTGCTAGAATCACACTTTTGATTGGCTCCGTACTAACAGCTGTAATGGCCACAAGTTGTACAGATTCCCATGAACATGAACAATCGCCTCGTTAGTTGAACAGACGATGCATCATCGAATGTCTTTTATTTGTATTAAAAATAACGCTGCGACTCTCATTGTGACGACTTGAATCTCCCGCGGCAAACGAGCGTGCCTAACTTTCGACGGAGTCCGCGACGTTTGTAATATCGCCTTCCTTGCGCCTCGAATTATTCCCAGGTCTCCCCCTCCGCGAGGACAGATTGCCAAGACGTTTTCTCCCACTCGGTTATAGATTTGACGAAAACTTCATCCACCCTAAGCCAAGGGGGGGGGCCTCGCGGGGGGGGGGGTGGTCACGCGGAATAAATTCTGCGCCGCGAGGATTCCCCCCCCACCGACACTTAAAAAATAGATTTCGTTCCCGTTCATCCCGCACGCGCGCACTTTTAAAATCCGTGTCTTGTCGTGCTAAGAAGCACGCGCCGGTGACGACGCCGGGGGTTCGTGGTGGAGCGGCTCGATAAGAACCAATGGCGGAGCCAGGATTTCCAGGTTTGGGAGAGGCAACCCCTCCAGCAATGACAAATGATAGAGGAGTTGTTAGTAAGTAAGGAGTTCATATTCTTAGTTTTTTCGGTAAAGTCACGTTGTTATTTTGTTGTTTCTCTTCAACGTGACTTTACCGAAAAAACTAAGAATATGAATTACTGCAGTCACGAAAGCTTTAAATCAAAAGTAAGGAGTTGTTAGTAAGTAAGGACTTGTCCCTTGCTGTTTATTGGACGCGTGTGCGGCGATGGCGCAGCCATCGATCGAGGGTCGAATTCGAACCGCGTTGTGTGATCGGCATCGCTGAAGGTGTCGATGCCTTCAGGGAAGTCGTGGACTGCATACGCAACTGCGCACAATTCTGAGTCACTCATAACTGCTTTGCCGTTACTTATTGACAATTATGGACTCAGACTATTGTCCTATCATCTCATAGAGTCCCTGGCACGTAATAATATGCTACACAGTGGCAGTGGGGGTCTCAAAATGCCACTGGCTCTGCCAGTGATAAAAACGACGGTCGACTCGCGGGGCGTTCACGATCGCCGCCGAGAGAGACGCACGCGGAGGCGGTGGTGGTGGTGGTGGTGCTAGCCGGCGGGGAACGTCGCTTGAGTGAGCCAATGCGACCGTTGCGCCTGCAACTCGCGACACAGTGGCAGCACAGATGGGGGGGGGGCGCAGAAAGCGAAAACGTAATGTCCCCCCCCCGCCACTGCGTAGCTGACGTACGACGTTTTGGGCAAAGCGGCAGTCGCGAGGCGGGCACACGGCACTAGCATTGCGGCTGCCCGAGATGTTCGTTTAACAGCTGCGGTGTTTGGCGAACGTCGCTGTGAGCAGAGTCGTAAGGTTTGCGGCGCAGGTCTGCTCACTTACTGGACTGTAGTGGAATGGTGGAAAGTGCGTGGTGCTTTCGGCGCGGTCATTTGTGCAGACGCCGTCGTCACTGTCTCGAGCAAATCTGTGGATACATTTTTACCCCTGACTTCAACAGCATTTTGATTCCCTGCCACGAGAATCGGGCTGCCCTTAAACTTGTCGTCCATGCAAATAAAACGAGATGAATGTTGCTTGCGGGAGCCTGACAATTTTAAAATATCTGGGTTGTCCTGGATTCCAAAATCTCTTTCAGGCTCGCATAGAACAAATTTCTGATAGGATAAAAAAACATGTATTGGTTTCCTCGACAGAAACATACATTGCATTCCCCTCCGTCTCTGATTGGACGTTGTCAAAGGCTACCCACACGCCTCGTGCTTGATGACTGTGACGTCATCCACAGGGGCGGCTTCAGGGACCTTCCTGAAGCTCTTGGTCTCCCCTCCCCGCTACCATTCAGCCCCTTCGTTTGCCACTCGATGCCCCCCCCCCCCCTTCCGGTACAGAACTCACCACCGCCTGTGATCTCCTCGACTCGACAAAACCCACGACCCGGCCCCCCCCCGCCATTGATGCTCACGCACAGCGTCATTGGGTGACGTCACCCGTCCTCGGAATCACCCCGAAACAAATCAGCCGATTGCCTCCGTGACCGCCTCACACCACAGCCCTCGCCATGTTAGCAGCGTCGAGAGGCGACAGAGAGGCGCTGCGTGACAACTTGAAGGAGGGGAAGGGGCGAGCGTTGCCCTTTCCCCCCCGCACCTCCGGTGAGCACGGTTGGCCACGTGCGGTGGGAAAACAAAAAGTTCAAGGATTTCTCCTTAAAGTGTCGACGATTTCGCTTCGTGCTTTCCGTTTCAATCCCTCCCATCCCTGACCACTGGGAGAGACAAAGGCGGTTGCGTGACTTCAATGTTCTTCTCCCTGCACAGTAAATGCCTTTTGGCACTCAGTGTCTGCGACATAAATGATTCTATCCGCTGCCACGTCTCTCGTTCCTGGTCACCTGAGTTCCATTCCCAGCCGCGGCTATCACTGGGGAGGCGCGTGACATCTTCAATGGTTCTGGGCACTGAGCCAGTTTGGTGAAGTATGGAGATGCGACTGCCGTCACCCGACACAACGTGGGGGGGGGGGGGGGGCGGAGGGGGGGGCCTTCATCCAGCACTGCATTGGCGAAAGCGACGTTAATTATTATTAATATTATTTGCGTCGTTATTGACAGCATGACTATTCTGCGTGGCATTCTGCATGGCAGACGTGAAATCCCCCTGCAAAATTGTACCATATGCCACGACCAAACGGCGATGGTGCAGGCTGCATGACAAGAAGCGTGCGGCCCTTTGCCAAGGTGGGGGCCTGCAGTAGGGAGGCAGCAACAGCAGTGACCGCAGCGACACTTTGTCAAAGTTCACTCGACGAGAACGGCGAGCTCTGGCAACGGCGGCGTGTTCGGAGAAGCCGCGTCGAGGTGGCGTGGGAGAATTCGAGAGATAATTCCACGAGGCAGTCATCCCCCTCCTTTTCTCCTCTCGCCGCAATCGGTTCGCGGACGGTGGCGACGTCTCCGACGCGCTGCCGCCGTTTCTCGCATTCCTCCGACTCGCCACGGCTGGCTACGTACGGTGCGAAAGAAGCTCGTGCCGTGTCAAGACGGTTTACTCCGTATTCTCGCGCAGGGACATTGCGTTGTTGGGTCCGCGCGGCACACGGCCGTTTCAATACGGGGCGACAACAACAGAAATCACGCGGCCAAATTTTAAAAAAGTGTGTGTAGTTATATTCTGTGTTTATTGTTGTATACATTTACGACATGAGTGCGTGCATCCACGTAGCAAGCAAGCAGCAGCATCAGCATGCAAGATCACAGACAGTGGCATGATAAGTAGCATCATTGACACAAATTATGTAAATTAATACGTAAAACAGTTCTTGTTGAATAATATATGTTTAATATTCTTGATTCTTTCGGTAAAGTCACGTTGAAGGGAAACAATAAAATAATATAATATATATAAAACAATTACATTCTCACGACGTTTCAACTGCAACACAAGCAGTCATCATCAGGTGTGAAAACCAACGGCAAGAAACATTTGAAAGAAGTGTCGGTTTGTATTTATTTATTTTTTAAACGTTAGCACCACGGATAGCGATTTGACAGTTTGTTTAGATGGACGAGTCCATCTGTGTTCGGAAAAGAGGAGGGGGGAGACGAAAAATGAATGTATGCTGTCTGAAAACCACCGTAAGTGTGAACAATCAATTAAGACCCGAAATGGTTTATCAAATCCTTCCAATGATTGCAAAGCCAGAAATTGTCTCTGTGTGTGTATATGTGGATAGCCTCATGAACGAATCTCTCATGGTAGCCAGATGGCTTACAAATAACCTCTGTCTTGGAAAAGTCAATGTCATGTGAGCCTACTGAATTATAACAATGATCTGCCACGGCCGAGGTGTTGATCCTACCGTGTTTAAGGTCTGCTTTGTGTTCACGAATGCGGTCCGAGACATGGCGTTTGGTTTCTCCAATGTAACTACTACCACAGAGGCAACTTAGTTTGTAGACACCAGGGTACTGTATGTCCGGAATCACATCTTTTACAGATGGAACCAGATCACGGATTTTATGTAATGTGTTGAAACGGACCTGGATCTTGTGTTTATTCAAGATTTTGGAGATCTTTTATGTGATCCCCGCAATGTAGGGTAAAGTGATGGTTTTGAAAGACTCCTCAAGAGGGTCCTTCTTCATGGTTTGAGTGATAGCTTTGCGGATTGTATAGTCGGAGTAACCATTAGCCTTAAGAGCTTGGTGTACGTGCTTGAGTTCACTGCCTATGTGTTCCTGGTCGGATATGCATTGGGCTCTATGGTGCAGAGTCTTGATGAGAGAATTCTTCTGTGATGGATGGTGGTGGGAATCCGGTTTCAGATAAGCATCCGTATGGGTAGCTTTCCTGTAGACAGAGTGGCTCATTGAACCATCAGGTCTCTTTTTTATTAGGACATCCAAAAAATGTAGCTTGCCATCTTTTTCGACTTCCATGGTAAATCTGATGGCTGGGTGTATGGAATTGATGTGGTCGAAGAATTGGTCTAGAGCAGGCCGGCCATGTGGCCAGATGACAAAAGTGTCATCCACGTACCTCTTCCATAAGGTTGGGCGTAGAGTGGCAGTCTGGATGGCGTCAGTCTCAAATTTCTCCATGAAAATGTTGCCTTTAACCGGAGATAGGGGGGAGCCCATTGGGGTGCCCTCAGTTTGTAGAAAGTTCCATTCCAAGTGAAGTATGTATTGGTTAAGCAGTGTCTCACCAGGGGGGGTACCTCAGTGTTTAGTCCTTGATGAACCAAGTCTTCAATGATTGCGATGGTGTCAGGTATAGGAACTTTGGTGAGTAAGGAAACTACATCAAAACTGACAAGCAGGTCGTCTGGGGACAGGGGAATACCCTTGTTGTCGATACCAGGTGAGTAGAATTTTGTACCGCAGAGGTGGTTTTTCCAGTGAAAGGCCGCAGGATTTCAGACAGAAAACGAGCCAGTTTGTAGGTGGAGGAGTTGATAGTAGAGACGATGGGAGGAAGGGGTGTATCTACTTTATGTATTTTTGGTAAGACGTATAATCTTGGTGGCCTGGCAGCAGAAGGTTTCAACGAAAACTGTTTAGTTTCATCAATTAATGCGGTTGAATCAGAAATTATTTTGTTGGTTTGTGTGACGAGGCTGTTGGTGGGATCTCTTTTTATTTTTGTATAGCTGCCATCGTCGAGTAATTCTTAAATTTTGTTGTTATATTCTATTTTATCTATGATAGTGGCATTGACCTTGTCGGCTGAGAGGATTACAATGTCATCCCTCTTTTTTAATTTATATAATTCAAAACGCTCATCTTTACTGAGGTTGCTAGCTGGCATCTTAGCGTCGTAAGAATTTTATTGTTTTATATATTTTATTATTTTATTGTTTCCCTTCAACGTGACTTTACCGAAAGAACCAAGAATATGAATCACTGCAGTCACGAAAGCTTTAAATCAAAACACATGTTTTGTCTATTTGTTTGTTTCTCTCCCTCTTGATGGGACTTTGTAAGGATGAACGTTGAGATTTATAAGAGCACGGGGTGACCAATAAGATCTGAATTGGTCTGTAATAAGGTATGGCACTGACAAGGGGTTGACAGGTGTGGAAGTTCGATGTACGAGGGTTGATTTTTAAAAAAAGTCCCGGGACTACGTTTATATCGACAGCGATGAGTGGTTGTTGGTCCAGCGTGCCTGCCGCTGGGGTCAGGGTTCGCCGGGCAAGATGCAGTCTCACACCCTTCCCGGCGCGTTTTTGTATTTTACCGGCGAGTTACGACGGATCGTTCAAATATCCCGTGATGATGCGTTCACGTTTAGATATCTATCTCGAACGCATCTACTTTGCGATTAACAAAAGCTGCTGTTGCAATAACAGGTAATTACCATCATCCTTCGGTACCAACACATACCGCTATTGTAGGAATCACAATTACTTCTATAATAATAAACAATAACACATGTTTGCACATGAAATGAACTGCGATTAGCACAACATATTGACAAATATTTATTAGGGGGGTTGGAGGATAGTATTTATTTCGCGAACGCAACAATAACATGCATACTGATCACTATTTAGAGCAGTTCATTTTAAGATTGAATGTATGAATGCATCTATGTTTTTAACGTACGCCAACAAACAATTTCCTGAAATAATACAAGGTTCCAACCCCGACAATGTGGTAAGTTATAATTAGTTCCATTGTGTTGTGCCATTTGTTCCACGATGTCTGTAATCACTTGCAAAGCAAATCTTGACATCTCAAAAGAAGGGGAGTTGCCTGCAGAGCTTTTGTGCAGACTTCAGGTGGCCCCATTTTAAATTATATTCCGGAAACAATACTAATAAACGTTGAAACACATGTGTGATATTTTATTCAACGGATAAAATAACTTTTGATTTAAAGCTTTCGTGACTGCAGGGATTCATATTCTATGGTTCTTTCAGTAAAGTCACGTATTATTTTATTGTTTCCCTTCTACGTGACTTTACCAAAAGAACCAAGAATAGGATAACATAACGTCACGGAAACGGGAATGACGGTGCATCTGATCTGGATGGTCCGTGCCAAATCCAACTGTCGTCTTGTTGTATTTTAACAAGCGACTAAACACAGCCCATGTATTTCCTTTCCCCGATCTCTCGCCCCGATCCACACACATTATCCCCTAAGCATACGCCTGACGGCCTTTAAATAATGCAATCCATTTTGCCTCGACCACGCTGAAACTCACAGACTCCTGGAATGATATACGGCGTGGCCGTCTGTGAAAGATAACCTCATTCGATGCCTGAGCAAAGGTGCGATTTACACGTGACGAGCTGCACAACGAACCCTGGCAGTCAAGTTGTATTCCCGGCCAGGGCAAACGTCAGCAACGAGTGAAATAAAATCAGTCCTTGGCCAATGCCCTCCCCCATTTACTATTTTACGACTATTTTTTGTTGTTGTAACCAGGTAAAGGCCCACCGAGCTGTGTAGCTCTTTTTCAGAAGCGAACGTGTCACAAATGTTAGCTCAACGAAAGTGGCTTATCGTGTGTAAAATTTAGATCAGTCAAAGACTCTAAACGCGTGTTTATAAGTGTGGAGGGAAAACCCGGAGGACCCGGAGAAAAACCCACACTACCACGGGGAGAGAGACACGCAAACTCCAAATGTACAGATGTCAAAGTTGGGATCGAACTCACCACCTCATACATACCAGACAAGGGAGATAGCATCTGAAAAAGGAAGATGGCATCTGAAAAAGAGCTAAATGGCTCAGTGGGCCTTACCTGGTTTAAATTTAACCAAAAAAACTGTTTAGCTTAAATCTTAACTTAAAGCTTTCGTGACTGCAGGAATTTATATTCTTTGGGTCTTTCGGTAAAGTCACGTAGATGGTTCAAAGGATAAATTGTTATTTTCTTTGAACCATCTACGTGACTTTACCGAAAGACCCAAAGAATATGTTTAGTTTTAGTTCATAGACCGCCATGTTGGGCCCCCTTATTCGTTAGCACCACAGCAACAAGACTCTCAAGGGGTCCCCTTTTGCGTGAGGTCCAGGATAAATTGTCACTTCCCCTCCCTGCCCGCCTCCTCTTGGTGACCCTGGGTATCTAAACCTGATCTGGGCTTCCTCTATGTTGACTGGGGATGCAGAGGCAGAAATGCAAGCCCCTGACCACAC
Source organism: Petromyzon marinus (assembly GCF_048934315.1). Taxonomy (NCBI): domain Eukaryota; kingdom Metazoa; phylum Chordata; class Hyperoartia; order Petromyzontiformes; family Petromyzontidae; genus Petromyzon; species Petromyzon marinus. The sequence goes on along the minus strand of NC_133679.1, from coordinate 3,226,132 downwards.
CACCCCCTCGTGCACTACTGCGGTACCCTTAATAGGCACTCATCCACGGCAATTTTTTTCCTGCACGGTGATCTGTATGTGGCGCCTATGCCTTTATTATTTTACAAGAGCCGCCCGTTCTATGCAGGTGTTGTAGCAAATTTTCAGTTGGAAATTACCCACAATTACTGGATGTGTCCAAATAACGGTGGCAATGATTGGGACTTCTTCTTCTTGTAAATGAGTTGGAGCCGGCAGAACGGGAAGAACCGTGTTCTACGGAGGAAAGACATTAGGGCGAATAAGAAGAAGAAGGGAGAAAAAAAAACCGTGGCGTTATTTATTTTCTTCAATCAGAAAATCATCTCCATTACAGCCAGGAGTAGGGCCCGCTCGGCACTCTCGTGAAGGTCAGCGTGGGACCGCCGCGAAAGTGCCTTAAGGCGCGGGGAACAGAATCTAAGGAGCCCTAATGAGACAAAATGACAGAAAATGACAGGCGCTGAGTCTTTTCAATGACACGAACAAAACAACGTTACAGACGTTATAGGGCATAAGTGCTGTGGTATGCGCGGCGTTGCCTGCACCGCGGCGCTGCGATGCGACCGAGGCGGCGTCGTCGCGAGTTCGTCTGGCGTTGTTTCACTAAGGGGGCTGCAAATAGTTGCACCGACCTGCAGTAACTACGCCGTTTGTACGTGTGTATGTGTCTATGTGTCTGTGCGTGTGTGTGTGTATGTGTAGTCTGTGTGTGCACGTTGTGGGGAGCGGTGGTGTAGCGGTTAGCACGCTGCGCTACGAACCTGGCGGACCGGGTTCGGTTAACGCTCGCGGCCAACACCGGTGGCGATTATCTGAACCGGTCCTGGGCGTCCCCTAGGTCGACTCAGTCTCAAATGAGTACCTGGTGCGGTGTGTAAACATCGTCACTGGGGAGACAAAGGCGGCCGGGGCGTGGTGTTGGCCACCCACCTCGTGTGCCGTTCCGGCTTTCATAGGTGCTCGCTTACGGCACTTGCCCCTACAGTCTGTTAAGGCTACACGGGGGATCTTTGTCTTTGTATGTACGTTGGACTTCTTTCGCGCCGTGCCTCGCCAACCGTGTGGCGGGGGGGGGACACAACAAACAACAAACTAACACGCAAAAAAAGCGGTTCGAAAGTAAAGCAGCGAACCGCTGGTGCCTGATGGAGAAAGTTTCCAATGAGTGAGCAGTGCCCACGATGGTACGGACAGGTAACATGAACACCACAAGCGGAAGGGAATCACGACAGACAGGTCGCTAAAGAAGCACGGGGAGATGCGAGCTTGATATTAGACCGAGAGAAAGAGAGAATAGCACATTGGTCGTGAAACAATCACTAACTCGGAGACATTTGCTATATATTGACTATGAAGGAAACTAAGTTGGCTTGGGCAGGGGGACAGCATTTGTTCACGCCTTCAATGAGCCCGGTTGGCTACGTACGGTGCGAAAGAAGTTCAACACACATACGTAGGTACATTAATACGTACGTACATACGTCAACGGCTTAATCCATTGGCAATCTTCCATGCATATATATGTACGTATGTGTGCACGTACGTACATACGTACTTACACACGTACATATGTAGTGACGTAAATGGTGTCATCAGGGTGTTCGCGCCAGCGACTGTTTCAGGCGTGCAACTGTGCGTCTGGAGCCTCTCTCTAGCACCAGAGTAAGTACGGCATGTCAGCCAGCCCTAGGGGGAATAGTCCTGATGATGGCCTGAGAGAGAGGGCGAGTGAGGACGTGGCAGCCCGAGTGGGACACGTGATGCTCGGTCGGGATCCTTCGGGAAAGGTCTCGAAGGGGGCGTGGCCGAGGGCGGAGCAAGGCCACGCCCAGGAGCATCACGGGGCAGCCCCGGGAGTGTTCTGGGCTCGTCTGTGGAGTCAAGCCTGGGTCCCGCATCTCGTCGTCTCTGGGTCTTGGTCTCGAGTTAACTCGCTACTCACACAGTGAGCCACATCACCTACTAGAGAACCCGAGTTACGTTCAGTGTTACCCACTAGGGAAGTTGTTAAGTAAAAGCATTGCCTCCCAGTCCAGAGTGTGTGCCTCCGTGTTGGTGAACAACACTGCACACACATACGTACACATATACGTACGTACATGTATATGCAAGGAAGATAGGCCAATGGATGAAACCGTTGACAGGATGGCAACCAAAGGAGAGAATGCGTCTGAGAGGATGACCGCTGTGGAGAGAGAGAGAGAGATGAGATTAGCTCATGTCCTGGAGTCATATGGATTGTGACCCACCACTTCAACTGTAAATTCCCCTTGCATTCTCGTTGCGCTTTTTTATTGTCCAGCGATACCTTTGTATGTTTGTTCAAAGTAAAACTAAAATCTATTGCAATATAGTGTAATTTCTATTACAATATATAGAGCATACCACTGTGCCTGATGGAGAAAGTTTCCAATTAGTGAGTAGTGCCCACAATATGAGTGAGTAGTAATATATATATTACAATTACAATAGATATTGTAATATATTTTATCTATGTACCACTGAATCTGTCTTTGATATATATCTATCGACGATATTAAATACCTAAAAAGAATAATAATTAAAAAACCCCACATCTATCAAGTTACCACTTGCAGACATTGTACAATGTTGTAATTTGATAGCCAGTATGTACATGTGTACATAGGGAGTTGGTAAAGGATTATATTTCCTTGCTTAAATAAATAAAGCGGCATAATGTTGTTTGTGTTTTTCTTAGTATTGACACAATCCCTTAAGGAGGTACAATCTCTATTTAGCAGTATCTGATGTTCATCCTAGCTAATCTGTATTAAAAAAAAAAATTACTGCTGGTTTGGCTTGCACAGCCTTTTCCCCACAGCCCTTTAACAATCAATTGAAAACCTGCATAATGTCCCAGAAAATAAATACCTCTGAGACCCTAGATGCTCTACCGCATGTAACATAAGCAGCTGAAACTAACATGGGCAGTGAGCGAGGTGGGAATTGCGCACACGTTCACGTGAAATTTGTCGTCCGTGTCATTCGCAAATTCTTTGATCACCTCTTGTGAATGCACTTTTTTTAAAAGATATATATATAAATAAAGAAAAAACCTCCACTGGAGAAAGGATTACAAAAATGAATAAGCAACAAGGTGGCTCTGTGACTTGGGGCGGGGGGGGGAGGTGTCGGGTCACCGAGCCAGCAGCACCGCTGATGTGACGGGTTCAAGCTCCGAGGTCTCCGCATTGAGCGATTCTGTATGTAAGGAACGAAACGGGAGGACTACTCCACAACTCTGGCTGTCGCCTGATGAAGCTGGTTGTAATTACTGGCGAAATGTCACGGTACTCAGATTGTAAATGTTGTGGCTTGGCTCTCCAACACACAACCAGTGTGCTGTACTGCTGTACTAGTGACGAATTGGCACGTTCTGTTTACGTGGCAAGCCTTACAAGTTGGCTGTGTCAGGTGGTGGCGGGTTTAACGACACATATATTAACGCGATCTAACCCATTAAAAAAACCTCTTTGGATGATATTGGTCGCGAAAGCCTACGTGTTAAATTGAGCGATTCTTATTCTTGGTTCTTTCGGTAAAGTCACGTAGAAGGGAAACAATAAAACAATTTAATATATATATAAAACAATAATGGATGTTTTATATATTTTTTATTGTTTCCCTTCTGCGTGACTTTACCGAAAGAACCAAGAATATGAATCCCTGCAGTCACGAAAGCTTTAAATCAAAATTTGAGCGATTCTGTTTACTGACTGAGGTCGTGTCGATCTGTTCTGCCAGGTGGAATGTTGTTAGAGAGGTTTGGGGGGGGGGGCGCATCTCGCAATCGGAAGTTTGCGAAGTTGTAATTGCAGTCAATGATTGACCGCTTTGTGGGAAGTCGTCGCTGGTTGTCCCTTGGATGAACTTCCCCCTGCCATGGAAATGTAGAATTTTCACGACTGGTTGCAGGTGATGTGAGCCATGCTCAGCGAGTTGAACTCAGATGACCAGATTCATAGGGTAACATTTTAACCCAGTTTTTCTTGACCTCTATTGCGGCCTTGCACTCCCTATGGTTCTCAATTGGATTTTTTCTTTTAATAATGATAATACGTAGATAGGTTTGATGAAACAAAGTAGTTGTCCTGAGGTGAATGTGCTTAATTTGTGTTTCGATGATTTACCTTATGAAAAAATCTGGCCGTGTCTGGCTTCTCGCACCCCCAGGGGGTGCGTGCGTCCCAGGTTACGAACCACTGATCTGACCACTGAACTACCACTTTCCTCCTGTACCTGTCTCAAAACTAAAAAGCGAATTTTGGGTGCATAAATATACATTTCAGCTCATTACAAATAACGGCCATCACCGGTGAAGCAATCAAAAACACACGAATGATGCGACTCGCACTGTGTGCACACAATACTCACTGGTCCTAGGTTTTCTTGTTCAGTAAAAAAAAAGTTTGTTCCACAAACTGCAATTATCCGTCGAGTGTAGCGCTTGGAGAGAGTCGATTTATACACACCAGTCTAAAAGCTCATGCAAAAAAATTTAGGTACAATATCAACATGGTAAATAAAAATTACACTATCACCACACTATCTTTCTGCATCTTTTCAACATTGTGTCTTCTGTGATAGTCCAGGCTATGTTTTTTTTTTTTAACGAGACACCATGTCTTATACGCGCCCACCTGCAGAGCTGTGTGGCCATTGTAAGAGAGTACGGTCCAGAAGTCAGGTTCCGCACCTAACTTTGTGTACGTGCACATCGTCCAGCTAAAGTGGGGGGCGGTGGTGTAGCGGTTAGCGCTACGCTGCGCTACAAACCCGGCGACCCGGGTTTGATTCCCGCTCACGGCCATCACCGGTGACGATTATCTGAACCGGTCCTGGGCCTCCCCTAGGTCGACTCTGCCTCAAATGAGTACCTGGTGCGATGTGTAAACATCGCCACTAGGGAGACAAAAGCGGCCGGGCGTGGTGTTGGCCACCCACCCCCTCGTGTGCTGTGTCGGCCTTAATAGGTGTTTGATAACAGCACTTGCCCCTACAGTCTGTTAAGGCTATACGGGGGATCTTTATCTTTGTAGTTCTGTTATGCCCTCCTCGTGTGTGGATTTTCTCCACGGGTGGATTTATTTCTCAACTGGGAAAAAAACGATTGTCGTAAGGAATTGGGTCAAACGTTTCCAATTTTTCGTATCCATCATCACGATAATTAAATCTTGAGACCGTGTGATACTTTCCTGCTATAATAAAAGGACATTTATATTACTCTGTTGGGTCGAGCACCACTTGGCTCGCAAACAGAAGTCTAATAGGTCAAATCGTTTGTTCAAAGCTCAAACTCAGTCCATCATCCCTCCGGGTTTGAACAAAGAAAACAACAAATGCCACTTGAGGATGACAACATCGCTAGTTTATCCATAAGAGGCTTTTTTGTGTTAGATCGCGTAAAAATAAAATATACAATTCTGGCTGTCGCCTGATGAGGCTGCTTGCAATTACCGGCGAAACGTCGTACTCAAATTATAAACGTTGTGGGTTTAACTCTCCAACACACAACCGATGTGCTGAAGTAGTAACTAATTGGCACGTTTTGTTTACGTGAGAAACCCTTACTAATTGGCTGTGTCGGGTGGTGGCGGGGTTTAACGACACATTTATATATTTACGCGCTCTAACCCAAAAAACCTCTATGATGGATGATATTCGTCGCGAAAGCCTACTACTACTGCTACGTGTTAAATTGCTCATTTAGCTCTCCCATGTGTTTTCGGATTGTACCGCGTGTCGTCGGGCACAATGTCCGACGTTTCTCTCCACGTGCTAGGCAGGAGCATCTTCGTGAAAACCATTCTTGGATTGTTAAAGTGTGGAGCGAGATGTCAGACGTGTATATTGGGCATCGTGCCCCAACAGCACGACTCGTCAGCTCCTCAAGAAGCTCCCAAGCAAGCGGAGTGAACCGTCGGACATCGTACCAAATAACAAATGGTACAACGCGTAAAATGCATGGGAGAAACGTGCGGCACAATTGTGAAGACATGCAGCAGAATGCCTGTATGCATGTTGAACGTCTTTCGCTAGCGTACGTCGCCAACCGGCTAATCGGAGGTGTGGGGGAAGGTCAACAAACTAAACACAAAAAGCAATTCTAAAGAAACGAGTTTTCAATCCAGATGATGATTTAAAAGTGCATAACTCCAGTGGCTTCCTAATATCAGAAAGGAAGAGCGTTCCAGACGGTGGAGGAAGCACATTCGAAAGCACGTGCGATGCGGTGATCGTCTTTGTTCGATGGCGAGCCAGAAGCCGCCACTGCTGCGAGGTTGAGTTAAAGAATGATATTGGTTGCCTTACAAAAAAGACTGTCCCCAATCGTAGGAAAGAAGACGAACGCGGCCCATTGCCTGCTTGAGTGTGAGAGATCTAACATTTGTTTACACCTGACGAGAATTCAAAGACAAAGCAAAAGGTGGACTAGATTCATCGAACACTATGACCATAATGTCCAGGAAATGTACGTTATAGGCTCTGTGTGAGCTATTTAACAACAACAAAATGGAGGCTACTTCAGAGTGGTTATTGGAGAGGAAATATTGCCGTGGAAACGTCCATTGGTTCATAGTGAGCATCAATTGATATATAAGCACTCATATAATACGATGAGTGCTTATAATCCGGCGCGGCGTATGGACCGGGAACGTGCCCTCTGACAAGGAACACAAAGAGGAGAAAGTGCGCCAAGCAAGGATGGAGTCTGAGATGCACGCTGGGATTTCCACTCGGAGACGGAGAGAAAAACCCCCACAAGTGTAAGAGGAAAAAAAAACGTGAATTAGAGACACCACATAGATGATCACCCTCAGTTCACCAGCCCACGCTCGCCAGCGTGGTGAAGTATGGTTAAATAACTCCCATGGCCAACATGGAATTGGGAGACCTTCATCCAGCAGTTGGGTTGACAAAAGCTCGTTAAATAATTGTTATTAGAGCTGTGAGTTATGACTCACAAGTACAGCTGCGTTTTTAGTTATACCAGTTATATTATTTGTTCATTTCTAGAGATACCAATGAGCGAATGCCATAAATTAGTTAACGCAACAAAGTAACTTTTGTGGAATTGTGCAGAGAAAATAGGACGGAAATTTGCATAAACTTACTTGATGTGTACATTTCAGCTATATTTGTGTGGGGTGTACAGCGCATTTAAGTAAGTAAACTATCACTTCGTAGGCTGGGGGAGCTGTGCTTTCAGCAACAAAAGCAGCAAACAGCAAGGCGTGCACTGAGCCACCTTTGTCTCCCCGGTGCGGATGCTTAAACATTTTGACAAGTGCTCGTTTTAAGGCTGAGTCAACCTCAGGGAAGGCCAAGCCCAAAGGACAACTTCCGACAACAACTGGCCACTTGATGTGGTGCATGCCCAGGATTGTGGTGTGGTTTGTTGTTACCCATCACACCACTGCTCCCTATAAAGACAAAGATCCCCTGTACAGCCTTACCAGACTGTCGGGGCAAGTGCTGTTAGCGAGCAGCACCTATGAAGGTCGGCACTGTGGCACACGAGGGGGTGGGTGGCCAGCACCACGCCTGGCCGCCTTTACCTCCAAAGTGACGATATTTACACACTACACCCGCTACTCATTTGAGACTGAGTCGACCTCGGGGAGGCCCATCACCGATTCAGACAATAGTCACTGGCTGTTGGTGGCCGTGAGCAGGAATTGAACTCAGTTTTGTAGCTCAGCGCCCTAAATAAACCCGATGCGCCACCGCTCCTTGTACACGTGCAGACATTCACGCACACATACACGCACAGCTGTATGCTCAGTGTCAATATTACAATAACACGTGTAACTTTTAAAAGTTGAACTTTTCCAATGAGGGACTAGACTGATTGTATTTCTAGCTGTGCGCCGCAATCCTGCCAGTCTCTCATTGTTTGGGGGGGGGGCGGAGGGGTGGTTAGAGGGGGGCCACAGAATAAGATTTATTGTAACAAATACAATGATTTACGATGGATTATGTTGAACCGTAAAGAGCCCGGCACTAAGCTAAAGTAAATCACTCCTCATGCTGCACTGAGGACATTTCCCTCCCCATTTGCTTGTGTTCTCAGCTGCTCCGGGCGACCCTTCCATAATAGTTGGGTTTTATTTTCTTAACTTTTAAAGAGGCTACAGTTTCCTGGGGTGTGTGACTCACAGCATCACCCCCCGCCCCTCCGGCTCCTTCCACCACCCCCGCAGAAGTCTTCCCGCGCCCTCCTCTTATGTCTTTCAGTGAAATTCTCTCTCTCCACAACGCGACTCTGCGAAGACTTAAAAAAAATTGTATCAGCTTCTTGGCTCTTCCGGAAAACTGGAAGGAAATGCCTCAGTCTCCGAAAGATGGTTTTAAAACACACATGCTCTGACTGGGTGCCTCTATTTGTTATATATTTTTCTTCTTCTCACTTTTGTGATTTTTGTTCTCTCTCCTCCCAGCCCCTCCCCACCTTGGCTCCATCATTCCGTGCGTTGTTGGCCGATGAAGTCTGGGATTTATTCTCATTTCTACAACAGAGCCATGGCAGGAGGTGGCCTGGGCCAGTCCAATACAAGTCAGAGCTGCAAGCTTTTTTTGCGAATCCGGTGGGAATGTGTGCGTGTGTGTGAACGTGTCTGTGTGTGTGTGTGAACGTCTGTGTGTGTGTGTGAACGTGTGTCTGTGTGTGTGAACGTGTGTCTGTGTGTGTGTGAACGTCTGTGTGTGTGAACGTTTGTGTGTGTGTGAACGTCTGTGTGTGAACGTGTGTCTGTGTGTGTGTGTGAACATGTGTATGTGTGTGGGGAGCGGTGGTGCATCGGTTAGCGCGCTGCGCTACGAACTCGGTTACCCGAGTTACCCGAGTTCGATTCCCGCTCATGGCCAACAGCAGTGACGATTATTTGAACCAGTCCTGGGCCTCCCCTAGGTCGACTCAGCCTCAAATGAGTATCTGGTGCGGTGTGTACACATCGCCACGAGGGAGACAAAGGCGGCCGGGCGTGATGTTGGCCACCCACCCCCTCGTGTGTTGTGCCGGTCTTGCTCGCTAACAGCATTTTCCACAACAGTCTATTAAAGGCTATACAGAGGATCTGGCTTTATTTGTGTGTGTGCGTGTACAGGTGTACAGGTGTGCGGGCTGGGCGCTCAACTGTTTCGCAGGAACCAGGCAGTTTATTGGGTAGCGTCACACCTTGGGCTTGAGTATACCTTTGGTGTGACGTCAATGACAACTGATGACGTGAATCAGCTGCAATCAACACACACTGGGAACTCTAAACACTGCGGCCTAAATCCCCAACCTCTCTCACAATCATTTATCGCCCTCGACTGCGTGTGCAAAACCCCAAGATCACAGTGAAGGTAATGTAACTAACACAGCTGCATACCTGATAATACTGCCAACTCATTATGTATGTATGTTGAACTTATTTCGCACCTATCACAGTGAGTTTCGCACGGTCCAAGCTACCTGCTCCTTTTAAAAAAATACTTGATAAGCCACAAAATGCCATTGTTTAAAAAAGAAGGTTTCGTTGAGAGGGTGGATTAAATAATCCGAGTGAGTGAATTATTAAGTCCATTGTGTCGCCATCTGCGGACAGACAATACGAAATCTAGCTGGGTTATTAAGTGTGTCCTGGACACCACAATTGCAGATGAAGCAGTGCTATTTTGGGCCAAGTGTGCTCTAATCCTACCGACAGCATTGCGATAACAGATAGTACAGTTTATTTATTTATTTCGCAATCTAAAATGTCTCATGCAGCAGATGCGTAGCCTGATGATGAATATCCATCCCTGTGCATGATGTTAGCTGTTTACTCGCTACCTTTAGCTGAAAATCACCAGCACCTTTCAAGAAAAAATAGGTCACATGCTGTACTGGAATGTAGATTAATTGGTAGTAGAAAGCCCTCGATCATAAGTTCATACCTGACATCCCAGCCATGTTTTTTGTTAACTTAAACTTTACTTTTTTTTATTTTACCAGGTAAAATCCACTGAGCTGCATATCTATTTTTTATAAGCGACCTGGCCATAAATGATAGCCCAACGAAGTGGCTTATCACGTGGAAATTTTAAACAGCCAAATACTCTAATCGCATTTTTATAAATGCGGAGGGCAAAACCGGAGGACCCGGAGAAAAATCCACGCAAACACGAGGAGAAGACGCAAACTCCATATCGACCTCCTGTTTACCAGGCGAGGTAGTTAACATCTCGCCACCGCGGCGCCCACGCAGCCCCTATCAGCAATGCCAAGCTGTCATCATTAATCTCTTATTGATAAAATTAACAAAATCTGGTGTGTGTTGAACCAACTTTTTTGAGATGATATATTGTCCAGGAACAGAAAAACCACAACAAAGTTCAGCAAAAATTAAGAGAAGTAACAAATATTTGCTTGTTATGTTATGAGAACTATTTTTTTTTACAAACTTCAAAGCACTTGTCACGTGACAATGGAGCCTATCAAAGTATATTTTGGTTTCAGTGGAAAACGTCATCTCTTAGCAAACACGGAACATTTTAAAAACAAATTGCGGCATCGGACGATAGCACTTCAAAGTGATGGAAATGTATCGTTTTTTTAAAAAATGTACCAAAAGCGCATTGATTACAATATTTGTTTTTACCCTTTTTAGTCTTAGAAAAAATGTTTTACTCCTTACTTTATTTCACGTTTTCATGTTCGTTTTTTTCCCTATCATACAATTGTGCACATTTAATTTCCGAATGTTCACCGTGTATAACTTTACAGCCATCTATTTAATATCTTTTTTTACATGTTTTTTATCATCTTGACTGTAGCGTTGCTCTTGACGTGAGCATACAAAACGGTGACTTTGCACCACTGGGTTGCAACATCTTGAGGCTAACAAGCCGGGCGTATGAAGATCAACCTCGCTCCTCGAATACAATTGGCTGAAATTACACCGGACGGACTGATCGTATGGCCACTGCACGTCATCTCTATCAGCAGTGCCAAGCCATAACAACGTGAGCTCAATTTGCCCTGACATTTCCATTGTCTATGAACTGCAAAAGTGTCCCGTGGTGACGGGTTAATTGAAGTGGCCACGTTATTTTTGCCAAGATTAATGCTGCACACATCTCTCTCTCTCTTTACCACGGAGAAAAGGGCATCGAGAATGTGCACATCACAAGCAGAAAGTACAGTCTTGCATAATTGTACAAATGAAGGCTGTGACTTCACTTAATGCTGATGGAATATCCCGTAGACGTGCCCCCGATTGAATCGATGTTCGCACGTAACATTCGGTATCGAGAATGCAAACCCTTGGTAGTTATCAAGAGCTAGTTGTCTACAGATAATTAGCAGATGGTAAAGGGGGGGGGGGTTCGTTTATTCACAATGTAATGCTATACCTGTAGTGGAGTGTAAGGATAAGCGTCTTTAATTTGTGTTGTGGCCATACGCGCGCGTGTATATATCTCGAGAGAGAGAGAGAAGTAGGGGTGCACTTCAAACAGCTCCATTCGTGCTGCACGATTCTTTGATGCTGCTGTCGCCGTTGAGAACGTGGAGGTTGTTTTCATGATTATTATTGAGACGCTGTGATGTGTCATTTATGCCGCAGAACCTATTTGACGCATGGTTTAACGTTGCGTTATTATTTGGATCCAAGGAAAAGGGCACAGCGCAAAATGTAATACCCTATACAAAACGCGGGCTCCGCTGTTGCCATTGCTCACACCTGTGAGCAATGTCTTGGCTTCATAGAACCCTTCATAGAACCAGAGTAGGTGTTAGCAGCACATTTTAATTAATACACTATCCCCCAGCATCTGGGGGGAAAAAAAAATCTCGATATTTGTGCAACATAATAGACTTACCACGACATCGGTTACTAAATAAATTTCATATACTGCCGTACTTTGTTTCTGGTCGTGTCATCCGTTATTGACACCGTGATCATTTATGACCATGAACATTTTTGGTATTTTGAGGAGACCCCGGTTTGGCTGTTATAGGCAGAGCTCTTCAGTTAAATTCCAGTGAGCGCAAATTAAAATGAGCGCGTTTGTAATCACGAGTGTTAAAAAATAACCGGGACGCATCATGGATACAATTTGAATTTCTCACAATACCAGTAGAGGAGACGGCTACGTGGCAATGCATTTATCTTCAGCGATGTATCATCATCATTATTATTAATGAAGCAACAAATTGTGACTTTAATGTCCTCCGAATGCTTAACAGATTTTGCCGAGACAGAATCTACTTCAGAACGGAGGCATACTGGAACAACCAGGATAGGTCGCAATCCTAGACTAGCAATATAAGAGGAGAGAAGGGTTTCAGTTTTGGGACCCTGAATTTGTTCTGTCAAGAAGACTTTCTTTGTATGATCATTTTATTTGATACGCTACGTGGGATTCGTTATAGAATGCAAAACTTGAAAGGATCAAAAGTTGAACGTGCTTATGTTTCATCTCTCTGCTGTGTACAGTATTTAAATTTCTATTGACTTAATAAGTACATACGTACAATTACCCAGAAAAAAAGTATAAGAATATGTACCTTGTAGTTTGCCATAATAATGGTACAGGCTTGGAAGCAGGCCTGAGCATACAGTTTGTGTTATTGTGCTGCTCGAGTTTAAGTGATCTGTTTGTGTTATGATTAAGCTGTTAGTTCAGTATGTTCTTCGTTGTTTTTGCAGTTTATTAATTTAAGCAGTTCAACGTGTTCAGTTCATAGTTTCATTTTGGCGTTAAACCAACATAACTGAGACATTTTACACGTGCAAAACATATATACTACGAACCCAGTAATTGAGCAAGTACATACAGACGCCAAAAGGTGCAGCATAAACTGGTCCCATGATGTCGCTGCTTACCCCGAGCTCTCAACGTCCTGATAGTGGCATTGTCTTTGTGCTGTTCGTCTTTTGGCGTCCTCTGGTCTAACACTGTTTGAGAATGGGCTCTAAAGAAAGCTGTCTCTGGTGTGGACCAATCCGTTTCAAATACAATGCATCATATACTGTCAGAGCATGTTTTTTTTGCATGTTCACAAGTTAAATGATGTCACCCTGCTGCTCTATTTAAGACCGGGAGCAAGTGAGGACTTTACCATTCTGGCGAATTGCCCGATGATGCTGGATGTAATTACCAGCGCAACGTCGTACTCAAATTTTAAATGATGTTGATTAACTCTTCAACACACCGGTGGGCTATAGTAGTGAACTATTTGTCCTTTGTAAACGTGACACATTTTTTTACTGTTTGGCCGTGTCGGGTGGTGGAGGGTTACGACACATTTAAAAATAACGCGATCTAACCCAAAAACCTTTATTACGACAAATATATGTGATTAATGCAGACATGATTCCTTACAAAAGGTTTCAGTTTGGTGTTTTAACATCTTTACACAACTGTTTTATTACCAGAAATGTTAAAACCTATTTTATAAGTACATACTTAATTAGAAATCATTACATAACCTGTACTTTTCTACTTCATGTCGCCGGGCATTTTGCATACTTAAACCGGTATATGATTTTAAATTGGACATTACAGTTTGGAAAATGAAGATCATATTTTTAAAATCGATGTCCTTTCCGCGCACGTAACATCCTCGAGCTCGGCGACTCCCCGGGAATTGGTCAAGCGTGAAGATACAGCTGCGGGCAATTAGGACGCGCGTCTTCAAAGAGCTGCCTTGTGTGCAAACACTTTACTCTTTGATTACTGTGTTTGGGACGGAGCTACCGTCCACTTTTTGATTACTTACAGATTACTAATTGGCGCATTCTTTTTGGCAATTGTTTGGCTGGATTTGCCTTTTTTGCGCCGCTTATTGTGTAAACAATTAGGCGCAGCGAGGGCGCGCGGCTCCACGTGTCTGATTTGCGAACGAGTCCTTTTGAAATGCGGTACGGGGGAGATAAAAAATAAACTCAGCAAAAGTTGGCGGTGGTAGATACTCGTGACGCGGCGTTTGTGCGAGTCGCCTCAATGTAGGATAACGATCACAATGAGGGGACCGCCGTGGGAGTCGGTGCGGCAAATCGGGAGCCACGGCCTATTTATGACCTATTTATGAGTGTAAGTGATTTCATCATTAGTGACTCAGCCGCAGGAGAGCGGTGGCGCAGTGGTGAGCGCACTCCGTTGTGCAGGGTGATCGATCTGGATGTCTGTGATCCACTATTAATTGACGCCAAAACATTTTTTATTCCTTCGCACATATATTTATGTGGTGAATAAACCTTACAAAATATTAAGCTTCAGAAAAATCACCGGGGAGGGGGGGGGTGTCACAAGACATCTGGACCACCCTATATAAACCCTAACAATCAGTGGCGAGTGATATGCTAACCGAACCTGATTCCCAAGTCCTTCACGAACCCCCACGGACTCGCAGTGTCGGATTATCCTAGTAGCAAAAGTAGCTACATATGTAGTAGCTACGGGCCCCGCACTTTCAAAGGCCCCGCGCTAAATGCTTTCAAGCTATCAATTCCGGTTCAGTGATTCTGCACTTGCTCTATTACTATAGTACTATACTGCCTTCAACTTTTATGAACGACTCGGTGTTTAAGATTAGCGATTTGTCGTATTATATGGCTGTATAGCAAATGAAAAAATACAATTACTTTACTATGCAAGTAAAAAATTTGTGTTTTTGTATTTATGTTTTTTTCTTTAGGGCCCCTTTATAACAAATGCTACAGGACCCGCACTAGCTGAATCCGGCACTGCTGACCAGCATGGTGAAGTATGGTGAAACAACCCCCAACGATTGTCATGGTGTGCAGAAGGCTTTCATCCAACAGTGGATTGACAAATCGCTCCAAATCATTATCAAGAGCTATGTAAACATTATACATAAGATTGCGTCTGGAATCGAAATGTTTCATTTCTACCGATTAATTGTAAGTTGTTGCAATTATATGTGCGTGTGTTTCTTTATTAGATTGGTATTTTTTTTAATCGCTCCAACATCGGAAATCATATATTTATCCATTCATATTTAAACATATATGTAGCTCTTCTGTATCTAGATTGTATTATATTATTGTAACTTAATGGTACACGAACCATCTTAATCGTTGGATAATTTTTTACGAAAATGTCTTTCAGGTTCATACACGAACCTTTTAGGTACAATAGCAACAGATTCCTTAAAAAAAACATCCTGTATTTAAAATAGGAGGCTACATATTTGTATATTTTTTCATATACGTAATGTCCCATCGGCATGTGCGTGATCATTGCCAAACGCGCAGATGCCAGGAATTGACGGGGAAATCTCCTCGTGCCATCAGGAAAGACAATGACTGGGAAAAGGTCTCTTACCACTTCTCAAACCACTAGCCAAAAACATCATGAAACTAATGCCAATACAACCTTCTCAAAGTTATCCATAATAGAAGGTTTTTCTTTTGGGTTAGATTGCATGAATATAAATATTTCGTTAAATCCACCACCACCCGACAGCCAATTAGTAAGGTGTTTGTCACGTAAACAAAACATGCCCATTTGTTACTAGTTCAGCACTCCGGTGTGTTGGAGAGTAAACCTACAACATATCCTCCAAATATAATGAGCCAAGAATGCCTGTGTGTAACGCGTGTGACGTCACTCCACGTCGACCAGCCCCCCTCATTAATAATCATTAACAGGTGGGGCCCTCCACATGGACTACCCCCCCCCCCCGTCATTAATCATCATAAACGGGTGACGTCACTCCGCATGAAAAAGGTGGAGCGGAAACGAAAATGTGTTTATGCAAATGAGCTTTAATTTTCACCTTTCTTTATAGAAAGTAAAGCTCATAAAGAAATCAACGCAGCAACTAATATAAGAAGATTTTAAAAGGCTGTGTCCCGCGCGTGACGTCACTCCACATGGGGCAACCCCCCCTCATTAATAATCATGAGCTGAACAATTTTTTCTATTTCAGATTTACTGCAACATACACCCATCCTTGGACGGGCAAACAAGCTAGTTTTTCAATAAAATTGAAATCCTAAATGTGGTGGGTATACTCTCCAACACACCGATGCCTTCTGTTTACATTACAAACCTTACTAATTGGCTGTGTCGGGTGGGTGACAAGTTTAACGACACATTCATATTTACGTGATGGAACCGAAAAGAAAACCTCTTGTGGATAATATTGGTCGCGAAAGTTTTCTACGTGTTAAACTTTCTCAAGTCATGCCCCCCAAATGTTTGCAGACTACAGCCAGGAATAGTCCGGTTTCTGACATTTTCCACGTGCTTAAGAGACAAAGGCACGGAACTCCTGCTGAGCACGTTGAATTCACTCGGAGGAACATCGCAGCAGCAGCAGCAGCCGCCGCCTTGTCGTTACACCTTTGGTGATAAGGGCTCTTTGTAAGGATTACCACGTTTGATAAAGTGTTGAGAACAGATCCAGACCCAGGCTGCTACCAAGAGGTCAAGCGCTTAGGCCCTCTGGCTTGATTGACACTGAAATGTTGCAAAGGTTAGGCAAACATGTGTCGGGCATTGCGCGTGCCGCTAGGAGTGCACTGTGGGGAGCGGTGGTGTAGCGGTTAGCTAGTCACTGGTGTTAGCTCACGGCAAAGGCACGGAACTCCTGCTCACGGCTAACACCAGTGACGATTATCTGAATCGGTTCTGGGCCTCCTCTAAGTCGACTCGGCCTCGAGTCGACTTAACCATCGCCACGAGGGAGACAAAAGCGGCCGGGCGTGGTGCTGGCCACCCACCCCCTCGTGTGCCACAGTGCCAGCCTTCATAGGTGTTCGCCAACAGCACTTGCCCCAACAGTCTGTTTAGGCTATACGGGGGATCTTTGTCTTTGTTTTGCACTGTGAAGACCCAGGTTGTAAGTTGGATTAGTCACAACAATTGTCGCTTGCTTGAAGGCGCAGATAATTCTAAATGCAAAGAATTGGAAGTCTATTGAGAGAGAGAGGGTTGCTGTCGTCTCAAACTCACACTTTTTATTATTACACGCTTTTATTTAACTCACTGTCTGTTGTCGTTGTTGTATCCTCAAATCTTGTAACTCAATTTTAACCCACTTCCCAATGTGGTATCGACTGCAAACTTGGTATACTTATGTCATACTGATGACAATACCATATTCTATCATAAAAAAATAATAAAACAAATATTTTTAAACAATATTTTTTATTTGTTATGTTTCGGCTTAGGTCTAATTGTCCACGGTAAACTGACGTTGGCTGTAATTGACCCACGGTCCCCTTTCGTTGTGGCAAGCTTCGGGGCCACTTCCTGGAGTCGTGGAGTTCTTCCATTACTAGTACAGTACATTTAATTAAAGCGTGTTTAAAAAACGTTTTTTTAAATATTTCTTATTTGTATTTAAGCTGATCCATCGGTCACCTAAATGTTACTGCTTTTGTCTTGGTCACCTAAGTGTTACTGCTTTTGTCTTTTCGGTGGTTTTTTTACTTTAGTTTTGATTGTGTTCTTTATTTGAAAGCAATTATGGAATATGCATAGCCAGTGAACAGAATATATAGCAAATATACTTCGCCTACCATGCATTGATTATCAATTCTTTTTTTGTCTAGGTTATTTTGTTCGTATCTGTATGTTTTGTTACACTTATTGCCGTGTGTCAGTAGATACACAATGCTTATTTCATTATGAATTTCCATTTCCTGTAAATTGTGCCAATGTTGTGATCCCAATGTTAAAAGTTTCTACTTTCTGCTATCTGACTTAATCTGAGGTGTATGCACTCATAATTTATACTTTCATCAGAATATTCTACAATACAATAATTTCAAACTGTTCCAGGGTAACACGTTTAATTTCTTCAGAACTGATTTTTGTGCGTGTTAGTTTGTTGTCCTTCACCCGCACCTCCGATTAGCCCCGACTGGCTATGGTACGGTCACTTTCACATAGTCACTTTAAGATGTTTTTCTTGTTCGTGTTTTTGTTTGTTGTGGTTGCACCCGATTCAAGAGCCGAATGGCTCACAGGGCTATACCAAAATAAATAAACTGAAAACTGAAAAAAACGGTGCGAAAGAAGTTCAGCATATGCGTACATAAAAAAAACACATTTGAGATGCAGAGGTAGCTGAACTGCTTCTCGGTCGCAACGCAACCCGCAGGGATAAGAAGTTACTCAGTGTTTTTAAATTTCCCAAGCCTCTTTGCAGTAACCTAACCGCGTAGCCGTCAACAACCCGGCCCGTGGTGGTGCTGGCTACGCTGCTGCACGTGGCCGCCTGTTATAATCCAGCACTGTGAGGAGGCAGGAGCGAGGGTTGGGGGGATCACCGCACACACACACACATGTTGTCGCGAAACTCCCTCCTTCTCGTCGGAGTCGAGGTGGTGCTGTGCTCTGTCTGGCTCACGAAGAGAAGGCAGTAACAGCGAGTGCGGACTAATCGCCACAAGTGATGCGTGTGGTTAATGCAGTCTTAATTCCTTGCAAAATGTTTCTATTTGGATTTTTAACATCTTAACACCTCCTGTTTTATTGCTATAAAGGATAAAACCTATTCTTATTTTTTCATACTTTGATACTGGCAAAAAAGGTCCCTTTTTATCGCCATCTGATTACATCTGCACGGGGATAGTGTGTTGCCCCCTCGCACAAGGCATGGATTTTCTCTGGGTTTTCTACGCTTTCCTCCCACTTGTATAATAAACACCCAGTACTTGGCTGAACACACCAGAATCGGAATCTTTATTTAGACTGCAGGAGAAATCCGATCAACTCTGAAGCTCTTGTTTCACAGATGTCCAGTAGGGGCGGGCGGGTGAAGTTACAACAGCAAATGATACAAAAATCAGTGCCAAATAAAGAAAAAAAGGTAAGCAAGTCACTAGATAAAAGTTACAAACCACATTTGCAAACGTGACTGTATCCAGCGCTAAAGTTCTGTGTTTTGGGATATATTTCGCTTTTACGATGTTAAGGGAGGAAACGGAGTTGTTCCAAAACGTCGGTGCTGAAAAACATCTTAAACATATTTTTTTTAACTCTCATGCAGGACCCTTCTGAACAACAGTCCAACAACTCAGTATGGCTTTCCTGGATTCATAAATATATAAGGGACAACCAATCAATGGGTACACATAAAAAACGTGCAAAAAATATTCTAGAGCCTTGTAATTATGATCGATGGTTTCCTTTGATAGAGGCAGGTTTGCGTGTGCCTTTTGGAACATGACCCTTAACAAGTTAATGCCAACTGCTTACGAGCAAGGGCAAAGCATCGTACTGCACATGTAGTAGATACACTTGTGCTCAAAATGTTATTCACCCGAAAGAAGATCGCCACGCGCTTTTTCACCATCAGTGACAATTACGTGACTGTGGAAGGGAACCATTCATGCGAAGCATTCGGGGTTTTTTTCTAAAGAAAGTGTGCTGTCTAGAGCTTCATAAAAATAGCTTCATATCTCATAGGATTCCTCCAGAATAAATACAGATTTTTTTTTATTCTGATTAACTCCAGGAAGCACTCCGCCTTACCCTAATTACTTGTTAGTGGTTTAATGAATGCCAGTCGCCTTGGGTTGCGTATCAGCAATTGAGTTTCACAGGTCATCAAGTCGGGACGCTAACAGCAGGTGAGTGCATGCCTCCAAGTTGCCTGCTGCACTTGCGGCGTGCATAACAACAACAACAAACAAACAACACCGCCGCGCCTTCAATTCACACCGCTCGTGATGCACTCGGAGAGACTTTGGCTTGTGCGCGCGCTCCGACAATTTGGTGGCAATTAGACCTTGTGGGTTCAGTGTTTGCTCATCCGTGGTTTAAGTTATCTTTTACTCAATGTATAAGGGGGGTGGGGGGGGGGAACCTGTGGTGAATTAAGTGTGTTGGTTTTTTTTGTTGTTGTGCCCATGATGTAATTCCTGCTCAGTATCTTGGCTTGGCAACTGCGTCATCCCTAACGAGGTAACCCGCTCACACTCGATAATCATCTGAGCACTTCTTCTCAAAACACGCGGTTTTTGTGTGTGTGTTCCACCCGTTGTGCACGCCCTGTGCATACATTAACACGACTCGTTCAGTGTCCCTTGAGAAATAACATCTTACGTAAGGATTGCTTTGTAAAAACAAAAACATAAAGGTCGGGAAAACGCAGTTTCGTGGAGGCGAAATGAATGCGTCTGTCTATTCGTTAGTTCGTTTCTCAGCCCGCTGGTGTCCTGGCGAGGGTCACTGAGGCAGCAGCGTGTGGAGTAGTGGAGGTCCACAACTCCCTGGCCACTAACACTTTGACTCTTCCTGGGGAATTCCCGGGCGTTCCCAGGCCAGACGAGCGACGTCGTCCCGCTAGCAGCAGCGTGCTCCTGGGGCCGGCCCCGAGGCCTTTGCCCAGTGGGACGTTGCTATCCCCGGTAGAGTTCCAGGGGGAGTCTACCGTGGGGACATCCTTGCCAGGTGCTCGATACCACCCTCGACTTGCTCTTCTCCAATGCGTATATAAGATCGTTTAAAATAAAAAAGCATCACTTACAAATTCCTCTTATGAACTCCAATGTGTAAACAACCTATACACGTGATGCTAAATCGCTACAGAGTCAGAGTGTCTCCTTGTTAAAGAACATCACCGAGGTTGGTGTTCATGACTTATGGCAGTCTCGAACCAGTGATGCAAAATTCACGCGCTTATGGTACGTCGGGTAACATGGAACAGACTGGGTGGTTACCACCTGCCCTGGTTTTCCCAGGACGTCCTCTTGGTGAGATAGCTGCTGTCCTGTCTTCCTGCACCTACTGGACATCTGTGGGGGAGAGGGGGGGGAAGCTTTATAGCTTATCGAAATCTTCCAGTAAAAATACAAATTCTGATTGAAAGTTCCCGTTTTGTTTGTCAGTTTCTCAAATGACAACAGCGATAACAATACACCGCTCGAGACAATGGATCATTCGTCACGTGGAGTATCGTCTCTTCTTCGTCCACTACTGTGAGATGCGTCTCTCTGCACGTTGTGCATCTCAGAGGTGGGAGCCCCAGCGATTGGCCGGCGTCTCTCCCCCGTCGGACGCTCCACCACGACTGTTGGGTTCCCCGAAACCGCCACGGTCCCCACGGGGGTGAGCTCACGATGGATGCGATGTTGCGGATGCGTACGTACAAAAAAAATACATGTTTGATGAATGGCTTGGACTTAAAAACTATATATATGTGTTGTTGCTCAAAGCCACACACGTTTTTTTTATTTTTTGGCATCGGATCGTAGATTATTTGTAACATTCTTCAATGGACATTTATTCCGATACGCTATAGTCGCACGCGTCCAAGCATAAAAAAAATGTACACGTGCACACACTTCTGTGAGTGATTGTATGTATGTGCTCATTATTATTGTTTCTGTATGAGAGTTTGCGTGTATGGTAGCCTTTTGCTGTGTGTGTACGTACGTTTGTGTGTGTTTCTACATGTGTACGTGCATTTGTGTGTTTCTACATGTGTACGTGCGTTTGTGTGCGCGTGTGTACGTGCGTTTGTGTATGTGCATGTGTATTGCGTTTCTATGTGTGTGTGTGCGTGTGTACGTGCGTTTCTGTGTGTGTAGATGCGTTTATGTGTGTGTACGTGCGTTTGTGTGTGTGTACATGTGTGCGTGTGCACGTGCGTTTGTGTATGCGTGTGTACGTGCGTTTGTGTGTACATGTGTACGTGCGTGTGTGTGCACGTGCGTTTGTGTGCGTGTGTACATGCGTTTGTGTGTGTACATGTGTACGTGCGTTTGTGTGTGCGTGTGTACGTGCGTTTGTGTATGTACATGTGTATGTGCGTTTGTGTGTGCGTGTGTACGTGTGTGTGTGTACGTGTACGTGCGTTTGCGTGTGTGCCCTCACGAAGTGCCATGCACTGTGTGCGCGTCCACACATCGTTGTCAGAGCCGGTAGAGTAGCGGTCAGCGCGCTGCGCTACAAACCCGGCGACACGGGTTCGATTCCCGCTCACGGCCAACATCAGTGACGATTATCTGAACCGGTCCCAGGCCTCCCCTAGGTCTACTCAGCCTCAAATGAGTACCTGGTGCGATGCGTTAACATTGCCACGCTAGGCACCGCCTCGTGCGCCGTTGCCGGCCCTTAAAGGTGCTCTAAATTGATGATCTGTGGGAGGGTTTCCATGCATGTGCGCCACGGTGGAAAGATGTTAACTACCTCGCATGATTTACAGGAGGTCGTAGGTTCGATCCCGACCTTGACTCTCCCTGGTCGCGTTTTATTTTTCCCTCCACACTACATTCACTTCTATGATAAGCCACTTCGTTGAAACATCATTTGTGGCCAGGTCACTTCTGAAAAAGAGCTATATAGCTCAGTGCCTCTTAACCTGCCAAAAATACAAATATATATATAAAAAATAGAGATTTACTTACCTACGATCTCAATCACCTCGCTCTGCTTCCTGGCCGCGTCAATCCGCTAGGCGGCGCTGTCAGAATCGCGGCATTTTTGTCTACGGAGTCAAAAGTCCAACTCATTTTGACGCAGTGCAACCCCAAGCCTCGTGTCTCGTTTGCTCACGTTCGTCGCATGCCTGCAGACTAAGCAAAGATGGGGGGGGGGGGGGGCAATCAAACACCGTAATAACGAAGTTCATCACCTCCGTCGTCAGTTGCGATCGCAGTGTACGCCGAGAGTCTAGAGACTAACTAGAGAGTCTAGAGACTAACTAGAAAGTCTAGACACTAACTAGAGAGTCTAGAGAGTAACTAGAAAGTCTAGAGACTAACTAGAGAGTCTAGAGACTAACTAAAGAGTCTAGACACTAACTAGATAGTCTAGAGAGTAACTAGAAAGTCTAGACACTAACTAGAGAGTCTAGAGACTAACTAGAGAGTCTAGAGACTAACTAGAAAGTCTAGACACTAACTAGAGAGTCTAGACACTAACTAGAGAGTCTGGACACTAACTAGAAAGTCTAGACACTAACTAGAGAGTCTAGAGACTAACTAGAGAGTCTGGACACTAACTAGAGAGTCTAGACACTAACTAGAGAGTCTAGAGACTAACTAGAGAGTCTAGACACTAACTAGAGAGTCTGGACACTAACTAGAGAGTCTAGACACTAACTAGAGAGTCTAGAGACTAACTAGAGTCTAGACACTAACTAGAGAGTCTAGAAACTAACTAGAAAGTCTAGACACTAACTAGAGAGTCTAGAGACTAACTAGAGAGTCTAGAGACTAACTAGAGAGTCTAGACACTAACTAGAGAGTCTAGACACTAACTAGAGAGTCTACACACTAACTAGACAGTCTATAGACTAACTAGAGAGTCTGGACACTAACTAGAGAGTCGAAACACTAACTAGAGAGTCTATGCACTAACTAGAGTCTAGACACTAACTAGAGAGTCTACACACTAACTCAACAACAATTGTGAATGTTACACATAAATGAGCACATCACACACATCACACACACGCGACACATGGCGCAATTTTGACACACTGATCTCTCCACCACGAAAGAGCGCGATTGTCCGAAACGTCGTCTATTATATATAGTTCCCTTTAAAGCCACTGTGTTGTTGACGAACGTGATGAGTTTGTGTTCATTGTGTTTGTGCACCGCTGCTGTACGTGTGTTGAGCCGCGCTATTCGGAGGTTCACTGCTTACGCAGGATCGAAAGACAATGTTGATCACTGCTGTAAAATAAACGTCTTGTTGACATGTGCTGGGGATGAATGCCTTTACATCCGGCGAGGCGTGCAATGAAGACTGTATCTCGTTTGCAAGTGAGACATCAACAATATACAGGGTGACGAGATGGGTGTGATGTGACGTCCATTGTGACTTTTCTACAAAATTAAATATCTCCCCGTCGATTATTACCTGCTGCATGAAGGCCTCGTTTCTACTCCTCGGAAAAGGGGGTTGTTCGTCCATACTTCACCACAATGGTCAGTGCGAATTGTTGAATGGGGGAGAGGGGAGTAACGGGGCAGGACCAATTGAGATACCACTCGATGTTGATGACGCAGTGTGCTAACCACTGCGCCACTGCTCCGCCACACTACAATCCAGCGTGTACACGGCTCTTATCCGGCTGGGTGGCGATATTGGCAGAGCGCTCAACTCGCAATGTTCCCAGCGGTGTCTCTATCGATAAACTTGCACCGTCATGGGAATGTGGAATTTCCCAATGGTCGTCGTTTTGAGACGATGAGTTTTAGTACAATGTATACAAACACAAAGATCCCCCGTCTAGCCTTAACAGACTGTAGGGGCAAGTGCTGTTAGCGAGCACCTATGAAGGCCGGCACGGCACACGAGGGGGTGGGTGGCCAACACCACGCCCGGCCACTTTTGTCTCCCTAGCGGCGATGCTCACACATCGCACCAGGTACCGATTGGAGGCCGAGTCGACCTAGGGGAGGCCCATGACCGGTTCAGATAATCGTCACTGGTGTTGGCCGTGAGCGGGAATCGAACCCGTGTTGCCGGGTTCGTAGCGCAGCGCGCTGACCGCTACACCACCGCTCCCCACAATGTATACACTGTAGACGAGACGCATTGAGAGCCACATATATGTTAAAGCAATTGACATTGACATTGACTTACTGAAATCAGTGGCCCCAGTGAACTGAGTGCCAGGCCGTGTTCTCATTGGCAGAAACGGATTACGTTTGACGGGGACCTAGGGCTGTTGAAGTTGGGTGGGGGGGGTGTGGGTCCGGCTTTGTGTCTTACATTCCCTTTACTACTTTACCGTCGCCACCCCATGCCCCCTGCCAAACACACACCAACACACACACACACACATAAAGATGTTAACCACCTCGCCTGTATACAAGTGGTTGTGGGTTCGATCCCGACCCTGACATTGGAGTTTGATAAAGAGCGAAATAGCTCAGTGGGCCTTGCCTGGTAAAATAAAATAAAAAATAGTTTATAGTTTAGTTTTATTCAACTCGGTTATTTCAGTTCACGACATAAATTAATTGCAAAGCTACATCAACATTGCAAGAATACACTTTGAATCTAGGCATATAACTAGTTAGTAATATGCATACTGATGCTGTGCATGGAATTACCAAATTTCCTATATGATTTATCACATGTAAACAGTACTGTATTGCATTCAACCATTATAGAGCAGGATATATACTTTTATTGGGGGGGGGGGGTCAAAATCCGAGACCCCATTCGACAACCCCTCCTGTATACCTCTGCGTTAAATGTAACCCTTAACTCTGTGGGTGGAAGATATGCGACCATACTTCACCACGCCAGTCAGCGCGGCTTTGCGGAGATACTCAGCCGATCCGGGCAATGCACCGATCACTTTGAGGTGACCACTTGAGAGTTGACCAGACGCACGCAAATACAACAGCCAGGCACACGCAGTTCACGCGAATGTGTTGTGAGGCTGCTTGGGAAGGCCCTTCATCCAACAGTTGATTGGTCATGGTTGATGTTGATGATGACAGATTAATTGGGTCGGATACTTCACTAACTGTCGTAGCACTATACGGTTTTATAATTCATAATGTTTAACCAGGTGTGAACTCGCGTCATCAGGATAAGTGCAACTTTGCAAGAACGACCCTGGATCATCTCAACGACAAAAGCAAAACATAGCAAAAATAAAGTATTGTAATGAAGCAAATATAAATCAGTACAAAAACAACTGTCACATGAGAAATGGAAAATACACGGCCGTGACTCCATACGAATTTGTTTCATCTCAGCATTAACTTCCACTGCAATGCTATAGAAGGCGTTACTGGCGTTTAATACAGTACCTGTAAATACAAATCCATCATTTTTTTCATAATTACATTTTACAAGTTTTAAAGCGTGCCAGTCAGTGACAGTGCCCTGTACGCGGGCACATGACACCTGCCAACGCTGCCATATTCACGTAACAATAACTCGTTGTTGTGCAAACATTACGGATTACTTATTTGTATTCGTGGATTGTGGTGCGGTGCGGACAACTCCGCGCATTTCGTCTCGCGTGGAACGTTTGCATCGTCTCTGTATCATTTGTGAGCGCATTCCGTAGAGAATACTCAACCCCCCATCCCTTCACCACCACCACCACCACAAAAGACAAAGATCCCCCGTGTAGCCTAAACAGGCTGATGGGGCAAGTGTGCAGGTGGTGAGCGACAGGGCACATGTGGGTTGTATGGCCGGAAAACATGCGCACAGCCGCCTTTGTCTCTCCAGCGCTGACGTTTAATTACAGCACCGCACCAGTTACTCCTTTTGAGGCTGAGGCGACCTAGGGGAGGCCCAGGACCGGTTCAGATAATCGTCACCGCTGTTGTCGGTGGCCGTGGGCGGGAAGTGAACTCGGCTCACCAGACGACCGCAATACACCAACACATCAACACACGCCAACAAAAAACTAAGACCCCCCCTGTGTAGCCTTAACAGACTGTAGGGGCAAGTGCTGTTAGCGACACACGACGGGGTGGGTGGCCAGCACCACGCCCGGCCGCCTTTGTTTCCCTAGTGGCGATGTTTTACACAGCCCACCAGGTACTCATTTGAGGCTGAGTCGACCTAGGGGAGGTCTAGAACCGATTCAGACAATCGTCACTGGCGTAGTGGTGTTTGCCGTGAGCGGGTATCGAACTCGGGTTGCCGGGTTCGTAGCGCAGCGCGCTAACCGATGCACGACCGCTACCCACAATACCCACACACACGCGCACACACACACACACCAACAGACACACGCACACCAACACAGGCACACACACATCAACACAGGCACACACGCACACCAACACAGGCACACACGCACACCAACACAGGCACACACACACCAACACAGGCACACACACACCAACACA
Source organism: Petromyzon marinus (assembly GCF_048934315.1). Classification (NCBI taxonomy): domain Eukaryota; kingdom Metazoa; phylum Chordata; class Hyperoartia; order Petromyzontiformes; family Petromyzontidae; genus Petromyzon; species Petromyzon marinus. The sequence goes on along the minus strand of NC_133679.1, from coordinate 3,199,295 downwards.
GGCACACACGCACAACAACACAGGCACACACACACACCAACACAGGCACACACCAACAGACACACACCAACAGACACACACACCCCAACACAGGCACACACACACCCAACACAGGCACACACACACACCAACACAGGCACACACACACACACCAACAGACACACACACCAACACACACACACACCAACACACACACACACACCAACAGACACACAGGCACACACCAACACAGGCACACACCAACAGACACACACTAACACAGCACACACACACTAACACAGCACACACACACTAACACAGACACACACACACCAACACAGAAACACACACCAACACACACACACACACACTAACACACACACCAACACAGGCACACACCAACAGACACACACCAACACAGGCACACACAAACACAGGCACACACACACCAACACAGGCACACACCAACACACACACACAACAACACAGGCACACACACACACACCAACAGACACACACACACACACCAACACAGACACACACATACACCAACACAGACACACACATACACCAACACAGACACACACACCAACAGACACACACACCAACACAGGCACACACCAACAGACACACACACCAACACAGGCACACACCAACAGACACACACACACCACACGCAGCGCCTAGAGCCGTGAGTGAGCGCGTACCCATGCACACACGAGCGCGCGCGGCACACTGCGTTTCAATGCGCGCTAATACACTCCACAGGAATTCGCTTGTGGAGGATGCGTGTGACCCCCAACGTTAACGTACGAGTATTATTTACATTATCTGGGGAGGGGAACGTGGGGGGGGGGGAGACTGTTCACTTTCACATACGCACCTCGCTCGCTCGCACGCAAAGCCGCTCTGTCGTTGTTTCCACGTGAATGCGAGATTACCACGGAACAACGTCAAAAAAGCGCATTACATGTTTGTCGCACGCGTAGGGATTAACTCGCCTTATGTGTGTACAATATATATAAATAAAGGCCAAAGTGTTTCGGATTCCCCAAGCCCCCCCCCACCCCCTTGCTTTAGCCACTCTCGCACATTGTAAGGCACGCAAAATTACCAAGTATACATTCGCAGACATATCCATCACATCCGCGGACACGGGCAATGTGTATATCCTCTGTATACAGGCGGTACAGATGTGTACATTACTTATACTGTAGGAGAACATATAAACGGCACAGATGGACGTTCATAAAACATGCGTGAGCGTATTCAGGTCATGAGCAAATTGTTATATCGGCAGGGTTATAAATGTTTTGAATGACGTGTGACGGAACGCTTTGCCTGCCGCATCTCCCGCGTGTAATTGTAAACTGCTTAACCCGTCTTTAGCATGCACTATTATATTACCCCGGTACTTGGTGGTGGTGGTTGTGGTGATTAAAAGTCAGAGAGCATAGAGACCGATAGTTTGTTCAGCAGCGCAGGACGACGACAATGATGGTGACGCGCTTTCAGATGCGCTTCTGCGGCCGTCTGGAACGACTCTTCCTTCCGCATTGAGGAAATCACTGGGAGCTTTTAAATCATCCAGATTGAAAACGTATTTATTTTAGAACTGACTTTTGTGTTTAGTTCGTTGCCCTTACCCCCGGCACCTCCGATTAGCACGGCGGACTACGTACGGTACGAAAAAATGCAACATACGTAATATACACATAATATACACATAATATACACGTGTGTATAAAAAGGGTGGTTGGCTTTGTCACCTTCGAATCGCACTCGAGCACCGCGGGCCAAGAGACTGAGCCGAGATTTTGGCTCCGGTTGAAAGGCTCTTTTGCCAAAACGTCAATTTAATCAACTAATTTGCATAATAAGACTGCTACAATGTAGTTATCAAGCATGTTTAAAAAATAAAAAAGCGCTAGTTAGATTTTATAGCCGGTTCAGTGGCTGCGATGGGATTTAGTCTAATTTTGGAGCAAGTACCATATTCTCCGGATTATAAGACGCGCGGTTTCCCCTTTATTATCAAAGGTTGGGGGTGCGTCTTATAATACGGTGTGTGTATGTGACCAGATTTGTTTGATTTTTCTTGACACCAGGCATGCGTCTTACTTTCCCGAGCGCCTTATAATCCGGATAATAATAATAATACGGTGTGTATATTTACTCATAATATAATATACACGTACAATTTAAATATACTACTGTTTTTTTAATATACGGTATTCCTTTTCCTGCACTGCATTAAACACACCCTTCATACTTAGGCATTTGAAAGCTCATCGATATGCATTAATTATTTTGGCGAGAGAGAGAGATATGGTAAAGCTTTTAGTTATGCAAGGAATCCATTGCACGTTTGGAACTATCACCACACCGATGTGTTGTTGACATATCGCATTTACATATACAGAACTGTAAGTATATCTAAAGCCACTCCCGATATGATGATAATAATGATGGTGCGGAGCTATAGACTGCATCAAAGAAATAACATCACAAATCTAGACTCAGAGCGGGATACACATTGCTTCATTTATTAGGCAAAAGTCCGTCAAAATAAAACGTTTATTTTGCAATACAGCAATAGGGAAAGGCAATATATAGAGAGAAAACCACGGGTTTGCTGTATTCCATTCTAAGTGTAAATAAGCAGTGGATGTATACACAGATGTTGGATTATCATTTGTAGGACAGATATACGTGTCTGCAGTGCCGGATTATCCTAGTAGCAAAAGTAAAATATGCTCCGCACTTTCAAGGGCCCCGCGCTAAATGCTTTCAAGCTATCAATTCCGGTTCAGTGATTCTGCACTTGCGCTATTACTATAGTATTATACTGCCTTCAACTTTTATGAACGACTGGGTGTTTAAGGTTCACGATTTGTAGTATTATCTGGCTGTATAGCAACTGCAAAAAATACAATTACTTTACTATGCAAGTAAAAAATTAGTGTTTTAATGTTTTTTTATGGCCCCTTTATAACATATGCTACACATCCCGCACTAGCTTAATCCGGCACTGCGTGTCTGTGTAGTATGTATTGTCACACACACATCAAGTGATACATAAATTAATAGATGTTGGGCTTCTGGAGAAAGATAACGCCGTGCGTGATTCTTCACCCTCTAAGGCCAACAACGAGCCGGTCATCCCTCGGGCATAATTCTCGTTGGTGGTCTGCCTAGCATGTGTGTAGACTTCGACGCCCTTTAGATTATAAACATATCTCTCCCTCGCCTTTATCAATATCAAACTCTCGCCAGCAGTGAGATCACCAGCGAGAAGAACGCCAAGTCATGTGTGCTTGAAGCAAGTTTCCGTTCAAGAATACCAATTAACTCTACTATTGAACTAACCATTGTTTTATTTTATTTTACAAGGTAAGGCCCACTGAGCTATGTAGCTCTTTTTCAGAAGCGACCTGGCCACAAATGATGTCTCAACGAAGTGGCTTATCACGTGCAAATTTATAGCAGCTACAAATACTCTGAACGCATGTTTCTAAATGTGGAGGGAAAAACTGGAGGACCCGGAGAAAAATCCACGTGACCACGGGGGAGAGAGACACTCAAACTCCAAATATACAGGCGTTAGGGTTGGGGATCGAACCCACTAACTCCTGACATCCCAGGAAAGGTAGTGAACATCTCGCCACCGCCGCGCCCATACATAACCATGAACACGTGCACGTATCCATCCACATAAACGCTTATTTCCTTCAAGGGAAGGCGTTAGAGAAAGGCAGATAGATTCCTTCCAAAGAACAATTGACCGAAACGTCAACATCATGGTGACGAAATGTTATCGCCCTTGTCTGGGATGCAGGAGGCCGTGGGTTCGATCCCGAACCAGACAATTCCCGCTGTACATGTGGAGTTCGCGTGATCTCTCTCCCCGTGATCACGTAGTCCTGCAATTTAACCCTCCGCATTTAGAGACATGCGTTTAAATTATTTGGCTAAGATTACGTGTGGTAAGCCACTTCCATCAGCTGTCATGTGTGGCTAGATCGCCTCTTTAAAAATATCTAATAGCTCCATAGGCTTTACCTGGTCAAATAAAAGTAAATAGTTGAGTAGGTGTGATATATATAGCGTACTACACTGCCATATGCTATGTGAGACATAGCAACTACATCCTGTAAAGGCGCATATACTTCTCAGCTACAGTCTTTGGTGGGGGGGGGGGAAAGGCAGCGAGCTAACGAGCTCACTTCCAATGGATAGTTCACCAGAACGTCTGCCATACGACACACACAATTATATTGGCATACGCTCTGCACGGCATAATTTTACACATCTGTGGATATGTAGCGAGTTGCTTGCAGTAGCAACAACACAAAAACACGCAACTACCATCACCACCACCACCACCATAGATTTCACTCGGGCAGGTCTGCTGCTGCTCCCCATCCCGCACACCGTCCGCGCTCGCCCGGGAGCTCGAGACCCCGAGACGAGCAGCGGCGGCGGCGGCGGTGGTGGTGGCGGTGGTGTAGGTGGTGGTGTTGGTGGTGTTGGTGGCGGTGGTGTAGGTGGTGGTGTTGGTGGCGGTGGTGGCGGTGGTGTTGGTGGTGTAGGTGGTGGCGGTGTTGGTGGTGGTGGTAGCGGTGTTGGTGGTGGCGGTGTTGGTGGTAGTGGTGGTGGCGGTGTTGATGGTGGTGTTGGTGGTAGTGGTGGTGGCGGTGTTGGTGGTGATGTTGGTGGTAGTGGTGGTGGCGTTGGTGGTGGCGGTGTTGGTGATAGTGGTGGTGGCGTTGGTGGTGGCGGTGTTGGTGATAGTGGTGGTGGCGTTGGTGGTGGCGTTGGTGGCGGTGGTGTCGGCAGCGGCGCTCTCTCAGCACTTGCACCCCCCCCCCCAACAGTCTGTTAAAGGCTATACGGGGAAGAAGGTGAGAGTGTTGGGGGTGGGGTGTAGGTGTGCAGCGGGGAAGAAGGTGAGAGTGTTGGGGGTGGGTGTAGCTGTGCAGCGGGGAAGAAGGGGAGAGTGTTGGGGTGTAGGTGTGCAGCGGGGAAGGTGAGAGTGTTGGGGGTGGGTGTAGGTGTGCAGCGGGGAAGAAGGTGAGAGTGTTGGGGGTGGGTGTGCAGCGGGGAAGGTGAGAATGTTGGGGGTGGGTGTAGGTGTGCAGCGGGGAAGAAGGTGAGAGTGTTGGGGGTGGGTGTGCAGCGGGGAAGGTGAGAATGTTGGGGGTGGGTGTAGGTGTGCAGCGGGGAAGAAGGTGAGAGTGTTGGGGGTGGGTGTGCAGCGGGGAAGGTGAGAGTATTGGGTGTAGGTGTGCAGCGGGGAAGAAGGGGAGAGTGTTGGGTGTAGGTGTAGGTGTGCAGCGGGGAAGAAGGGGAGAGTGTTGGGTGTAGGTGTAGGTGTGCAGCGGGGAAGAAGGGGAGAGTGTTGGGTGTAGGTGTAGGTGTGCAGCGGGGAAGGTGAGAGTATTGGGTGTAGGTGTGCAGCGGGGAAGAAGGGGAGAGTGTTGGGGTGTAGGTGTGCAGCGGGGAAAGTGAGAGTGTTGGGTGTAGGTGTGCAGCGGGGAAGAAGGTGAGAGTGTTGGGTGTAGGTGTGCAGCGGGGAAGAAGGTGAGAGTGTTGGGTGTAGGTGTAGGTGTGCAGCGGGGAAGGTGAGAGTATTGGGTGTAGGTGTGCAGCGGGGAAGAAGGGGAGAGTGTTGGGGTGTAGGTGTGCAGCGGGGAAAGTGAGAGTGTTGGGTGTAGGTGTGCAGCGGGGAAGAAGGTGAGAGTGTTGGGTGTAGGTGTGCAGTGGGGAAGAAGGTGAGAGTGTTGGGGTGTAGGTGTGCAGCGGGGAAGAAGGTGAGGGTGTTGGGGTGTAGGTGTGCAGCGGGGAAGAAGGTGAGAGTGTTGGGTGTAGGTGTGCAGCGGGGAAGAAGGTGAGAGTGTTGGGGTGTAGGTGTGCAGCGGGGAAGAAGGTGAGAGTGTTGGGGTGTAGGTGTGCAGCGGGGAAGAAGGTGAGGGTGTTGGGGTGTAGGTGTGCAGCGGGGAAGAAGGTGAGGGTGTTGGGGTGTAGGTGTGCAGCGGGGAAGAAGGTGAGGGTGTTGGGGTGTAGGTGTGCAGCGGGGAAGAAGGTGAGGGTGTTGGGGTGTAGGTGTGCAGCGGGGAAGAAGGTGAGGGTGTTGGGGTGTAGGTGTGCAGCGGGGAAGAAGGTGAGTGTGTTGGGTGTAGGTGTGCAGCGGGGAAGAAGGTGAGTGTGTTGGGTGTAGGTGTGCAGCGGGGAAGAAGGTGAGTGTGTTGGGTGTAGGTGTGCAGCGGGGAAGAAGGTGAGTGTGTTGGGTGTAGGTGTGCAGCGGGGAAGAAGGTGAGTGTGTTGGGTGTAGGTGTGCAGCGGGGAAGAAGGTGAGAGTGTTGGGGTGTAGGTGTGCAGCGGGGATGAAGGTGAGTGTGTTGGGGGTGGGTGTAGGTGTGCAGCGGGGATGAAGGTGAGTGTGTGTGTCGGTGTCGGGGCTGGCTCCGTCTTTGTCGCTGCCTGCCGCTCCGCGTGTCCGCCCCGGCGATGAGGACGCGAGGCGGCTGCCACGGGGACAGCCCCCCAGCCCCCCCAGCACCCCCCAGCCCCCCCAGCACCCCCAGCCCCTCCAGCACCCTCAGCCCCCCCAGCCCCTCCAGCCCCCCCAGCCCCCCCCAGCCCCTCCAGCACCCCCCAAGCACCCCCAGCCCCCTCCAGCCCCCCCAGCCCCTCCAGCCCCCCCAGCACCCCCCAGCCCCCCAGCCCCTCGACACGGCCGACATGAGGCGATGGAAGGTGGTGAGTTCGTGTGAGCGAGCGCGGTGTACGACTTCTGACTTGACTGAGGGCTATGGTGGGGGGGGGGTTAAGTACGCGTGGACGTTGAACTTCTTTCACGCCGTACGTAGCCATCCGTGCTAAGGGAGCAGAGGGGGGAAGTTTGGGAAGGTTAAGTGGAGAGGGATAACGTGAGATCATATTCGCATCTCCCTTGCATTAAGATCGGTGGCGATGGGGGATGGAGGTACACGACGTGGCTGCTGCTGCTGTTGTTGACGACGACGCTGATAAGGGTGGCGTCAATGTATTTTGTTGTGAGATGTCAAAATGGTTTTACAAGCAAGGAGTAGCAAAACAACACGTGAGCTGTGCCGCGATTCCGTCGTGCGTGGTCGTCCAAAGCGACTTTGCGGGGGGATGGTTTTTAAATGTGTGGCGCCTAAGGATGTCCAAGCAGGGCAGCCTTGGCAGCTATTACGTGAGGATCCTGCCGGAAACGATTGGCCCAGTGCGTCTCGACTTCTTCACCAGGCATACGAGTATTTTACAAACTCGATAGCGTGTAAGCTATATGTTCTACGTGACTTTTGTTCAAAAAGTATTTTGCCGATGACATAGTCATTGTAATAACCAAAGGAAATTAACTCCCAAGAAATTATTGCACAACTTAAAGTTACAAAGCAGGGCTCACGAGAATTGAGTACCGTAGTTCTGATATCAATAAAACCCTAATTGCCACTGGAAATGCCAATTCATATTAATAATATTTAACAAACTCGAAAGCGTTTAGCTATAGAGATAAAAATAGGAACACAAGTTTTAGTTTTTACTTTGTGTGTGCTGCTATTTAAAAAAAGGCAGGCTACTCCCGCGAACAGGTATAATGAACCTTATACTTGTGAAATACACATTAAATTACAACAGCTGGAAAGGCTCTTACAATGAACGCGCAATCTTAAAACAATGAGAGCTCTAACCGTTGCAGATAGACGTTACCCATTGCTATTATTTTACATTTAAATAAGACGTGGAAACAAACTCGTGTGTGTATCTACGCAAGCGAATGTGCTTAAGTTTCGAACGTTGTCCCTTGATGAGCTTTTTTATTACCAGATGAGAATTCTGTAAATATTATTAATATGAATTGGAATTTCCAGTGGCAATTAGGGTCTTATTGATATCAGAACTACGGTACTCAATTATCGTGGGCCCTGCTTTGTAACTTAAAGTTGTTCAATAATTTCTTGGGAGTTAATTTCCTTTGGTTATTACAATGATTATGTCATCGGCAAAATACTTTTTGAACAAAAGTCACGTAGAACACGTTTACTACACAACTGAAGATATCTGTTGGAGTCACACAGCTGTAATATATATCAGATATATGAGCACCTAAGGCAGGATGGACCAGGATCAAAGTGTTGGGAAAAGATTCAAACTAGAAAAAGTTGGGGCGTTTTGTAAAAGTTAATTGATTAACATACCGCTGTGGATGAAGAATAAAGCATTTCATGAGGGCATATCCAATTGACCAGAAACTCAATGATGAAAATAATTAAATGAAAACTGAAAAGTGTAATGCTTATAATTACACTGAGAGGTGGCAGCTCCAATGGCGCAATCGGTTAGCACGCGGTACTTATAGAATTACACTGAGAGATAAAAATAGGAACACGTGGTTTAAAGAACATACACAGGTTAAAGTCATTCATACATTGGCTGTGAAGAAGAACAAGTGGCTTGGGCAAGACACGTCGCTGGAAGGAGGGGAAAACGCTTCAGAGGATTGTGGTGGTGAGATAGTTTGTGGCATTGTGAGACCATGAGTAATGGAGACAGGTAGATCTGTGGCTGCTGCTGATGATGATGACGGTGATCAGGACGGCAGGATACAACGAGTGTTCATCATCATTAGTTAACTACAACAAAATAAACCATCACACTACTAAAATGCAGATCACTGTGAAAGTGTACCACGTGTGCTTATTATTATTACATACACGTACATAAATATTACTTATAACCATGTAAGACACCACTAAGACAAGCGTATATTTTGCTTCAGAGAGCGTGCATCATTACATATTTTTTTGCGTAAAGAAAATAACAGTTCGGTTGACATTCCTGCAAGACCAGAGCATATAACAGGCATGAGCCAGCTTTGTGCTTTGAGCACTGAACAGCAAACTACAAAATTGTCCCTGCCACCCTGGAGGAAGGTAAAACGCTGAAGGAAAACATTCAATTATATATCTCATATTAGGAATGACATACATTTTTTAAAATACATGTTTTTTTATTTGAAACATAAAAAAAACTAATTATCCCCACCCCCCTTTCAGTATTTAGCAATGATCATCACCATTGTTGCCTTCATCCACTGATGGAAAATATAAATCGAAAACTACTATGAGAGGATGACAGGCTTCGTAGTATGAGAGGATGCCAGGCTATGTACAAAAGCACAGGCTACATGTAACATACAGTTAAATGGCAGCTCTAATCATGCTTAAACCGTTTCCATCGTTCACTTTTTTGGGCAAATACTGTACAATTAAATGTTGATTGGCTCAAACGGACCAAAAGTAATAATAATCAAATTATACTGCATTTTTCTGCAGGAAATTTGTAATTATATGCGATATTATTGTTTCAATTTGCCAACGTGTGTGGTTGCCCACATCGGTGCCATGAAAGTATCACTTATTGCCTGCTCGAATTCCTACCAGGGCAACTAATTGCCATATTGCTCAGTCGTACAGCGAAATAAACTCTAGGGCTATGACATTGTTAAAAAAATCACATAAAACATGTATGCACCGTACTTTAAAATGTACCGTAGATTAATTAAAGAGTTGCAGGGTTTTTGTTTGATATATAACGCGAAAAGTTGCTGCTATGGACAATGTGAGGGTTGAATTCCTACTTTTAAAAAAGTAGAGATTTTCGTCAATTGGATATACTACCTAAACTTGGCATTTGGTTTCATCCGCCATGCAGGTCTGCTAAAATTTAAACCACCTTGTAACGTGCGGGTGTTGAGACAGGTGTCTCTATTGCAAACGATATACATACCAAGCAAGATGACTGCATGAAATGTACATTTTGGCCAGTGTAGTGTACTATTGAAAGATCTGAATGGGTTGAAGTGCTATGATGCATTTGATGACCTTTTTAAAAATGTGATGTCTTGAGTTACATCTAAACATTTATTGACTTTCAATAAACACTTTGAACATTCTTGAAATTACATTGTTTTTTTTATTGTAATCACCTTTACAATTCCTCTTAGTGATATTAAGGATTGTCTGCCTTAATTATATCCAGTAATAATTATTAAATGTAAACGTAACTATTAATATTTTAGGGCACAATATTTTGGTATGCACGACATAAAACATTTAGTTTCAGGATAGTGGATATCATAACATCGTTTGTGGCCGGTACAGTGTTGAAATCACCATTGCATTTCCTTCATAATAACTAAAAAGCTAAGAGTGCAAACGTTCAGTTGATATAAAAACATTTCCGTGGGGATAGGAAAATATTACAAATACATGTGGCAGTATTCTCACTCATGGAACTTTTGCAAGATACAATAACAGCCTTGCAAAATAATAAAACGTTAACGTCTTTATATAAACAGTTAAGGACGTTGGGAAGCCAAACTCGTGTAGATAACACAAAATAATCATGAGTGTAGATAGTGAATATAAGAGAACAAAACGCATGGCAAACAATACGGCTCCTTCACATCTGTTCCTCCACGTAAAAAAACCAGCAGTCTTTATTTACACATCCCATCAGTAACAGGGCCTTCTACGAGCGCATCATTTCAACAGCATTGGCTCAACACAAGCAAACTCTCTAACCAAAAAACCTCTATTATGGAAGCAAACTCTGCACCGATTTCGACATTCAGTGTCTCATCAGCAGTCAGGCTTGCTTGAACCAACAACCCTGGTGAGCTGCCAGATAAGATTGTGTCACTGGTCGTGTTTGTTTAAATACATGTTTGCAGCTTCGTTCGTGAAAGAACAAGGGCTTTATAGCTCTGATAATGCGCTCCATCATATCGCTCTCGATGTTAATGCTACGACGGCAGAGAAAACGTCGCAAAGGCGCCCGTGACTATCTTTTGAGTGTGTTTTTCTCTCGTCGAAGCTGTAAGTTTAGTTTGTGAGACTTATTGTATTCTTGGGCTGCGTTTCCATGAAAAAGGTCAATTCCCAACCACGCAGAACGCGTTGGGCTTCGTCTCAAACACGGCGTGTGTAGAAAAGAGCGCTTATGTATGTCGAACTTTTTTCGCACCATACGTGGCCACGTGGATCACGGCATTGAAATTTACGAGGCCACATTCCCCTTCATCAATCCTGCCACGTGTTTTCAAATGTTATTCTTAGTAGACCGCACCATGATAATGCTAGTGCAAGCAATCGCCAACTCGTATCCGCTCCTTCTCATCTGGCCAATTCATCGCCGAATAGCGCGCACGAGTAGTTTAAAAAAGCCGTAAGAGTGTCCAACAGCAGTTGTAACACGTGCGGGTTTGGAGCAACATCGTGATGCAGGTCAGCTGGAGGGGTGATGGCCATGTTACCTGGGGGTAGGTGGGTGGGGGGGGTAAGGGGCCCGACACCGACGTCATCAAAGACGGCGGTGCGTCCCCCCCCTCACCACCAAAAACACCCCTACCTAACATGGCGTCGGTTTTTTTGTTTCGGTCGCTCAATCCGTGACGTCGCAACCAAAGAGATGTGGCCCAGGACCAATGGGAGGCGAGCAACGGCGTCAGTGGCGGTCGTGGGGGGGACCCGCGTTTAAATTTAATAAAATGGATCGGCGAGGCGACCACCGATTGGTCGAGCAGTCGGCGCACGTGACCCGTCGAGGCTCGGTGAAGGGGGGGGGTGCTCATTGGACGCTCATGCGCGTGCGGGGTACGAAATGTAATTTTGTTCGCGCGGGCTCGCCCCCCCCCTGCACCCTTCCCCCACCCCCTGCACCCTCCCTTCCCCCACACCCCCGCCCCCCATCACCCCCCTGCACCCTCCCTTCCCCCACACCCCCGCCCCCCATCACCCCCCTGCACCCTCCCTTCCCCCACTCCCCTGCACCCCGCCCTCCACCCTCCCACCCTCCCACCCCCCAGACAACTCAGTTACAGTTAAAAACAAAAAAAAGAGAACAAGAAAGAGAGAGGAGGGGAAAAAAATAGTGCGCACGAACAAAAGAGTTTGCGTCCACCTCGCAGAGTCCAACGCGACCAACAGCAGGGGCACATTAACCGGCGACTCGACGTGGAAGCGACTTATTCGCATCATTATACATTGGCCACGGATTATTATAAGACGCTCCGGAAAGTAAGACTCCCCCCCTCCCCCCACAAGGATTGTGCCTTGGTTGGGGGTCAATAAAGTTATACAAAGATGTTCTCTCTCTCACACACACACATACGTTGAAACCACCAGGCGTGTGCGTACAACCACAACTCGGTTGTGTATCTCCACGTTGTTGTTGTTGTGTACCAGTGTTGGAAACCCACTCGTGAGTCGGGAGATATATCGACTCGCGCGTCTGATGTTGGAGAACTGAGTCTTGGGACGTCTGCGAAAACGACCTTCACAGCTCATCGGATTCCTCCAGGATGAAATAAATATTCTCACTCTTTTGAGTTTTGCTTAAGGAATAATACGCTTCTTGCCGCGTGTAAGACGCGACTCTTGCTGTAAAACTGGTGAAAGATGCGGCGTATAATCCGGAGAGTACGGAATGTTTAACTTGGGGGGGTGGGGTGGTGGTGCTGGCAATGTCAATAAAGTTACAGAACGACAAAGCCCCCCCGTATAGCCTGCACCAGGCTGGAGGGGCAAGGGCGCTTGCCGAGTAAAGCGGCACGGCAGCACGAGGAGGGTGGATGGGTGGCCAGCAGCACCACGCCCGGCCGCCTTTGTCTCCCCCTCGTGATACAATCTCAGCAGATTGTTTGGGGCAAGTGCTGTTCGCGAGTAGCAGCAGCAGCTATGAAGGCCGGCACGTTCACACCAGGGGGTGGGTGGGTGACCACGCCCGGCCGCCTTTGTCTCCCCTCGTGATACACGCTTGGTGTACGCACATACCGGATTAAAGACGCACCCCCCCCCCCCTCCTCACTTTCGCTTTAAACATTTCAGGGGAAACAAGTGGGTCTTGTGTAATGTGTTTTAAAAAAAAACTACGGGCTCCCATCACCCACGTGCTGAGAGAAGAATACGAGGATGATGGTGTAACTTTTATGATGATGATGATGCTGATGGCCATCTGTGAAAAAATAACTTCATAGCCCTGCGGATTCCTCCAGTCTAAATAAAGATTCGGATTCCTCAACCTGCTTTAAACAAAAACCGAGCGCGTCTTATAATCCGGCACGCGTGTGTGCGTGTTTACGATTCGTAATCGATATTCGGATCAAATTCCGGCTAGTAAAGTGCCAAATGTGCGCTTGTGTGTGTGTGTCGTTACAGCCTCCTCCACCCGACGGCAACCAAATAACGTCACGTGAACAAACGCGCAAATTCATTTAAATTCCGACAATCGCCTGATGTTGCTGGTTGTAACCACGAGCATAACAACAACAACAAAAAACCCAAAGTGTTTGTTGTGTGTGGGTTGCTCTTCAACGACAACGCGTTTGCTCACCTTGCTTTGGTGGATGGTTGCACGACACAAAAGTGGCATTTTAACTCAGGCGATACGACCCAGGAATCAATAACGAATCGTGATGTGTGTGTGTTGTTAAACCCTGGCGGTATATAAAACCACGTATCTCGCACGTGCCAATGGAAAGACGACGATGATGATGATGCGGATTTCCTCGCATATCGCCGCACAATTTGGTACTTGATATTTAGCAGAGGGAATACATTTAATGTGTTTTTATTACTGTATGTAGGACACTATTTAAAACCCTTGACATTTCGTATTTCGGGACTGCCACATAAACCTTACTCCACCCCCCTCCCACCACCACCTTACCTTGGCAAAGTTTCTACAGCTAACCCATCCAACTTTATAGATTTACATTCTAGGATGGATGATGGGTCGTTGGCGGGAGGGGGACATGCGATTCTGCAGGAATAACTGTGTCTTATAATCCGGCATGCATGCGCGTGCTTTGTAAACGTTGTGGGTTTAACTCTCCAACACACAACCAGTGTGCTGAAGTAGTAACTAATTGGCACGTTTTGTTTACGTGAGAAACCCTTACTAATTGGCTGTGTCGGGTGGTGGCGGGGTTTAACGACACATCAATATTTACGCGATCTAACCCAATCAATTGTTTTACTGTGTTGTAAACTACTGGGACATCTTGTGCAAGAAGAGCTTCATAGCTTATCGGATTTCTCCAGGGTAAATACACACCTCTCATTTATTTAGCGAGTGATTTTTACGCGGGGCTTTTACAAATCACGGTTAGAGCACCAGATACACCAGAATAATAAGTAATTAGATATCTATATATGTGTGTAATATCGGTGTTATGTGAGTGAACGTTTATATGCTGATACTCTGTGGGGGTGTGGGGGGGGTATTGGGGGGTGTGTGGGGGTGTATGGGGAGGGTGTGTATGGTGGGTGTGTGGGGTGGTGTGAGTGTGGGGGTGTGGGTAGGGGGGGTGTAGGGGTATATGGGGAGGGTGTGTATGGTGGGTGTGTGGGGTGGTGTGAGTGTGGGTAGGGGGGGTGTAGGGGTATATGGGGAGGGTGTGTATAGGGGGGGGTGTATGGGGGTGTGTGGGTAAACACTCACGCACAAGCACAGGGTACAACGACGCACACCAACATGCATCCGTTCCACCCTCGCAGAAACTACACGACAAGGTTTATTGATCCCCAACAGTTTATTCTCAGCGAGTCTGAGGCTAAATTACCCGAGTCAGTTTGAGTCAGCAGGGCAGGTCTAACCTATCTCCCGATGGTCTAAGACCCGATCTGTATCGCCTCTTTCAAATCACTCTCCTAAGACAATCTCACAAGGGCCTCGATATCTCACTCTCGGGTACTCACGGTTCGACTCGTACGGGGCTGCTGGGTCGGATCCTCGCTGCACTTCGACTCGTCACACGGACGTTCGAGTGGCTGGGAAGTCGACGGCCCCGAGCCTGGCTTGAGTACAATACGAACTCCCTCTCCTTACCTTCTCTATTCCTTTTATTGTCCTCTACATCAAAGATAAATCGGCGCTGATCCGCTGGCCTCCCGTCCAATCAGGTGGCTCGGATTTCCCGCCACTCTCCCCGGACCGGTGCTCTCTCAGACGTCCGCTTTTCACCCTCTAAACAAGCGCATCTGTCCGACCAATCAGAGGGCCGGCCCTGTCTTTCCCGCCGTTCGTGACTCCGCCCCCCCTCTCTACCTGCCTGCTGACCCGTGTGTGTTGTGGGTGTTTTATACCCGCGGTGGCTCAGCAGCCCCGTCGTGACCACGTGATTACAACCCAAGTCACGGCGCCGCGGTGCACGTTAGCCTCGGGGGAGGTCGCCCAATTCCCTGGTCGCAGGAAACCGTGAAGCTTGGTCCCACGAGAGGGCTTCTGGGTGAAAACCTGTCGGCCAGGTGACCTCCCCTCGGGGCTCTATGTGGGGGTGTGTGTGTGTTCATGTGGGGGCTCTATGTGGGGGTGTGTGTGTGTGTTCATGTGGGGGCTCTATGTGGGGGTGTGTGTGTGTGTTCATGTGGGGGCTCTATGTGGGGGTGTGTGTGTGTGTTCATGTGGGGGCTCTATGTGGGGGTGTGTGTGTGTGTTCATGTGGGGGCTCTATGTGGGGGTGTGTGTGTGTTCATGTGGGGGCTCTATGTGGGGGTGTGTGTGTGTGTTCATGTGGGGGCTCTATGTGGGGGTGTGTGTGTGTGTTCATGTGGGGGCTCTATGTGGGGGTGTGTGTGTGTTCATGTGGGGGCTCTATGTGGGGGTGTGTGTGTGTTCATGTGGGGGGTGGTGAGGAAAGAGCAGCGTCGGCCCCGTCGCTCGGAGGTGGCGGCGTCGCGGCCACGGCGTCGGCAGGACGGCTTCGCTGCTGGTGCACCACAAGAGCCATTCCCTGTACACATTGGGGTGCGACAGGAATGTCCTCTGGCTCCCACATTATTTAACATCTATTTTGACCACGTAGTTCGTGAAGCCTTCAATAGCTGTACCGGTGCGGTCAAGGGATGGCTCCCTATTACTTAACCACGTTATGTATTTTTATTATTTAAAGCTTTCGTGACTGCAGTAATTCATATTCTTAGCTCTTTCGGTAAAATCACGTTGAAGGGAAACCATAAAATAATAAAATATATATAAAACACTACAAATTCTCACGATGTTTCGACCATAACACAAACGGTCGTCATCAGGTGTGCTTTTTACAACGACCGTTTGTGTTATGGTCGAAACGTCGTGAGAATTTGTATTGTTTTATATATATTTTATTATTATATTGTTTCCCTTCAACGTGACTTTACCGAAAGAGCTAAGAACACGTTATGTATGCCGATGATTTGGTAATAGCTGCTCATTCAGAGGAAGAGTTGGAGACGCTGCTGCTGAGACTGGAGCGTGCCACTAAGAGATGGGGCCTTACCATCAGCCCCACCAAAACTAAGCACCTGCCTGGGTATTTTGTACCATGGGACACTCCACCCCCACAACTCCCAATCGGTGATGGGGCAGTTGTGGAGAGAGTGGAGAGTTTCCCATACCTGGGCAGTGTGCTTATGACCGGCTCCAGTTTAACAGCAGAGGTCTCACTCCGAATCAGTCGAGCGGCAATATCTTTTCATCGGCTGCGTAACGCTGTGTGGAAGCTACCTGGTCTGTCGCTCCGCACTAAGCTTCAGGTCTTCTCTGCCACGGTCATTCCCTCCCTTCTCTACACTTGCGAAACGTGGACCCCCCTAATGGAACATCTTCGCTGGTTAGAAACATTTAGGCTGGCCTGCCTACGATCCATCCTGGGTTTAACCAGGCTGGATTGTGTGAGGAGCTCACAAATCTTTGAAAGATCTGGGCAAGGTCCCATCGGTGAGCTCCCCCGGCAGGCAAGGCTGCGATGGCTGGGTCATGTAGCCCGCATGCCCAGCCACCGCATGCCGAAACAGCTTTTGTTCGGCCAGATCGAGGGGCTAAACCGGCGCGGCACGGGCTAGAGAAGAGATGGAGTGATGTGGTACAGGAGGACGTGGAGCTGAGTGGACTTGCCGATGACTGGTACCAGCGGTGTCAAGATCGGCCTCTGTGGAGGAGGCTCGTGAAGGACGCTACTGGGCAGTTGGAGGCAGTCGCCCTCCAACAACAACGGAGGGCGGAGGAGCGACGCTCACAACAACGAGCGGAGCGCCGGGTGGCTAAAGCACAGCAGGTTGGCACAGTAGGGGGCACAGGTGGTGCATCAGCCAGTCATCTCAGTCATCTCAGTCAGTCCACCCGTGGCACCTGGGTCTGCCCCGTGACCTCCTGCCCGCGGGCGTTCGACACTCCACGTGGCCTCAAGGTGCACATGGCCTGGCACAAGCGTCGTGGTGACGTCACCGCCACTTAGTGGCGAATGGTGGTTGTTGTTGTGTGGGGTATGGGGTGTGTATGGGGGGGTGTGGGGGGGTATGGGGGGTATGGGGTGTGTATGGTGGGTGTGTGGGGTGGTGTGAGTGTGGGGTGTGTATGGGGATGTGTGTATGGGGTGTGTGTGTATGGGGTGTGTATGGGGGGTGTGGGGGGGTATGGGGGTGTGTGGGGAGTATGGGTTGTGTATGGTGGGTGTGTGGGGTGGTGTGAGTGTGGGGTGTGTGTGGGGGTGTGTGTATGGGGGGTGTATGGGGGGGTGTGGGGGTGTATGGGGGTGTGTGGGGAGTATGGGTTGTGTATGGTGGGTGTGTGGGGTGGTGTGAGTGTGGGGTGTGTATGGGTTGTGTATGGTGGGTGTGTGGGGTGGTGTGTGTGGGGGTGTGTGTATGGGTGGTGTTTGTGTGGGGGGTGTGTATGGGGGTGTGACCGCATCACGCCCGTGCTTGAGCGAGGATGAGGCGGAGTGGGGGGGTTGCTGCTGCTGCTGCGCGCGCGGAGGGATACGCGCGGCTGCTAACGGACGCGGCGCGCGCCGCCCCAAAGCAAGATGTCGGCCCCGCGTGAGGTGCCGCGCGCTTAGCAGCAGCAGCGAAGCAAATCCGCCTCAGCACTCCCCGCTACCGGAGCGCCTCTGTGGAGCTTTTAGTTGTTTTTATTATAGCGGGCGGAGGAGGAGGGGGGGGGAAAGAGATTTCTAAACAGTTAGGTTGTTCGTAAGAGAGGGGTTGCGCGTCGCATGAGTTTAGTTTTTTTTGTTGGTGGTGGTGGTGGGGGGGGTAAGGAGGAGGAGGTTGTTGGGTTGTTGCTGCTGTTGCGCTTAAAGTTTTTTTTTACACATTTTTTTTACACTGTTGGAAGGGGCCTCTCGCAGTCCTCGCCTCGCACGTACGGCTAGTTTTTTGTTGTTGTTTAAGTAATAGTGGCTAGTAGCGGAAACTAACAACGGCGCAGTGTGAACGCGAGGCTACCGGACGCACTCGGCGTTGAATCGGCGGCGGCGGCGGCAGCGGCCCAGGGGCCCGGTGGCCCCCAAGCTCGCTCCTCCGCCTCCTTAATTATTCTTTCGATTCGGGATTTACATAATCGATAGTTGTTTTGGGTTATTATTTTTTTTGGTTCCAGTTATTTTTGCAGTTTCATGGTCCGTGTTGGGATAGTCAAAGAAACTTAAAAGGTAACAAGAGACGCTTGCTGATGATCGCTACCCCCACCTCCTCTGTCCCCATCATCATCATCCCCCCTTCTCTGTCCCGTCCCCGCGTGTTTTACTTCATGGATACAAAGTTGCGAGTTAATCCTTTGAACAATTCTTGTGGCTTGATCTTATTGTTTGTTCCACGATTATAATGTTATTATGCATAGGCGCACGCGCGGCCTTTGGGTGCGTTGCATGCTTTGTCAGCGTGAGCACGCGTGTCTTGCGAAGGGGGAATGTTTAAAGTCTTTAACTTGCGTGGTTGTTGGTGTTCTGCTCGTGTTGACTTTTATACAACTAAAAGTTCGCATATTAATCTTAGTCACGTTTTGGTCTGTTGGATCAATGTATATGAGAACTCGTTTACTGCATGTGGTAGTATTATGTGTAGCATGCGGTGCTCTGGAGTTTCAACGTGTATTGTGTACGGTGATATTTTAGAGGAATCTTTCCACATAACGTGTGTTCTGTAGAATCGGTTTGAGTAGTGTAATGCACAATACTACGTTTACAAACTTCCACGTGTGTGTAAGTGTACAGTGCGTGGTGTAGTACCGCGTGCTCTATTGTGTGCTACGTTTAATAATGTGATGTGCGACTACAGTACTAGTACTACAGTACTTATCTCTTACTACAATGTGTAAAAGCTCTTCAAATACATTCGAATGTTTTAAGTGTGTATGCGGTAATGCATAACGCAGTGCCAGAAATGCAGGCAGGCGAAAGTGCTTCCGATTTCCTTTGTACTGTTGCAATTGATGACATTTATAAAGTAGTTAATGTATGCCTACTTAAGTATCGTACACATCCAGCATCGTTACACAAGTCGTAAGTACTCCAGTGTCAAAATACAGCACAGTTGTAACCCGTATAGTTCAGCTGTCTTGAACTGTTTGTGTGGTTGAAGTGTTGACGCAATTGTGGTATTGTCCTTGACCATGTGTTTATTAATCGGTGTATGTCTTAATTGGCGCACGGCAGTAGTACTACATGTGTCTGCTCATCACTGTGTGGGGGTCTTTAGTAAACGCGTCTTCATAGACGGGTATCAACATGGTTGGTTACTCTCTAGTCGTGTGTAGGGTCCCGTGTTGTTGTGTTTTAGCGTTGTGTGTGCATTATTGATTTACCTTTCTGTCCAGCCTATTTTTCAGTGTGTGAGTACAGCGTGGGTGATGTTCATACTTTGTGTGTATTCAGCCGTGTTCTGTTGGTTTTTCATGCTCCCAGTACAGTAAATACATGTTCCACCTCGCGAAAATACGGCTTCGTCTCGTGAAGCTCTCGTCATCATTCGTTTTGCTTGTGTAATGTTATGTAATTGTGTACGTGTGTGCTTCTATGTATATATGTGTATATAATGCCGTCTCGTTTACATGTATTGCGGTCTGAGTTCGGACTGGTTAGGATATTACACTTTGTAAAATTTGGTTGTCACAAATTGCTCGAATGGCAACAGTGGCTTGAAAAGAATAGCGAGCGATGTTATTGTGCGGGTGTGGAAAGTTGTATGTACCTTTGTCAGTGGAGGATGTGTGGCGGAGATGATGGTTTGACATTTTCGTCGAGCGGTACAAATGACTTTTACCACTTTTTACTGTGTGAACAAATGTGCAACTTGTGAGTGCTGCTGCTGTGGAGTCTGGCGAGCCCTTTAAAAGCCACAACTTAAGCGTAAATCAGCTGCTGTGAACGTAACCGTACTCGCACCATTGCGCCTTTCGTGTCGAGTCAAATGTTGTGAATCGTAACGTTTCATGCATGGATTGTGAGCGGACGTGACAACGGCTGCTGGTAGTTTTGCGACTGTCGGACCGGGGAGAGGAAAGAATGAGGTGTGACAAAATCGTCTCTTGTGAATTGAATCGCAGTTTCCCCGCTGCCATAACTTAACACGGCATCGGCCGCGTGCGTAAAAAGAACAATTGCCGGGTTGGCATCGGCTTCACCGCGGTGCATTTACATGGCTGGGAATAGAGCCTATCGTGATGATTACACGAGCGTCCCCCTCATCCCACTAGATTCATTATTATTTGCTCTGTACGTCGATTTAAAGCAGAACTGGTCTTTCTGTCCGTTATGTCTGTTCTAGGGGGTCGCGTATAATTGTTAAACATGAACCAACCGGCAGAGCGAATGGCCGCCATAGGGACGGATAAGGAGCTGAATGACCTGCTGGATTTCAGCGCGGTAAGGAAGGGCGGCTCTCACCCCCCTTAAGTCTCGAGAAACAAACAATTGATTTGCTCCGGGCGATGCCTACCACCATTGTGTTAATTTAATAAAAAAAATGTAATGCAAATTAACGGGTATAATGACCTCGTAGCGCAACCCAATTGCTCGGATTGTGAGGTTATTAAAAGGAAGTGTTTTTGTTTGTAAACTTGCACGCCACGGTCGGTCATACTTGTGTGCATAGTGTCAGAAATGATAGTTTTTTTTATAGCCCTTTTGTCAATCTACTGCTAAATAAATAAATAATGAAGGCATCCCGGACCACGCCATGTCGGTCATGGGACTTGTTTGACCATACTTCACCATGCTGGTTCGTGTCGACTCAGAAACCGGTTCATCCATCGATTTTCGCTCACGTTCTGAAAAGGAGGAATTAACACATTTTTAATAACGGAAGATTGCTTTGTTATGATTTTTGTTAGCCAAGAAACACCACGGCTGTTTAAAAGTGGGAATGTTAGTTTACACCGCTGGCTCATGGCTTTGGCATGTCGCTGTTTAAGAGAAACTGATAAACGAATGAGCGAGCATGCATCGAAAGTAGTCTTCCCAATACCGCCAAAGTTGCTCGTGTCGGAAGGGGACGCGTCGGCATAGATGCATTTCATTGCAGCAACTCGTTGAAGGCGATATTGTAGCGTGCAACGTGTTGTTAATTAGCAAGTCATTTTTTTTAAACCCAGCATTTACCTCTGATATTTGGAGACAAAAAAAAGATCGTTCATCTTGTAAAATACTCGTGGCTCTTGTTTTCAAAGCAGGTTCGTAAAACTGTCGGTGATGCGTGTACCAGTATACATGCATTGTGTAACCGAGGTTTTGTGCGAAATGAGCCACCAGCTACGCATACATACAAGTACCGATTCAGATTCGTTTAGGTGAAGGGAGTCTTAGAAATAATTATATGAGCAATCACTTCTCATTTACTTTAAATAGAAACGTGTGCTCACGACCCAGTGGTGTTACATCTGTGCCCCCGTTTGTTGAGTGGGCCTTGCGCATGGCAGCATGGTGGCTGAGATGCTCAGAGTAGTTCAGGCGTGTTTGGGACGTGGGCAATGTGAAGTGTAAGGAAAGGGGGAGACCAACATGGGTTTTGCATGTCAGACGTGAGTGCAAGAGTGGCCTTCCCGATGTGCCTAAACTGCGGTAGGGCATCGGCAGCATCATGGACGCTCCATCAGATCTCTCGGATAAAGTTTTGTCTTTGGAAGTTGGCGAAAGTAGCGCCGAGAAAGCCGTTCATTTTTGTCTGATTTAATGTTTCGTACCATGTGTTGACTGGTCACGTGCAGTGTTTTTTTACCTCCACCTATTGCTTTTCTTTCGCATTTCCATGTAAGTTGTCTTAGATATGTAACGCCAACCAACAGGATTGAATAGCTTTATAATTCATTGCATACAAACATCCGGTATATATTATAATTATGTATACAAATGTATACTGTGAATATACACGTGGGCAAACGATACAATATCACGTAATGAATGTGTTGCATATGCGTTAATGTGTTGTATTTGTAGACAATCTTTACACAGTATACTTTGTATATATTTGGTTTGCACGTGGTATACATGTACGCATGTAATGCAAGCTGCATGCAATTCTTCCATATACAGAGTAGGTTTTCAAAAACTTAACATACAGTGCATGCAGTGCATTTAAAGATTTTCCGTTGTTAGCATGTGCTGTCAGACCACTTGAGCAGAGGGGGCTTGGCATTGGCCGACTTTTATTTTCATTTGTGCCATTGCATAAAAATGAGGCAACATTTTTTCATTTCAATCCTCCAGAGTATTAACTTTAATGCTTTAATTGACGGTTTTCAACCCGAGCCAAATATATGCCGCCATCTTGGAAATGCGGCATATATGTGCATGTTTATGCGTCATGTACCGTGAGTGGTAAATATTTGTCGGTGTTGTATTTGTAAAATAGACGTGAATGGGGCGAAAGCTTTTTGCGCTAGTTTTGTTCGTTAAGAAGGGCCTCGCCGTGGCACATTTGTGTTGGATTTCTCAAGGTGGTGATGCATATACGGTTGTTTTAATATCAGTTGGCAGTGCGCTGTTTTGTATCGACATTTCGATTTCAATGGCTTATGACTGCGGCATTGGCACGGAAGCCCCGATCTCTTCATCTGCACAAGCTTTCATTTGCATATGTAAATTGGGCCCATTTTAATTGACCTTTAACAAACAACATCAATAGAGCTGATGAATTGTCTTGATATTTAAAAAACCATTAGAACCACCAGCACTTCTGTTGTGATTTTGAATCATTTGCATATTTAAATGAGATTTTAATTTGCTGATACATATTTTTAATGCAAGACTTGCTTCTAGATTGCTGCATGCTTAATGCTTTCCCATGCTTAATACGAAAGCTGCTCGCAAATATTATTTTGATTGTTTCTGTGGACAGTGACATCGTTTTCTTTTTTCCAAAGTGACCAATTTGAAATGCATTAAGTGTAAGTGTTGGACAAGTTTGAATAGTTATGCTCGTTTATTAAATTTTAAATACAAAGCCTTTCCTGGTTTGTATAAAATACATTCTTCAAACAGGTGTCCTCTAATTTTAACGTCATGGTAGAATATAAAAAAAATATTGACCTTCAAACATTTGTGGGGAAGGAGTTAAATAAAATGAATAAGTATAAATGTAAGAAATTAACATGTGACGATAAGTCGACAAAAAGTTATCATTCATGAATTCCATTTTATTTGCTATTGCTCAAATTGCCCGTTGTCCGGTTTTTTTTGCGCTGTGCCTACAGATGTTCTCTCCTCCGGTGAACAGTGGGAAAAGTGGACCAACCACCCTGGCGAGTAGCCAGTTTGGCGGAGCAGGTATGTACATGCGGCCATCACAGGAAAGACGCATTCCACCGCTGCTTTTATATCAGTGCAGGCGTGTGGATAACACTGCGTCGTCGTGTGGACAAACTGCGTGAGCTGAACACCCGATTCCCACAAGCTACGTTGTGGGTTGTGCCATTTGCGGCCAGATATGAATGCATTATTGCCTGTTAATTTAGATATTTTTGTTGTTGCGTGATTGTGCAGGGATGCATAATTTTTTATATTTTTAGTACAGTTACGAGAAGAAATGATGGGAATTTAAGTAATTGAAACAAATTAGTAACACACGATCACTGAATTGCATGGAAAAATATCTGGGCTTGGGCTAACAAAAGCATCCAATTCTCAGTTGATAATTATGTTAACTTTGTATGTGTGGAGAGCTATAGAAAATCCAAGATTTTTTCATGAAATTTGTTTTTTCTTCATAAAATTCATGACGGACAAGCCACTCTAAATTATAACAATACAAAAATAATTTGTATTGTTATATTAACTATTGTAACACATCTTCATAAAAAATATATAAAGCCAATGATCTTGTACAGTGGCAATCTTGCAATTATAATCAAAACAATTTCCAGTCGTTTTTAATGCCAAAGCTAAGAATTAGTAGCAAAACGAAATGTCCAAGCAATATTTTCATAGCATAATAGTTGTAATCATTTGTTTCTATTTTGTTTTGAATTATTGTGGACAAATTCCACGGATTTTTTTCCATTCTTTGCTGAAAGTGCAGTTCTGTTGGACGATGCGCAGCATGCACGTCTAAGCTTGAGCAATCATGATCCGAGATCTGTCTCGCACGCACATAGCAGGATTAGCGTAAAGCGTACACGAAACAACTGTGGGAGAATATTTTTCAGGGGAATTTGTGAATGTTAAAATAGTTATATTACTGTACGAATATATTTTTCGAACATTCAACTCACACAGATGATTTTGATGGTGTGATGTATGAAAGATTGGTTGCTACCTTTGAGAAATACATGTTTCTTTATGGTAACCAATTTATCTAGCAAATACTGGACAGCAAGAGACGATATAGCAGAATACTGTGCTCTTTAAGTTTCCAATTATTATTGCTGGTCAAGCCAGTTTGGATCTAAATTTATATTGTATTATCTGCGCCTCTATATTTATATACCTATGTATGTAGGCATGTTGCTTTGGAAAAAAAAAAAACATCTGCTTTTAAAAATTGTAAATGTACCTTTAGTTTTTTTCTGTAGGGTAGAGCTTATAAATCTAACATTTATGAATGTAAATCAGAAAGGCAAAAGGTCTGGGAAGTTGTTTTCCCAATGTTAAACGTCTTTTTATGAAATTACTCACGTTCCTTGTCACCAATTTTTGTGTGCCAGACTCGAGCACTTTCAAATTATTTTTAATAACCTTCCAATTGTACATGGTTCAACATTTTTCTGATAATCTCCAGACTTTATTTGTAATATATAGGATGAAGATATATATGTCTGATGTGCTTCAAAAATATTACATTTGGAAACTTGCATTGTGCTGGTTTATACATTCTTGAATAATGATGTATATTAATGCATTTGCTTATGTAACAGAGACCTTTTCTAATTTATAAAAGCTAATTATTAATATGTAATTTTTCGTGGGAAACTGGGCTGCAGACACGGTTGAAAATTGATAAGCACTGTTTTATTCCGAAAGGAAAAAAAACAAAGTACAGTGTAACCTTTAACCCGCTGCCATCACAAAATAATAATAAAAGTATTAAATTCTTTGTTGCTGTGTTAGCTTGAAGTTAGGCTGTGTAGTGTGCCAAATCTGGGCGCGCGATAAACAGGCATTAGTCATCCTCGTGGGCTGACCGGCGGACTCCGCAATTGTAAATTGGCCTGGAGGCAGAGACGTCAATTCATATCTGTTGGCAGCTCCATTGGTCATCTTGTCAGTCCTCGTCGCTGTGCTCGGGCATGACATGAAATTTTCTATATTTGCTCTTACACCCTGTGGGACACTATAATATGTAGACATGGCCATAGGGGGCGGGGGATTGTAATAAAGAGCCTTGCAGGAAATCATTAAATGCAGTTTCACAAAGAGGCAACAAAAAATCAGGTGTTTTGTTTTCAGAAAGTGAAGTACTAAAGATAGAATCAGATGTATTTATGCTAGAGGAATCCGATTAGCTATAAAGCTCTTTCACATATCAACCTTATGGCAGTATCCCGGGGTACCATAGTACCCTGGCTCTCGCATAATGTCCGTGATGCAGTAATTTTTAGTCTGTTGATGGTCGACGGTGTGGCAATCGACTCATCTCGACGAGCTGTACACGATGCACTGTGGTGCATACGAGCGTTCAGGGTTTCAGCGCAATCGTCCTCGCTGTGTTTCGACATCGTGGAGTAGCACTGATTTCAAATTGATTGGTACCCTAGTCGCAGAGTTAAGTACACCCCTGGAAAAAATAGTGTCCCAGAAATAAAATATTTAATTGCCTCGGCCATTTTGTATTATTTGGTACCCCGGAGTACCCGCCATAAGGATCATTTGTCCAGTAGAAGTCTGAATAGCCACAAGGACTATTCATACGAAATAATAACAATCTTTTTATTAAATACTTTGGTAATGTATGTAAAAATCAGTATCCATTGGAAGGATTCAAGTTGTTTAACATACACGAACTGCCTTATAAGTAAGAGCTCATGAGCATGATGTGCTGCCGGATGTGGAATGATTTGTACGTGTGCGTACACCTAAGTCTTGACACCAAAATTCCCCCCAAAAATTGCAGTGAAACAAATTGTTACTCCAAAACCAAACACATTTTCCTGCATCACTCACTGTATGATTTGGATGATGATGTATTTGGACTTGAGGGGTGAAAACATCAACTTGTCATCTTTCATATACAACATGAAGTTAAAAAAATAATGTATCATTCAAAAAGTCATACAAGGATGACTGATGTTTACAGGGTAAAGGTCATCTTTTTTTAGTCTCAGGTGGCCACTTTGTATATTTAAACTACTATCTATTACAAAAGTCATCTGCACGAATCCCCCCAATAACCCTCAGCCAGAGGGTATACAACAGCCATATTAAATTACATATCAGCTGCCAAGCTTAGGAGTAAATTACAGATTTAAGAATCGCCACCAAATGGATATTTATATCCAGCACCTTTGCTTGCAGATTTACTTGGAAATTGTCTTAGTTCCGTTGAAGTATTTTTTTTTAATTTACAATAATAGTTTTTGTTGGCAATTGTCCGCCATCATCGGAATCCAGGTCACACATTTCTAAATCATAAAAAACTACTAAATGTTTTCATTTTGGGTAATGATGGTGTTGTCTATTGTACATTTACTCCAATAATGAGCCAAGAATGTGTGTCCTGTGCGTGACGTCACTCAACGTCGACCAGCCCCCCTCTTTAATAATCATGAACAGGTTACGTCCTCTACGTGTACCCCCCCTAATTAATGATCATGAGCGGGTGACATCACTCTGCATGGAGAACCCCTCCATTAATAATCATGAGCAGGTGACGTCCTCCAAATGGACACCCCCCCTCCATTAATAATAATTAGCAGGTGACGTCACTCCACATGGGAGGAGGGCGAGGCGCCTCCTCCCCCCTCCTCAGCGTCAACTTATAACCCTCACTACAAAAGCAGAACCCTCACGTCACGTGATCTCCGTAACGCTATTGAGACATAGAAGTAAAAAGGACGTCATGAACAAGGGATTATAACCTTTAAATGAAATAAGTCTGTGTCACTGCGGCCTTACAAATTGCACACGACTGGATGCAATGAATATCATGTCGCGGTCTGCTTTTCACTTGCAAGTTTCAGATTTACTGCAATACACCCGTCCTTGGACGGGCAAAAGGCTAGTATAGAATGTTTATACATAGGGATGTATACACATAACTATGCCTAAACCAGATGTTAACAATATAATATTTGTACATTGTTTTTCATACACTGATGTTCACAAACAAGTAAAATAAATGTATACGCCAATTTTAGTTACCACCTTACCATTCATTCATATTTCACTGATGCATTGGCATGTACGTACGTAAGTGAATGTGAAATAATAATAAAAAGTTATTTGTGCGACTGGTAAGTCTTTATTTGTAGGTGAATGTGTAATTTCATTTTTACCATTTTAAGTGAAACACACACATTAAATATACGCATTTTTTCTAAATTATTTTAATTTCCTAGATGAAATGAAAATGTCTGAACATTTTCAAACACCTACCAAAGACTTGCACGGTGTTGTCATAATAAATAGGTTAAATAATTGTAAATGTTTTAATTATTTGTATACTTTATTCATCGGCATCCAGCCTGCTAAATGCAGGAAACTCGCCACAATATACGCCCAGCATGATGCAGTCATGACATGTTATGATGGTGATAAAGATGATGTCGTCAATCCCGATGCTGCTGCACCCCGACTGCAGGTCTGGCGCCGTGCGGTCCAGTGCCGCCATTAAACTATATATTTACACTTTAACATTTCTAATTTAATAATACCGAAACACGCTCGTACAATTTGACATGAGGCACTATCACCATGAAGTAAAGGTGGAAGGATGGAAAGATTATCTGATGGACTTGAAGAATTTTATTTTTTATAATGTAATAATTCAAAGACGCAAGCGAGCGCGCACTGAGAGCATGTGGATGATCAGGTGCATCGAATTGCATTTAACAGATCGGTATGTAGCTTTAAAACAGCTGTGCTGAACTCCACCATTTGTACGTATTTATTACAAAGTGCAGGGATAGCGAACATTATTCCTGAAAGTTTGAGTTTACTGGTTTGTGAATGTTTACATTGGGCAAATTATGATTTTATGTTGTTACCACGTGGTAGACTGATGCATGTGAAATGACTGCATATTGCCGTAACCTACTGCTTGCAGCTTAATTAGCGCTCAAACTGTGTTCCGGCTGGAGTTATGTGTTTAACAATGAATTAATTTGGAAACCGTGCCTTCTTGAATTCTAGCATACTCAAGTCTGCCTTCTGGAGGTTTTACTGTATTTAATATGATTTTATGAGAATTTGTTCAATGTAATGGGAAATGATAATCAAAATATGAGCTTAATGTCCTTTCAGAGCTTTTGACAGCTTAAATCTTGACTTAAAGCTTTCGTGACTGCAGGAATTCATATTCTTTGGGTCTTTCGGTAAAGTCACGTAGATAGGTTGAAAGAAAATAACAAAAAATAACAAACTACGACGTTTTGATCACAACACAATCGTCATCTCCTGATGTGTTGTGATCGAAACGTCGTAGTTTGTTTTTTGTTATTTTCTTTCAACCTATCTACGTGACTTTACCGAAAGACCTAAATAATATTTTGACAGCTTATTTTTAACTGTGTTAATTTATGCAGAATTTGCTGTTTTTGTGTTGTCCTTACGTGTGCTGTCAAACAAGAGATCCCATTTCTTGACCATGTGTTTTCACTGGATATTGTTGTTTGCACAATGACCCATTCATCTGGTATTCTATTTCATATATTTGGACTTTGCTCACATCATTAATCTTAGCCTGCTTTCCTGCATTTAAAGAAGTATCTTTCTAGTCTGTTATGTTACTGATAAACAGTAGTATATAATTTTAATTAATGTAGCATCAAACATAAAAGCATTT
The DNA here is from genome assembly GCF_048934315.1 of Petromyzon marinus. Classification (NCBI taxonomy): domain Eukaryota; kingdom Metazoa; phylum Chordata; class Hyperoartia; order Petromyzontiformes; family Petromyzontidae; genus Petromyzon; species Petromyzon marinus. The sequence continues at coordinate 3,170,031 of NC_133679.1, read as the reverse complement.
CCAGATGTTGTATGACCACTAGCGTAACACTAAAATGTAATGAAAATATATAAATGTAACAAAAATAATTTAACTTAAATAGGGCAGATTAATCAGCGGTGTGAGACTGCACACAAGCCGTCACATACACTGCAACCTCTATTGTGGTGAACATAGTGTACTATATAATTTTTGAGTAATGTAACATCTATAAGTTTTGTGTGAAGTGGGATGTATCCATATTATAGGAAAAGAGGGTGGGTGACTGTGGATTTGGATGGTTGGAGAGAAGGGGATATTATGAGGGTCTTATTAAGTGAGTAACTAGACGACAGAGAAGGAAGGACTTAAGTCAGGATTTGTGGATGACCAAGGGGGAGGGAATTCTAGCCATGGAAGGACCACCTCCCACAGCTGAGATTAATATTGGATTTTGTCAAGAGGTCTTGTCTGCTAGAGCAGTGTATGAACAAGTGAGGTAGTGCGTTGTGAGAGGTAGGCAGGGATGGGGCAAACCCATTTAGGATGTTAAATCTAGTCGGGGAGATCTTGTGATTGATTCTACATCATATTGGTAGCCAGTGAAGGGATTTTAGAATTAGCAAGATGTGTTTTTTTTGCTTGAAAATTTGAGTTGGAATACTGGTGGCAGCATTTTGGATCACGTGGAGTTTTGTGGTCAGGGGTTTGAGGAGGACATAAGGGTTGCAGTAGTCGGTACGAGAAGTGGCGAGCATCTATTAGGTTTTCATCAGCAGATGGGGAAAGGAAATGTGTTAATTTTAACTCAATTTTATTGGTGTCTTCTAGCTCCTTCAAGAATCTAAGTGACATTGATTGATATTAAGTTGTGTGTTTTCTATTGACATTTCAATATATGTATATTAAAGGCGTGATAAGATATTTCTGTATCTTTGTAAAATGATATAGGGATCTGCTATTTTTTTATCTCCTGTTCAAACTTTATAGAGGGGAAGGTATTGCAAGACACGATGAATGATAGTGACTTGCCGGTGGTGAATCAGCAAATTAATAACGTGAACCTCTTCATGAAAGCCCTTGGTGTTGGGGAAGGCAGGGTTGGTGTTTAGGGTGAGCTCTGTTTGGATTGGAAGATAAATTCATCATGGTATATCTTAGCATCATTACCAAAGGAGGCCATAAGATCATACAGGGTCAGACTACTGTGGCTAAACAAAAAAACTCTTTTAGTTGTGCCCAAATGTGTTTATACGATGTGCTTATGCAACAGTTTGCTATATGCCACGTGTCAACCGTTACATAAACATCTTCTGGAGATTATCCATCCGGGTAGGTGGAAATTACGCACGTAATTTTTTTGTACATGTTAATACAGTAATAAAAAAATAAAATTAAAAATGTTCAGCCCTTTGTCAGTCCAGTTCTGGATCAAGGCTTCCTTTCCCATGCCTGGTCAGTCATGGGGATTGTTTGACCATATCTCACCATGCTGGTCAGTGCGAGTTGGTGGAGTGAGATGGCCCAGGATCGGTTCAAGTGTCTGCTGATGTTAGCCGTTGGCTGTCGTCAAGCAGTGCACTTAGACACTATCCACCCCACCCATTCATACAATATTAAATATACAATCACACACAGGTTATGAATCATTCACTATGTGTCAGATCTTAGATATGCAATAGTTTTTCTTAAATGTTGCATTACTTGTAGCTCATCACATATATATCCAGCTTTAAAAAAACGTATTTCCATGTATTGCTTGTACTTTCCCAAACATATTTGTCCAGCAACATAGTTTATTATCTAAAATGTCAGCGCTTGGGAGAGGGAAAGTATGGTGCAGTGAGCTCAGCAGATGGTCACAACTGTGGTATGTGAGGTGTCGGATATCCACTGGCCAAGCAGCCTCTGGGCTGCGATGGGGAGTGGAATGGGAACTCTGGGTCGGGGGCGGTTCGGGCGGCCTGGGGAGGGGAGGTGGTGGGGGGAGGGGCTGTTTTTGTGGAGGAAGAGAAGAGGGACAGGCGATCCCTGCTCTCGTAATCCATGCCTTTGTGCAGTCTGTTGAGGGTTTTTGTTTCTTGCCGAGGTGACTTCCTATCCCAGCCGTTCTCCATCCCCTTGCCACACCCTCCCTGGGGCCAAGGGAAAGGGGGAATGTGTCTAGAAGAGGTGTCACTTCCCCACAGTTGCAGCTGCTCTGCAGGTCTTTTATGTATCTTCGAGCTTCCAATGTGGTCTCTCCCACCATCGCACTTTGAAATTGCACATGCAGTTACCCAAATCGCGAATGCACACGGGTTAGTTGTTGGCAGGGGATGCAAGGTGAATCTTATTGCTTGGAAAATTGTTTTCTGTTTGCATGTGGACGTGTGCGAAATAGTTTTGAGAAGTAGAACTGTCAGTGTTTTTCTTTGAAGATGTTCCAAAGAGCAACACTGTGTACATGAATGAGTGCTCTACGTACATATTTAAAATATTTTTTGTCGGCTTGCAACATTTCGTATTTTGGCTGCAATGGGAAAAGGAATTCTCTAATGGCAATCGTCATTAGTCACCATTCATCATCGTCGGGTATAAAGTATCCATCCAAAGCCCCTTTGAAGTATATGTTAACTTGATGGTAATTTCTTTGCTATGTATGTGTATGTTGTTGCATCACATTAAACAACTTTCTGCAGTTTGAGAGAGGTGTAGGTTGAAAGGCTAAAGACAAGACATGAGTTGTCTTTAGGTTTTAAAAAATATTTACTCAAACGCAATCTTTATTCTTCTGCTGGGTTTGTGATATCTCATTAAACAGGTTTTAAACAGGTAGCCCATGAGGCTGCGCAGCCCTTTGGCTTGCATTTTTAATAGCAAATCGGTGTTTAAGATCCTGTGACAACAATCTGAGTCTACCAATATGATCTTGCAACACTGCCCTACATCCCATTTGCAACATTATTCAAACACGTCAAAAAATCATGGTTGTGGTTCTCTTCTTGTATAGTGACCCAATTGCAGATATATATTTTGTCGTCTAAAAATGGAAAAAAACCAAGCCAACTGGATTTCTCAGAGTAAGTCAGCATACAATCTTGAAGTTTAGTCTCATCAAATCTAAGTACATTTTTTGATCAACTTTGTTTTATCTCGTCACTGTCCAAAACAATTCCAATTTTCTATTCTAACTTCATTTTGTGACTTAAGCTATTGAAGGTAAATTTTATTTTGAAACTGAAATAGAAAAATTAAAATGTTACAAGCATTTTAAATATTTTAGTACAAAAGACGTGCAGAGCCTTGAATATTTTGATTCGACAGTGCAACAGGTAGGTTACCAAGTTTCCACAAGGTCAAGTCTAGTCTCCAAAGGCTATTTAAAATTTTAATTGGTACAATCTGTACTGAGCTTTGTGTAGATGTTTATGCAACGACTGTCATATTTAGGACATTGATTACTATCTTATTCATTGTATTGGATTGACTGACGCATGTTGGGGGGGGCTGCTTTTCAAATGTTTAGAAGCAAATGGCAGATAATTACATTTCCTGTACTGAAAAACGCCTCCTGATGGGGCATCAGCGTGGGAATGAATAAAGCTCTTTGTGCACGGTCAGGAAAAGCCCGGGTTGTGTTAATTACGTGCGCTTTCTTCTTCCCGTGCACATTTAAGTAAGATGATCTCTCAAAAGAATTCTGAAGGGATTCCTGATGGAGTATACAGGGATACAATAGCTCGTAGTATTATATTTTTTCTATAGCTGTATGATGCATCATGGGTGCTTTCATTTTACATCATGTGGTATACCAGTTTCTTCTGCGACACATTGTTAAATTTCGGCATTCCCGTAAATGCGCCTCTCGCTTCATAATAATTGCCTTGAATAGAAAATAAAAACAGGCTCTCTGATGAAACATTGCACAAAATGTGGAATTATACACAGTGAGCACTATATCTTAACATGTCATTAATATATCGACATGCATCATATTAATCTTGCTATTTTTGGGAGAGGGTGGGATGAAGACATTCAGCAATCATTCCCTTTACACAGGCATTCGGTAAGATGCCATATTTAATCAATCAGGAAGGGGTTTACAATCTGGATTGGGCAAGTAGTGAAAGAGAATGGCTTGCTGAAGCAGGCGATCGAGGGACGATGTTTTGGGGAAAATGCCAAGGGGAAGGAAAAGAATGGCAATTCTAGACAATATTGAACAATGAAAGATGTACGGACAGATGAAGAGATCGGTAGATGACAGCAACATGGAGGAGAGAATTGTGCCTTCGACCCATCTTCCCACACCTCCGTTGAGCAACGGTTGGCTACATACGGTGCGAAGGAAGTTCAACACACAAGTCTACGAATGGAACACTTTGTAATGATGGGCAGGATGTGGAAGCAGTATTTCATTCAGAGTTGCTTTTACATTGATATCCACAATGCATAGATATAGTATTGCAATCCCATTGATCTAACGAGGGGACCTTGATGCAAAGGTTGGCTCTCGGCTTTGCACCCAGTAAAAATAAATATTTCCCATTGGAAAAATGAGTCTGCATAATCTTAACAATGTCCTAATCAACGTAATAATCTAGCTGCATCCTGTTACCAGGATTCAGTGTAATTCCATATGGGATACATTTTATGATTCTAGCCCAGTATTCTGAAACCTGATGTGCATGCCCTCAATTTTTATTGGTACAGCTTACAAAACCATGGGTGAAGTACTTGTTTTGGACAGAGTGGTGCAGAAACATGCACACTCGGTCGATTGACAAGAATGCAAATGGCCCTTTTAAAAGTAGTTACCACGGAACATTTGTTCCCGATATCCTTATAATTTATGTGGGAATACTCACTGGGCACAAGTAGAGATATTGAAGATTGAGATTAGGCATTTGAGCACATTTCTGTGGTGCTAGCGGAGAAACTTGGCTCGGTACAGTTATACCAACCATGCTTCTTGCCAAAATTCACCCCATAATCTCGGCAGTGTCTTTTCAAGACTCTGATTGACATTGAAATGTTGAATACTGCATCTAATGCAGTATTTAGTGTGCCGCATGTATTTTATTATTTAGAGCACTGGTGTTTTATATGCTTTTAAAAATAAGCAGTTCATGAAACAGGTGTTGACTAATGTAAGAATGGGGCATAAAGTAATTGCTGTACTTAGAAAATGAATACGGCAAAGAATGCAGTTGTTCCATCATATATTGCCTTTTGACCACCTGCAACCGTCAGGAGAAATATGTGACAGATAGGGTGTGCAATGATGTATGAGTGTTTACCCTGTGCGGTTAACATACTGAACTGAGTCATTCTATTGTTTGTGGCTGTTGTCCAGTTGTGCAATCGGGGGGGGGGGAGGCAAAGGCAGTATTGTCTTAGATTTGTTTTCACAGCTCTGGACAAATGTTGAGTATTGGAGTGCGGCACCCTAAACTATGGATCTAAGCTATGGGTCGAAGCTGTCTGTAATATTGATAATGCTGAAAAAGTATTGACTCTAATTCGAAACACATCCATGTAGTAGTGTGTCACAATCGATCAGCTTGACACCAATTTACATCTGTTTTTTTTTACATACAGCCTGTAGTGTTGTGAAGCAGAGTGTCAATTCTCAGTTGGGTGGCTTTTTATGTTACTGTACCATTCGGTATGGTGGTAATCATATGTATAAGATAAAAAAATATATTGTTTGTGATTGCAGTGGCATCGTTTTGTGGCCCCCCTACCTTAAGAAGTTGAATTTTAAGCCATTTAACGTCGTGTTTTGGAGTTCATAGTCATTGCAGTGGGAGGAGTGACATGGCTACTGCAAGCACTGCAATGCGGTCTGGCAGTGCTGTGGTGAGGGTAGATGCTATCTTATCAAAACTGTTAATGAGCACTTAGTGACCACACTCGGGGTCAAATTCAAAATCGTGGCTCCCCCAGCCTCGTTCTTCCTACTGTGCCCGCTTCAAATATCCACACTGGCATGATTACATTTGTATAAATGTTAAAGGAATCTGCATACACCAGTCTGTAAAACAATGCATTAACGTTATCTCCATTTTCTGTCTTCTGTTTTTCTGACTGCTAAAGTATGATAATAGGGGTTTCCCCTTTCTGGCAATAAAACAGGTGTCAAGATGTTAAAACACCAAACTGAAACCTTTGCAAGGAATCATGTCTGCATTTACCACATATACTTGTGGTGAACATGCAAACAAGAACATGCTCTGACAGTATGTGCATTCTCTTTGGTTCTTTCGGTAAAGTCACGTAGGTAGAAAAATAAAATAAAAAATAATATATCACGACGTTTCAATGGCAACACAAGCGGTCGTCCTCAGGCGGAAAAAATAATCCAGCAGTGGAACTGCTGAACCAGGAAGGACAGTGAGAGAGCTGTTCCACCAAGAGGTTAAATATGTTGGAGAAGTGACAGCAGCAGATGTGAGTGTAAATGTGATCGGTATTACCTTGTTGTCGCGGCATCTCTTGAGAAAGGTGAGCGACTCAATCAGGTGAGCCTTCTTGTCTAGCAGTCTGTTATGTGCATTGTCTTTGAAACTGATTGGTCCACACCAGAGACATCTTTCTTTAGAGCCTAGTCTCAAACAGTGTTAGACCAGAGGACGCCAAAAGTATCTTTCATGGGATACCTGTGCCATAAAAGGCAAGAGTACAGATTGATACAAAAAAAATCAGTAAAAACATCATGCGTGCTGGAAAGTATTGAACATGGCAGCAAATGTACAATAAGCTGTTTTGTTTACATTTAATACAAGCATTCCTTGAAAACTACTAAATTAAAAGTATGCAATAGACATAAACTTTTTTTACATAATTTTTTAATCGTTTTTTGTTACATCAAATGTATGAAATGTTGCAGTAGGTTTTCAATGAACTGATGAATGAATGTATGGAACTTTGCCTTGAATATGTGGCATTCAGGGCAGGTTTAGTTTGGTAAAAGCTATGCAATGGGTTATGACGCAGAGGATGAGAAATATAGCACGGAAACTAAATTTAGCTGTAAAGAATGTTTTCTGCATCTCTGTGCTGGGGCCTAATAAGATTCATGAATTATGGCTGCATGAAAATTTGTCTCGTTTTAAATAACCATTCTTATCACCAGTGATGTACAAATTCAGGGTTTTTTAGAGGTCCAGCGAAGGGATTAGGTTACATGAAAATTGCATGCCTCTTTCTGTAGAAATGCTTTTGTGTGTACCAATCGCGTAATAATGTTATTAATCTTTGGAAGCCAAGCATACCTGGACCTGCTATAAACATGTAACATTTTTTTCTTATCCCAATTGCAAAATAACAAGCCTTTTTTAGTGTTTCATTTGAGCGATTTTTAATGACGTTTTTTCAGGTTTACTTTGTTGGCTGAAATGTAACCCCTGCAGTTATCTTGAATTTGCAGATCGCATTATTTATATATTTCACAATTTAACATTGTGGGGTTAGCATGTTTATGTGACCACTGGGTATCATGCGGCAGGGTCAGACATGGTCACAGCCTCTGGTTGCTCAGGCGCTGGGATTGGTGAGTTGCTTAAAAGGTGGATGCTCTTTTCCAATCCTGACTTGGAGCTACGTTTATGCCTCAACAACTGCGCATTGAGTGAACAAGCTTCGTTATAAGACTGGCCAACTCCAAGTCCTTATGGATGAGTGAATCCAAGGCTTTTTTTGCCTTGCATACATAGATAGCTTTAGAACTATGGAGATGCGGTAAACGATTTTAAAAATTATATTTTGATTTGCCATATGACCATGTATACTTTCATCTGCAGCCCTGTATACATGCATATGAAGATGAGCAGCTGGCTGGTTGCCAATGATGTCACCGCCTGTAAGAAGTGGGTCTTACACTAGCACCTACTTGTAGCTGGTATGCGGTCATCGAAGGATGTTCATGTTTTTGTGTGCTTTGTATATTTGTGAAGGGAGTGAAAGTTGAAGACTTGCAAGGTGCTTTAGTATGATCCAAAAGACATACATCCCTAGCCAAGCACAATAGCAATTATGTGAATTTGGTCTGGACTTCCCTTAGGTTGATTCATATTTTTTAAATCGGTGTAAGTGTTTGGGTTGTCCAGATTTATTACTGTTCGCATATTCGCCCCCAGCACCAACTGCTGCTGCAGAGTAGAATCCTCTGGAACGGAAAGATCTCTTTTAGAAGATGTAGGCTTGTCACGTGATCAACCAGCAACCTCACTTTTCATCACGAGCCGTTGAAACAGAAGATCATTTCTTCGTAGCTAGATTATTTTTTGTCCAGTTTTTTTATCCTGTTAGAAATATTGAAATATATCTTCTCAAAATTTGCACCGTTTAATGGTTGATACACTACCTACTGCCTTGCATGCTGTACTGTTCTTGACAGCTGTTCACTCAGTACTCCAAGTGAAGTGGTGGTACAGTGGTATAATGCGCACTACTGTGAACTCGGTGATCTGAATTTGATTCTTACCCATGGCTAACATCAGTGGCGAGTGATGTGAATTATTCTTAGGCCCTCCTATCATCATCCTGAACTGACCAGCTTGGTAAAGCATGATCAAAATCCCATTACCGACACTTTGGTGATGTCTTCCTTTCATTTAAAAACAAAATGCTTGTTTGCGAGGGATTCTGCATGCATTAATCTGCATGCATTAATCGCAACGCACTTGTGGAACAATGACATTTTCCCCCCACTTAGCAGAGGGAATGCAAATAAAAATGTGCCATGGCTTGGCTTGAAATGTTATCACCTACAATCTCGCAAAAGATACAGCATTGTTTTGGAGAATACAAATCATGCTTGGCACCCACAAACAGTTCTTGGCAATGCTTTGAATTTCACTTTTTTTTACAATGCGACGCTTCATCTGTTTCATACACATTCCATGCACTTTTATGCTCGAAGTACATTTTTATGTTCCAGAGAGATGGCAAAGGTATTTCATTGAACTTCTATGTAGGCTGGTCTGATGTGCAATTGAATTTGTTATGTTCCGATTCTTAAATTGAGCACTCAAAAATAAATGTTTTACCAGTTTTGTGGACTAGAGGTTTTAATCCTTTGCCAGAAGCTATGCAGGGTATTATATAAATACAGTGTAGCAAAATTGAGACTCATCTGAAGCCGCAGATGGTTATCCTTTTAGTATAAATCTGTCACTGGGCAGAATTAACTGTAAGTGAATGTCAACCCGATTTTATACCTGAAACTGAAATCTGATGCTGATAACAGCTGATTGTTTGGGCCAATTAATTTGTTGTTGCACGTAAAACTCGGTCCGTCGACCGGGTTGCTGCTCCCTAAAGATAAAGATTATTACAGTGGTGCTCTTCCTTTCTCACCCCCGTTCAACCCTCCCCTCCGCAATGCCACGCTACCGCAAATGCTTGCGCGTGCGTGTGTGCTGTTTGACGGATATGGCACGTGTGCGCTCGTGCTGCCTATCTGACAAGGCCCGCGATGAGAACAAATAACGTGTCGCGACACCGGTCCCTGTTGCGTGAGCGAAACTACCTGTCAGCAACAGGCCGCAAAGCCTATAAATCCTGTGCGGCTTTGCGTCATGGCACGAAGCGGAGCACTCCAGGTTAGCGGTAAAAATAGTGCAGCTGGGTCAGTGGAAAACCAAACCGTGGCTTGGCACGTGTGACCGGCCGTTTTAACGTTGGGATACATGAGAAATGCATTGCCACTGCTTTTCCACCTGATGTGTGCCTGCTTGCTTACTGCCACCGGCTATTCAGCTTAGCTCATTGTTGCTTCAAAGGGATGGACCTTGGTTCGCAAGATTTCGGAGTAATGATGAAACACATGCACAAAGGTTGTTTGAGGAGTTTTGGCAGGATGATAAAACACAACGTTTTTTTCAGGAACAAGAACATTTTCGGTTTACTTCTAGTATAGTTCTAATAATGCATATTCATTTACTAAATAAAAACTACTGCGGTATGTTAAATGCATACATTTTCAATGACAATTTACTTCCTACCATCGTATTTTCCTTGTCCAAATCTCAACCAAATACATCTGACAACGAAATGTCTATATAACACACCCTTACCAACTTGGTGGTCTTGCCCTTAACATCTCTTTATTATTCTCTGCGATAAATACATTCGATAACGCCTGTTTTAAAACCAAATTGATTTTTTTATGCACTATCCTTCGTCATGGGATATATCTTAATTAATAAATGCACACATTTTAAGCGATATCGTTATGAGCCTTTTCGCGTCCCATGTAAGGTTGCCTTAAATGGGTTTCATTTATACCTAAATATGTTTAGTAGGAGTCGAGAGGGATCCGATTGTATGATAGGTCGAGATTTTCTAGGTGGAAAATGTATAAACATTCACGAGTAATACATTTTTTTTAAATCTTATAAAAACGTGTTTTGGAAATTCTGTCTTCCCTGGTTTAAGATGTGAATTATTTCAATGTTACGCATTTTATCTCGGTTATTGTCGCGTTTTTTTACACAAATGTGTGTCTGAAAACATGCCCATACTGCTTGTGGTCGCAAAAATTACAGATATATCCCAAGGCATGCATATATTTGCTAAATGTTAACAATTCCCAGAATAAATTGTTAGAGCTGTTTGCATGTGGAGGCTTATCCCAAGCTTGGAGAATAATTTGACTAAATGTGAAATCAGCATCTATTTTACATGGTAATTAGATTGTATTCATTTGTGTTTGAAGTTACATCTGATTGTAAGCACTGCACATTAGCTAATTTTCAAGAAGCTCCTAATAAAGTCCTTGAGCAAGGATGTTATAGGAAGCCTACTTTTTATTTTTATCTTGATCGCCGTACCACTACTGCAATAAGATAGACGTCGATTTTAATGAACCCTGCTGGATTGTAATCAATGAAGATGTCTCCCATGACTGCAGGTTAGGCACGGTTATGGCGCCAATGATCATATGCATGCACGTTTGTAAGACTGATGCCCCCACGCTTGTACCTCCATGGCATCCGGATGGCCCAATTGAGCCCTTTTGCAGGGCCATTGCTTTCCTTTCCAGTGGTGCATGTCGGGAGCTGGATATATAACCACGTGGGACATGACCGTAGCATGCGCGCACGCACCTGAGCGCACTGTCCATTAACCACGTGCTCGATAGCCCGATTCATTTTTGGACATTGGAAGAATAACACCTGCAAAGCTTCACGGCATATTAACCAGCTGTCGTCAATATGCCGTGGCTCTGACGGGAGACGAATCACACCTCGACGACTGGCGCATCGGCCAAATGTACGGCGGCTAATGCTGTTTCCTGGACCACATGAGTGTGCCTCTAAATCAAATCTGTCTTGCACATCACTACGGAATGGTTGTGAGGAAGTACTGCAGTTCATTCTTGGCGTTTATGATACTGGTCGTGCATGAAACAACGACGATACAAAAAAAATATCTGGTGAGGGTAGGAAGATGCAGGAAATATATGGGGGAATATACATTTGCTGAGGAAATTATATCTTCGATGCATTATTTAGGTCTGTGAAATATATACAGAATTTGGCTTCCCCCATCATTGTCATCAGGTTGGCCGGCACATTTTGCAGGTTCAGGTTTAGGCCACCACCTGTGCTCATGAATCCATATTAGAGCGTCAGAAAAGGCAGTGGTTTATCTGTCGGCAGCCTTCCATAAGAAGAGTCTAGACTGATTTTTATCGAGCATGCCACATATACAGCAGACGAATGATTTGCCTCCATCACTTTCATGACTTTGAAGGCATATTCTTCATCAGGGGTTGGGAAATTAAATATGGTCCATGACATGCAAATGACAACCCTTGAGTCTGAAAAGTTAAAAGCACAGACGAAATTTAGCTTACGGTAATGTGGTATTAACGAGCCCTTTTAAAATGTGTTTGAAGTAGATATTACAATATTTTTATGGGGTGTCATATAAATAGAAAATGCAAACAAGCATTTGGCAGGGTTCCATTTCCTGTTGCATTGTTCCACTTGGGGACTTGCGTTTCACAGGTTTTTTTTAGGTGTTTAGGGGCTTTTAAAAGTTTAATTATTAAGTTGTGCTTTTTCAGAGTGGTGGTTGGAAGGTTTAGCCACACAAATCCTGTTAACTGGGAAGGCTGGGCTTGCTTCAGCTTGCAGCATTTTATCTAAAAAAACGCTCCTTCAACTGCCTCCCTTCCCTGTCCTTTTTTATTTTTCTAGTGAGAAGCTTTTAAAAACCTTTGATCAGTTGAGCTGCGTTGGTCCCTTGCTTAGGGCGTGTCTTCAAGGAATGACGTCTGGTGAAGCGGATTCTCCATGGAGTTGGATTTATTATTTTGTAATTTGCAACATGATGGCTTTTCAACACCAACATATAATAACATTCTTAATAGTTGGTGTTATTACTTGTGAATGTGGGCTTATAGCTGTGATGTTTGAAAGCGATGCATTTTAAAGTTTATTTTAACTATTTAGATGTCTTTGTTTTGTTTGACATGAAAACGATGGATTAGTTAACTTGGAATGTGTGTAGGCATGCAGAGACTTGACAATTATGCCTGAGATACAAGAAAGAAGTAACCACCACCTAATGAAGTCAAACAATAAACCAAAGGGTTTTTGTAATATATTAAATTGTGTAAGATTGTTCTGTACCATGAAACTCCTTTATACTTGTTGGAATATAAACTATAGCTATTTCTACAGCCTTGCATAAAATCTCAAGGAATTAATGATGATAGATTTTGATGGTACATCTGTAAAAATATATTCTGTGACAATAATGTAATGTGTGATGGAGGGTTTGGGGCTTCTGTTGGCCAGTCCACCATGTCTGCACATTATCTGGTAACATTGCCCGTTCATACAAATTCCCTTAATCGCCACTTACACACGGACGCATCTTGTTGTTTTCCTTTGGGCTTCTTGTCTTTTTGCGGGACCTCCTTGCGGGACCTCCTTTTGTCTCTTCTGGTGGTATACATTTGTAAATATACAATGTTTAGTGTAAAAATATTTGCAACTATTGTGATGCTTGGCCAGGTGGATCCAGTGTGGACCCTATTTTTGATTCACAGAACCCGTTAGAACATTGTGGACACTTAAAGATAGATCCCTCCATCAGAATCCCCCTCTTCTTTTACCACTGCACCTAACGATGCCTGTGGTCTCGTATGGGAAACCATTGATCCCAGGTGGTGAAGGAAGCCAAGTTATTGAGAAGTTAAAATAATGACAAAAAGCTTTGCTCACTTTTGGAAATTCTTTAGGAAATGAAAAATGTAATTAAAGCCACACCAATATAGTTGAGTAATTCGAGATGTTTGCAAGTAACATTTTTTTCATGTTCTTTCATAGAAATGCCAGTCTTCCAGTGTGGATAAAATGCATATTTAATCTAATGTTATTTTTTCTCTGCAATTGTTTTCTTGGTTTGGGTAATTGCTAGAGAATAAAACTCGGGGCTTAAAAATGTTAAAAAGAAGAGAATGTGTTTTTTAATCAGAAGGTTCTGTGTGTTTACAGCAGACTGCTGAACACCGCCGATGCCACTATTTGCATGTAAATTAACTCCACGGTTATCAATGCAGTAATCCTTGAACAAGTCATAACTGTCCCCCATTGCAATTCTCACTTTGTCCGACTTTGGTGTGGGAAAACTTCCAATGTCTTGGGTCACAGCCCAGTGGTAATGAAAACATTGATCAAATCCCACATTTTGCGAGACCAGTTTGAAGTTACAAACAACGACTCCCATGCCCAGCACATTGAAAGCACACTGAATGTTTAACTGTAGCTGGCAGTGCACGCCACATGATCCCTAGCTGTGCTGGTGATTCTGTTTGTGGTTTCAAGGCGTTGCTGATTACACCAAATATGGGTTGAAAATTTGCCAGAGGTCTCTCTCCTGTGTCAAAGTTTGCTCATCCTGTAGCAACTTCTGTTTTCCATCTTTTTCGTTAGCCAGCAAAAAAGGGGTTCTTTGTATTTTGAGGTTCCTTTATTTTACTCCCCCTGGCGTGGCCATTATGCCACTCAATGAAACTCGTTTCCCCGTTTTGGGGATTGGATAGTATTTACTCATCACGACATTGAGGTTTTGAAGGCAATGGTTCGATGTTTCACTTCTGCGGCGTTGTTAATCTCTCTGTAACAGACCGCTTCGAGCAATGTGTTTGCATCTTTGTTTATCGATCTTTCTGCATGTTCTATTTCACGGGTTACACAGAAATATACAGCAATGTGCAGCTAATTGCAGAAATTTCATGAAACGTATTTAAAGGTCCGTAACAACAGAATGTAGCCAATTGCATTTTGGTTCAAGTACAGTGAGGGAAAAAAGTATTTGATCCCCTGCTGATTTTGTACATTTGCCCACTGACAAAGAAATGATCAGTCTATAATTTTAATGGTAGGTTTATTTGAACAGTGAGAGACAGAATAACAACAACAAAATCCAGAAAAACACATGTTAAAATGTAATAAATTGATTTGCATTTTAATGAGGGAGATAAGTATTTGACCCCCTCTCAATCAGAATGATTTCTGGCTCCCAGTTGTCTTTTATACAGGTAACGAGCTGAGATTAGGAGCACACTCTTAAAGGGAGTGCACCTAATCTCAGCTTGTTACCTGTATAAAAGACACCTGTTCACAGAAGCAATCAATCAATCAGATTCCAAACTCTCCACCATGGCCAAGACCAAAGAGCTCTCCAAGGATGTCAGGGACAAGATTGTAGACCTACACAAGGCTGGAATGGGCTACAAGACCATTGCCAAGCAGCTTGGTGAGAAGGTGACAACAGTTGGTGCGATGATTTGCAAATGAAAGAAACACAAAAGAACTGGCAATCTCCCTCGGCCTGGGGCTTCATGCAAGATCTCACCTCGTGGAGTTGCAATGATCATGAGAACGGTGAGGAATCAGCCCAGAACTACACGGGAGGATCTTGTCAATGATCTCAAGGCAGCTGGGACCATAGTCACCAAGAAAACAATTGGTAACACACTACGCCGTGAAGGACTGAAATTCTGCAGCGCCCGCAAGGTCCCCCTACTCAAGAAAGCACATATACATGCCCGTTGAAGTTTGCCAATGAACATCTGAATGATTAAGGGGATAACTGGGTGAAAGTATTGTGGCCAGATGAGACCAAAATGGAGGTCTTTGGTATCAGATCAACTCGCCGTGTTTGGAGGTGGAGGAATGCTGCCTATGACCCCAAGAACACCATACCCACTGTCAAACATTGAGGTGGAAACATTATGCTTTGAGGGTGTTTTTCTGCTAAGGGGACAGGACAACTTCACCGCATCAAAGGAACGATGGACAGGGCCATGTACCGTCAAATCTTGGGTGAGAACCTCCTTCCCTCAGCCAGGGCATTGAAAATGGGTCGTGGATGGGTATTCCAGCATGACAATGACCCAAAACACATGGCCAAGGCAACAAAGGAGTGGCTCAAGAAGAAGCACATTAAGGTCCTGGAGTGGCCTAGCCAGTCTCCAGACCTTACTTAATCCCATAGAAAATCTGTGGAGGGAGCTGAAGGTTCGAGTTGCCAAACGTCAGCCTCGAAACCTTAATGACTTGGAGAAGATCTGCAAAGAGGAGTGGGACAGAATCCCTCCTGAGATGTGTGCAAACCTGGTGGCCAACTACAAGAAACGTCTGACCTCTGTGATTGCCAACAAGGGTTTTGCCACCAAGTACTAAATCATGTTTTGCAGAGGGGTCAAATACTTATTTCCCTCATTAAAATGCAAATCAATTCATAACATTTTTGACATGCGTTTTTCTGGATTTTTGTTGTTATTCTGTCTCTCACTGTTCAAATAAACCTACCATTAAAATTATAGACTAATCATTTCTTTTTTTCTTTGGTTCTTTCGGTAAGTCACGTAGAATGAGAATAAAATAATAAATTGATAAAATAAAATAACACAATATTCTCACGACGTTTCGGCCACAACACAAGCGGCCTTCATCAGGTGAAGGGACGAGACTGCCTGGAGGACAGCGCTGTCCTCCAGACAGTTATTATTTTATTTTATTCTCATTCTATGTGACTTTACCGAAAGAACCAAAGAAGATGAATCCTTGCAGTCACGAAAGCTTTAAATCGAAATTTAATCATTTCTTTGTCAGTGGGCAAACGTACAAAATCAGCAGGGGATCAAATACTTTTTTCCCTCACTGTACATTCAAATTACACTCATACATTTTGGTTTCGTATCACTAATTTCATTGGCAACTGTGGGTAATGACTTGAGTTTTTTTAGATTGCTTAGCAACAGGTTGTACATTGTCAATGAAAATGTGTTGATCATGCTTTTAGTTTGGCAGATACCACCGTGTTCAAATGTTTTGCAATATATAAATGAGCCTTTATAAAATAACTTGATTCAGAAAATGTGAAGCTCTATGTATTCAAGAAGGAATACGTTCAGCCGTAAAACAAAGATTACCCCACTGTGTCGATGATCAAAGTTTTGTGGCAGGATTTTATGAATATGCACAGCCACAAAAAAAATTCCAAATTAACAAATTCATCATCTATGAATGCTCTGACGTCTTATACTTTGACGTTTCATAACACATCAAATTCCGTTTAACTGGCTGCAAATTCATGCAGAATTGCATAACAATCCTTGGGCCTCCAGTGTTGCTTCTGTAGTCGCTAAAGATGTAATTTACAATAGTAGTGGTACCAAAGTGGACCGCATAATGGCTGACTTGTTTGGAGAAGTAGATTTATTCGCTTATGCAAAGTTGCTTCTCTTATCTGACATGCAGCATTATAGTTTCACAACTACAGTACTTGAGGAAGGAAAACTAAAAATAAATACATTGAGAGTCCACTTCAATTGGGCATTAAATTAGTAGTTCAATATATTGGCATGAGGTTTGGATTCCAAAAGGTTTTAAGACTGTGTATGGAACTTTTTCGCTACCACTCGATGACATTGTAGGGCACAATAAAAACATTTCCCACTGCAATGCATTGTCAAGTGCATTAAAGGATCATTGTCCAGTTGGACCAATGGTAGGCAATGACTCATAAGTCAAATTGGGCCCCCTCACATCTTCTCAAACAAGCAGTGGGACCTCGATGTACGCCACTGGTTGCCCTGAGCCACTGTGATGTGTGTACACATTCCACATTGCCATTTTAGTAGTCTTTTTTAATGGCATGGATGAATATTGGGTTGAGCTGGCATCCAACCGGGATTTGTGCATGCAACATTTAACAAAAAAAATATAGGCAAATTTTTTAAAGTACTACGTTTGGAGGATTTTTTTAGGCGCATTGGGATCTACGGATGAAATTGGCCTCATAGATTAAAATAATTCTTAAGCTTTGACAAGATAGCCTGTAATAAATTGTTGTGCATAAAGTTCACGGAAGACAATTCAGAATATTTTCTACATTTTAATAAGCACTGGGCTTTCATTTCAGCGAAGTGGAATATATATTGCACACAGCTTTAAAGCGCTCTTTTTCATCATCATCATCATAAGAGGTTGAATCAGCCAATGCCTGAGACGGCAAGGTTATTTTGGGCTACTGTTTCGGCATCACTAAAGTGTCCTGCTTAATCCATCAATATAACAATGTTTTACCTTTGCTTTGCAAAACTGTAAGCCATTAAAACTTCACTGATTACAGAGTAATTCTTTTTTTGGGCTTCTGAGATAAAATAGCATTCAGTGTGATGTATCGGCTTTAGCCAGTATTTCAAATGTCTTGAGTGCTTTGCTATGTTAAATGTTAATTTTGCTTATCAGATTTTAAGGAGAAAATGAATGACTTGTAACACCTTCAAAAATACAATTTGTTTTAGCTTCGTCAGGTAATATGGTTGAAACAGTATAACAGAAATCTTTTAGATTTGTTTAATTGTATTCATGCCAGTTGGTCGCTGACTATACAAACGAACACATCTCTGTGCCGGGAGCAGAACTGGATCCATTAATATAATTTAACTCTTAAAGTGGGTGAGGAGTGAAGCACCTCACCTAACCTTCAGCCACCATTCCCTATGTATTTTTGCTGTGGAAAAAGTGACTAAACCGATATCTATCGGTCTCTTCAAGATAGTCACTAGCTTTCATCACCAAGGCCATATAGATTGGGAGACTGGCTCGCATCAGTGGACCTGACAGTTGCATATATTTGCATGTGCCAATCAGGCAGGAGTGACACGGGTCCCTAAGGTTCAGTGTCCTGAGCGGCCACTAAGTTTCCGGGTCTCGCCTTTCTGTCTTTGTACTTCTTCCCCAAGGGTCTTTAAAGTCCTGGTTGGGGATTGGTCGCTTACCTGTGGGGCTGGGGCAACCACGTGCATTCTCACCTCAACCACCTCCTGAAACGAGCAGACTTGGAGGTAACTGGGGAAAATATTTTTTTTGAGTGATAGAGGTGTTGCGGGGGTAGACGGCCAGCCAGTGGATTGAATGAGCCGTGGGTGATTCGACCCTGGCGAGTAGGCCCATCTGCAAGAAGTGTAAATTGATTCACCTTAAATGAGAACAGCAAGTTAATGAGCAATTTGAATTTAGACCCATTTGTTCATAAAACGAGCAAAATGTTTACTTATCGAGCAGAAACCAATACATATGCGCCCCGTGGTGGAAGGGGTCGCACGGTGGCCTGCAGCTGTTTGTTTACCAGCTGTCCTGTGCTGTGCCTGCGTGTTTGGCCATGTGGGGGAAGGGGGCCCCGTGGTGGCATTGTAAGGGGTGGGTGTGGGGAGCGGTGGGGTAACAGCACGCGGCGCTTCGAACTCGGCGACCCGAGTTCGAGTCCAGCTCGTGAAGGTACCTTTTATTATTTTTCTATTGCTTGTGAAGTAATTATGCTGGATGTTTTTTTTGTGGTCTATCAGTTAGAGAATATTTTCTTAATTTGACAGAAGACTAAAAAAACACCCTGATGTAGCCCATAACCTATATATTGTCGTAGTTCTGAAAATCCATCCCATTTTTGTGCACAGACCCACAGGAACAGTTTTTTTTAAATGCTAACGATTGTCGACTGAAATCATATTTTTTAAGGAAGAAGAAAGGGAAAGCACACACACAAAATGTGCATAGACACATGAGGCTTTTTCTTTCCTCCCATTCAGAAGGGAATAAAGGCAAAACCCCTGTCCAATTTTCGCTTTTTGTGGGATATGGGTTCCCTGCTGCTCTGTGGGTAGAGGGTGTGACGTATGCATTTTCCTCCTGCAAACTCGTCTTTCTGGACATGAAAAGCGTGGAATGGCTGTAGTGTTTGTGCAGACTGGAAGGTGCAAGTACATGCTGAGCTGTCTCTTGGGAAAGTGATGCTGGATAAATTTTAACCTGAAACCATCTCAACGTGCAGGCAAAAACCAGTGAAGGAAAATTATTTTCTTTTGTACGGTAGTGTTTAGAATATTAGCTTCCAATATTATGACATGTTCATGATTATTTAAATTATTACAAGTTGATATGACAAAACAGCTTGTTTATTGAAAACTCGATCGTTATCAAAGAATACACATTTAATATTCCACATTATTCATAAGAGTCAATAAATGGACAATTGCACAAAGAGTTGATAAATAGGTGACCAAAATAATAAAAAAAATCTGTTGTGACATAGTGCATTGACAATAGAGTCATTGTCAAAATGTATCATCCTCTCATCAAACTGAATATTTGAAATGAGCCAATGTACACATCATCATTGAAAACTGTAATATTATATAGTTTGTGATGCCATTCTCTTAACAAATGGGACACTGCTCTCTGAGATTTCTGAGTGGATTTTTGTCTCCTAATGTGATGCCGATAGCGCCATTGGAATTAATTGCAGAATAAAATGCACATACTATTTCAATAAACCCCCAGTAATGTTAATCACCATGTAGTCATTTCACCCTTGGTTCTGTTTTTTATCTCTCAATGTTGGATTGTGCTGAATTAGTTGTACATCATTAAAGAAACGTCACTGTTTCAATCCAAGCGTTGTCTTGGTGGCAGCTTTCTTTAAAATTAATTTGAAAAAGAAATGTCAACTTGGCTCTCGGTTCCTGGTCAAGGATGCGTAAAATGGAGCAAATGTCCATGCTGTTACTGTTGTCACTTGGCTATGCCGAACATGTTTCAATTATTAAATTTCAAAAACCCACCTGTGTGTGTGTGCGCATACACAGGTATGTGTGCACTGGCCTATGTGGTCTTGTATTCGTGCACACGACTTGTAAAATAAACTATCTTGTTTGCACAATATTTCAGCTCGCAAAAAGATGCACCCTGACACATCTACATCACGTAGGTATTAAAATAAAAGGGGAAACCTGAAATTGCCTGTTACTCGGCATTGGCTATGGATAAAATCATTTTTTGGGACAACCATTTCCACGGCTTGATTATAATTCCGAAAGTGTAGCTGAAATTCCAAATTGAAAAGAATCTTTGCGCTGCGTGAACCGGCGCAGGACACTTAGATGCATGTGCTGTGACTAAAATAGTGTTGCGGTGCGGTTGCAAAATGCAAGCAGTGGGGTGGAGTGCAGCAGGGGTCTGGCTGGTAAGGATTGGTGGTGCTGCGGAGAAGATTAGTGTGTACGGGGCTGGGTGTGTGTGTGTTGTGAGAACCTAGTGGGGAGCAATAGTGTAGCGGTTGGCGCGCTGCGCTATGAACCCGGTGACCCGAGTTGGATTCCCGCTGACGGCCAACACCAAATGAATACCCAGTGCGGTGTGCAAACTTTGCCACTAAGGAGACAAGGTGGCCAGGTATGGTTGTTGGCCATCCACTCCCTTCGTGTGCCGTGCCTTCCTTCTTAGTTGCTCACTAACGGTACTTTCCCCAACAGTCTGTTAAGGCTATACTGGGGATCTTTGTGAGAACCTATAGTTTTCTGTATCCATTCCTGACTGAGTAAAAATACAATGAAAATTAAAATTTCTAACTTTTGTTTCTCTTTCTAAATTCATTATGTCCGTGTAGCTTGTTGGATTAGTGAATTGCTTGTGGGTGTGTATGCGTATTCCAATTGAACATGTGCTTGAATTGTTACCAACTTGGGCTGTTATTTGCATCTGTACAAGTATGTATATGCATGGTTCTTCATTGTTAGACATGCGAAAAAAAGGCCTGTTCTATGCCTTCCACCACAGGATGGGAATAGGTTCCTGCCTTTTACCAGATCAAATAATTATTTGACAGTGAAGAGATCTAGTAAGGCCAGTTTATCTAAGGAGAATATTGCTCAGCACAAGAAAATTAATATGAAAAGCAAAATGCTCTCCCAGGGAAGACCATGAAAGTAAAGGATACATTTCTGAAATTTGGTTCTTCGTAAGATGCAAATGAAACATAAGAGATGGAAACCGTGGTTGTATTTTCAGTGTACAGCTACCTGGGAAAGTAATTATGATCTGAAAATAGTTTTGCGATGACAGCTGTAGTCTTGACGTGTGAATAAAATACTCGTTAATGCTTGGAGTAAAAAAACGGGTAATTTTTTTTCTTCCACAATGTAACCAAATTGAAAGAGTGACTTAACTAAAACCATTAATTGTGTGTTTTGTTGATTAGAATTGCTGCAAGGTGTATTGGAATCCTGACCAAAATTACTTGTGAGAAGATGACATACTGACCGTTTTAAAAGAAGCTGGTCATACAGGACTTTGCATGACATTGCAGACCAGTTTTTCTAAAATTTATTTTAACGGTCCATGCGATTTGCAGGATTCAGTGGAAATGCTCAGCCCAGCAGTCTAGCTGGATCAAGATGGAATGACGGCATATTACTACGATTCCTAGCGGTGACTGCACATTGTGTGATACCAACCAGCAGAAACTATTGATTTGTGTCACGGCCTGAAGTGGCATAATTTACAGGGTTAGGTAGTAAATAATAAACAGGAAAACCTCGCCATACGCAGCTTTATAGAACACATTTTTCGGCTATGCACGGTTTGATTAATGAGGTCTATTTTCTAGAGCACGGAGGGACGAGTGATGTTTTGGCTATGCGCGGTTTGACGCTGCTGAGATTGTTATCTCCGCATCGTAAAGTAGTGCGCAGTCCTCTTGTGTACTTTACTGTATATGCTGCGCGGTCAGCTTGTACGTTTTAATGTGGATATTTTGTGATATGCCTGTATTTTCTAATAGGCATTAATCGACCAAACAGGCTCCCCCCCCCCCCCATGAGTGCTTTTTTTTTTCCAGAGCCTCTTAAGCAGAAAGTAATGGACTCAGCAATGGCCAGGATATGTGCGTTGGTCCAATGAATTGGCAGCTGTTGCAGGAAGCACGGGCAATGTCCATTGACATGTCGGCACACTGGCATAGGAAATTCGTGTGTTGGTTAGCGTGCAGGCTGCTGGCGGGGAAACGTGATGAAGGGAACACCTCACCTGCGGGATAGCAGCACTGTGTTGATGAAGTATCTTCACTTCCCCAGCTGTTGTTTCAAAAGTGTGACATTTTTTCAGTGGCTGAGAAGGAAAAGGTGTAAGAACCGGCAGCCTTTTTTTTTCCCTTTTCCCCCCCCCCCCCCCGATTTTTTGGGGTGTTGCCAAATTGATTGAAAATAAATAAATGAAAATGTAGTTCACCCACAGCGTGATCACAGCATTTAGCGGGAATAAACTTTAAGTTGAACATTGAAGCACATTGTTTTTGCATATATTTGATAAATCGTAGGAATATTTTTTTGTAAACAAATTGGCACTTGCTACTCATGTTCAGTTAATTTTGTTTTCAACGTGCCTTTGAATATTCTTTTGAACATGGCTTTCCACAGCAGTGTTATTGTCGTAGGTTCCTTTTAAAAAGCATATGTAAGTACAGTGTCAAGTTTTCTTTCTGGAAACTGATGTCACAGCCGAGCACAAGCTTTAGTGTTATTAATCTGGTAATTTTGTCCATTTGTATGCATTGCGAAATGCATGCAATGATGTTGTTGCAATAAGAAAGACTGCAAGCCTTCATCATTCCGCTTCAGTGAACATTGTGCATGGTGTAACAATAATTGTAACTTTCTGAAATTGCGTTCTTGGAATTAAGTTTTAAACTGATGCACTTGGACTTGGAAGTGTGGAATCAGATTTGCAAATCCATATTTACGTGGAGGGGGCGGTGGGGATATTGGTGCTTTTCTGCCGTAGAACTCTGTCTTTTAGGCTTAACATGAACGTGCGGGTTAATTAGTGCACGTGACTTGCTCTATACTGTATATACTACATGCTCGGGCAATTCCTTGCAATAGGAAAATAAATCGGTGTTTAAGACAGACAATGTTTGTGTTAGTGTATGGGTCAGAAAGTAGAAGAGAAGCTTCGAGCCTTTTAAGTACTTGTCGAGCATGCCTGTAATTGCGATCCACAGCTTAAGAATAGAACATCACTAAGAATGTGCAGATGCTCTCGGAAAAAAAGGTTTGCAATGGGTGAAACGCATCAATAGGATGTAGGGTATATGTTGAACTTTTTTCACACCGTACGTAGCCAACCGTGCTTATTGGATGGCAGATTACTGAGACGGGCATTGGCGTGGGTAACTAAAGAGTGATGACCAATGGAAATACCTCGCCAGATGGTGGAGACACTCCTAAAAGTGGACCTTGAAGTTGGATGTCAACTTAACAACTACAGATCTCGCAGAAGTAAGTTATGGTGAGGTGGCATCAATGGCATTGGCAATGATGACCTGTTGACCTTGACGTGGAATAGATGAGATTATTGTGTTAATACTTTAGAAAGACAACTGAGAATAAAATAAGCAATCTTTTTTTTCTCTCGGCGATGAAGTTATGAAAAAATGTTATTTTATGTTTGTTTGTTTGTTTTATTCCATGCATAGTATGAAACGAGGATTTGGCAAATCGTCAATTCGGTAGATCTGTTGCTTGACGAGTTCAGGGCACAGCGTGCACATGTGTACACGTGCTGACAATTGGCAGTGAGAATTACGCGCAATACGAGAGGGGGGGGGGGGTGGCAATGTCGGCGCAACTTCCCGCCGTAAAGGTGCCATGAAACTCTTGCTTTTTAATGGCCGTGTACACTTTGATGTGTGCTGTCATGGGCCGCTCGTGCTGACGTGCCCGTTGGCCGGCGTGAAGGAGCAAGCGCGCGCAGCAAGCAGCCTCGGCTGTAAAAACAGCCTTTACAGGGTCATCTTGAAATTTAGCTTCCCCACGGAGTCAAAATATTGCAGCGCTAAAATCAGAACTGCTCCACAGGCCCTTGCGCACTGCCTGCTCCCATGCTGTGCCGCTATTGTCGGCAAGGGGTTACAACTGGAACGAGTAGCTTAGATCATAAGGTGTTTAATATAGTGGTGAATCATGTAAGTGCCAGCATAGCACATGTGCACAGTTTTGATGCACAAAGGAATTTTTTATAGGAACACTGTCACTTGGTATCTTGGCACATGAGAGGTCAATAAAATCTCTGGTCTCGGTGGAATATGCACTACCGGGTTAATTCTACAGAATATTAGTTGTCTGTTGTGCTTGCTGGGGTTTTTTTTTGCAAAAAAAGACTTGTACACTTGCCTGTGGCAGTTCACAGCATAGCATTCTTTTAAGTATGCACTAAATATTTTGGTCAATACATAGTTGGCCTTTTTGTGCTAACTTTGGTTCACGCCAATTAAAGTGGTGGCGAAAGGCTGTAACCCACAGCAGAGATCATCACATGTGGGACACATCCACCTGCAGCATATATCTGTCTTCATAAGACAATACGGTGACTTCTTGACATATCTGCTTCTCATGTCAGTTGTATCCAGATAAAGTTGTGGTATCGCATATACAAGAATTCCCTAAATATTCCAAGCAGTACACTCCTGAAAACAAGTCTTGCTGCACTGTAGTTTTCTATGGATAAATAAGGATTATCCAATATTCATAACTTAGAGGTATTGTTTTTCGTAATTTCTTTTTGATAAATTATGTAGTACATGTATCTAACTTAATGTATTGAATTATCTTTTTCCCTTAATCAACATAAACATTCGTACTGTTTTGTTAATTCCATCATCTGAATTATCACTGACCAGTAAATTTGATTTCATAACAGTATGTTATAATTAGTCAGATGCATTCACAAATATTTTATACATATTGAACACATTTGAAAAACAAATCAAGCTTCAGGGTTAACAACTGTATATACTAAACAGAAAAGGTTTCCGCTGTGACCCATGTCCAGAACCTTGAATTATTTAACATTACGAATAACAATGGTCTTATTAACAAATGTGAAGTGAGGAAATTGAGTCGGGGTTGAAATGTCCAACAAAAGGCAGATTGTGCATTAGTGTCAGCGTGCGCATGTTTTACTTGGCTTCTGCATCCCAGGCTGGGTGGGCTTTGTTACCCAATTCAGGACGTGACTCAGATGTGGCGCAACTGCAGGAAAGTTAATGCATTCAGGCATGGCAATGATGACCAATGTCGTCATTGTATTTTCAGAGCATTCGAATGTACAGACAGACCTTCCTCAAAAAGGCTTATGTCTGAAATCCAGCTAGAGATTGTTCTAGTTCCTTTGTATCGTAATGCCCTGGAATGAAAGTAAGATTAGCCTTGTTACAAATGGAACAAAATGCGTTTTTGCACACTAAAAATAGTGAAGAGTGAAGCTTATAGAAGGAGTGTAATGTCAAATTGTTACGACTTAAAATGTATCATCATGATTGGCATTTTTTCATTCCAATTTTAAAACAGATAGAGATTTACGTCATATATCGACACCTCTGTCAGTCTTAAAACATGTTGATACAATCAGCAAAACACGTTGGCAAAGCGGAGACGTGAAATAAAAAGGGAAGCACCACTTAACCAGAATGCGGTCACATGCTTAAAATGTATACAATCGGAACATCAGTAACATGTAACGAAGAGAAATAGAATCGATGCAGTTCTCTCCCATTCACTATGTTGTGTGTCCATTGGTTGTGTCCAGTGAAGTGATATCCAAGTGTGAATGTCTGCATGCAGAGACGATGGAAATGCCACATCCCTGTTGCGTCAGAAAATGACTTAATTTCCCCTGCGACTTCCCATGCTTGTTTGGTCCTAAATGCTGAACAAATCAAGGGGTCGGCAACCACGGCTACTTATTCATTTGTTGCTTTTTGAACTAAATTTGTGCTGCTGAGCTGATCCTCTTACTGCGGTGAATTCAACATTCTCGTGATGTTATATAAATGCAAAGTATACCCTAAGTATTTTAATGCAAGTATCATATGCCCCCCCCCCCCCTTCAATATTACTTTTCTATTTCCAGAGATTAGCAAGAGAGAATTACACCTCAAAACTGGCCACTTAATTCTTGTATTTTTAGCCATGGCCAATTAGGTTTACCACGGGGTTTCTATTGCTCTATACCGTTTTTCTTTAGTTAATAGTTAATTAAATACACTTTACATACAACAACAATCGCCTTTCGCCAGTAAATGACAGTGACATCACAGCGCTTGTGTCAGGCTAGGTACACTAAGGCCATTTGCATTGTCGAATATTCACTCCCAAGGGGGTCACGGGACCGACCCAGGTGTTGTGGGGGTTCACTAAGTTGACTGACAGATGCATCACCTTCATTCCCCACTCTTCAACTGTTGACACTATATACACAAGCACACACAGCGCTTTATATTGACAGCATGGAATCAGAAAATTGCCTACATTAGGGAATCATGATTCGACTATAAACATCTACTTTGCTGCAGATGGCATGCTTAGACAACTCACTGAAGAAATTATCAGTTCGGAGGAACTGAACCGTCGAATCTGGGAATACTGGCTCTGTGGCAAATATCTTGATAACTGGGTGCTGATAGAAATGCATCATTATTATCTTTCTATTGCAGTTAATACCACAGCAGTGGTTTCCTTTGTTGATCTTTCTCTTCTGGTCGGGTTGTGAGATGTTGGGATTTGACAGTGGATCTAAGAGTGGGATGATATGGGGGCAGATGGGAAACCCTACGTCATTGGTCGTTTATAAATTGCAGATGTTGAGCTTGGAATATTCTTTGATGGCGGCTAGGTTTTAGGGGTTACAAATAATGTTTATGACCAGGAGTTATATTGGCTGCCTGAGAATTGCTTTTTCTCCCCCAAAAATGAAGTCGTTGGCCTTTAGTAGATCTGAGATCATGTAGGTTTCCATGGAAACGGTGTGCTTAGATGAAGGGGGTTTTTCTCCTTTAAATGGTTAAAATATGCTTTAGCTGGCAGGTGGGGGGGGGGGGTGCTATGGAGGCTGACTGGGGAAGGAAGGCCATACAGAACCCATTGGGGTGGGAACCGAGTCTGCACCATCAGCTTGGAGGGATGATTGCTTTGGCCATCTCAAACTGTGCTGTGAGTGTATAAACACGTCCTGCAAAACAAACATCAAGCCTGCTGCCTCAGCCTTTGTTGTACTTCATCTATTGTTTTTGTGAAGCCTGCCGCGTGCGCTGCAGCAGAAGCTTGGACCACCGGACGAGCGAGTAACGCTTGTTTTGGCCACTGAGAGGGCACACACACAGCTCGGGCTGCAGGAGAAGCCGCTATGGATTTGCTGGGGAGGCTCTCCACTCTTTAATGCCATGCGCGCGTGACTCATTAAATGGTCACCCCACCCACCGAGCACCCCCCCCCCCCCCTCTGCTATGACAGTCACGAGTGGTTTTCAGTTGACTGATTTTGCACAACACCTTTTGCTGTTAATTTATTATCGGCTATTTGAAATCGGTTGTCATTTTACATCTCTGGTTACCATACGTTATCAACAACCCAGGTGTGGTGGTACAGTGATAGTAATCCTTGCAGAGTTGAATCCTGTGTGAGAAACACACCTGCTGGGATCAAAGGTGTCCTTGGTAGGACACTAACCCGTCAATTTAGAATTTTGTCCACTGGCATTGTTTTTTTTTACCAGGCACACTTAACGCACTTGTATAAATGGCCAAGGATAGAATTTCTCGTGGGATTAGTCATATCATATAGACTCTTAAAAGTGTGCAGGGCTTCACGAATGTTCAGACAAGAGTATAAGGAATACAAATAATAATCCTGTGGATCTTCTTTGGTTCTTTCGGTAAAGTCACGTAGAATGAGAATAAAATAATAAATTAATAAAATTAAATAACACAATAAAATTCTCACGACGTTTCGGCCACAACACAAGTGGCCTTCATCAGGTGAAGGGACTAAACTGTCTCGAGGACAGCACTGGAGCGAACACAGCCAAGCTAAATCCTGTGGATATTTACTCAAAGCAAGTTTTTTCCCAGGCACAAAACCTAATTTAAATACGGTTTGACGGCCATTCTTGTTTATAATGGTTGGGTGGTATAAATCCTAATGCCACTATTGACCCTGATACCCCTATGCCAGCTGATATTTCCAGAATCATTTAAAAGTAATTATGATGACATAGGTCTTCCTAGATCGGTAAAGGGCATGGTCCTTGCCAATTCCAATGCCTGGCCAGGATGAATGGAGCAGAGAGACTTATTTTATTGTCTGAATTCTTGCCAAGATGGTGCCAGTGGATTTCAATTGTGATCTTTGCCACTTTAAATTGGCCAAGTTGTCATACTGGCTGTCTGATATTGGCAATATCGTTTTTTAACAAGTTTATCTTATTTATATTTAAATAACATCATATGGTGAAAAACAAAACTAGAGTATACAATATTAAGAGAACCGAGATAATACATATGAAGCCATAGGTGCCCTGAGCTATCAAGCCTAGCTAAGTTGCTGAACCAACTGCATCCACCATGGAGGATATAGCAACTGCAGGTAACTGGATTTGTAGCGTGTCTCTCTCCCCGTGGTCACGTGGATTTTTTTTACGTCCTCTAGTTTTTCCCTCCACATTTAGAATCAACAACATGCGTTTAGAGTATTTAGCTGCTTTAAATTTCCACATGATAAGCCGCTTTCTTGAGCTATCATTTGTGGCCAGGTCGCTTATGAAAAAGAGCTATATAGCTCAGTGGGCCTAACCTGGTAAAAAAATGTTTATAGTCTATTCAGATGACTAGATTATTGCGGTCAGTGTGGTCTCAAGTCCTTGACAGCCATCAACTAAATTAAACAAATTTTACATCATTTACTATGGGCAATTTTCCATATTTTTTGCAAGAGCTGATATATCTAAGCTGGTTCTGTATTTGATTAAACTATTTTTTTTAAAAAACAACCCAGAAAGCAGACAAGTGCCGTACATCCTTTACCAGACAGCTATCATGCGTGACGTGTCATTGAAAAAGCAATAAAAGGTTAGAATTGGATGACCTTGAAATACTGACAAGTTCACGATCATCCTAAACGGTTTGCATTACTGTATTACATATTACATAACACGAAATAATCAGAGCTGTTATGGAGAATGAATGTCAAAACAGACAAGCAGACAATTCGTCTATTTTATATACATGCCTTACCACAAAATAATTTATAGAAGTATCTTACACAGCCCGTTGGCGCAGTGTTCTTGTTAGTGCATCTTTTTAGCATAATTGATTCAGTACAAGCAAACTGGACAGGTTAAGACATACAGCATCTCATCAGCAGAGTCAGGCTTTCTTGAATTGATAGTATAATTATTTTCCTCCATTGATTTCAATGCCATGGTGTCGTCAGCACATCGAAGTGTAAACCAATATTAACATAATTTTGACTTCTTTAGGCCTTTTGGTAAAGTCATGTAGATAGGTTCAAGGAAAATAACAAAAAACTACGACGTTTCAAATTCCTGCAGTCACGAAAGCTTTAAGTCATAATTTTGACTGTTTCAAATGCATTCAGCATTTCAGAAATGTTAGTTGCGCAAGTGCTTATAAGCATGTACGCTGCATGGAAGATGCATTATTTTGTAGACTGCATTTAAACATTTGCCTTTCCAATTAAATGCTTTCATTACAAAGGCAAAGTAGGAGACGGCAACATTTATTTAAGAACATTGACACTGCTAAAATAATGTAAATCATTAGTTGTTTGTAAAATAAATGTTTTTCAATGAGTACTTATATAACGTCATTGTGGCGTCCCCAAGTTAACCATTCTTTGATTCGTCAGGTATTACAACCATTTCCATAACTACTTTTATGAAAAAATATATTTACTCGAAGAAGTTCCACAAATAAAAATTGTGCCAGCCTTTTAAATTTAACCAGCCGAATTTGTTTTCAATTCAACAAATATTTTCCGTTACAATTGTCTCGTGCAGTTATTTTAGTATACTCAATCATTATTTCAGTGTTCAATGCCTTCAAAGGAAATGAGTGGTGTTGCAATGGATAGCAACTTCCTTATGAATCCAGTGACCAAAGTTATATTCCTGGCCATGGCTAACATAAGTTGAGTGATAGCTTAACTGCTACTGGACTTCCTCTTTCAAACCCACACTGACTCTTATGAGTGACAGGGTGTGGGGAAGCCTTCAACCAGCAGTGGATTGACAAATGGCAGAAATAATTATCACACTTTACAATCCTAGGTTTAATATTGTTTATCTGAGGAGACAGAAATAGTTGCGTATTCAGACAACGCGATCCTGTCTTTGATCGCAAAAACTCACAAGTATTTTTAAAATACCAACAACCTTTATCACTAAAAGTTAGGACATTTGGTAACACCTTATTTAGCCTGCCCATATTCTGAGGTTGTAAAGTTAGTATTTTTAGACCTGTTGCTTTTGTCTCTTTGCAGCATAAAGGAGCACCATCTAGTGGTTGTAGTAAAATAGTTAGTTCAATAGTCATTCGAGGTATCTTATTGATCATCTTCTATGGACGTTCTTGAATGTGATTCAATATTTTCACGTTCTCGTGCATTCGTGGAATCAACTTATCACGTGACTATAAAAATAACTGTTGATACATTTGGAAATGAAAACAGGAATGGACAATTGGAAAAATTAATGTGTGGATAGTTCTATGAACTTTTTTGAAGACATTGTTTGATCAAAATGTATTAATTGTTTTTATAATCCCAACTATAAAGTGGTTAATGTTATTTCTATACACCTACATCTTGTGTGGTTGAGATGATAGGGGAGTGCCAACTACATACACTCTTGACAGTCGAAGGGAAATATTATGCTCGGGAATCTAATGTATTGTCTTCGCTTGCGGTTGTATTTTGCAGGTATGGATGAGAGAACAGCTCCCGGGTCGTGGGCTGCAGGCAGCCAGACAAGCCCCTCCTACGACTCTGCCAGGGTCAGTGGTTACAGCACACCCCCAACACATTTGACTCATAACTTTGGGCTGAATGTTGTTATATTGTGCACATTAACAAAACAACAGATGCTTCTTTATGAACAAATCCTTTGATGGTGATTTAAAAAATAGGTTCTATGGTTTGTTTTATTTGCACCATTTACACCTGTTTTATTTCTGGTCTCAAAAAAGAAAGGTATTACTAGATATTGTGTATCATTAGCGTTAGTTCAAGAATGAACAGATATGATGAATTGATGTGAAGTAAGCATCCAGAACAGTTAAAGGAACGTGAAATCTAAAAGTAGTGCATGTTCTCTTAAAAAATATCACCACAAATGTATGAGCAGAATTTAAGCAGATCGATTTTTGTAAATAAGAAATTTACACTTTAGCTCCCAAATCCTGGCTCCTGTATATCATTTGGTGCGCCACCACGATGTTTGTGCCTTGCATTGCCATGTCTCACGTGAGGCTGTCACTTTGTGTCAGTGGAATGGAAAAAAGCGAATCGAGGGATTTTCCATCATGGGTCTGCGCAAATTCTTAGGTTGCAATGTTGCCTTATAATAATTCTGACTATTGCCTGATGAAGGTGGTTGTAATCACGCGCGAAACGTCATACTCTAATTATATATGTTGTGAGTTTACTCTCCAACACACTGGTGTGCTGAACTTGGAACGAATTGGCATGTTTTGTTTCTGACAAACCTTACTAACTGGCTGTGTTGGGTGGTGGCGGGTTTAATGACATTTATATTTTTACACGATGCAACCCAAAAAATCTTTATGGATAATATAGGTCGTAAAAGCCTACGTGTTCAAAGCTTGCCTTTACTTAACAGCTGTGTGTAGCAGATCGATCGCAGTAACCGAGCACGTGTGAACGTTTTGACAAAGGCATGAAATTGCCCGATTCCACGTGGCATGTACCCTGCCTCATTTGCTGGCGTCACGTAGCGGCTTCTCACCACCTTTGTGACGTCATGGCAAATTCAACACAGTTGCGCACTTGAACTTTGTGATTCATTTAAATGCACTCTTCAGAGTAATGAAATTTATATCCCGTGCTGAGCCGAGCAGACCATGCACTTTTAACTATGCTTATACGAATAACAGCCATTATTTTTATTTCACCTTCAGAAAAAAACATTCGTATGCTTTGTGCGAAGGATAATTGGCCTGTTTTTGTATAATTTGGACATCTGTGAAAAAGAGCTTTGTAGCTCATTAGATTTCTGTCGTATAAATACATATTCTGATTCTAACATTTTAGGCAGGAACGTTTTTTTTAAGACAACTCTTCAGGAAATGGCCACATTCCATACGTTGTTAATATGAAAAGCAATAGCTTTCCACACTTCTACGTTAAAATAGAAAACCAACTGATGCTTTTAGTATCAGTGGTCAACCCTCGTGCTTCGATATAATATGAATAATTTAAGCTTAGCAACTTTCGAGTTTCTAGTAAACATCTTGTGCAGCAGCCTGCAGTTTATGGATTGAGGCACTGTAAGTCTGTCAGAGATTGCAATGACATAGGGAGGCCTTCATCCAGCATTGTCGTGCTGTCGATGGTGCATAAAAAAATCTTACAAATTTAAGGTCGATATAACATCATATATACAATCACACGGTGAACCTTACCTTTCGCGTGATCTAACAAAAATTACTTGCACAAACCATACGTGCATGCATGTGGGCCCAAAGCAGCAAGCATCTAGGGGCACACTTTGAGATATGCCACTCAAGGGCAAGCAAAGCGATGAGTTTCCAAGAGGGGGGAACTTTGGACCCAGCCAAGCGCACACGCTACCTTTGTGGCTGCATGAAAAGCAGGGCAAGTATACCTCAAACATGAGGATAAGGCTTTCCCTGCTTGGGTCAACAGCATACGTGTGGCACGCAAACACTTGGGCACCTCTATTGGCTTGATTGCTCCATACAAGGACTTATACACCGGCTATGTCAACAGCCATAAAGCAAAGTTTGACATTCCTATTTTTTTTACTTACATCAATTTGTCCGTTATCGTCTACAGTGATGAATAAACAGTCCTTTTTAGTGGTTGCACAAGCATGTTCCTTGAGGTAGTTAAAAGCCACATACAAAGAATAGAAATTGGGAAAATAGATTAAGATAGAAATTTATCAACATGAGAGTGCTAAGGGGTACTATGAAAACCTGTAATTGTGGATTTATGTCAGTCAATACTAGAAACAAGCTCAGCAAGTCCATTACGGTCTTAGAGTTGAAATAAAATTCAGAGTTTGTACAGTTCATGAACTTAAACATGGCCGTGACTTTTAATATCTTATTGCCCTCTGTAGATGTCAACTTATTTGACTCCACACTATCGTTAGTCTCGACCATCCCTTCTAGCAATTTGTCCTTCCCAAACCCACCGATATTCCTTAACAGTCAGTATAAAGTCTCTCATTGGCATGTCGTCTACTCTCATCTTTGTCTGTGTACCTCTTCTGTCTTTGGTGTAATTCCACGCATATGTATCTCCATGCTTCGTGATATGCTTTTCAGCTGTCTATCCGTTTTTCTTCTCCGAATGTTATCGGAATAAACTCTCATTGTAAACATTTACATGCAGATGATCATTATCAAATTCAGTTTTCCAAAAGCACTCCATCCTGCTGTTTTTCTCCTTATTTCATAATTTTAATCCTGAACCGCCTGTAATAGCTTCCTGAGGTATACTTATTTACAGCATTGTTGTGTTGTCTGGCATTATCTACGTGCTGTGATATTATTTGTTTACATGTACGCTGTTATTGTTATCTTTATGTATCAGCATATATACATCTTAAGAAATCCTTACGTTTACCATGCAATTATACATTCTGGGAAGTGGATATTTTACGGAATGTTTAACTTGTCGATTAAAGGACATTTATTTTGAGTTAAATTACAGTGCCGTTGAAGTTTTCGCTTACAAGCCGTTTTGAATAAGATGAGTGTGTAAGACTGAATATCTATGTTACTGCTTTAATTTAAATGAACATCTGTTCATTATCATGGTGTGGGGCATGTACTCAATTTTATAACCATATGTTTCCATATCTTATAAAAGTAATTTCAGCCATGTTTTTAGATGTAGTTTTGGAAATAAGTGCAGTAATGTAAGCCTTCAAGCTACATAAAATGTGATGTCTTGTAAGTGGCATTTAAATAAATCCTAGTTAAATATGCCTGACAGCTGATTTAATTTATATTTGTATAGCTATTAAAAATTAAAAAACGTTATAATTATTCCTATTATTGTGCACGGTAAGGATTGTTTACAAATTATTTGTAAAAGTTGCAACACATCACAGAAAATTGTATTTTACGGCTGAGCTTCATATGTATGAGGATTTATTTTCACATAAGCTTAAGTATAGATGAGGTCAATCAATGTGTATTTCATTGACCACACAATCGTTTGTTGTGGAAATAATGCCTCCAAGCCCATATTTGGAAATTAGTGATTTATGTGTTAATTCATTGAAGGTATATAGTGCTAATAAGCCCAGGATCATTTGTTTAGTGATGATGAAGCAGAATTGTTATTGGTCCATTGCGTGTGCATTTAGCCATGCTCGCGGCTTGCTGTGTTGTGTCCCATCTGTCTTCTTGTCGACTGGTTTACTATCCTGGTGAGCTACTTCCTTTTTGTTTATCAGTATAGCGAAATGGGGGAGCGGCACAGAAGGAAGTCTCTGCAGACAAGGGGTAGTATGACCTTTTTTGGCCTGGTATTCCAATGTAAGTGATTTAGACACCTGTGCAGTTATGTTAATTGCCATAGTACCAAGTGTTGCTTGTCTGATTTCAAGGTGGCACATGAAGCAAAACAAATGTATTGAAACCTTACATTTAGTCATATCCTACATAAGAAGTACGCACAATTTGCTTCATTATAATTTTCAAAATGTCACGGTGAATAGAGCAGCATTCACATACAAACAATGTAATTGATTTAAGTGCAAAAAAGTGGTATTGCCATTTCAAAATAATAATCATATGCATGTTTATTAAACCGGTCCCTTGTACAATTGGCTGATTGTGACAGTGCAGCCAAGTATAACCCTCTCGGGATAAACAAACAGGTTCAGCCCACTATGCATGCAACTTGGCAGAAAATGCATTGCACACATGGACACACAACAAACACCGCAAGTGGCTTGATTCACTACTAAACAGTGATACCACCACCGTGGTGTTTGTGCCAACACGGACCCATTTATTATGGGTCATCAGGGTAGAATGATTGGCAGGCCCAGTGGGTTGCACTCCCCGCTGTGCCGAACACACACACACACAACATGTGTCGCGAAGTAATGCAGAGATTAAAAGGCCACAGTGAACAGAATATGTCAGTGCCTATGGATCCAGACCAGATTTTACAATGGTCAGGTGTATATTTGGTTGAGGCTGAAACATTATTTTTCAAGCCGCAAGATTTTTTTCAGAAGGCCACACCTGATCCTGGGACTGCACAAAATGTAATTTAGGTTGTTGAGCAGGTGAACGCAAAGTTAATTGTGGCCCCTGGGTGTGACCCAATTTCCCTGTTTTCTGCATTTCACTGCAATTGTTGTGATTTATTTTAAAATGATTATTGTTTCAATTCAATTTACTCCTGAAATCATTTGTCATGCTGTTGAGGCTGGAGGTGGCTTTTAAGATCAGGATTCTCAGCTTAGACTTTGCCACATTCCAATTCTACAAATCCCCGTTACGCTGCAGTTGCATCGTCGAACCAACTCTGTCAGTTATTCAATGATGTGCTTGTTTCTTGTTTTTATCAACGTCTGTTTAATCTTTCCATAACCATGTTGGTGCTGTTCCATAGGCTGTAGAGTATTTTGTGCTTTGCAGTTTTTGTGAAGTTGCAACTGTACAACTAGACCTTTGCATAAATGTCTCAAGCACTGCATGTGTGTTTTTTAAGGTGTTAAAGCCAACGTTATACATACCTGCACATTCATAATACAGGTTTTTTTTTTGGGTTAGATCACGTAAGTATGCGCTATAAACCAAAAAACCTGTATTATAGACGATATTGGTCGTGAAAGTCTGTTAAACTTTTCCTGCACTTTATTTACTGTTTAACATTCCATTTTGGTCGTGAAAGCTTAAGTGTTAATCTATACCTGGACATTGTTTTATATTTAACAATCCATTTTGCTTTCTGTTTAACAATACATTTTGGAATTTGGAGTACACCCCGTAGCTAATAATGATAAAAAACAAGTTTATTTGTTGCCAGTGCAATGCTTTGATGATGTGTACTGATGGACGTGTGATGGGATCTTGTTGTTTACAGGGATATAACCACAGCCCCCAATACAATGACCACATGGGCGACAGAGGAATGGGCTCTCACGACGGCATGCCTTCAGCGTTTCTCAACTCCAGTTTAATGAGTGGGTATTGTCACGTGCTGCATGTACCATTACCTACATGTGATTCCTCGGCTTTGAAGCACACACACACACTTGTCACGTAGCCCAGCTTGTCTTTTGGAAAACAAGTTAATTGTGATCATCACGCAAAGATTGTGACATTTTTTGCATTATTTTTTCAAAGGTAAGATGCATGATTTTTCTTGTTTATGTTGTGCTTTTCTGAACACGTAAATATGTGGCATGACAAATGTGTGTAATGTATAAAGCAGGTTAACCTATTCACAGTTTGTTAAATATTCATATAAAGCAAACCTGCAATTTAGATTTAAAACATTCAGTTGTATTATGTAATTTTTAGGATAAAGATGGAAGGTTCAAAGCTTTTTTTTTACTTTGCTGCTGTTCTTTATGGTCAAGGTGTCTTCTCTAAAATGACTGCATATATATCCTAAACAGAATAATAATACATAAATTTTAACAAACAAAAACTCTGTTTAGAAGTAAAGGGTCATGTGACCCCTTAATTCTCTATGACACAAGAAAATTTAACTGAATTTAAAAGTCACCTTGCCTTTATTTAACCATCACAATTATTTCACCGAAACAATTTGTGTAAGTGAAGAAATGGCCAGGTTACAGACTAAATTGGCAGCATTCCTGAGAAATAAAAACTACTTATTTAAAAAAACACATTGTAATGGCTCATGGTACTTCTAATATTATTGACCCAAGCATATGAGTATACTTAAACTTGGCACTTCGCCAGCCTTATTCAATCCATCTTTACTTTAATCTTTTTTTGTAATTGCCCCGGGTACTCTCCTTGCTGTACATGTAAGACACAACTCTTACCACCGTCCTTGCAGATTTGTTTGAAGCACAAGTAGCATGCTGTGTAATGAGAGGTTACAAGAGAAGCGAGCCTGTGATCGCTGCACCACAGCAGTCCTACATATGGTGATTTGCACTGTGCCCTTCTCTCTGTATCCAGTCCCTTGACCATGGCCTGGTAGTAGTACTCGCACTGCCCTAAAATCCTCATGACCCAAATCCAGTTGACGACCACATGTGCATTACTAGCCATGTGTATCCAGTCCTTTGGCAGGTCTTTGTCTAGGTTGGCTGCCTAAAGCAATTACCTGGCGTGGTCCGGTCTATCACCAGACAGACAAGGGAGTCCTCTGTGGCACTGGCATCATCTTGGTCATATCAACTTGAATATGTATTTGTTAGCAGGACTTGCTCCAATAGCAATAGGTTAACATGGCACTCTAGAAGACGTATATAAGCAGGTCATTTTCAGAGTGTGCATGAAGTTTGAAACAATATGGTAATGGTTTGGATAAATGATTTTGGTTGAGAACTAAACACCATTAATGCCTGCAGTACATCTTTGTAGCATGTTGGTACAATTTGGGGGGGGGGGGAAAAAACATCAAAACTCCCCCTTTTTTTGTTGTGCTAGCACTTCAAAATATACAACTTCCTGAACCCTGCTTGCAAATTTTGAATTGAGAATGTGGTTCCAAGAGAGTGACTGCAATCTTCTCCATTTTTATTCCATGCCTATCATTGTCCCTTCGCTGCACTCAAGGGGCCAAACACGGCATCAAAATACAGCCCCTCTGCTTTTCTGCCACCCCGACGTTATACAGAAGTGGCCAAGTCACAATGCATTTTATATTATTTTCTTTGCCGCACAAGGCGGTCCTGTTGCTTTCCCATTACAGAGCCGATGCTTGTAAAAATGCACGCCTTTCCATATATATATCAAAATCGTTCAATATACAGAAAGTAGTAACTGTGATGAATAAATAATGAAAGAATATATGTTGTAGCTGGCCTGAATGTTGCTCGAATTAGCATGTTTGCGCCAGTGGATGATTTACGAGCAGATGGGTGGCCTCAAGGTGCGGTGGCCATGTGCACTAGAACAGTTCGATCCCTGCTTTTGCAGCCCCCATCCTAACATCCCTTAGCACAAATATGAATAAAACAAAGTCGCCGAGGAAATGAACAAACTTCTAAATCAGGGTAAAACACGACAACATCACGTTTGTGTGTATATTGAACTCCTTTCGCACTGTACATAGCCAACCGTGCTAATGGGTGGATCATTGAAAGGTATGTAAAAAGAGCACATGAAAAGATTACTGCTAAATTGGAT
The DNA here is from genome assembly GCF_048934315.1 of Petromyzon marinus. Lineage (NCBI taxonomy): Eukaryota > Metazoa > Chordata > Hyperoartia > Petromyzontiformes > Petromyzontidae > Petromyzon > Petromyzon marinus. The sequence continues at coordinate 3,131,304 of NC_133679.1, read as the reverse complement.
GTGTTATAGCGAGGTGAGAGAATCTGCAAGCTCGTAGCTAGAATAGGCACGGAGATGATGATCGCCTTAAAAAAATATAGTATTGAAAACAGACGAGGAATGCAAATTATGACAAACCTTTTTTATTGTCATGGATTCATATTTCCGCGCAGAATATTTACACAGGAGAAGTTATCCCAGGGGATGCGAGTTGCACTTCAACATAACTCTACAAAGGGGCCCAAGTGGGGGCTAGGGGTGGTCACGTGGTTAGCATCCAGATCCTTCCCGAGGATTCTGGCAGGTGGTCGTGGCCAAGGGTGGAGCCGGCCACGGCGCAGAGAATATAAGCTGGGTCCCCAGAGGGACTGCCATTGTTGTTCATCCTGAAGAACCCTTTGTCTAGGTCTACGTTCTTCGATCAACGAGCTGTAGTCCCGGTCCGTAGTAGCAGTTACGTTGCAACTAGTGTAGTTAGCCTGGTGGTCACCACTATAGGTTGTTATTCTGTTAAGGGAAAGTTACCCTTTCGTGTTGGAGTTAAATAAATGTGTTGCCTCCAAGTATATGTCTGCGACTCAGTTGAACTCACTACACAGATAAATAGAAAAGGAAGGATGAGGAAAATGTAAACAGAATACATAACTACCTAAACTTAGGGAAAAGAATCGGGAAAAACGTGACGGAGCAATAGGAGTATGAAAGCAGAAAAAGGGAGTTTGTTGAAAGTGTAAGAGCGCACGATAGAACCATGACCGTGGTTGTCTGGCTTGACCACTTGAATGTGAAATTTTAGTTGTTGCCCTGCATCTGCATCAGCCATACGAAAGAATGACAATCATAGAACTAAACTTTGCTGTGGTCAGAGTTCAATTCATTACGGAAACACACGAGTTTCAATTCAGAAACAGAATATTTATTCGTACTGGAGGAATCCGTTGAGCTATAAAGCTCTTCACAGATCTCCAGTAGGGGTGGGAAACAACGTTAGATTCTGCACCTTGGCAGGGCCTCTCACAGGGATGACTCAGCCGCAATTGAGTAGTTGGTGTTTTATGTTGAAAGTTGCTATCATTGTGTGCCATCGGCATGCGGGTTTTATTGCAATATGACATGAATGGCATTCAAAAGTTACTGAAACGGCTATACCAAAAGAGTTGCATCAAATCTCTGTCTCTCTCTATGCCTCTCTTAGATCTCTCATGCTCACATGTCCATTGCATTGCACTCGCATGCCTTTGGATTGCACTCTCATGCTCTCACATGTCTTTTGGATTGCACTCTCATACTTACAGGCCCTTTGGATTACACCCATTGGGTTGAACTCCCTTGTCGAGGAGGCCGCTCTTCTCCTTTTCTACAGTTACATGCTAATTTCTCACATTAACATCATGCTAATCTCTCACATTAACATAGCCACTTCTGTGCCCCCGTCGAGGAGGCCGCTCTCCTATCTTACAGTTACACGCTAATTTCTCACATTAACATCACTAGCCCTGGCCACTTCTTAATGACCCTTGAGCTACACCCATTTCAAACCTTTTAAAACAGTCTGCCTCAGCAGCAGGACCATGCTTTCCCACCTGATGGACGCTTGTGTTGCGCCCGAAACGTCGTGATTTATTAAATTTTGATTTCTACCTACGTGACTTTACCGAAAAAAACAAAGAGTATGGATTCTTGCAATCACGAAAGATTCAAATCAAGATCTATGATATGGTCTGACATTTATGCTTGAGTGACATTTCAGTGGGAGTTGTTGCTCATTGTTTTTAATATAATCACCCAGAAATGTCTGTCCGTCCTGCACGTGACGTCACTCCACAAGGCCCACCCCCCTGCATGACGTCCCTCCACATGAGGCCCACCCCCTGTGTGATGTCACTCCACATGAGGCCCCCCCCCTCATTAATATTCATGAGTGGGTGGATTTTTACACGAACGCAGAAGGAAGGTCGAGCTGAATTAAATTATTACGCAAAGTCGCTTCAAATATGACGTTTCTTTAAAGAAAGTGATGGTAAAATATGAATCTACGCAGCACAGTGCTACATCCGTGTGTGATGTCACTGCAAAAGAGGCCCCCTCCTAAATTAATATTCATGCCCGCATGGAATTTACACTAGTGCACAAGAAGGTTGCGCACTCCACATGCCGCACCCCTCCCCAATAACCATTAGCGACTGACGTCACTCCACATGGGGCAACCTCCCCCTCAATAATCATGAGCTGAACAATTTTTCTATTTAATATTTCAGATTTACTGCAATATACAAACCATCCTTGGACGGGCAATAAAGCTGTTTTTAATCAACATAAGCCAAGGTATTTTATTCATAGATGTACATGTTTAGCCAAAACAACGTTATTTTTTTTATTCCACCTTAATCATTTGTCTTTTGTCACAGCCATAGCTAAGTACCACAAAATGGCATGAACCGCATTTTCCGATTATATAATGGCAGCGATACTTACAGGGTGTTATTATTACAATTATTAGACCTTTCCGTTTGTTGCTATAAATAATGTACAAATGTTTAATGCTGTATTACTATTCAATTGCACTTTATTAATAACACATTTTTTGTTATTTGTCTGTTTTGTGATTTGCCATGCATATAATAAACCTGAAAAAGCCCCCCTTAATATTTAATAGAACTTTCCTGCCTTAGCTGAAGAGTCGATGTGCATTATTTATGCTGTCAGGTATGTTTATTTTAATCGCTGTCACTACAAGAGTTTTACATAATTGGTTTTTAAAATGAGAGGGGAGGAAAGAGAGAATTGGGTTTCGCTGCATCTCAAATACCATTTTTCAGATTTCGAACACTGATAACTTGATAACATTTCTAAAACATCACTTAAATTATTTCTTAATCTATTACGGTTCATCATGGTGTATTACATAAAATTACATTCTGAACGGTCATGTCACATTCAAGCTAAGCTCTCCTTAATCACACAGCTACAGCTCTATTATTTTTTTAAATCAATTTTGCACATTTAAAGATTTGTAGTCGTAAATTACCTTCAATATATTCAGTGTTCCAATTATTAATGAAAGCAACTAGCTTTTATACAACAGTTAATTCACAAAATGTAAATTGTCCTAAGTGTTTGTGAAAGTGGGGGGTATACAGTGAGGGGAAAAAAGTATTTGATCCCCTGCTGATTTTGTACGTTTGCCCACTGACAAAGAAATGATCAGTCTATAATTTTAATGGTAGGTTTATTTGAACAGTGAGAGACAGAATAACAACAACACAATCCAGAAAAACGCATGTCGAAAATGTTATAAATTGATTGGCATTTTAATGAGGGAAATAAGTATTTGACCCCTCTGCAAAACATGACTTAGTACTTGGTGGCAAAACCCTTGTTGGCAATCACAGAGGTCAGACGTTTCTTGTAGTTGGCCACCAGGTTTGCACACATCTCAGGAGGGATTTTGTCCCACTCCTCTTTGCAGATCTTCTCCAAGTCATTAAGGTTTCGAGGCTGACGTTTGGCAACTCGAACCTTCAGCTCCCTCCACGATTTTCTATGGGATTAAGGTCTGGAGACTGGCTAGGCCACTCCAGGACCTTAATGTGCTTCTTCTTGAGCCACTCCTTTGTTGCCTTGGCCATGCGTTTTGGGTCATTGTCATGCTGGAATTACCCATCCACGACCCATTTTCAATGCCCTGGCTGAGGGAAGGAGGTTCTCACCCAAGATTTGACAGTACATGGACCCGTCCATCGTCCCTTTGATGCGGTGAAGTGGTCCTGTCCCCTTAGCAGAACAACACCCCCAAAGCATAATGTTTCCACCTCCATGTTTGACGGTGGGGATGGTGTTCTTGGGGTCATAGGCAGCATTCCTCCTCCTCCAAACACGGCGAGTTGAGTTGATGCCAAAGAGCTCCATTTTGGTCTCATCTGACCACAATACTTTCACCCAGTTGTCCCCTGAATCATTCAGATGTTCATTGGCAAACTTCAGACGGGCATGTACATGTGCTTTCTTGAGCAGGGGGACCTTGCGGGCGCTGCAGGATTTCAGTCCTTCAAGGCGTAGTGTGTTACCAATTGTTTTCTTGGTGACTATGGTCCCAGCTGCCTTGAGATCATTGACACGATCCTCCCGTGTAGTTCTGGGCTGATTCCTCACCGTTCTCATGATCATTGCAACTCCACGAGGTGAGATCTTGCATGGAGCCCCAGGCCGAGGGAGATTGACAGTTCTTTTGTGTTTCTTCCATTTGCGAATAATCACACCAACTGTTGTCACCTTCTCACCAAGTTGCTTGGCAATGGTCTTGTAGCCCATTCCAGCCTTGTGTAGGTCTACAATCTTGTCCCTGACATCCTTGGAGAACGCTTTGGTCTTGGCCATGGTGGAGAGTTTGGAATCTGATTGCTTCTGTGGACAGGTGTCTTTTATACAGGTAACAAGCTGAGATTAGGAGCACTCCCTTTAAGAGTGTGCTCCTAATCTCAGCTCATTACCTGTATAAAAGACACCTGGGAGCCAGAAATCTTTCTGATTGAGAGGGGGTCAAATACTTATTTCCCTCATTAAAATGCAAATCAATTTATAACATTTTTGACATGCGTTTTTCCGGATTTTGTTGTTATTCTGTCTCTCATTGTTCAAAGAAACCTACCATTAAAATTATAGACTGATCATTTCTTTGTCAGTGGCAAACATACACAATCAGCAGGGGATCAAATACTTTTTTTCCCTCACTGTAAATACCTTTGCAGAAAAACATGTTTTTGATATTGAAGTCAAATGTGAACATTTACTCATCTGAAATGAGCATTGGGACATTGCTTTCCTTCATTGGTGACTCTCAACCAGCTGTGGAAATTCAAAGTTCCCTTAGAGAGGGTCTTCCTGTCATGATAGATGTTCACTTTTCAGAGTATTGCTCATGTTATCAACCCTAGAGGGGGTGACAGGCGATGTAAATCCACAACCGGGATTTGATTTTGGTGATCTTTTGATTGTCAGTTGAGCAATTTAACAATATAGTATGTATAGGTACTGGATATATGAGATATCATTATTGTTAATGATTTTATTTTATTGAATGATGGAATTTACAATTTGAGCCAAATATTGGAGAATGATTTCAAGCACTGAAAATGCAGCTTAACATTAAAACGAATGCAATAGATGTGCACACATTATTGGTGGCCTCATCCTTTCCTATACGATTAAAAATTATCATGAGCGTCCAGTTAGTATTATGTAATTTTGCGTTGAACTCGGACCCGTATCGTAAGTAATGTCTTTGCCTGTAAGATCGGCAGTTTGGTGCTATTGCTTCAAGCAAGTCTGACTGCTGATGGGGACACTGTTGAACCGCTCCAGTTTGCTTATCTTGAATGAATGCTGCTGAAATTATCCATTGCCAGAAGGCTGTGTGGCTGATGGGTTGTGTGAAAATGTTTTTTTTTAATGGGGAGAGATGGATAGATGAAAGAGACATTGTCTGCTTATTTATGGCTGTGAAGTATTGTATTAATATTGCCATGAAGTCCCGACTTTCTTTGTTTTACTTGTTCTAAGCCAAACCATTTTTCCAGTCTCAAAGCGCAAATCTCATCATACACTTAACCTTTCTCCCCTTCTAAAAACGTCATTTGTTTATAAAAAAAAAATCCCTCCCCCCTCATGTGAATCGTATTAGCTCGTGGGCTAATGTTTTCTGAATGTGGCCAAAGAGCAGACACGACTACTGTGCAGGTTTCAACCAACGGCTGTTTTTAGAAAACATTTTTGCTCCGAAGCGCGTCTGACCCCGAGGCTGCCAAGCCCCTTTCATTCAAATCCATGCTGATCCCGCAGGGCGAGTAGAGGCAAGTCCATCACCGGGTCCCCTGTGCCTTGGTGTGTGTGTGTGCTCGTCACTTCCCCCTCCGACCTCTGTTCTATCCTCCTCATCACCCCTTCTTGCTAGCTGGCTCGCACACACCTGCTGTGCAGCTTGCCGGCCACGTGTGAGAGGGTTGGCTGCGTTGCAGCTGGGGAAAGTTGGTGTAGCGGACAGACGACTAGGGCTTTTCTTTTTGGCCTCCCAAAACCCACGTGCGTGCAACTTTGCACACGTGTACTGTAGCTGGACTCTTGGGTTAGCTAACGTATTTCCAGAACTAGGTTTATCCAATTAATGCCAGTAATCCGTTTTAAAGTGCCATAAAATTGGTAAAATAATAGTTATTGTGTAAATTTCTACATGCGCAGCAGCAACTACTATGTCAATATGGCAGTGTTATGCTAATGGAGTGTCCAAATAATGCATATTAAAAGCAAAGGTTGTTTTAAACAGTAATGCAATAGTGTAGTTTAAATTTACTCTTGGCATCACGGCTCTTTTCACAGGATAGTTTCGGTGTGGGTTTGGTGGGCGGGGGTGGGGTAGTTTGTTTGAATAGCTTTGTTTTGTCTTGTTTGCAACGGTTATCTTTGCAGAGATGTCTGTCAAGTGTGTGGTGTGCATCAGTGGTAGCAGCAAGGGGGTTGCTTGCCATTTTTTAAATTATATTCTCCCAGCTGTTTTGCTAGAGAACAAAGGAACGTGTAAGCCAGATGTTTTCAGAAGCCAGGCGTTAGGTCCACAACGTAATATCTCAGTTTCAGGTGAAGAAAATGCATCTGAAAATTCACCCCAACGCAAAAGCCGAGGATTTAACGTTTAGGTCAGCAGGGTGGTCCTCGTGGGAGTTGCAGACTTTTTTTTGTTTGTAGTAATAATAGCTTGGAAAGCGCAGTGATGAATTTCTCAGGTTGCCGTGTACATGGCAGTGTGTAGTGATGCTCGGTAGCGTATGGACATAACATGTCATTGAGATATGAACTAGGAATACACAAACTGGCTTTTCTGTAAATCAAGTGTTAGCTTTGTGTGAAAAAGGAGTTACTGTTAAGCAGGTGTGTGAGGGAGTTTTGGGAAGAAGGCCAGTAGATGGTGTGAAATGTTTTTACTAAGACTAAAAATAATTGGGCTAAAGAAGTCCCTTATCCTGGAAAAGAATGCCAATTGCATATTATTGACCACAGCTAAATTGGATAAAGTAGGCAGAAACAGCAGGTGATGATTGAACTGCAAAAAAAACGTCCACTGTACACTCTCGTTAACTTTTATTTAGTTAAGAGTGTTTCTGCAAGCATATCTTAGAATTGACGTGCCTATGGTTGTCTGAAATATTCCGGAAAATGTGCTGCGTTACCAAGAAAATCAGGATTTGAGAAAGCGTGGACGGCAATCCGTCACGGTCGATGCAAACCAACTATTGCGAATCTGCATCGAGCCTCCTGCAGATTTCCGCTGAGAAATATCCCGAGGACTTGCACCTGACACCCGCAGCTGGGGAACAATCTGATTAAAATAACAACAACCTTAAAAAAATATAAAAGAAAAAAAGTTGTGTTTGGTTAAAGCTGGATCTGGGTAGTGGCTGCCAGGGACGTGTTTGCCAGCTGAGGCCTGTTCGGTACCCTGAGCGTTGCTGCGAAGAAGGCAGCAGCGTTGTCTGTCCGCGAGCTTGTGCAAATGCTTGCATTTGGCCGACTGGCCCCCACCGTTCGTATTTAAGGCCTAACGGGTGTTGCAAAGGGGGAAAAAAAGTGAGCAGTGAATGAGAGTGGAGCAGAATCTGACAGTTTAAATGAATTTCTTTATATTAATTTAATATGCGGGGCAGGTTTTCTCAAAAAGTAATTTGGATCGCGTCTGTTTGGGGAACCTGGCAGAATTAATCCTCTTCCTCCTTTTGGACTGCTTTCACCTCCAAGGTGAGGGTCAGAAAATCAAAACGATTGGAAAAAGCTGCCTGCTCTCTAACAACAGGAGACTTCTGGCGACCAAATTTTGATGTATATCTGAACAGTGATGCGCTGGATGAAACTTATGGTTAACAATACTCGTTTCCAGGATTTTGCCTACACTGCTTTTAATATATTGCCAATATCATTTGCTGCCAATGTAAAATGCACACTTGTTGTACCATGTATTTCACTTGGATTTGTCGCTCGTTTGAATGCTGTTTACAACTTAGAAACCTCCATCCTATTTTCATGTTTTCTTAATTGTTGGGATCAAATTAGTGGTTATTAAAAGTGGTAGCCACGAATGATGTTCCTAGGGGTGGTAGCATTATGACAAAATGCTTAAGTTCAGGAAGCACGTGATTACCATTGAGTTAGTTCCAAATCAGAATCAGCTTATTGCTTTACTGGTTTCACCATAATATTAATACTCTTCAGTAGTAGATGGCGAAAAGGTCTTGTGGGAACAGTCACATACGTTCAAAGCAAAGATCAATTGCATTCGTACTGTGAGCCGTAGATATTATGTACTTGTGATGTTACAAGGTTTTGGTTCTTCTGGCTGTCTTTTAAAGCGATGGCTTATAGGCAGCATAACAGCTACGGCTTCCTCGGCAAAGATCACTGCCGACACACTCAAGACATTTCAACACAAATGTACGCAGAGTCAGTCCATGGAGATATTCGGTCTCATTTTCAGTGCAGTCCAGCATCCGCAGTGGATTGTCTTTTCGTAGCATATTTAATGAATGTAAAAGTTTTAAATTGGCTATCCCTGGCACTGGCACACATTGGCTTGCTTTTTTACAATTAATCCAACGGGGTGGTATAAGAAATAATCTTGAAATTTGGTATCAAGCTACTTTTATATGTGGTGTTGCATGTTATACACATAACATGGAATGTAAATTTATAAATGTGTCGTTAAACCGCCACCACCCGACACAGCCAATTAGTAAGGTTTGTCACGTAAACAACATGCCAATTCGTTACTAGTACAGCACACCAGTGTGTTGGAGAGCAAATCCACAACATTTACAATCTTGAGTACGACTTTCGCCAGTAAGTACAACTAGCTTCATCAGGCGACAGCCAGATCTAACCCAAATTTTTTTTTATTGTGGATGATATTGGTCGCGAAAGCCTACATATTAAAATGTTACATATTGTTTAATGCACTGAGGCAAAGAATAATATTATACTTGTATATATTCACGCCAACTGCATTGATCTTAAAACCTGATTGGAAGTTGTCGTCAGTGCCAAGGAAAGTACCATGGTGCCAGTTTTCTTCATGGTCAGACCTGCGGGGGTGGGGGGGGGGTGGTGTGTTCTCGTCCTCCTGTCCGTTACTTTCCGTTTCTCGTCGGGCGCTCGCTCGCTTTCCGGGGCGAAAGCTTAGTCCCGAGAGCGAGTGGCGACGGTCAGAACGACCACGCAAAGCATTTCGGGTCAAAGAAGGCGAACTTGGGGGCAGCACTCCCTCGCCTCTCCCAAGCAATAGTGGGGAGGGCAGACGCACGGTGGAAGCTGTTGCTGCTGCTCCGGTGCGCTCGTGGGTTGCTTGTGCTGCCAGTGGCGACCGCGTCTCACTTTCCATCCTGCTCTCAGAAGGCGGAGCAAGATTTGAGCTTGGCACATTTTTTTCTCTCCCAGTGTCACAATAGCTGATGAAAGTCGCTTAATTTCAGTTGATGTTCAGTGTAGACATCTACGGCTGTGCGCGTTGCTCTTTTTGTTTCACGCTATTATATTATGGACATGTACTCCCTATATAGAACTACAAACAAAGATCCACCGTATAGCCTTAACAGACTGTTGGGGCAAGTGCTGTTAGCTAGCATCTATGAAGGCCGACACGGCACACAAGGGGGTAAGTGACCAGCACCACGCCTGGCCGCCTTTGTCCCCCAACTGGCGGTATTTACACACCGCACCAGGTATTCATTTTAGGCTGAGTCGATCGAGGGGAAGCCCAGTACTAGGTTCAGATAATAGTCACTGGTGTTGGCCGTGAGTGGGAATCTAACCCGGCTCGCCAGGTTCGTAGCGCCCTGCTCGATGTGTTTTGGCTCAAGCACTTGATTCGTAATTGAAGTTTGTAAATTATAACTTGAGTCGATGCATCCCATTGATCCTCTGTGAGCAATGAAATGAGATCCACCCTGGGTGAGAAGTAGACGGTGGGGTCGTCTTATGTGACGTGTCCTCCACCATGGAAATGTGAAATTTCTACCTCTGGCTTGCGGCCAGCAACTCAGATGCCGTGAGCCGCAGCCATCACTTGTGCAGATACACTTTGACCAATGGGGGTTTGACGAATGTGTAAATCTAAAGCTTAAAGAGTTAGTCTAATAGGTTGATATAGCTGTAGTTTATTTTTACCTTCATTTTTGTCTTGCGTTGTGGCGCCAGAAGAATGTGCAGCTGAAGTTCGTCACTTTGATGAGCGTGTGGCAATTAGTAGTTACCTTGTACTCTGGGTTTATTTCATGTTGTTGGTGGGACACGCTTATTGTATTTCCAATGTGGGTAGTTACCTAAGACAGAAGTGGAACTTGTTTTGTTGGCTTGTCTATTTATGAACTTGTTTATTTTTTATAAAGGCTTTCAATTATAAGTTTAGTTTGCCTGCTCCGCACAGGCATTTTGCATGTTGTCTCCGTCACAAAATCAGCACCATCAATACCTCGTGGTGTTGTGTCTGTGTGTGTGACACAGGGATGGCTGTCACTAAGGGGCTTGTTTAAAGGGATGCGATTTACAATTGTTGCACGCTTGTGCGCCGCTCTTGTCACGTGAATACATGCATTGGTCTTCCACCCCTCTTACTGGCTGCATTGTACACGTCCCAGCGTATAAGCACTTTGGAAATTGGCACGCGGCACACATGCGGTGTGTGTACAGAAGCATACAAATGATGCTTACATGCCATTTAGGCGTTCTGTTTTATATGTAAAGATGCCCACGACCGTAACATTTTTTCCGTTGGAAATGCGAAACGCACGAAACCATCTCATTTGGTTGTACTTTGTGTGACATGTTGGCCTGGAATTTTGTGTGTATACACCTAAATGCGTGGGTATATTCTTTATGCCTTGAAATACTTACCTTGAATGTGTGGAGGAAATTTTTTTGTTGCAATGTGACCAACCCAAAAAAGAGTGCAGTTAAAGAGTTAAATTGAAAGAAAATGTATAGATGTGAAACCAAAATTGCTGTCACCAAGTATGTCACAACCGTAAAAAAATGATAACCTATTTAGATAAAATGTGTGAATAGTGTGTAAAGGTGCAAAAGGATATTGCTACATTTCACCATATTGTTTAGTAGTTCAACGAGCTCTGGGGTATTGCAACAATCTTTGCTAATGATGCACACCTGCAATGGGCAAGGCTTCAGTCGTGGGATAATTACTTCCTAATCAGCACTGGTTGGTTGTGTTTGGATGTCCCACCATCAGCCAACCTTCCAAAGGCTTCTCCAATGCTAGCCGATATGTGCAAGTAAACATGCCTTGCTGACGGATCTTGAATTTTGTGTGGGTCAGAATGTTAAAAACAAAAAGCAACCTCGAAGCAGATAAGTTAACCGACTTGGCCAGATATGGCCAATGTGAGCCACACAATTCATTTGAAAAGAAAAAAAAAATTCGGCACCCTTAATCCCTTGGGCAATTTCGGATCCATCAAGCACAGCCGCTGAATCTAAAACTCTGCGTTCAATAATAAAACAAATGACGGGACGAATAATGCATTATTTAGGGACTCCTTTTGTCTGATGTAAATAGAGTCTCATGGTTCTATTAACCCGTGAAATGACTGTTATGACTTTTCAGCAGACCTCTTCGCTGAGCAATGCCTTGTGCATCTGTTCCTGTGAAAGCCAATAACCGCGCTCGCATGATTCTTTACATCTCAAAGCCCTGCGGGGCTCGCTCCTGCTTCCTGCCTATTATAGCTTGCATATGTTATCTTCATGTTGCGTGGCTGGGCCTCCCAATTGGGCCTGTTAATGAGAATGACGTGCCCAGGCGCTGGAGCGTATTAGTGTTTTGCGTGTCTCACGTTGTAATGTGCATAATTTAATGGTGAATTAGCAGCTGTATTCCATAAAAAGGCCACCATACCATTAAATGTTTTGAATGTGTCGGCTACGTAAAAATGTTGTGCCACTTTTCTTCACACCATTAGAAATTGTATGATATTTTTGTGTTAAATTTCTGGAAAGTCACTTAACACAGACAAAATGAACAGTTATGAATTTTGTGATTTGCACTCCAGCACATTAGGATTGGGATTTTTTTTACGTATAACACTAACACTTAGTTTATGTGTACACACTAAAATGGAAAGCCGCAATTATATCGAGCAGAATGTTTACATTTTACCTCGGATCACATTTAGTGTACACTTTGGCTGGGAATTGCACTTGTGGAATGCATTGACTTTCTGTTTTGCATGGCCATGCTTTACTAGATTATGTGCATATATCGTTTTTGGGAAACGGTACTTTGATCAAGACACCCTTTGTTAGCTGTTGAGAGATTGATCTGAACGCAAGCGCGGCGATTCATTGCGCTCGCTACAGGCCCTGGCGCAAACTGGAGGCAATATAATACCAGACCTTACAGAATTGAGACTTACATTATTTGTATTGTTAAGTAGCGTGCTATAAGTGGCACATCTTTTTTTAAACAAATGCCTGCTGTAGGGAAAGAAAACCCCAAGAGAATTCCAAAAAAAGAATCAAAAGTTTAATTCCTATACAAAGCTCCTAATGATGTGAGTTTTGGTTGCGCTTCCTGTGCCATCTGTCTACACTCGTCACAGCAGTGCCTAAAAGGCATTTTCATTGAAAAATTACGTTGAGCTTATGGCCATGTGTAGGAAGAGGGGCCGGTGACTTTCTACATGTACATCGAGTTAAGTTTGCGCATGGGTCTCGTGGTTTGTTGTTTTAAATTAAACTTTATCTGCATTTCTCAATAATAAATTGAGCAAACATGTTATATCCCGATTTAGGCAAAATAAAGAATAGGCTTAGGCAAAATAAAGAATAGGCTTAGGGGAAAATTTTAATTATAAAACCAAGGCAGCCTTTATCGCTTATCAGTTACTAATATGATACAAACTATCAGTTTGACCAACGTTGGAATAACATGGTTATATTGAGGGTGGATTTCCTCAACTTTGCTTGATATTATCAACCCAAAGCAGTTGAGTCGATTGACACTCCTCCACGTAATACAGTAATTCACTCCAGTCACACTTCACCTCATTACGGTATTAAAGCTGTTAAGTCCATTGTTCCATTGAACGTCATGCCTCTGCCAATGTCAAGGACTTGTCCTATCAGATTTATAATATCCTCTCATCCGTACGGTGTTTGGCTACCTTATTGTAAGACCCCACGTGTCATTCTCGTTTCCTCACACTGCTCAAATCTTTGGAACTCCTTCCATTCGTCTGACGGAGGTGATGGAAGCATTGCCTTGTAACCGAGCATGTATGCTTAGTACATTAGAAAACAAACCCGTAATATTAGTGTTAATATGGTATTGAATACTGTGTAACTAACACAACTAGAGTGTTTAGAATGTCTGCCACTGAGAGAACAAGTATTATTGGTTTGCTGGTTTGAATGTTGCTTTTCCTTGATAATGTAGTGGTCAAATTTTGATTTAAAGCTTTCGTGACTGCAGGGATTCATATTCTTGGCTCTTTCGGTAAAGTCACGTAGAAGGGAAACAATAAAATATTAAAAATATAAAACAATAAAATTCTCATGACGTTTCGACTGCAACACAAGCAATCATAGATGGACTCGTCCATCTGAATAACTGCCAAATCGCTCTCCGTGGTGCTAACGTTAAAAAAACGCCACTTTTTTCAAATTTTTTTGCTGTGGTTTCACACCTGATGATTGCTTGTGTTGCATTCGAAAAGTCGTGACTTTTATTGTTTTATATATTTTTTTATTTTATTGTTTCCCTTCTACCTGACTTTACCGAACGAACCAAGAATATGAATCTAGTGGTCATTACCAAAGCACACAGTTTTAGAGTGAACTTACTCTTACATCACGAGTAAAAGTGGAAGTTAGTTTGCCTTCATCATGACCCAGATTTTATTTAATTGGCCGGATTTAGCAAAATATGAATAAGGGGTCTGATTGGCTTTCATTAAAGGCTATTGTAGAAAATTGCAGAAAAAATAACAACACGTGTAATAAAATATAACAAAATACCAAGTCATTCCTACTAACAATAAATTAGCACAATAAATGGTTGCAAGTGATCATGGTTGTGAGTCAACCAGTGGGGCTTTTATGCAATTAGGGTTACATGTATTGATCAATACATTATTTTGAAATATTTTCCTTTTCACGTGCATGCATGCTACTACTAGGATGGAGTCCCAAGCAGGGTCACTGGTGGGTTTTTCTAAAACCTTAGTGGCTGCAAATGTGTTTTTTTGCACACTTATGTTGTAAAAAACCAGAAAGTACACTGAAAATACCATACCGTTAATTGCATGTGCAGTAAATTGTCAGCCATATACAATGGAAATCTGTTTGTATACAAATATTCCGTAAGTCACTTCTGAGTACTATTTAGCTCCCTAAGTGGAATAAAATTGCATCTTACTCTTTTAAGAACAATAAATCAGCATGGTACTCTGCTTTGATTCTGTCAATTTGAATCTGCAAATACGATGGATAATGCAGTGAAAAGTTACTCTTTGGTTAACATCTCTGCACCAAATATGCAAGCATGAAAACATTTTAAAACTATTTTTTTATAATGGGATTTCCTGAAATTCTATGTGTGCATGCTTCAGTTTTGCATTAATTTGTGGCAGTTGACAAGCTTAATTTGGTCAAATATTGAGACGGGTCACACGCGAGCTGAAATGTAACATCTCATTTCCAGTGTGCTCCTGGATTTGAAGTCAATAATGTTCACAAGACATGGACACATTTCATCAGCTTTGAACACGGGTGCTTAATATAGTATCGACTGCCAAATGTATTGAGTTTTAGTGTGTGTGTGCACGCACATAGGGGGAGGAGCATTGAGCCAGTGGTTTGCACACTGACGCTATTCCAGCAACCTGCGTTTGCTTCCATCCCATGAATAAAGTCTGAAAGACAGCGAAGCATGGTACTGACTACACCTACCCCTTCATGTACCATGCTGCTGGCCTTAATAGGTGTTCGCTAATGGCACTTGGGTGTGCGTATGCATGTACACACATTTGTGTTGAATGCTTTACAGACCCCCTTGCTCACTTCCTTTGAACACTGGTTGTTACAGACTTTCTCCTGTGGCTTTCAGTCATCCACCATGACCCTGATAGCTGATGTGACATAGCCATCTTGGGGTGCACACCTGTCTTACATCATGCATTAAACGCTTGCTATACCTAAGTCGCCATGATGCTGCTCAGTTTTTAATGGCGTGTACAAATAAAAGGTAAGCTAGGCTAGAAGAGGCTTGTGAAGGAAGCGGAGAGATCCCAACTGCCTATTCTCAGATTTCCAATTCGTTGTTGGAAGAGTCAACATGAGACCAATGTGATTCACGTCGGGAGAGATTTTCTGCCTCTGCAGGACCTATTTGTGCCAAATAGAAAGCGCTCAGGAGATCACTGTGGAATTTATCCAAGCTCTCCCAGAGGCTCTTTGTAAACCTTGTTTATTATTGTTTGTTATTGGCTGTATGTTGTTCAGTCAGGCTTTGTTATTTAAAATGTTCCCACTTAATACTTAACAGCACATTTCATTAATCATGTCATTTAACACAAAGATGACCTTGTCATTTGATGAAGAGTTTCATTGTCTTTAAATGCAAATTTGATCAACCCTTTGCATCCGACCTTTTTGCAGCATGTTAAATTGTCTTTGGGATGTCAACAAAGCAAGACCACATGGTTCCGTGACATTGGTACAGCCTGATTTTTTATATTTTAAGTGAGTCGATAGGCTACTTATTGTGCTGCCCGGGATATATTTCTTTTCGTCCTTCTTTGGACACGTAATGCATTTTCACAAACATAAAACCGCAAAACCCATCTCTAGGAAGCTTTGTGTTTCGCTTAGCAATACCAGTATCCAGATCTGTATAGTTTTGAGAAAAGATTGGAAAATTTCAAAAAGTATTCGCTGCACAGGGGAGATCCCACTGAAATAAATAGAGACATGTGCAGTACGTGTAACAGAGTTCAAGGGCAACTAGCATGCCGACATGTTTTAGCACACATTCATGAGCACGCAAGCGTCTGTGTGCAAGTGTTTTATAATGGGTATAGGAAGAGCGGTGGTGTAGTGGTCAGCACCTTGCGCTACGAATCCAGCGACCCAAATTCGATTCCTTTTCACGGCCTACACCAGTGACAATTATCTTAACTAGCGCTTTGCCTCCCGAGGTCAACTCAGCCTGAAATGAGTACCTGGTACGATGTGTAAGCATTGCCCATTGGGAGACATAGGGTATGGTGTTGTTGGCCACGTATCCCCTTGCGTGCCATGCTGGCCTTCGTTAACAGTACTTATCCCAACAGTCTGTTAATGGCTATACAGGGGGGCTTTGTGTTTGTTATAATATGTGCATTTGTTTGACTGCTCTTGCGTGTTTCCACCACGCACATACACATTTCTCCGTACAGTTTAAACTCGGCAAAAAATGTAAGCCTTCGTAATGGACTGCTTTGTCAGCCTATTTTGAGGTGGGTCCTGTCGAGAAACACTGTGATGCCTTTATAGTTACAATGCATTGTTGCACCGGACTGCAGTGCAAAATCTCAAAACAGCAGAAGTAGCCCCCCCCCCCCCCCCGCTTTCTATTGCATCCCCAGTTTCCCGCTGTTTTGACTAATGTCACTTACATGAGATGTAATTGCAGCGGACTAGTGGGTAAACAGCTGCTCTTGCCGAGGCCAGCGGAGACTCTGTTTGTGGCGTAACAGTTTGGTGAGCACTTGCCACACACGGTGAGAGAGGAACGGGCTGGAGAGATTCGGTTGGTTTCTTTCTTTTTACTTACACGAGTGTGAGCCTCGCCTGCCTTGCCCGCCCGCCCGTGTACGCATTTTCACATGTGACGTTTGCTATTGTCAGCGTTCATGTTGTGCACACACACACACAGGCACACTTTGCGAAAAGTATTTTGATGAAACACTTAACATTGCAAGTAAATGCCATTGCAATAAAAGGTTGAATTCATCCATTTAAAAGGAAAATTAAATATGCATATTAATGAAAGGTATTTGTTTTCATGTTTAATTAATTACTCATTCTTTGTTTCATTGTATTTATTTTTGCGGTAATGTTTTTTTTATACTGCGGAGACCTTGCAGGGAATTCTTGCCGCTTCTTGAAAGAGGCATGATTAGAAAAACATTTCAGACCCAATTGGATAACAGCTGACATTAAACCCCCCAAAACAAGCACCTCCCAATCCCTCCTTAACCCCCCCCCCCCCCTGGTGTGTGGTGCTCCACACTGTCGTGGACATTTCCTATGGGCCATGCCTGCAGGTTGAAGATTATTCATGGCTCACAAAAGCTGATGAAAGCTTTGTCATCGCATTTGAGGCAAAATTAGGAGCTGTCTTAATACCTGATTGTGATGGGGGTTTTTTGAGTGGCTCTTCCTGCCTGGAAAAAGCCGCTGCTTTTTAGCTCACAGCTAGGGTGTGGAAACGCTCATGTACGTCGCATGGCCCGTGCCGTACATGCCAGGCGATGTTCTCTGCTTAAATCGAAAGCTGGGAATTTCGGAGCTTGGATTGTCACAATGGAAAAAAGTATTCCATTGGCCCCGTATCCATTGGTAGGGCATACTGGCCATTTCTGGCCAGCTGGGGTAGCACATATTGGCTGCAGAGCTATATTGCTCGGTGTGCGGATATAGACCTTCAAGGTACTGAATTGTAGACCAAGTTGGTCAACTTTTGTGGTTGTGCTGGTGTTAGTGGTAACAGAAGTAATCTCGCTTATAAGAGTAATAGAAAAATGTAAATTACATCATTAGCGGCAACAACATGAACAGCCACATCAGCGATGGTGTGATCATTGTAGCAGCAGCAACATTGCCCGATGTTAATTACCGTTGTCAGAATTCTAAATGTTTTAATGATGGTTCAACGCTGTTGGGGATGACTTTAATTTCAACTGCTTGATCTTCCTCTTATCTGTGAGAAAAAACAGATAATGGGATGAAAATAGTGCCAAATGTTTTCTTCTCACTTTCTGAATTTCTGTGAGTGAGATAAATATAATGTGCCACAGATACTCCTGCATGACAACCTCCTGTTGTAGCTGTGTGGGCTCACCAACGGTCAGAAAACTATTATTTTCATCCCCATATATAGGATTCATGTATTGCTCATTGCTACCACTTTCAGAATTCCATTTCCATGTTCTTGGATTGTTTTTTAGTCTCATTTAAATATCTCACATCTTTAAAGCAGAATTTCTCAAACTTAATATCTTACTATATACTGTACCATGAAAAGTATTAGTGAATGAGAATAGGTAGCCTGGAGGAGTTGAAGAATTGTGCCGAGACAAAACATTGTAGTATATTTCTTACCTTAATTCTAGATTTGAAGCTTTCGTGACTGCAAGGATTCATACTCTTTGGTTTTTTCGGTAAAGCCAGATAGGTAAAAAACACAATAAAAATCAATGCAAACAACAACAAAAAACCAAGGAGTATATTTGTTACCCTTTACTTAATTTACATTTTTAGCTTTTACTTTCGTTGACATTTTTCCCTAGATCAGGTTAGAGCTCGTTTATTCACTATCTTTTTGCAAAAGACACCTGGAAGCTTTTTCATTGGGATAAAAAAAAGTTAAACTTAAAGCACAGTCAGAGAAGAACCTTACAGGTTCGCTGGATGCCTGAACACATGGCATGGCGGCATGCTTCCAATTCTGCCTTGCGCACGGAGCCCGTTGCCACTTTCATTGACCGAGTAATGATTTAAGCAGAAATCATCAGAGTGGGGAAGATTGAGCCCAGCGTGCCTCTTGTGTTCCGTGTTCTTGGACACAGCGTCGCTTTAATTCCTGCAAGTTTTCGCCAACTTTTACGGTACTCCCCCCACCCTCATTGGAAAACTATGAATGCAGTTGTGCGTTTATTATTGGACACGGCTATTTTACTCTCTGAGTGAAAGTTCTTTAAACCTCCGAAGATGTGTCACTGTAGATGTGTCACTATTGGAATTTAGTCGTGCCAAATTTCTGATGTAAATGCAAAAGTGTATGATGAGTCCAAAATAATAACCGGATTTAACCTTCTGAAATAACTATTGCTGTTGGGTCGCATGACATTTTATCGCGATCGTATTTTTTAAACTTATTTCTCAATTTCTTTTCGAACGAACTTAACCACGTGCTTTTTTTGTTACTTTAATACATTGACAGGCAAGTGTGTATCCAACATGTAACATTTTGCAAGTGAGTCTAATGATGGTGATTACCTGCCAAAAACTGTTTGATGTGGCCTAACTTGCTAAAATAATTACCAGTGAAGCAAGCTTAAGCTTAATTACTTTTTTAAATTAAATTGTGTAATTTTAATGTTGGTTGCTTGTTATGGTTTGTGTATGCAGCATACGTACGTGCAGTGCATTGCATTATATGCAATTTAATGTCTACTGTACGCTTAAGGGGTTGTTGGATGGTGCAGTGTCGTGCAGCCCATTGGCACAGTTTTCGGTTTGATTGGTGCATTCGCCTGGCAAAATGTTGTGGAGAATTGCCAAAGTGCAATGTCATTATTAGAGACCTCTGATATTTGTAAAAGGGATACTGTTTTTATGTTGGCGTCATAACTCCACATTTTCTTTTTGTAACCACGCATTACAACGGATTGTAACCATAGTATTTCATTGTGTTGTGTGTGTGTGTATACCTGTTTGCAGTACATATGCATCGTATACTTATTGACATGGGTATTGCGTACATTATATTTATAAACTTTGTTTGACAGCAAAAATCTGTTTGACCTTGTAAAAGTGTAAGCACTGTAAGCTGTTTAAAATGGGAGCTGAGTAATGGACATCCATTGGAGGCAGAAAAGCGTGGGTATAAATTAGTCAAGCACAAGCATCCGTTGGGGATAGAAGTGGAGGCTAGCCAAGACTTTGTTTTCTGTGTGTAGGTTAGAGATGCGATTTTTGCCTTGCCACTGACATTTAAACAGTAGGCTGCTGTTTAAGCGAAATTACTCTTTTCAAATACCTGCAATCTGCACATGGGTACCAATCGGGAGCATGGCTTTACAGGCATGGAGAGCCTTGCAAAAATTGCTGCGATTTTATATTTGAAATGAGTTGGAGAGAGCGATAGGGCCCACTCCATTCATCTAAATTCTGTTGTGTGCGTGTGTGTTTATGTCATCAATACGATTTAGTGAGCTTTGACAGTTAGGTAATGTGCTGCAAGATATGGCAACACTGTCATTTGTCTGTATTTTAGTGGCGTAATGAAATTTTGAAAGATGTAAAAAATGGCCACAAAAATGAAATTGATTATTTTTAAAGAAACTTGTACGTGCATGTACTAATGTGTATATGTTAGCAGATAAATAAGTAAAAAAGTCATAATGTTTAACATAAAAAATTACACGATGACATGTAATACAAAGTAGGCTGTCTCTCGAAGGTTAAATGTAATGAATCCGTGCAATAAAGGGAAAAAAATTTGGTTACTATAAAAAATAACGTAACTGAAATGAGTGCTTTCTAAACGCCTTATTAATATTAGAGTAGTTATCTGTTCCTGCCTATTACACTTGAGACTTGCATCTTGTGGGTTTGCCAGTGTCCACAGGCTAACAGATCACGCAATAACAAAATTAGATCTGTCACATGTGGTAATAGCAGCCAAACACATTTCTTCAGTGATTTAGAAATTTGGAAATGTTCATTTATTTAACAATTCATGTCAATGCACTGATGGACTGTGCCAGACTGTGGCTTACAGTGCTATAGATATTTGCATGGCAATCTCCAGGAAACTTCATTAGCAAGCACATTTCAGCCCTGCCTCTGTCCAGGGGTTTAAACTTGGTTTTTCCCTGCACTCCCTTGCATCTTCCCACCCACCCCCTCCCCTCCAAACTATCCCCATTCGGCCCCATCCCAACCTCCATCCCCCCCCCCCTCTCTTCCCACTCACACCCACAAACACACTCGCAACCCCCGCACCTCCTCCCCATCCTGCCCTCGTATCCTCTTGCGGATTAAATGATGTGTGATTATGAAGTCATCAGGCGTAGACCGGTCAGGCTTGGTGCACGGATGGGGGAAGGAAGGCGGTGATTTTGGGTAGTGGTGGGGGAGGGGGTGCTGTTGCCGGAAAACAAAGTAATGCACGTGCAAAAAAATACGTGTAATACAATTAGGCTTCAGTGGCCAGGTAGAAGGGGGGGGGAATTGTTGGATGAGGTGATACAACACATAGGAGGAAAAGAGTGATGGGGGAAATGGGTCAGGGGAAGGTAGGATAGGGAGAGGAGAGTTCCACAGGACGCTCGGCGGAGGAAGGGTTGTGTGGGCACGAAGTTGTGAACGGGGGTGGGGGGCCTAACCCTACAAAGGGGCCACACAACAAACAATATTCAAGGTGCCAGAAGGAAATGACAAGCGAGGAGCAAGGGTTCAGGCAGTTATGGATGGCAAGGAAAGAAGGGAACAGTGAGTAAAAAAGAGAATGGCAGAAAGAGGGAAAGAAAGTGAAAAAAAGTACTGTATAAAACCGAATGGGTACAGAGAGGATAGAGGGGGAGTGAGAGGCCCCAGTACAGAGGTCCTCAGGGGGGCCCATTGATTGGCGACCATGTGTTTGTGCCCGATAGACTGTGAAATGGTGTGTTGCTGTGCGGCTGCACTGCACCTGCGGCCCCACCGGCGTGATTGATTGGTTTGGTCATGTGGAATGGTCCCATCTGCTCCCCTAGTAATGTGTGTGATTTTTTTTTCAGTCCTTCACCCAACCCCCCTCCTCTCAAGCCCCCTCCCCCTCTCCTGCCTTTTTCCGCTCCTCTCCCGCTCCCTCCTACTCCTCCCATAATGCAAAAGCAGCTTCCACGCTGCCCGCTAACAGCTCCTGAGCACGGCGGTGGCAGCGCTGCACTGGATTTTTCAAGCGGCGAGAGATTAAATTACCTGCAATCGTTTTGTTTCTTTGGCCGGGGCTCTTTAAAGTGGGGGGGGGGGGGGGGGGTGTGCGAGAATCCGAGTGGCACGGCATTGCAGTTCATTTGTCGCTGGGATTTTTTTCTCTCTCTCTCTATGACGCGTCGGCCTGATGCATTTTGGCTGCTAATTGGGCTTTGCGTTAATTGACCTTAAAACTCCGAGGCAACAAATGGAGTGGAATAAGAGATGAGGCCATTTTTTTTAACCAGAGACTGCTGCCAGAGCCCCTTCTGATCCTATTTTCAACCATTATACTTCAACGAGAAGGCTGCCATTAGAAATTTAAGTCTTGATACGTTCTGTAATTTTAAACACGTTTAGCCCATCCGCATGTGCACCAGATCCTGTTATTTGAATTATTTAAAAAAAAAATCTATCGCGTATATATTTAAGTGCTTGCAACAGGGAATCTGAGGGAGGAGGGGAAAAGATGAAAAAAAATCCAACAAACTATAATTTCGAGCTTTTAGTTCAGATGCCCTTTTTGTGTGCGGATTCTGCCACCATTGTGGACTTTCACACTCTGCTTCCAAAATCACTCGGGCTGCCGAGTCCTCCGTCATGACGTTTAATGATCAATGACATTTAAACAAAAGAAAATGTGAATATGCAAATTGTTACTCATTAGCATTTGCATAATTGCTTTTAAACAATAATGTTGCCGACAAGGCTATAATTAAAAGAAATTAATGATTAAAATTCAGTTTCTGGCATTTTCTTTGGCCTCCTTTTCCTAATGAATGGGTGCTTGTGAAAATAAAGTGTTTTTTTTTTCCCTGAAAGGAGTGGATTTTAAACCCAAAATGGAAATGTTGCTATTTTATGGATATTAGCTTGTCGTTGGCGGTAAAAGAGAGAACGCTGATGTGATGTATTCAGGGGAAGCTGATTTATGGCGCCTATAGCAAACTAATGAAACACAAAGTAATGCGCATAAGCCTGGCACAGATGGGAACAAATCTGTTTGTGCTGCTAGGGTAATATAAGTTATAGATGGGATCTACAGCTCCTTATATTCATTTAGAATTCTGATGTGTACTGCTCATCACAAATACGTTATCTACACACATTTGCTTTGCTGAGAGTTTGACATTCCTGTAATAAGCCGAGTTCTTAATTTCACGAAGGGCATCCCCCCCCCCCCCTTCATATTTGGGTCCTCTGAGAGAATAGATTCATGAGTGTTAGCTTAACAGCCAAAACGTGTTACCAGTTTATTCTCTGTTTGTTCTTTCATAATTTTAGCTCCATTATACTGTTGGAAGATGGTCAAGTTCAACATTCACGGAGTTGACTTGCCCTGATTAAAGGTGATTGCCTGGCGGAGTACCTGTATGAGCAGACTGCATCGTGAATACGCAGCATCTGTGGCTGTTCGAGCTACAAAATTGCAAATGAGCTTTGCTGACCAAGATATGCCGATTTTAATTGCATTATGTTGAACATCCGTACACCTGCTATGCATTCCCACAATAGAATCACTATTTTGTGTCCTGTCACCATGGAAAGAAAAGTTACTTGATGCATGTTTTACTGTTGTGGTCATCTCTTCCATCTGTGCTTTTTAAATCTTGTCATCTCACTTGTCCCAATGATGCCCGTGTGTGTCACAAGGTATGTTTGGAATTTAACCAAAGCTTATATCATGTTTTTTGCGTAGTCAATTAATTTAAAGCACATTTAGTTCTTGATATCTCACACACAGGGCAATTTGTGAATGAGGTCAGAACATACAGTGATAATGTTGGTTGTATGATATGGGGGTTTGTGATGGTCAGGACACCTTTTCCATGACAGTTACGCTGGTTAACCCCTATGCCAAACATGCAAATGATTTTTTTACCATTAACTGTAATCTCGCAATGTAAACAATTGCGTGCTTAAGTGTGTAGCATATGAAATACATGTTGGTGTTTAGATTTTTGATACTGCAAATTGTTTAGTGTTTTTTTTCTCAGCTGTTGAAATATGGGGGAGGGGTGTAAAAGAGACACTAATGTGTTTGAGTAGTTTCCATGACCGGTTATACTAAATAAAGTAAATCAAAATAAATAGTAAAATGTTAAATTAAAGTTTATAGATGAACTTTCCTTCAATTCTGGTGATGCTGTGCATCATCACTTTTTCTCATAACTTGTTTATGTCAATGCAGTCATGTGGAGTTCCAGATGCGAATCGCGGATAGCCAAAATTGGGATAGCAAGTTTCGTGAATAACGAGGGAATGTTGTATTTACCGCTTTTGCAATCAACGTTTCTGCCTTGGTGACCAAGGTATCGGTTGCCTGCAGTTTCTCGTAAGCCAGTAAGGCCAACCCTCACGAGCACACAGTCTGTTCAGAGCTCTGCTGCTAAGATTGAGCATGTTAAAACAGCAGAGGTGCATTGATGCATTGATTCCTCGATCAGTATCGATTCTTAAACTCTGCAATGCTTGCACCAAATTGCGTGTGACAGTCATTTCGCATGGAGTATGCAGTACTAAGTGGGTGCACGTGACCCCTGAAAAATTACTGTTGCCCGCTGCAGTCACGACCGTGTCAAAACATACTCTGTAGTCCTAAATGTAATTGCAAGCCTGAATTTCAACAACTCATCGAAGCGCGATGGTAGTGAATTGCTAAACCTTTACCTATTTCTCCCCTTGTTCTTAATGCCCCCATCTCCTCTGTCGTCACGAATAATTTCCCCTGCAAATTGTAAGAGATTTTTTAATAGCTTGAGGTCCGTGACTCTTTACTTCATGTTACTTTTCATTGACTTATTAGACTTATCCAGCTTGGCAAATTCATCCAATTCTGTGACACGATACGCCGATGTCTAAAACTGGTTCTAAAACCTCTGCGCTTTGGAATACTACTGCAGGCCCAAATGTCCTTTCAAAATACCTTACTGGCTAAAAGCTTAAGTCGCACAGGTAGAAATGGGAAATGGTTCAGAAGTATGCCCTGATTGTCTTCTGCAGTCAATCGTCAGTGGTGACCATGTCACTTGGACTGCCCTTCCCGATGTTCTAAACACTCCCTCTGCTGCTCCTCATGTTGTTCTCGTTAACCTCCGAGGCTCATTGTTGTTTTCGACACCGTTGATGTCAGACTTTGATATGATGCCGGTGCCTTTGGTAATCTTATCTTCATAAATCACTTTTTCGTGGCAGCATTGTCACCTTATGGTGTAAGGCAAAACACTTGCTAATTTAATCATTAACATTGCCTTATATTCAAATGTTTACACTCGTAGGTTGATGTTACATGCATTGGCTTTCGGCGGCAGGGAGATAACTTAGAATTGGAGATAACATTTTACACTTGGGGCTTTGAGAAAATTTGGGACATAGGAAAAGTTGACAAACATTTTCCATTTGCCTTGCAGTAATATTTATAATAAATCGACATTGAACTTCAAACAAAATCCTTAAAAGTGTTAATATATATTTTTAAAGTGAATGCATTTAAATTGAAAATCAAGGCATTTTAATGTTGAACCTCATTGTGTGAATAAAAAGTTACCGTACATTACCCATTGCTATTTTGAACGCACTTTTTAATATTGACCTCATGTTTCCCTGCAGATAGTCAGTGTATGATTGGTCTTACCAGTTTAAGAAGTTTGTAAAGGTAGAGGAATTTCAAAAATTTGTTAGCATTAAGCATGATTTTCACATGGCTAATCATTGTACTGTTATATTGTTATGAGAGCAACTGTACTGTGCAACCAATGCATTTCAATGAGCTGCATACAACGCAAGAATGGGTTTTGCCTCGTGTTGAATAGCCAATTCATGTTTTTTGTATGTTAAAGATTATGCATTCATTTGGCCCTGCTGGGGGAACATTGTGCAATTTGAATATAAGGCAAGGTTCCTTTCATTTTTGACGTTTAATCCCAACCGGGATTATAATAACAGCATCCTCATTATCAGCTGTGATAAATCCACTGCTGGATGAAGACCCCCGCCACCGCGAGGCATTGCCATGTCTCGGTCCTGCGATGTAACGACCCGTCTTGCACCTGCACACCAGTTTTGGAAGTTGATTGAGGATTATACATTTTCTTGGCCAACATTTGACGTGTTGAATGCCAATACAAACTGTGAAACCCTCCCTTGTTATTCTTAAGTTGACCAGTTGAGATTGTTGGACATCGACTAGCTTTTCAGGATATTTAAGAGCGGGAAAGAAACGTTGTTTTCTTGGCTTTGTTTTAAAATATATGTTCTCACTGCACAGGCGGTGGAAACGAAGACAGTAATAAGATTGAATTTGTGTGCAGGGTGACGTGTACAGAAAGCAAGGGGGTGTGCGTCTTGGAATGCTTGTCAAATCTGATGGCCAAAGAGAAGGCAGTGTTCTGTTATTTCCTAGCTAAAGTGTATAAATGGATGGGTAGGTATGAGTGTGTTTGAAGGAATCGACCACTTAGAGCAAGAGGCACTACCATCTTGCACATTGTTTTGTCATTCAATGGCTTTTATTGCGGTGCTGTGGTTTGTGCAACAAAAAAAAACCCTTGTTCTTGCCATCATTGTGTTTGGTTGGCCTTTTACCACTGATTCGCTCTTAATTCAGCATTGAAAGCCACTTCTATGCTGACAGTGCCCATCTTTCCTGTCCCTTTGATTCTCCCTTTTTGTTACCTCTTGTTGTATTTATGCTGTTTCTTCCCACAAGCATACACGGCCAACTAATGTACAAAGAGACATTTAAATAAATAAAAGATTACAATAAACATTCGGTATCGATTTGTTTCCTCCATGAATTAATATCTACTTGAGTTTGACGCCTATCACTTGGTAAATATCACAAGCTGTTTTCGCGTTGCGTACGTTTCTTTAAACGTTCTTTCTCCGTATATACTTTCTGCGATCGTATATACTGGAAAGTCCATTCCTTTGATTGAAATACGAGCAATAGTATCGGCATTATTACTTAAAAAACCCCTCAAGTAGTTTTGATTTAAAGCTTTCGTGACTGCAGGGATTCATATTCTTGGTTCTTTCGGTAAAGTCACGTAGAAGGGAAACAATAAAATAAAAATATATAGAAATAAAATTCTCACGACGTTTCGACTGCAACACAAGCAATCATCATCAGGTGTGAAAACCACAACAAGAAAATTTGTGGTTTTCACACCTGATGATGATTGCTTGTGTTGCAGTCGAAACGTCGTGATAATTATTGTTTTATATTTGTATTATTTTATTGTTTCCCTTTTACGTGACTTTACTGAAAGAACCAAGAATATAATCAGTAGTTGATTAGATTTTAAATGTAACTCTTGCGTTTGTTGTGTAATCTTTGCAGCAGTTTGTAGGGTATAATTTTGAACAACAATTCATATGGTTTGTTTTTGTACACTGGTAACACAAACTTTGAACATTTGCTAAAGGCATTCAATTTGAGTCAGAAAGCATGGAAAATGCCTGCAGTATAGAGGTTAATGCGCACAAAGATACGGCCCTCACTCAGTTTAAAGGGCCTCTGTGAACATCACGCATGTCAAATTTGCGGCTTTATCATCTTAAGACCGTCATGAGTGAGTGTGAGTTCAAGATTGACCTTTCTTGTCTTAGATGTGATATCTTACTATGTGAACCATACCCTGGCTTATACGCATTGAGCTCAACTAAAACTCATTTTTGCCCTTGCAGTAGACTGCACTGATAAGTTATCATTATTCATAATGTTGAATTTGTTCATTATTATATAACCTTAACCCATCTTACCTTTGGTGGTAATGATTTGAAGGGAAATCTTTGCAAACGTTCTAGTATGGGTTTTTTTCTGCCGACAGGTAAAGGCTTAATATATTTTAACTCTCGATGTACGTTCAGGCAAGAGATGGCGCAGTTGTTCGTGCACTGTTCTTTGAACCTGACGACCGAAGTTAAATTTCCAGCCATGGCCAATATAAGTAGTGAGTCCTGCGTGGTTAGAGTTCATTAAAAACAATAGCCGTGACCAACATGCTGTGGAGAGGCTTCATCCAGTAGTGTATTCAGAAATGGATGTTAGTTAATGCACCGGTATAGGATGGAATTGAACTTGAGCACTCTAACACTTGTGCAAGCTGCGCATGGCAATGATGAAACAAAAACAAGCTTTTTTCAATTGTGATTGTTCTTAAAACAGTGTGAATGTATTGACTAACATTGCTATTTTCATTACGGACATCTGGCTCTACCTATTGGTACTCCCTGCTGCTGTATATCTCTACCAGAAGCTATGTTACTGATAATAGGTATGCCCAACAAAAATAGGTGCATAATGCTTATTTAAAACAACTTATGCATAAAAATGAAACTGGGCAGCAGAGGTTGGTTATGAATACACATCTCAGTGTCGCGATGCGATTAGTAATCGCCATTACGGGTATTGGTTTGATGTCGGGTATCGCCAAGTAAACACTCGCATAGCCCCCCCCCCCCCCCCCCATATGGCTAAAAAAAAATGAATAGAAATGAATAAATAATTCCCAAAGTTCTTACGGAATATATTTCAGTGGTGAAATACATTTGTAAGAATAGTTTGTTTCCTGCTCCACCCCGCAGCAATGTTTTTTGCAGAGTTTTTTTTGGGTGTCACGAGCAGCCTGGAAGCCAGTATCACGTTGCAATAATAGGCATTGGCGTATTGGAAAATTATGTTTACGCTGGGCAAACCTTGGTGCACACCTTGGTGCACAATGGAAAATACTTCAATAATAGCACTTCCACGATGGCGATTCTGCCCACTGCAGTATCCACAGGTGTCGTCTGTCTTTCAGATATTGCGTGTGCACCCCCGTTCAGCCAATCGGGTGTGACTGTTGTTTATTGCATTTTGAAAGGCAAATAGTATTGTGTCGCATAAGACTAAATAATGCATATATTGTTGAGTTTTAGAAAATAAACCCTTCGTGGTGAAGAATATTATTTGGAAGGTTGAATGCTGCGATGTGCCTTGCGGAATACTGGAGTTGTACCCTTAAGTAAAAGCATCCGTAGTGCACATTAACTAGATAACAAATCGTCTGCATTCGGGGAATACAAGTGCTTTAAATTCACACTAGATGGAATTAGTGGTATTGTTCGCACGAAGTACTCTGTATCAGTATTGTTAATACATTTTCATTCAGGAAAAAAAACCCGAATAGTACTTTTCTACAGCAATGCGATAGGCAAAGTACATCTTGGTTTTCATCACCAGCTAAGCAAAAATAATATGAATGTTTTTGTTATCTCAGTAAAGAAAATAGATAATAACATGTAAAAAAAAATCAGCACAAAGCCGGCAAAAATGCAGTTTTGTCTTATAAAAGTGAGAGTGGGTGCGTGTCTGTGTTAGGAATGACATGACATAGATGTTGCTCGTGCGCTCCTGCATGTGAAATGTAAGTTGCCGGTTGAGCAACAGTGCCATATGGCCCAGTACGGCACATTAAACCTGCCAGGGATAATGGATTGCGGGGCCAGGGGCAGAGATTTTGCCCTCCGTCTCACAATCACTCATTGCGGGCGCCTCCTTTGGCGCAGCCCGGGAGAAGAAAAAAAACCCCGTTGGGCCAGGCCTTGGTGCTTGGACTGTGGGGGTAGGGGGGGACAGGAGGTGGGGGGCGAGGTGGGGGGAGGCACGTGGAGGGAGTGTCTGGTGTCAAGGGGCAGGGAAGTTGCTTCGTGTCGGCTCATTCTTATTAATTTTTTTGTGTAGCTTCCCCCCCCCCCCCCATTTTTCAAAAATAAATTATAAAATATTTCTGGATATTTAAAATGCCTGTGTTGCTTTTAAAAATCCCCAGTCTACTTTTTTGTAATAGCCATCGTTTTATTTTTCTTCAATTATGCCGGTTCACCAATAGGACTCTTTTTTCCCCATTTCCCTTTTTGTTTATTCAATATCTTTTCCTCTTTACAGATTATTTTTTTCTCAAATTCTTGCTCTGTCTTCAGACGAAGTGGGAGTCGTTATTTGTTGCATTGCTGCCCATTTTCATTTTAACTAAGGTTGAAATTATTCCTGCATTAGCTCTTGTTCCTGTCTGTCCATCCGTAAGTATGTATGTAGCAGAGCATCACAGTAATTCTTAAAAGATTATCTATGGTAAATAAAATGTGGTTATAAAGTTGTTGCTATGAAGGACTTATCCTGAAGTCGGGGCAGATGAATGAGTTGCCCACAATCCAGCGTGAAAATGAAAATCGTCGCCCAACATTACCATACGACGTCTTTACAGGTCTTCTTTGGTTCTTTCGGTAAAGTCACGTAGAATGAGAATAAAATAATAAAACAATAAAATTATCACGACGTTTGGGCCACAACACAAGTGGCCTTCTTCAGGTGAAAGGAACAACCTGTCGGGACAGAGCTACAATGAACGCTGCTAAGATTCGCAAGTGTTGCCATCTCACGATATTATGTTCCGCGCATGACATTTTGTGAGCTGCTCTACACCTAACACTATTCATCGTCACGAGCCGTGATCAGTTCGCTGCTGGATGAAGGCCCGCCGCTGTCTCTCTTATGCCCCGCGATGTAGCCTTGCACCTGCGCACGAGCTAAAACTCAGCGCCTCCATCTCCATGGATGCTATCTCGGATGTGTTCACCTTCCGTGCTGCCACTGTCATCGTCTATCGTCGGCCATCATCCCTTTCAGAAACAATGTCCTCCTGCCCCCTGCCCAAGCTCACTTTCGTTTCTTAGCAGTGAAAGCGATTTCTGTAACTGAAGTGTTTTAAAATGATGTTCCTTTTTCCGCCTCTCAGTATAACTCCAAGCATAAACCTTAAACATCCTTTATGCACCGTATGGTTTTTGTTTAAATTTGTTTATTTTTCCATGCTTACGATCCACGTCATAGCAGGTTGTGTGTGCATTAATTTAAACAAATACTTCTGAGGTCAAACGCATTTTGGAAAGCGTTACAGAATATATGGATATGTATGCCTTTTTCAGTTCATATGTAGGTTAATTTACATGCGACGTTGCTTTGAAGAGGAATTTTGGTTGTCAATCTTCCCCACAACTCAGTCCCTGCTGCCCCCCCACCAATACTGTCCCTGTCCAACACTACTGTTCATGCAATATTACTGTTCCCCTCCTACCAATACCGTCCCAACCCACCACTACTTACTATCCCCACTCACCAATGCCGACTATCCCTGCCCATCGTTATTGTCCCCACCCACCAACTCCTGTCCCTGTTCATCGCTCCCTCTTGTCTCCACCTACCATTATTGATGCC
This sequence comes from Petromyzon marinus, assembly GCF_048934315.1. Lineage (NCBI taxonomy): Eukaryota > Metazoa > Chordata > Hyperoartia > Petromyzontiformes > Petromyzontidae > Petromyzon > Petromyzon marinus. The sequence goes on along the minus strand of NC_133679.1, from coordinate 3,100,070 downwards.
GCCCACCACTACGACACCTCCCACCACCACCCAAACAAGCCAACCACGGTGGGGAAGGGGTGGGCCCTAAACAGGTGAGAATAGGGCCTTAAATAAGAAGGGGCACATCCTGAAAAGGAACAGAAGAGCCGAAAGGAGAATATGGGGCATAATCAGGAAGGTGGGGGGGTAGCACTTAGATTAGTACGGGTGTGGGGCCTAAAGAGGAAGGTGTCGGAGCTGAGAGATGTTGAAATTCCCCGTTGATTTAAGGTGATACAGAAGCAATTGGAGTGCCACGGCAAAATGTTAACTACCTCACCCGGTATACAAGAGGTCGTGGGTTCAATCCCGACCCTGACGCCTGCTGTATATTTTGGGGTTTGCTTGTCTCTTTCTCTCTCCCTGTGGTCGCGTTGATTTTTCTCTGGGTCTTCCGGTTTTCCCTCCACACTTAGAATCAAACATGCGTTTAGAGTATTTGGCTGCTATAAATGTCCACGTGATAAGCCACTTTGGGCTATCATTTGTGGCCATGTCGCTTCTGAAAAAGAGCTATATAGCTCTGGGCTTTTCCTGGTAATATTTATAATAGTTCATCGAATCAAAAGACGTGCAGCAGGCAGAAAAGCTTTAGTGCTGTAAATGCAGCTGCAGGCCAACTAGCTTTCATGTATTGTCTTAAAATACGCATACCCTCGCTTGCAATACGTACTTCAACATCGTTTTAAACCCATTGCCAATGTCTCTTTAAAAATAAACTGTTGTCCTTCATAGAAGGGACAGTATTTGGTTATTTAATTGTAATATCAATTATTCAACAACAGCACAATTTCAGCTTACATAGCATCACAAGAAAATATCATATCAAGAAGCCATAGAAAAACGAAATGTACAACTTGTTAAACTCATGCTGGATTAAATGCATTTTAGTCACAGCGGTTGTTTGACCATACTGCACTATGCTGATCATTGCAGGCTGGTAGAGGATTTTTCAGTATGAAGAACATTGTATTATAAAATTACTTATTAGATGGTATCGCCGTGGATCAATTCCATGTTGTGGATTTGGGCTCTGCATACCTATCAACCCCGTATCAGTGCCTACCTTATTACAGACCAATTCAGACCTTATTGGTCACCCCCGTGCCCTTAAAATTCTCAACGTTCATCCTACAAAGTCCATCACAAGGGAGAAACAAACAAATAGACAAAGAACATGTTTTCCCTGTATTGAAACGGCTGTATTCCTTTTGGAGCTGAAAACTGAATTTCCCCTGTACAAGAATTCTGGTAAACCGTATGGTTTGACAGGTATGACTGGCACCAGCAATAGCAAACTCATGTGCGGGGAGGAGCATTTAAATCAGTCTGCTCATTAAAAATGTGCTGAGCGATGAGAACACTGACCAACCAATTCAATTATAATTAAATGGCTTTCGAGGATAATATGTATCTAATATACTGGTTTGAATATAAGGCGCAGTCATGCATTTAAGCCGCGTGTGTGTCTGACATCTTACCTTGCGTGTGGGCACCTGCTGCACGTGTGCATGCGTACCTGCATGTATGTGATAGGCATGTTGAATGTGCTTTTGTGTGTGTAAGCCTCGGGGTTAAAATCACATGCAACATAAAACAAGCTTGGCATTTGCCTAGAGGCTTGATTGTGGTAACATGGGCTGCTGAAGAGGGATGTGTGTGGAAATATAATGAGGTACACATGGCATAAAAATGTCAGTGATAAAATCGTGGTAATTTATTTTAACAAGTCACAAAGAGTTTGCCAAAACACTGCTGAGCATGCATACTTTCCAGTGCATGAAAGAAATCTATTCTCCTGTTTTAATTTGACATTGTACCGGTTTGTTTTTCTCTATATTAAATACAAGAAAATAATGCAAAAACATCCAACTTCAGTTTATTAATTACGTTTAAAATGTTTTATTGCCTAGTTTTTTCATGGGCCGTCAAAACATTTTGCAAATTTTATGTATGGAATAAAATGGTGAAACAATATCTCTGGAATGTTCGGGTTGTTTCAAAGGCCAATTTTTACCTGATAATAATGAGAGAGAGTGTGCGATCTTGGGGCTCACTATTTTACAGTTTTGCAGTCACATCGCGGATGTCACTGTAATGCCGGCTCTAGAGTGGCACGGCATGCGATGGATGTATTGACATCGCGTGCACCACATATGTGGGTGCAGTACCGACCCTAGAGGGGTTTGATGAGCACTGATTGACAGTGCTGGAGGGCACCACGCTCTGCGTGCAGTGCCGACCCCTACAGGATAGGGTGTGAGAGTGCCGGCCATGGAAATGGGGTTACTAAGGGCCATGGCACTGTGGTTGACCCCGAAGGACACGTGACTAGTAAAGTCTACACAGGGCCCCCCAGGTGGGGGCTAGGCGTGGTCACGTGTCAGGACCGAGATCCTGCTCGAGGCTTCTGGAAGGTGCTCGTGGCTAAGGGCAGAGCCAGCCACACCACGTACAATATAAGCCGGGTCCTCGAAAGGGACCGGCTGCTGTGGTTTCCCTGAAGAATCAACGTTCGAGAAGAGTCAGCAACATGTGGACCTGGACCCAAGCTGGGGGTCCTGTCCGTTGTAGCTACTCCCAGTGTAATTAGTGCAGTTAGCCTGGTGGTCACGTAGCTAGTTACGGTGTAATTGGTGTAGTTAGCCTGGTGGTCCACCACCGTAGGTTATCTGGTGAAGGCGCAGTTACCCCTTTGTGTTGGTATCAATAAATGTGCTTGCAAGGAGTACGTCTGCGACACAGTTGAACTTACTACAGTTGTATACAATGTAAATATGTTTTGTGTCGTGCAGAGTTGTGTACAATTAATATCGCTTCTTAAAGCCGCCTTTAATCACCACATGCGTACATTGTTTGTCATGTTGACCACATCCGCTGTGCTATTAAAGGTCATATTTTGATCTTGGGGGAAATGTGTAAAGATATTTTTCCTGGAAAAGTGGTCAAGACATCACTGCATATAATATCTCACGAGCTTATGTTTATATTACATGTAATAACATGCTGCAGAATTGGGGATGAAGATAATTCAACAATACATTATAAGCTCACAAATAAAAGCCTTGTGCATTTAATTTTGGATGTCTGAGTGCCAGCAAATCCGAACGTGTTCACATGTACTTATGTAGCCTACATGTTGTGCCAGTGATGATCACAAAGGACCAACAGGCATGTACCAAAATCTAAATTCTTTGCTCGATATATGCAAAGTTTTAAAGTGGACCACACCAGACTTGAAACCGGTACACCGCCAAATTTGACAACCTATGATTTTCTTTGGTGCATGTCTTGCCTTGTGAATCTAAAATTCGATTTTTTTACCTTTCCACCTTTACTCAACAAGCATTTTATCGCTACTTGGCGGAGAAAATGTGGCAAAGCATAACAGGAAGCAGGTGCAGTCCTTAGCTGTAGCTGTAGGCTAAAGAAGCTTTTATTTTGGCCGGATGGATTGTATGCAGTCTCAAGGATTTTATGACCCATTCCTTATGTGCACGATAGGTTTGTAAAAAAAATATAGATTTTTGTTTGACTTGTCAGAGTTTTGTTCCTGTATATTGTCATAGCATGGAAAGAGTTGCTGTTTTGCTGCTTGGTGTTGTGGAGTTTGTGTTTATAGTGGACAGATGTTTTTTGTTTTCATCACAAAAGTGATGTGTAGTATTTATTGTCACGTTTGCGATGTGTTTAGTACGTAATTTCAGTTAACGTTTTTCTCTCTTGTAACAGTATGCATGCAACGTTATTTTTGAAATTTGGTTGTAGCTCTCTTAAAATCGTTAAGGGGTTGCTGGTTAAAAAGAAGAAAGTCAAATCTCTTGCTCTGTTTTAAATAATGTTAGGTTATATTCACTTGTATAAGATAAATACATGTATTAGCATACATAATTATTGCAGAATAAAACGGACCTCGAATAAACATTGCTACTCATTAGGCAACATTTTCTTTCATTCGAATCTTATTTCTACAGTAACTTATAATTGATCAGTGGTGCTGCCTCCTAAAACGGCAATTTATAGAGCCTAGGCACTTGGCAATGAAATGTAAACACATTTGCACACCTCACGAGTAGCATTAGGTTGCATGATCACATTTTTATATTATGCTAAATATACATTTTCATACAAATGTTTGTTGCATAGATTTATAATATTTTCTCCAGAGCAACTATTCTTCGATGAAACCCATGCCCGCACACACCACCACGTTTCAGGTGGGCTTATTTAGCTGCAGAGGGCAGCATGAACGAGGAAAATTAGATATATTAGGTGAAGGAATGGCTCATCGTGTGATTAATTTTCCAGGCGGTACCACCGCCTGTAGTTCCCCGTAAATTTTGATGACTGGTTGGAATTAGAATTCTTTAAGTGTGGCTGTGGCCTGGGGGCCGGAAGGTAGCGTTTGGGGCGAAAAAGGCTCATATGGTTCCCATTTGCCAAACTGCACACTTGTTATTTGACCTATTGCCCACTTGGGCCCCTGTCTGAAACTACCCCTTCTACAGGTGCTTTCGTATTCATCACTCACTTGTAACCGGGAGGGATGTTGCTAGCTTGTTGTTTGTTTTAGAATGCAATCCAATGACTTGGGCTTTTGCTTAATTGCTTGTGGGTCAAAATAGGTGCTTAATGACATTTCTCGAACAGTCTAGCCATGCCTTAAAGAGGACGTTTGTTACGATGTACACAGTCGAGAAGTGTCATTGTATACAGACGTTTGTTACGATGTATACAGTCGGGCTGCATTTTATTGTATTTTTTCAGGGTTGTATTTTTCGTAATCGGACCAGTCTGTGCATAGAATTGGATTTGGTCCGTTGGGGATCAGATCATATACTCATTGGATGCCGGATTTGTTTGATTAAACTATTGCTCGAACGAAAATACGAGTCAATGGCGTACTCGGTATATCATTTGTCAGTGACTGTTACAATGAGTACCATTGTGGCATCAGCAGTGGTTTCATATGCATAAACTAGCGCCTGCATTGGGAATCTGCAGTCCACCACACAGCTCAGTGTGGATCAATGTGGCTGTATATTTTTTTTTAACATGGAAACTATTTTCCTTCTATCTCGTGAGGAAGAACTATTAACAATACATTTTTAAGTTATACTTGAAGATGATAAAAATTATTGATGACATTGAATATACAAATAGTGTTGGTTATATTGTTAGCGCATCACACTGTTATTGTTACAGGCTAAACCAATTTGTGTTTTCCGTGTGGCACTTCCTCCAAACTCCGAGTCCCTGCCCTTGAATCTCATCCCCCCCTCCTCCTGCCTCTTATTACCTCTTCCCCCCCTAGCCCACTAACCTCATCTGCACCATCCTCAAACTACATATTCCAAAATGATGACAATGTTTAGTTTTGCTCTAATTGAAAGTGGGTTTTTGAAAACAAAAGGTGGGCAACAAAACATGCCACAAGCACACACTTGTAATTATTTATTTGATCGGAACTTTTTCATCCATGCGTGATTTGACACTGCAAAGTCAGGGTTAGCCGCACATGCCCACAGTGGATCAATGTGTTTGTTGTGAATAGGGAGTTTCATTAACTCTTGTTTTCTTCCCCAGTGAGAGAATTTTGTCATGGAATGTGTGCTACATTTCATTGATTACACAGATATCACAGAAATGCACGCAGCATTTTCTATACAATGCCTGCAGGCACATGCTGCATCGTTGCATAATATTCAATCTGCTGTGTATCGGCTCTTGAGACGAGGCTGTCCGTTCCTTCTCTGCCCTGGCATTGTGAAGTCCATTCTTGCTCATTTCTGGCTGATAACTCAATTTCATCTCAAGGGTCGTGTGCCACTAACTCCGAGGCTTCTGTGTTGTGCTCTATTAGATCTTGCTTTCACATGGAGTGAATTCTATTTGTACAAGTGGGAGCACACATGTAAAGAAGAATAGAAGATATAATTTAGTGGATGGCCCGAATAAAGGCTTGATTTTTAGAAAATAATGGATTTGTTTTTTACACCACTACAGGGCATGGGAGTTGATGTTGAAAACCAGATACACAGGAACCTTCGAATATACAGATACACAATGGATGTGAACAATGACTGTAATTAACATCGGCATTGTTGAAGGTTAATATACTGTGTCTGGCATATGAGATGTTGCACTCAACAGATTTTCAACATGTTGCCCTAGTCAGGTCTAACGTTGATCGCACAGACTTGACGATGTTTCCATCCCCCACCTCTGATACTCCGAGGTAGTTATATCCGGTTTGCATGGTTATGTCCCTTGGGAGTCAAATAACCATTTGACCTGGGTTTCAACTCTTTGATCTTGGGAGCAAGGATAAATACTGACTTCACCAGTTCAGTCAAGTACAGGTGCATACACGTGTAGGCGTAATGATTTCTTGAAATACAAAGCTTGTCTGCTCAGAACATTGGATAAAAGTGGGGTGATCTTGGTTAATGACTTAAAAGCATGCAACCAGCAGGCAATGGTGATTATTCATATGAGTTTTTTCTAGGCCATTTTAAAATGAAGATGTATACTTTCCGTTTTTTATTGAAAATCGGTAAACATTAATGTTATCCTTGTAGGGGGAAATTTACAGCATTTAAGAGCATTGGACTTAAAAGCATGTCGTTGCATGTTGTTTTTAAGCAAGATACTCTAAAACTAACCTTTTACAATTTAATAGAATCATGATATATTAAAAAAAACATGTATAAACTCCAAAAATAAACATTGGCAACACATTGGTGAATGCTTATGAACTGTGCAGTGTGTTTGTAAACGTTTATCTTACAGAGAACAGCAGGTGCCATAAGAAAGCTGTTTTTAGTGCTGTATTACCGTCGGTGCAATGCAATGCCGAATCTGTATCATAATGACAGATGAGAATGTGAAAGCCAGTGAAATAAAACTTATACGGCTAACTTGTGTTGTGGGTTTACTCTCCAACACACTGATGTGCTGTACTAGTAGCGAATTGGCACGTTTTGTTTACTTGACAAACCTTACTTATTGGAAATGTCTGGTGGTGGCGGATTTAACAACACATATTTACGCGATCTAACCCTAAAAACCTTTGTGGCAAAATATTGGTTGCGAAAGCCTACGTGTTACGCTAACGTGTATGGTATTTGTTTCTCCCTCCTGTTTTTTTTGCATCCATAGGTAAGGCGTCAGAGCGAGGACATTATTCGTCATACAGCAGAGATCCTTCGATGCCTAGTTGCCATCAGGTACTCTTGAATATGCCTCATTCACTGTCATAAAATCTTGCAATGCATGTGTTTTCTTTGCTTCACGGTTTAACTGACTGGCATAAAGATAAAACTCTCACAAATCAATACGTAATTTTTTATTTTCAAAGCCATGAGGATTTGTCATCTGGCTGTCATTGGTGTTACATGTGCGAATGTATTGCCTTGTCTTCTGTTCTGAATAGATGGCAACCGCTTCAGATTTTTTTTTACAGAATTCATCATTGTGCAATGGGAGATGTCATTGCTCTTTCTCTGGTATTTACTTGGTATCGGTCCGCATAACTTAATATGCACAGCACTGCTGTTATTTGTCCATTTTCCAATTCAAGTTGTGATATATTTACAGGTGTGTGCATTTTAAACGAGTAGTACGTATTCGTGAGTGAAACACAAACAAGAATTAGCATTTTCACATGTTAGTTAACTTTGCAACAAAAACACGTCCAGCGTAATTAGTTTTTAATAAAGCATCCATTATTAACCACTTCAGTTGACCATTTTGGCAATTTTTGTCTAGGACCTGTTTGAGAGCCTTATTGTGTGCTAGTGGTGGTGATGATGTGGTGGCAGGGATTAGCACAGGGATAACATGGCAAGGAGAAGGGAGAGCAACACAGCGGCATAGCCCGCGACTAGCAACGGGGTCCCAGCATCAACAATCATCCCTTGGGACATATGGGGCAGTCAGGACCATCGGACCCATTTCATCAACAATTCCCACGGGCAGCCACGGCAGAAGCGAGGAGTTTCAGGACAGCCACGGCTACAAACGAGGCCCGGGAGAGAGATGGGCAGCGGTGCCGTTGAGAAGCGAGGAATGAGGGCACTGAGGGAGAGGTCAGTTATGGGTCAGGAGGTGGTACGGGGATTACGGTAAGGGAAGGGGGAAAAGAACAAAAACCACATGGTACGGCGAGAAAAAAAATTAAACTGGAGCGGCAAGGGAGGCAGAGGCGATGACCAGGCATAGTTTGGGTTGGGCAGCGGCAACTTCAACTTACATCATCATCATCATGCAGGGATGATGGCCGACGGTCAAGAATAGTAATGGAGAGGCAGCAAAGGAATGCAACGCATCCAAGGGTTATGTCCAACAAGGAGGTGGAATGATAAATCAGGTTCATATGCTTGGTAGATTATTACATCGCAGGGTCATGAGAGATGGCGAGGGCTTGGGGAGGCCTTCATCCATCGGTGCAATTATCATGGTTAATGATAATATATGTTTATCGATAGATTCATAAGGCACATAATGCATGTGGTTAATATGCCTAAGTTATGCGTAAAAAAATGACATGCCAAAAAAACCCTTTCGTGTTGAGAAACAATATGTAATAGATCACATCTTAATATTTAAATAATGTCGTTTTTTTTTTTTTTACACAATTTCACGTATATGTGTATGTGCACGTTGAAACTGGAAAACTATTTTTTTCTAATGTCAACTGTCATGTGTGATTTAACTGGACATTTTTTTACAGGCAGTATATGGGTTTCCTTTTATATATCCTTGATAAGTGGTTTTAACATAAACGCCGTGTCTTCAGAACGAAACCAGCTATTAAAATGTCCTTAAGCATCTTCTCATTTAATTCTGTTTAGCTTCCAGCTCCATACCTTGCAGCCCTTTAAGCCAATCCTCAGACGATTCTCAGAGATGGTAGGGGGGGGGAGTTATGGTTGTGGCTGAAAAATACGTGTTTGTTTATTATATTTTTATATGCTACTGAATCGTTTGTCAAGGTGACAGATTATAAGCACGTTTTAGCGTCTTGATATCCTTGCTGTTTAATGGTGGGAACATTTTAAACTTATAATTTTGCTTCTTTGATGTCAGATATCTCTACGAGAAGGATTTGTTAAACATGCAATGCCTGAGCTCAGTAACTTGGCTGGGAAGACTGGAGAATTTGAGAGGGAAAAAAACCCAAGCTGTTAATTTATATCCAGTATGCCGTGTGATATGAGAATACAAATTAAACACAAAAAACATTGAGTGAAACACCTGCATATTCAATGGTGGCTCAGGCATGCTGGGCAGGCATCGCTATAATGATATTTGGATCATTTGGTGATGCAGAGTTGCTTAATATTCAAATTATCATTGTTTATTTTTTGAAACAGTAAAACGACAGATTTAAAAACAGTCGTATTCCCTCTATCTTGTACGTTACTTTGCGTGTCGACCGTGGAACACGGGGAATTAATGAAACTCCCCACAATTAGCCAAATGAGTCACCGCTAGTATTTTCCAGAGTACACACATCCATTCTGGCCAATACAGCTAATTGAACGACAACTTTCTAAACAAATTGACTTGAAATGTGCCAAACCACAAGTGACCTGGGGCCCTCCTCAAAAAATGTGAAATCGTTTTGTTGCATTAATTTTGGTAGAACAGTGTTTTATTCAGTGAATGCATGCACGTCGATAATTTATTATGTCTCTTTCGTCATGTGTATTATATTAGCTTTCTGTTTTAACTCGGGGAGTTTCTTCAATTTCAGTTCTCATGACCCACCACAGTATTATTTTTCTTGAATCATTGCCTCATTGTTGGTCATGAGAACTGGTTTGAAAAGCTTTAGTTTTTACCCATTGCAACCATGGCTTCAGTTAACTGTTTGCAACCTATGATGGCAAACATTTAAACTCATACACTGTTGGGACAAGTGCTATTCGCGAGCAGCACCTATGAAGGCCGGCACAGCACACGAGGGTGGTGGGTGAGCATCACCACCACACCCGGCTGCCTTTGTTACCTTAGTGGCGATGTTTACGCAGCGCACCAGGTACTCATTTGAGGCTGAGTCGACCTTGGGGAGGCCCATGACCGGTTCAGATAATCGTCACTGGTGTTGGCCTCGAGCGAGAATCGAACTCGAGTTGCCGGGTTCGTCGTGCAGTGCACTAACTGTTGCGTTACCGCTCCCCATACTATTTACACACACACACGTGGTATTCAGATATTTTCTTTAGCTAATCAACTTTCATGATGGTATGGTAATAAAAAAGCAAATCGTTCAATTTTCCAAATATTACTTTTAATTTGAAAAACACTATTTTTCATAAATGGATAATCAACGATTTGTAGCAACATTACAAAACCACAACGAATAAGATAGCCACGTAAGTTATGAATATTTATGGGGTAGGAAAAAAATCTTTAAAACAAGGAAATGTAATGCAGGTAAATCCCGATGTTTGACGAGGACTCCTGCTGCGTCGAGTAAATCCATTACCAAATAATCAACGCGCTCCATTACGCCCTGCTGCATTTTTAAGGCACACACGCACACGCAAAATAGCGTGGCATTGGGCCTTATAGCCCAGAGTCTCAGCCGAGCCATTGTGTATCGAGTGTTTGTGGCTGTACGGCTTAGGGGTTATGGCAGTGGCTGAAATAATTCACTTAAAAAATTGTGCGACATTCCTTTGCTGTCTCCCTGCTCACGGTCTTCTGCTAAGAAGGCCTTAAGGGTGACTTGGGCTGTGTATCGATGCACTGGACACCACAGCCTGGTGTCGAACACCAGGTGTTGAAGCACTAACATAATGTGAGATCACCAGGGATTGGTTTATTACTCGTGTTGTGTATGATGTGCACACCTGAGTGCAGGGTATAATAGCTGTAACCACATCTTTTGTGGGAAATCCAACCGCACAAATGAAGTAATTAAATGAACAGATACATTCCCATGCTTGACCTCTGGTGTCTGTGATCTTGGTACATGGCCAGTATCTCTTAAAAGATGAGAAGGCTCTTTAGCTTTGGTGACTGAGTGGGATGCCCCTTAAATTACCCACCCATTCATCCATCTACATGGGGGTGTGTGTGTGCGTGCAGTGGGGAGCGGCAGTGTAGCGGGTTAGCGCTTTGCGCTACGAGTCCGGCAACACGAGTTCAATTCCTGCTCACGGTCAACATCAGTGACGATTATCTGAACCGGTCATGGGCCTCCCCTAGGTCGACTCGCCCTCAAATGAGTCCCTGGTGCGGTGTGTAAACATCACCACTGGGGAGACAAAGGCGGCCGGGCGTGGTGTTGGCCACCCACCCCCTCGTGTGCCGTGCCGGCCTTCATAAGTGCTCGCAAACAGCACTTGCCCCAACAGTCTGTTCAGGCTATACGGGGGATCTTTGTCTCTGCTGTACGTTTGTGTGGGGCTTCCGCTGGCAACACAATGGCTCCCTTTTTATTTTACGCACGTAGTGGGGAAATGACAGTGCATGCTAGGCATCCCTATGGGGCTGCTAAAAGTGTGGCTTAATTTACGAAGTTCTTATGAGCAGAATGTGTGCTTTGTGCTTGTCAATGAACGTATTCCACCTTTGGCTCATGGAGGGGTAGGTTAGTAAGCATTTTTAGCAGCTTAATTGACAGTTTGTCTCAAACTGTCATCGCACGTGGGAAATTTGTCTATTTAATCGTTGTAATCGCCACTTGGTTCATTACTTTATTAATCATTAACTGTAGATTGAGCGTATAGACATTGGAGTTAATATATTACTAAAGCGTATTTTTGTCTCAAAAATATGTATTTGAATCTTCACTTCAAAGAATAGCAAAGCATATTTTTCCCCATGTGTTCTTAATGAGTATAGTCCTTGCAGGTACGTGCTTGGCGGTGTAGTTATAAAAGTGAGGAGAGAGTTTAAATACTTTTTAGACATGTAAGCGGATGTGATCGTGGCACTGCAGGGTTTAGTCAAATTCAACTCCGAATGGGTTGAAACATTATCATCAAAGCATTTAGAGAACAGCAAATGCAATTTTTCTCAGACTCTAATTAGTTATCCTACAATAGCGTCGAATACCATTTTATAATATCATTTCATAGATGTGGTTTTAACGTAAGCTTAACACAATTATTGTTCATTCTCATCCTTAAACTGTTATGAGACACCCATCGTATGTGTGTTATACATTAACGCTTATAGGTAATGTAATATAATTGAATACCACAGAGGAATTCCCATGATTTTAAAATACGGCATTAATCTCCAGACTTCATCCACGAAATGGCACCTTTGCAAAAGTGGTCAATACAGGAAGAATTTCACATTACATAATCATGGTGCAACGCGGAAATAGCATTAGCAAAGCTACGGTTTGGCACCATTACAAACACCCTGCGCACATGTGTTCGTGAATGTTGCACTCCACCGTCCAACATAAGCCCTAATTTTTAGCCCAAAACCCAACGTAGCGCATCACGAAACCCGCACAGCATCATATCTAAGCCAGTAAATATGCCGCTGTGTGGCATATGTTACTGGTGTGGACGTCGTGGGCAATTATGGACTCGAAGGAGGGCTTTTTGGCGTCGCAGATCTGATGGCATTGTTTGTCTACAGTATGCCCGCTGCCAGCAGCAGCTGCAGAAATAACATCGCTCGTAATTGCCGCGCACGTTCTCCGTGACCACCGCAGCAATTACGTCGGGAAACTCGCTCTCAAGGTGTTCCGTCACTGCGGGCTTTTTTTGCCGCGCTTCTCAAGATTTAAGGCCTCTAATGCGTCCGTTAATTGACCATTGCCGCCAACGTCCTTGCTCAGTCACCGCGCAGGAAATCTCTCCCAATTGTGTTTTTTTTTGCGTGCGCTTTGGACGTCACCGAGTGGGAAGTGGGAAGGAGGGAGAGGGCGCCAAAAATGCCTTTGGAAACTGATTCTCTTTCCTGGCTTTCTGGGGTCCCAGACAGAGGGACAACAAATGTGGTCCATGGCAGCTGCTGCTTTGTTTTTGCTTGTTTACCTTTTTTCTGCCAAATGAAAGCAAATGAATCCGATAATTTAACACCTTATGATAACACGTGAAATTCCTTTTTCAAATCGTCTCTTTGGAACACGCAGAGTATAATTCTATTACTTTAGTGAAGTTGACTATTGGACTGTACAGTCTCAAATCGGTTATCACGCTAAAACCCACCGGCCTGTATTTTCTCTTTTTTTACATTTAAATAAGCCACAAAGATGTTTGTTACAAACCGGTTTACGGTACCATGTAGCTAATTTTATAGCAGCCACTTCCATGGAAATCATCCAAGGCATTGCAGGCAATGGGATATGAAAATTCTACATTTATCCAAGCAGGTTTTTAAAAGCATGTTTGCACAGTTTGCCCTAAACCTTCAATAATCCTAGCTTGCACCGTCACTGATTACGAGTGCATAAGGGATTCCCTGTTAGTGTGTGCACATGACTGAAGTATACTCGCAGGTGTCACCTGAGCCTCTGCAATCTTAGCCTCTCGACGTCTGCATCGGAGATAAATTGGAGGCGCATGCATACACGTGTAAACAGAATGATTCCCTATTAAGCCTGGCAGGGCTGACATGGGGATAGGGCGGCTTTCGTGTCGATCAGCGGCACACAATTTGCACGAGCAGGGCCCTCGTAGGAGCTGTAGGACACTGTTGGGAGAGACCGTGGCTGCCCGGTGAACGGCCTGCCGGGAGCCCAGACACATTGCTGACATCATAAATCACCAAAGAGGCGGCGCATGTGACGAACGTTTGCTCTGGCTATACGAGAAGCGAGCTCACAGCCACGGTATGTATGCTGATCTGTAATTCAAGCCAGCGATTGATGAGAAAACCGTTATTTGCCTAAAATGGCGCCATTGCTTCATTTTCCCCGCTTGGCGACCATTTCTGGAAGTTTCCATCAAGCCGACTGATTAATAATCGCAGGAGTAAGCACATTTTCTCCATGGTTGCGGTTTGTTGTGGTGTTTGAAGTTTTTTACTTATTTGTTTTTTCCTTCCTTCATAAAAAGCGCCAATGCTAGTTCATTAGCGCGGTAGAGCAGATGTCTTTCTTTGTAATGCGGCCAAGTTTCTCCATATTATCGTAGGCACAATTTATAATATGAGCACTGAAAGTGCAAAAAAAACCTTTCTTTTCAGCTGTGCATTTTATTTAACTGTTAATCATTTAGTTTTTACACGTGCGGTAAGGTCTGCATTTTGTTATTTAACTTAAAAAATAAACCCTCCAGTGAAAGTGTGTGAGTTAAATTTTTTACCTTGTGGAAATATTTGTTTTCAAAAAATGATGATGAGCCTGTTGTTAATTATAAGGAACATTGCGTTTTATATGAACGTCATATTGTCAGAAATGTGGTGTGTTAATTTAATGTGGTTTGACATGAAAGCTATCAGGTGCTTTTGACAACATCTTGAAATAGCAAATGAATGTTTCCTACATTAGCATCATTTGTTGAATCCACACAAGGGGGTACCACATTCTGTTTGTCACTTGTCAAATAGTGTATAGAAGTGTACGTACAAAACCAAGACCTTTAAATAGGAATATTACCAGGCTTCAGATGTATAGAATCTAAATTTGCTTGAATATCCTTTTCCCACATTATTCCATTCACATTGCATTATTTATCATTATATTCGTTTCATGTTGAAAATTGCTGGCAATATTAAATCGAAATTGGTTGCCATAAATGAGTATTGCATTATATACAGAAATATAACTTGTGCATATAATTGTGCTCTTTGATATAATAAGTGTTAAATTGCACAAGGTGTCATGTGGCTATATATCCTAAAAAGATGCATTGGAACCTTAATGAAGATGATACTGCAAGGGAAGAGGAAGAAAACAGATCAGTTGGTGGAATAATGAGCAGTTACATGTATGAATGTTGAACTTCTTCCGCACTGTACGAAGCCAACCGTGCCAATCAAGAGGTGCGAATGAGACTCCATGAGACACTAAATAGATGAGATAAAATTGCAACCCGTCACTCATCACAATACGACTGCAATTCCTCATAAGACGTTGCTATGCACAACAAGAAACGTTTTGATTATTGTACAAACTAAAATCGGAAAAATGTATCACCAACTGAGCCAGGTTCTTGAACACTGCTCATCGCTAAATATTTGTTTGTTGTGATGTTTTTTTTAGCAAGTTGTTGCACAGTGGAAAGGGTCATCTTCCGCTTTTTTAATTAGCAGTCTCAGACGTACGAATATATGATCGAGTGATGAAATTCACCACACAAGTAAACTCGAACGCAAGGTTGCTGCAAGCCGCGTGATCGCTGCAAAATACCCTCACTGAGATGTTTAAACAAATAAATTTCCGCGCGTCTAGTTCCAGTTTATTTCAGCCGACTGAACGATGAAGTCCCTGGTGGAGTTTCCAATCGTCAACATTACTTGCGTGTTGATTCTTAATCCTTGTTTTTTAAAGTGAGGGCTTTTTATTGTACACACAGGCACAGTGTCCAGTGCTGTTGTTCCTGCCCGGCCCCCTCCCCTGTGAGCAGTGTTGCTGACATTATTGCTAGATTTTGTTTTGTCTTTCTCCCTCTCTTTCATTCGTGAAGAGGAGGAGACTACTCCTCCTGCCCTGTGGCGTTCACTGCCAGTCTTGTGCTCCACGAGGGGATTTAAAACGCAGTCGTCTAACCCCCCCCCCCCACCTCTTGTCTTCATTAAAAAAAGGCCAGCCGACCCATGCCAAATGGTGGCACCCAGCCACCTGCATCGGTTAGATGACTGCGGGTTTTGCAGTAACTTCCACTTTTTGGCTGGGACAAATGGAAAGTTTGTTTTTTCTCTTTCAAAAATAGTTATGTATCGTATCTACCAGCAAGCACAGAGGTTGCTTAAATAGAAAAGTAAAAATCGCATGGACTTTAACGTGTGATATGTATAACACACTTTTTCCTCATTTGGTGAGAAAAAATACCGTGGTTATGTGCTGTCTAGCTCTCCGGCGTGGTTTTTTTTTCAGAGGGGAAATGTGGAATATGTCGAACAACAATAACCTGATTATACATTGGATTAATACGTGTACATATGGACATTGAGAAGCCCAGATTACTTTTCTGCAAACGAGTATAGCAATGCTTATTAATCTCTCCTGCCTCTATTGCCTCGGTGGATTGTAAGCGATAAACAATGTTTGATTGGTAAAGGTAAAACCGGTCTTGGGGGTTTGCCTCGTCTAAACAAAATGCTGTTCAAAGACATTCATGTGGAAGGCCCGAATTGTACAAATGTAGCAAACATTGTTCTTTTGAGCATTGTGTGAACTTTTTCTCCAGCAGAAATAATTAAGTACAGGGCAACTGTTAAGCACCAACCCTATGGTCTGCGAGTCCAAATGGATCAATGGAAACTCCAGTTGTCTGCGGGTCGATGCTTCCTCTTATCTGTGGTATAGCCATTAGGATGATTCACCCGGAAGTGATTTGTCAAGCAATTCCGTGTTTGCAATTCCATGGAAATAAGCCGAGATGCGTGGCAATTTCATAATATCTGCCTTTATTACACACTTGTTTTCGCCTTGGAGTTGTTTTCCCAAATTTTGGCATAAGACCTACTCATGTTTGTCCATTATTGGCACTCCCAGCACATCAATGAGGAAAAGAGGAGTTCCACTTTATTGACACATTTGGTCTCATTACAACCACATTGACCATCTGTGATATTGATTGGTTGTCCTTATACATGCAAGGAATAAAACATGTTTGATAATGTTTAGGAACTTCAAAGATTACAACAAAGCCCCTTTTTTGCTCTTTAGCACTGCAACCCTAAATCAATCGGTAGATGAACATCTTTATGAACGACTTGGTTTTCATTACAGCAGGATTTTCTGTGTTCTAATTGGCTTTTGCTAGAAAGTGGTCAAAAACATTGTTTTTATCCATATAGAGTATTTCCCACATCAATTCTACACATTTTGTCTTCAAATAACGAGGATTTTTTTATGTTAATATTGCATACGTTTAACAATATAAATTCTGATGTTCCAATGTTTTGCTAAGTGTTTTATATAATGTTAAATTTGGTGTCTATAAATTGTCCACTGATTACACTGTGGAACATTTTTTTTGTTCATGGGTAGTAAGTGTTCTTTCCTAATTGCTTATGCCTCAAATACAGAAAATTGATATTATTCCCCACAAACTTTGCTTTTGTGACCAGGACAGTCATATTTTCAAATGTACCTATTTTCAATGAGAAAACGTGTGCATTTGTGTCATTCCTACACACAAAGTCCTGGTCACAAAAGCAAAGTTTGTGGGGAATAATAGGCATTTTCTGTACTTTTTAGGCATAAGCAATTAAAAACTAACACTTGCTACCCAGGGACAAAAATCGTGTTACATAGTGTTATTTCTGTTCCATTCTGGCTTCAAACTTCCATCACTGTGCTCATAATTTGAATGACATGTGCGTTTCTTGCACTGGTTTGTATTGAACATCTTTATGCTTTCTGGCTATAGATGCTAACATTTTTCCATTTTGAGTATTATCAATTTAATTGTATAAAAAAACGCATCGGTGGTTGGCTTACCACTAAATTTGATGATGAAATCGTTTGCTATTACGGTCCTTACTCTTTTTTTCTCTTTGTACACTGCGCTTCATTTGCCAAACAGAGAAAGTTAACGTTTGGGTCTCCGTTATCTTGGAAGTGTATATTTGTAGAAATACATTTATGCAAAGAGGGGCGGGGGGGGTCACAGCCGGAACTCCATTCCTATACACAAAAAACACAATAGGCAACAACGTGAATGGCGGCTGCGCAAGGTATACCGTGTGGAATAAAAATAGATGTGGTACCCAAGTGAACCCAAGTTGGAATCCCTGCGGGGTGACGTGCGGAAACAGAACGTGTGTATTTTTTTTTCCCCCTCGTTTGGTCGGAAGAGTTCACTCCGATTTGATGCCTTCAGCTCCGCTACTGATTTATGCGTAACTGTCGCGACCTGTCTTTTGTGGAGAAAAGTGTGCCAGCGACTTGGGAAGGCGTGCAACTTTTGCCAGCTTGTGCAGGGGTGAGAGCCACAATTGTTTAGATGTAGGGCTTTAATGCTTTACACTGTGAGCGTTTACCTGGCTAATGCCATCTTATTTAGAGGTGATGCAGTTACACTGCAGTTGAAGATCAAGAATGGATTTTTTTTAGCGGACTGCTTTGCCCAATAAATAAGGTTTGCTTAGGCACGCACATTTCACAAAAGTCCTTTCCTCATCTCTTTCCACTTCGACTCACAGCCTGAGCAGTTTGGTAACCTCAATCCAAATGCGTTAAAAGTAATTGTGTGGGAATATATTACACTATTACCATTGCTCTGCATTCTTGTAATGGGATGATATGTTTACATTTCTCACTTTACTCTCATTACTTTATCGATTCGACTCTTATGAAGGGTGCATTTGTGGTACTGCTGATAGTTTTAAGTATGGGGATTGGCTTGGTCTTTAACACAAAATTGTGTACGTGTGCCGAGCAATTGTTTGCTTAATTTTCCAGCTGTTTCTAAATGTTTTTTTGCACATGTATGTGTACTTCTCAGCAATCCTATACAAAAACAAAAAGCCTTGAGTGGGAATATCCCAAAAATAACTTTTACCAGTTACACCTTGATTAACCACTACATTTAAATTACAGAGAATACAGAGAAGACATTTTGAAAAGTAAGCTATCAATAATTAGATGTTTTACTGTTACATTTTTATTAAACTTCTGAATCTAGACTATTATTCACATGTTATTTGCAGTGGCGTTTTCAGTATTGGTTCCAATTTCTAATTTAAGCCTAAATTAAGAAATACACATTAGCATTTTTCGTAAACCTAGTGCTTGTGTTAATCCCAGTCATGATCTTATAGTCTTAACTTGAACATATCATCGCTGCTGCCGAACCTGTGCAAAAGACAAACGTAGACCGTGAGTTGGAAATGTTGGAGATGACCAGACGGGTGAAGCTGTGCAGCCAGGGGGATGGATGAATAGGGGAGAGTCCATATAGTGTCGTGTTTTTAGTTTGTTGTCCTTCCCGCTCCACCCCTCCGTTCAGCTACGTACAGTGCAAAAGAAGTTCAACGTACACACATTGTGTGAAGGACGACGACAGACGGGGCAGTTTGACCAAATGGGGAGCGAGTAAAAGAGAGCGCAGAAGAGTGTTGAGCAGAGAGAGTGCAAACTCTTTGGGCGGCGTAAACTGCTGTGTGTGGGCACAAGTGGGGCAGAGCAGGCCGTCTGAAACACGGGGAAAGGCACGCGTTGGGGGGGTGGGGAAATGGGCTGAGGGAGAGAAGAGGCCCTGGCGTGTTTGCCCAGACCCCGGGTCTGGCGGTGTCGCTTGCCGCTTTGCTGGAGGGGGGGGGGGTAGCCGACGCGGACGTGATTGTTTGTGACGTGCCTGCAGGGGTTGAAGCGGCCGGCGCAGCTGTTCACTTGACTGCCAGCCATTCTGGAGACGTGACTGGTGTGACGCTCGCATTCGTGTGTGCGTGTGCGCTCGCTCGCTTCCTTAGCACATGCGTGTGTCTTGCGTGTCTGCCGCGGTGGTGGGTGGAGAAGGGCGTTTCTTTGGCACCGTTTTTCAATTCATACTCGGAGGGCCTGTAATGATGCCAAGGAAAAGTGGCATATTTTGTTTTATTCAGGCAGCCACCTTCGAAATTAACTTGAACATTTTTTGGAAACACTTCGTGAGAATTTTTATTGTTTTATATATATTTTATTATTTAGTTGTTTCCCTTCAACGTGACTTTACCGAAAGAACTAAGAATATACTTCTCAAGCTATTATTTGTTGAGGTGGTTATTTTTTTTGACCAATGATGACTGGCTACAAACATCGTGTGGTGGCTTGAGCCTATACATGTGTGTTACTGCTGAGAATTTTGTTCAGATTTGTATTCTTTCAGGATGTTTAAGAGTGATATAATAGCAAATATTGCACTGTCCTGATTTTATCCCTGTGATGAATGCCATTATGGTGATTCGAAATTCTTATATTGATATGATAGATCACTGTATTGATTGTTTTATATAATACATTTACTGTCATAAGCCGATATACAACCCTTTTGGAGCACCTATGAAGTGAATATAGCTATCTAGCAATCTTTTAACGTTCATAAATAAGTTAAGCTTATGCGTCAACACTCTTCTTACTATCCCTTTATTTGCGCGGCTATCTTAAACCTGTCAGATCGACTAAAGTGAAAGCGTGCAGACAGACAGCGCCACTAAGTGGCATTTAAGCTTCTAGATACTGCTTGTAGGAGCCGTTGCTGATAATGCACTTGACAGCGATTGTCATGATCACTGTAGCGACGGCGCCGGTGAAGGTTGTCTGTCAGCGGATGTATTGAAGCCGAGCTCGACGCGTCTGCGCGTTGTGTGTCCACGTCTCTCTTTGTAGCCTGGGATGCTGGGGTCAGAGCTGGGCATGACGAGCCCAGGGCCCATGTCTCCGCATGGAAAGCCAGGCTCCCCTTACTACCCGTTTGTCGCCACGAACCCCCGCCGGAGACCTCTGCCCGACTCTCCAGGCATCGGTAAGTACTGCGCGTGTTGCGTGCACTCACTCTGCGCGACGAGCAAGCTGCCGACTGGAAGCTACAAACTCGGGATGCATGCATAGGGCACGGTGAACTCATTACGCACGAAGTGTTGGCCACAAATGAACCACAATACCTTGCTGATCTCGTCAAGGTGCATAAACCATCACACAAACTCCGGTCATCCTCGCAGCAGCAGCTACTTTTGGATAACCATCGAACAAAGATGGTCACCGCATCGTTCGCTTTCAGAAGCGCTTCTGCAGCCGTCTGGAACACCCTTCCAATATTGGGAAGCCACTTTTAAATATAGATATAAAACTCATTTCTTCAGAACTGATTTTTGTATTTGGTTTGTCCTTCCCCCACAACTCCAATTAGCACGGTTGGCTACGTACAGTGCAAAAAAAAGTTAAACATACATAAAAACACACAACTAAACTACCACCACTCTGATGTAGATGATCTCCTGTTTGGCCTTGCACTCTTTTGTGGCTAATACTATTAACAAGCACTTGTTAATGTTGGGCAGTGCAGCCAAGACCCATGGCTGGCTGCCTTTTTTTCCCCTCGCCATATTGCAGATGACTAGACCTGTGCCAGGTACTTTTAGTCCAACTAGTACAGTGAAGTATGATCAAACAGCTCCCCCATGACTGATGTGGCTTTTTGGAGGCCATCATCCAGCAGTGGATTGACAAAGGGATGAATGTTATTATTTTTATGAAAAAAAAATCTGACTAGTAATTATTTCCTCGTGCACAGCTCCACAGTTCACGTACGCAGAGGCTTTTGCACCACAACCTGTGTGGGAGCATATTCTGCCGAGCCAAGCCGCACAATGGAAAAGGGCCAAAGTGGATGGGGGGCAAGGGTGGGAGGGGGCACAAGAGCTTGGTATTTTTATCCACGTGCCGATTCACGGCATTCAGCACCTCGGTGGGGTGGGGGGGGGGGGCAGGCTCACAATCGTCAGTGGTGTGGGATGGATACGGAGGCCCACTCCACACTATTCAGAATTTAGAATCAGAATATTGATTTATACTGGAGGAATCCGATGAACTATAAAGCTCTTATTCACAGATGTTCTGTAGGGGCGGGAAATAACGTTACAACCACAAACAATGTAAGAACATGATCGTCGTCCAAAGTACAAGGAAGGTAAATAAATAACCCAAATACATTCATACAAATAAACTAAACCATCCCCATCCTCCCAGATAAAGCCCACTGAGGTATTAACTTATTTTTCAGAAGCGACCTGGCCACAAATAATAGCTCGCCAAAGTGGCCCATCGTTTGGACATTTTTAGCAAGGTATGCAGACTACATTCTTTGCTCGCCCCCCCACCTCCCCATAAGCCAGTTTATGATCGTGGTTAAAGGTTAAATATCTGGAACATTTATCACAGGTTTCAATAGAACTTGATTTTGTCAAAGTAGGAAAGGATGGGTTCATGAAGTACTATATTACATACTTTGCAGGCACGGTCAACTCAAGTGTCAAGAATCAGATGTTTAGGCGAGAGTAATGTGCTTTAGCTTATGGCCTTTGAGTATGGTACGAATTTCCTGGCAAGATTGGCTCGGTGACTTGAAATGTTGGGATAGATGTGACGACAAGATGGCATTGTAGATGCGCTTGAGATTGGGAGACTGATGGGTGGCACACATAAAACGTTGGAGGAGAGCAGGCTGCTGAGACGGGCATTGGAATGGCACCAAGAGGTTGGCAACAAAGGAAGATAAGAGACCTTCAGCCAGATGGTGGGCATGGTGCTATTATAGCCGTTCAAAGCGGTCAGGTGTTGACTGTGCAACAGTTGCTGTACGGTCTGACAGAAGGGAGGAAGGAAGTCCTGATGAGGTATGTTGGCACCAGCGGCTTTCGCTGTGATGTCTTGACCTTGACTTTACAACGCTGTGTATTTGGACACAGGTGTTTGTTTATTGAGTTTTTAATCCAGCTGGCCAGGATTGGGCAAGGACGTTGTCTACTTTTTCGCCTGGGCAACCGGAGGGCACAGACTAGGTGTGTCCGTGTGTATACACGGCAGGATGGCGATTGTGCTGCGTTGCCGTGGCTCTCGCACCACATTTGCCACTCGCATAGAGGATTGGGCTCCGTGTGGAGCAATTTAGCACTTTGCGGGAAAACTCCATGCAATGCAGAATGGCTCTTGAGGGGGTTTCGGCCACTTGCACATACGCATGAATAGGTGTGTGTGTCAGGCAAAGCAGAGTCTGGATCAAACAGCACCGTTTTTTGGGGGTGGGGATTATGCCATTATCTTGTGACGCTGTCCCCGTTATACCCCCCCCCCCAACCCTACTTTGGGATTGGTTTGCATTTGCAAAGAGCTCAGCTCGGTATTCATAGTGAAATTGTGCCAAAATTTGCTTGGGAAAAGTGAGAAATGGTCTTTCTGGAAAGTGTCGGGCCCTTGATTGTGTCTGAGCAAAGGGATATTCTTTTTCACTCTCTGGTCTTAAATTGCAAAGGTCTCGATAGTATCAGGGAACCACGTATTTACATTTTAAATGAACGCACACATTTTTTTGCCTGCCATTTATTGCCTATATAATTATTTCAGTTCATAGACCTTTATTCTCTTTAGTACCTGTCTGTCACCATGCCAGTCTCCTCGCCAGTCTCCTCCTAGTGCTCATAATAACCCACGTGGGCGAATGTTAAATTAGACAGTGGAGCCCCACTCGATTGCGCGACTTGCAAAACAGCCCAGTTTTTCAGAGTCGTGAGCTTGACTTGTGATGCCTTCTTATCGCTATATCGCACATCCAGGCTGTTTGTTTAATTCCCCTTCTGACTCGCATGCCTTGCTGCCAGGCAAGCTGAAAGAACCGCGCTTGAGCTCAATGTGCCGAATTTAAATGCATAGCACGTGCAAACTATGCCACTTTGATCCCTCCTTTGCATTGACTAATGCTATCTCTAAATTATCAGTCATGTAAATCCCTTGTTTACAAATATTTCCAGAGGGCCAGTGTTATAATAGGCATGGTTGAAATTTTAATAGAGGTTGTTGTTTTTTTGTGAGGTTTATTTGTTACCCATTATCAGTCCGGCAGCACGGCTGATAATTTGATAAGCATACACATATTATAACATACCATTTTGAACAACTCTCTACTGTCGTGGCAGAATGCCATTTTTAATAGTGCAGCTGTATTTACTGGGCCCTTAGTCACCGTTGCATGAGATTGGCAAGCCGCTATTGGCCGAGCGGCTTGCCTCTCATTACCGCCCTGTCGGTGTCGCCGCTGACTCATTGATGAGCCTCGGAAATCACTGGATGTGGAGTTTCGGGAAAGTATGGCTTGGACCCATTCCTGCTGGCCCACGACGCCATGCTGGGAGGCCCAATGTCGTGGCACAAGTTAATAACAACTGGCGCCCTATTCTTCCATGGCCAAGGGGGACCTGAGAGAGAGCCCACCAAACTCTGTCTGGTGGTGCTGTGTCCGAACGCCATTGGCCAAGGCCGCACGTATTGCTGCAGAAAGGGCCTTTCAAAGGTTAATACTTGGTTCCTTTTAAAATCATCCGTACTGCGTGTCATTGTTTTCAGCGATTGTTTATTTTCGTGCTGTGCTTGCGCGGCTCAGATATTGAGACCGAAACAGAGAGCATTTTTCCACAATTCTGGCTGTTGCCTGATGAGGCTGGTGGTAATTACCTGCAAAATGTCGTATTCAAATTGTCAAGATTGTGGATTTGACTCTCCAACACACCGGTATGCTGAACTAGTAACTAATTGGTGTGTATTGTTTATGTGACAAACCTTCCTAATTGGCTGTGTCGGGTGGTGGCGGGTTTAACGACACATTTATATTTATTTCATCTAACCCAAAAAAAACCTTATGGAGGATATTGGTCGAAAGCCTACGTGATAAATTGATTGCAGTGTTTATTTTAGGCAGCTACATTGCCTGATTTATGGTGTATATTCTGCTGAGTCATGGTGCATGGTCACTGATTCAAGTAAGTCCACAGCTATCCATTAATTGATTTGGGGAGTTTAAAAAAGCATCAACCTGCTGTAAAGTGGATATTCAAAGCGTCTATTGCATCATTCACAGGAGTGTTGGCAAATTCTCGTTAATATAGTTCAGAAATGGCAAATTCAAAAACACAACTGCCCCTGCATATCTTTTTCTCACCATGTTTTCGTTACAAGAGATCATCTTAATGGCCTCATACATTGGAAATAAACGTTGGAATTTAGTGCATTGTTTGAATGGAATTGTGTTCGCTTTCTGTTGCAGATGTTGCAAGTAAGAAGATCAGGAAGATTCCTCCAGGGTTACCATCCTCTGTAAGTGTTGCTTTGTTCTCTTTAGTATCACATGTTAAATTGTCTTATTTCAAAACAAGATAATGGGTTGATTTTGTAAAGGACTTAAACACGATGCCTTCGTAGGAAGCCGCTGGAGCTATGCACTTACAGTGAGGGAAAAAAGTATTTGATCCCCTGCTCATTTTGTACGTTTGCCCACTGACAAAGAAATGATCAGTCTATAATTTTAATGGTAGGTTTATTTGAACAGTGAGAGACAGAATAACAACAACAAAATCCAGAAAAACGCATGTCAAAAATGCTATGAATTGATTTGCATTTAAATGAGGGAAATAAGTATTTGACCCCTCTGCAAAACATGACTTAGTACTTGGTGGCAAAACCCTTGTTGGCAATCACAGAGGTCAGACGTTTCTTTTAGTTGGCTACCAGGTTTGCACACATCTCAGGAGGGATTTTGTCCCACTCCTCTTTGCAGATCTCCAAGTCATTAAGGTTTCGAGGCTGACGTTTGGCAATTCGAACCTTCAGCTCCCTCCACAGATTTTCTATGGGATTAAGGTCTGGAGACTGGCTAGGCCACTCCAGGACCTTAATGTGCTTCTTCTTGAGCCACTCCTTTGTTGCCTTGGCCGTGTGTTTTGGGTCATTGTCATGCTGGACTACCCATCCACGACCCATTTTCAATGCCCTGGCTGAGGGAAGGAGGTTCTCACCCAAGATTTGACGGTACATGGCCTCGTCCATCGTCCCTTTGATGCGGTGAAGTTGTCCTGTCCCCTTAGCAGAAAAACACCCCCAAAGCATAACGTTTCCACCTCCATGTTTGATGGTGGGGATGGTGTTGTTGGGGTCATAGGCAGCATTCCTCCTCCTCCAAACACAGCGAGTTGAGTTGATGTCAAAGAGCTCCATTTTGGTCTCATCTGACCACAACACTTTCACCCAGTTTCCCTCTGAATGATTCAGATGTTCATTGGTAAACTTCAGACGGGCATGTATATGTGCTTTCTTGAGCAGGGGGACCTTGCGGGTGCTGCAGGATTTCAGTCCTTCACAGCGTAGTGTGTTACCAATTGTTTTCTTGGTGACTATGGTCCCAGCTGCCTTGAGATCATTGACAAGATCCTCCCGTGTAGTTCTGGGCTGATTCCTCACCGTTCTCATGATCATTGCAACTCCACGAGGTGAGATCTTGCATGGAGCCCCAGGCCGAGGGAGATTGACAGTTCTTTTGTGTTTCTTCCATTTGCGAATAATCGCACCAACTGTTGTCACTTTCTCACCAAGCTGCTTGGCAATGGTCTTGTAGCCCATTCCAGCTTTGTGTAGATCTACAATCTTGTCCCTGACATCCTTGGAGAGCTCTTTGGTCTTGGCCATGGTGGAGAGTTTGGAATCTGATTGATTGCTTGCTTCTGTGGACAGGTGTCTTTTATACAGGTAACAAGCTGAGATTAGGAGCACTCCCTTTAAGAGTGTGCTCCTAATCTCTGTTCGTTACCTGTATAAAAGACACCTGGGAGTCAGAAATCTTTCTGATTGAGAGGGGGTCAAATACTTATTTCCCTCATTAAAATGCAAACCAATTTATAACATTTTTGACATGCGTTTTTCTGGATTTTTTTGTTGTTATTCTGTCTCTCACTGTTCAAATACACCTACCATTAAAATTATAGACTGATCATTTCTTTGTCAGTGGGCAAACGTACAAAATCAGCAGGGGATCAAATACTTTTTTCCCTCACTGTATACATCTAGGTTTAAAACTCATTTCTTTGGAACTACTTTTTGCGTTTAGTTTGTCCTTCCTCCGCACCTCCGATTAGCACGGTTGGCTATGTACTGTGCGAAAGAAGTTCAACATACATGTACATACAAAGACATACATACAAACTATTCCATGGTAGGTTGTTCACATTTTTAAAAACACTCCTTACTGGAGACTGGTCACAGGATGTAAGTGTGCACGCGTCGTTCAAGTCATGTGTGGATGAGCAGGTCCTCAATCTGTTGAGGGCCGATTCTCCCCAGCCTGTGATCTCCATAAATACTTGGGTCCACCCATCAACCTCCCGCCGACGAGTCTATGCTGCCGCCGCCGCGATACCGCTGAGTGCACCGAGCCCATCGCAGATGTTCCGGTGACATCTGCGCGAGACTTGCTTGATGAATGGAAGTCACTGCCGCTTACGTGTGAGCGCGCACGTGTATGTGACAGTTTGATTCTGCATCTTTGGGAGGGTATGAAATGCAAAGCCGGGCGCCACGGTGGCGAGGTGATAACTCCTTCGCCTGATATATAGGAAGTCGTCGGCCGAATCTCGACGCTGACGCCTGTATATTTTGGAGTTTGCATATTCTCCCTATGGTCGCTTGGATTTTTTTCCGGGTCCTCTGGTTGTTCCCTCCGTGTTTAAAAAATGCGTTTGGAGGATTTTGTCTGCTCTATAAAATTCTACATGATGATAAGCCACTTGGTTCAGCTATCGTTTAAGGCCAGGTCGCTTCTTAAAAATAGCTCTATAGCTTAGTGTGCCTTACTTGGTAAGATAAAAACTAGTTTATAGAAGCCGAGAGGGGCATCTGCACTTTGGTGAAGCTGCTCGCCCCTTCTTCTTGCCACGGGCATCGCGAGTACGATGAGGGTGGGGGGTGACAGGCAGTATTGCGCATCACGGTCATGCTGGGGTGGGGGGAGCCCGCACCATGATGTTGCCCCACACCCTCTCGCCGGGGCGCCCCTCTCCAGCCTTTGCTACCGCCACTACCCTGGCATCGACCGGCGGCCTCCTCCCGCGAGGGGATGGGGCCCTGTCAGGCCCAATCTCCTCCTAGGGCCCGCTGTTTGATGTTTAATTAGTTATCATGTCGTGGAACAGGAGGACAGGCAGAGATTAATGGCCCGGAATCTGACGAGATTTACATTAATATTAATAATAATCCCCTGAGTAGGGGCTTGCGCTAGGGCTGCGAGGGGGTGGTGTCAGGATTCGGAATACGTAAGAGGCAGGCCTTAATGGCCTCTGTGGACCGGTTGGTCCTTTAATATGTATATGAGGCTCCAGGCAGCTGTTACAGCATGGCAACCCGCAGTATTCTAGCACGTGCGTACAGTAACAGCCACTAAACCTTGTTTAACCTTTGGTAATAGAGAATTAATTACAAGCGAAATTGCTGGAGGAGAATAATTGTCATGGCTTTGTTATATTAACTAACAGCCGAAATTTATTACCCATGCATGATCTTGGTGAAGATGCAAAGCTGAGCTTTATTAAGGGGTGGTTGGCAGGCAGATTTGTTAAATGTTATTAATTGTTAATGTTGAAACATTTTAATGTATTTATTTCATTTAAACTACCCCATCACATACATAGTGTGCACTGCTGTCATACATTTTGTACGTAGGCAAAAGGTTTTCATGAACCTAAAATAAAATCTAAAAAAATACTTGGATGAGATCATACATTTCAATTGTACGTTACAGTTTCAATATATTGGTTGGAGCATTGATACAGTGGTTCGCTTACTGCTTCGTATTCCTGGCCATGGCTAACATTGGTGTTGAGTGACATCTGAACCAGTCCTGGCTCCCCCCTTCAATCTGCTTTGACCAACATGGCGAAGTATGGTCATACAAATCCCCAGGATAAACATGTGATAGTGAGCTCTTCATCTAGCAGTGGAATTTTTGAAAAGGCTTTCATGATATACACATTATTTTGTAACTTTAGTTAACGTGTACTTTATTTAAAAAAAAACAATGTTTTTATCTTGCATTGTTGATTTAGTGTAGGTGATTTTAAATATAATATGAATTCAAGAAAAATACATGGAAATTAAAATTTTCAGGCCTTCTCAACAATGTCGAAACATTATTTGCTGACTCTATGCAAACGTATTTCAAGGAAAAATGGTAATGCATTTTATTTAATGTGGCTTTATATTGAGGAAAATGAAACCATCAGCTATTGTTATTGTTAAATGTGCAGCTGCGCTAAACTTTACATAGATCTTCAAACCATTGGCTCTGAAAATGAACACAAATGCATAAAACATTAAATACCTTCTCAGGCATGTCACAGTCTTCCCTTCAATCACGCAGTGCGATAAAATATACAAATTAAAAATGGCCACTAAGGAACATTTTTTTCATACACAGAAATAAGTTTGTATTTAAATTACACTTTGTAGGTTATCTACTTATTGAACGAAGTTATTAAATATTTAAAATAAAAGTGCTGCCGGGAACCGGCGGAGCGTGCACGCCTGTGTAAATGAGTATCGCTCGCAGATTCTTAGCCGGAGCTTGGCTCGTATTCCCCCGCAAGCATGCGCAGAATGCTCGCAATTGCGGTCGAGTGTCGGAAATCGAACTGCCGCTCCGCGCCCCGGCAAAAAACGAGCTGCGGCGCGCGCGGAGGGGGTGGCAAGCCCCCGGCATCGTTGCTACACCGATTCGCTGCGGAAAGGGGCCCTCTGGGCCAGAATCAACGAGCAGCGCGCGCGTGGCTCTGCAATCGCCGTGTGGACCCCGTGCGCCATTGTTGGCTCGTGAAGCGAGGGCTCGCATATTTGTTCAAGCGTCGCACAAGGCGGTTGTCGTCGTCGTTGTTGTTGAGAGGGCTCCGGCGGAGATTGTGAGGACCGGCGGAGGGGAGAGTGCGGTTTTAGTGTGCCGAGTGCTAGCGTGCCATTCCAAGCATACCCTTCCCAAACCTCAAATGGTGTTTGTTAAATGAGGGGAATTTAAGTTAATGTTTCGGAGTATTTTATATGTAATGTATGTGGTCTTGCGTGTGCGTGTAATTCCCCCGTGCGCAAGTGAACTTGACGGTGTGAACTTGTTTACTTTGGAGCATTCAACTGGAATCTGAAGAAATGTAGACATATATGTAGGTGTACACTGTGCATGCGTAAGTAATTGTGAAAATTTTGATTGAAAAAAAATCTCTAAAATGTCATGCATTTTGCTAAGTTTTTCACATTAACGTTAATATTTTCAAATCTTCAGCAATGTACTTTAATTGTGTAACTTAATTTCACACATGATCTACCAATAATATCTGAAATAATTAATTGAAGTGCAGAAATGGAAAAAGTTAATTGTAGCCATGTTCTTGCGAGTAGCAGCAACTAGCACTGCTCTCCTGTCACGTGTTTTGCTGCTTAATGTCTCAAATCGTTGGCAATTTGTGGGTCATTACCTTTCAAGTTTGTAACAGAAAAGTGTGGGGTTTTTTTCAATGCCCCAAATATTACAATCGGTCTTTTGTTAAAATGACCACAAGGAAACTTGACCATGGGCACATCCTATGGACTCTAGCTCCCTCTACTGTTTAATGCGTTAACACAATGTAAGTGCTCAGTGCACGCTCTCGTGGCAGAGTGAAAACAACCAAATGTATAATAGTTAGAAACTTTACATTTTCGTATTGTAACTGATGTTGGCCTATATTATTTGCTGGTTTTCGTTGCCCATTGCGATATGTAAATATAAGGTTTAAAAAAAAACTTCAAATCTAGAAATAAGGGTCCTGGTTCACAATCTCTCACTATCCGTTATTTACACCTCCCACTGCGTCTCATGTTATTATTGGCCGTAGCAGCACACTGTCGCCGCATAGAAAACAGCCAAAGCTTTGTGTTGTCATTGCTCGGTGGAGACACCGAGGAAGAAAAAAAACATTCTCTGAAGCAAAGACTTTCTTGACAATTCAAATCCATTCCCGTCAGCCAGATAATCCAGCGTAGATCTTCCAGCGGGTTGTGTTTTTTTTTTGCTTTGCGTGTCAGGTGTGGCCAGCGAAATGAATTGTAAATTGGCTGGAAAATGGACAGGCGGTAAAAATAATTAACTGTTGGGCGCACGTGATGTGAACACGCTGGGAAAGCTGGAATAGTTCTTATGATTAAGCAGGGTGGCATTCAGGCATTTCCCCCCCCCCCAAGGCAGGTTTCTGTACGCAGGTGCACAGAGTAAAAAAAAAGTCATCCACAAGTGAAATTTAAAAACAAACATCTGTCCTTGTGACTTGGTTGCGTGCCGATTCATAGCGATGCTGTTTTGAATAGTATATACTACGTATATAGTATGTTGAAATGTTTTGTTGCTGTCAAACCCGTATGTTTTTTACACTCATTGACGTTAACGTTAAAAAAATGTGCAATCGGTATAATTAATAGTATTAATCCAATATTAACATTTACTAAAAAATAGCGTATTACATGTTTGAAATTGATACTTAATGTTAACATAGTGAGGAATGGTGGTGCAGTGATTAGCACACCGCTATTCCTGGCCACGGCAAACAATGGCAACCGATAAATGAACCGTCCTCAACCCCCCTTCACCAGTGGATCAATATTTATTTAATGTGCCAATACCACCCTCAATAAAGGAGGCCTCGGTGCAAATTACAGCAAAACGGAGACGGTGCAGGGGCATAGAGCAGCAAGAGGAGTGAGGAAAAATGGAACTCATCACGACCTTAGCGGCTATCACAGTACTGACCAGCGTGGTAAAGTATGGTCATACAACCACCATATATTCACCACAGCATTTGGTGGGGTCTTTCATCCGGCAGTTGATTGAGAAGGGGATGAAAGTTGTTAATAGCTTTTAATTAAACCACAAATGGAGTTTAGGTGAATATGAAATTAAATGTGCTGAATGAACATTCTGTCCTCGTTCCCTTCACTTTCACTTCTCGCATATTTAGCTCATTCACTCCTCTGTGTCACTCAGATTTAAACAATTCATAATCAGAACGCGTGAAGGGAACATTGTGCGCTTGAGCATTTGTCACATAAAGAGCTCGATACGAGTGAAAGCGGATGATCATGGTTGTGTAAACTATGGCCTCTAAAACCCGAGAACACCATCAACCACCACGGTGATTATAACATTGTACATGTTGGCAAAAAAAGCAAGCAATCAAGCTAAATTGTTTTATCCATTTCAATTCACCGCATAGCCTTATCCAAAAAAAGAATGTTGAACTGTTGAGCGGCCAACTGGCACGGGGGGGGGTGCTAAAATGCTTTGTGCATTTGTATCAAATGTTTACATGTAACATATACATGGGGGTTTGACCTTGCAGGGGCTGGTGGTAAGGGGGGGCAGTGGGGAAATGGAGCGACTGGGGGGGGAGGGGTGTCCCGTCGGTCCCAATTTTGAGTGACAGTAGCCGTGTGTCGAGACTGAGCCACTGACCCTCTCTCTGCCTTCTCAATGGGCTTCCTCACAAAGACTGCTTTGTACCGAGTCATCCCTCCACCCTCCCTGGGGACATGTGCTGACAGTGCTCTCTCTATGAAGCAGAGTTGGGGTAGGGGGGGTGAGTGGATGTGAAGAGGGTGGCGGGGGGGACTCGGAGAGATGATGGTGAGGGGTTACGAATTGTAACTTAGAAGCCACGCGAGGGGGAAGCGGGTTACGTGAATTGACGGTTGTGTTGTCAAGCGACTGGTTTGTCCGCTCACTGTATGCGTTACGAACGCGGCCGAACCAGCAGTTGCTCATGCGCCGCGGATCTCCCTTGCAAACTCGCCGGTAACTGGCTAAACGGGGCTTTTCATGTAATAAATAAACATTGATTCACCAAATTGGTCGAGGAATGATTGTCCGCTTCAGCCTGTTAATTTGAAGCAAAAGATTTGCGTCCACCTCGTGTTAACAACAGCAAAAAAAGTAAACACCGAAAGTCACGTGGGTAAAATAAAACATTTTATTTCACCCACGTGACTTTTACCGAATAAAGCCAAAGAGTATGAATCCTCGCAGTCACGAAAGCTTCAGATCTAGAAACACCGAAAGGTTTTTGATCCATGACAGGCACACTTGGAGGTTGCGCGCGCTTGTTAGTACCTCGCGAGTAATCCAACGAGAGTGTGCCGTGTGTTCTGCCTTGGTGAAGCCGTCGTGCGTGCTGTGCGCGCGCGTGCAGCAAGCGCACGGTGACACGACAAGTGAAGTTTCCACTTTCACAGCCAGACTGCCGAGGGGTGCCTTGAGCGCAGCGTTCCCAAAATCGAGTTTAAGCACGTGTTGGGACACTTGCGTGCAGTGTCTCTCTGCCCTGAAGATCCTGCTGGAAGGCAGGCCTTGATACGCCTTGGCTGTCGGCCGCGTGGCAGCGTCGTGCCCTATGGCTGCGTTTGGCCAATCTGCTCTGATATGTTTGCCTGTTGTGCCCCGTCAACATATTCATTAGATTAGCAAAAATTACACTTGACTTTTATTCTGCTCATATTTACCTTAAGCCTGACTTTTACAGGCCTCATAAATTGGAACAAAAGCAACAGCATAAAGTGTGCAAAGAAAAATGAAGAGATACTTGGAATTACACAGATCCAAAAAGGGGAACGTCCAGATCAAGGAACAAACACAAATTCGACTTCATTCTGTACTCGTAAGAGAAGTCGGTAGGACACATCGCTTGAAGGGGATGGTGGCTGATGGACGAGACTGGTGATGGAATGACGGCCAAAGCAGACAACACCCCCGAGATTACGATTGCCATGGAGACGGGGAGATGAGATCATATTGCGCAGGAGGGAGATGTTTTGTGGCATCGTGGGGCCATGTGGGATGAGGTAGGAAGGAAGGCCGTCGTATATCAGTGAATAGAACGTGGGCGATGATGATCATGAGTATTTTACTGCAGTATAGGTAATTACAGAAATAAACAACAAAGGTCCATTATCATTTCGTTCACATATTTTACATTTAACAATAATGCACGTAAGTAATACTTTTTTTATTGGTAACTATAATATAGAAAAATACAAATAAACTTGCAGATATGTTTCATCTCTATAATAAGTACCCCATCGGTGAGCCATACCCATTCACTTGTGAAATTGTGAGTCATTTAAGGAACATAGTTTGTATATATTGCACTTTTACAAGCCTAGGTTACGTTGTCTATGGTCATTTATCTAACCGGGTGGTGTTGGCGCACGCGCCAAGTAATCCAGTGCTGTGGAGACAGCGTGGGCTGATGGATCGCATAAATGTTGTGAAACTCCCTTCCCGTGGGCGTCGAGGTGCCCATACCCTAGTTTGCCAGGAGGAGAGTACAGCTCGTGGACTAATCGCCATCTGTTACCATCTGTACGGAGATATATTTGGTGCCCCCTCGCACGCAAGGGATTTCTCCAGGTGCTCCGGTATCCTCCCACTTGTATAATAAACACTCACTGATTGTCGGAAAACATAGTAAAATAAAAACCCAATGCGGGACCCTCCTGAAAATAGAGCCCCAACAACTCTGTGTGGCTTCCTGGATAAATAGGTAAATTATCATTATTAACTGCATGCTTCCTCGGTCCGCAGAATTGCGCGCATGCAGAGTGGGGTAAAAACAGCGCTTGCGTAATTTCATTTCCCAGGATAGTGCGTGGCCCCAAACGCCTCCGGGGGAGGCTAGACTTTCCACTGAGTTCACTGTTTTGACAATGTATTAGACTGACACGGAGGGCCTGGGCCCATAGCAGCTGTCGCCAAGTCAGCCGTGGAGGGGTTTAACTCTTCGCTGTCTGACTCTTCAACCCGGCCTTACAGATCGGAGTGCCTTTCACCCCGAGGATTTACTTCACCATTAAACAGAACCTTGTGGCGCAGCCACTGAAAATAAAACGATTCTCTTCTCTTGCTGTTTGGCAAAGCCTTGTAAAGAACTGAATACATATCGCAGGAATTAACTTTTTTTACGATGGACCGTGATGTCGCGGTGTTTTTAGCTGCATTTTGTTTGCGATGCTGTGGGAAACTACGAGTTGGAAATTTTAATTCAGGTATTTGCCTTCTGAGTTTGCAGACAATTTTTTTTTTAAAGCATGTTGAAAAAAATGTGCCGTACTCGGAAAGTTGATCAAAAGAGAAAAGATCTTTGTTGCGACTTCATTGCCGACCACAGCTTAATTAACTTACAAGGGAGAATAATAGCTGCAAATTAATTACTTCTATAGACCTTTAGAGCTACTGCGGCTTATCTATAATTATGGTTGTTACAAATTGCTGAGAAATAAGGAAATTAAAAACTTTGGGGAATTAACTAATGCCGTTCACCAGATAAAATATCATTATTACACACGCAAGATTTATTTTTGTTATCGTGAGACCAAATTTATCTGCAATTCTTTGGATGTTTAACATCTGTGTATGCAAGGATACAAACACACCGGTATGTCCTTGCTTTATTGTTCATATCGGCGCATCAGACACGGCTGAAACAAGTGGTTCCAATAAAAAAAATAACCTCGGCATTTGGTGGCAGGAGACAGTTGCCGTTTTCCTTTATCTGCACAATTTCTCACGAAATATCTCAATGAAAATGTCGGTGAGTGGGGTGACTTTATCTTTCTGAGATTTTGTGAGCATTGTAAATGTGTGGCTCGGGATAATTGTCACCGCCGTTATTATAATGTTGAGATAATTTATTTTCCGTGCGGCCGAAGCCGATCCTGGTGATCACCGCTTGTGATAAGCCCATTTGTTTCATGCGCACGGAGACGGGAACACACACAGGGGTACATTGTGAGTGCACCTGAGAGCCTTCATGCAGTCGCCACTTCTTATGTGGGCATCTAGATTATAAGGCCCGCTGAGTGATAGCAGCGCTGATATATTGCAATCAGCCGGGTGAAATGTAGGTTATACGTGTCGAAATGTAATCTCTAAAACTGCGCGTGTGTAATCCTCCTGTTTCAAATTTTGGATGCAGTACCAAAGCATAAAGACTTAATTTGTTCGACTTGTATTGCTAGTACCATACATTAGATTGTATATAACCCCTTTGTTCGTTTCCTCCAAGGTGTCTATCCTGGACAGGGAAAGAAAAATGTGCGGGTGCCAAATATAGAAGGTACAAAAAATATGAGATCATCTTTTGAGAATCAGCGAATAGGTCCCGTGACGTGTTTTTTTTATCGATAATACAAGACTCACGACTTGGACAGCGGGATGCGTTTATGCGTGTAATCCTATCTGATAATGTAGAATTGCAAAGTGTTTAAAATGCCCTGTCGAGCCACTTTTCCCGCGCCTCCTGAGACATTCTCCATCTCTGACCCCGCCGATGATGTCAGCAGTAAACAAAGCTTGAAATAAACAGCGAAGGGGACAGATGGTGAAGTCATTAGCCCTGCGTCACACTATTTTTCCCTGCCACTAGCTCTTTAATCAAATTAAAGGCAGAAAAAAGTCAATTAAGCGGATTTGTATGCGCCGCTCGTTCCTCACACCGCCGTCTCCAATGCATCCAACGCTGCGGGGCTAGCGGGCCCTACCACTCTTGTCGCCAGGTAGGATCCGCAGCAGGAGGAGTAATGTCAGCAGTGTTTGTCTGTTTGCCTTTCGAGTTGTGGTGGGTGGCCCAAGGCGCGCACAGGGGCCGGGGCCGCAAGTAAAACCTGAAAAACTGCCTCTTTCCAGCTGCCTCTTTCCAGCTGCCTCTTGCTGGTGCGGCGTCTTTTTTTACGAGGCCCGGACACAGGAACACGCGTTGAAGGGAGGAGTGTTAGATCAGCCGTGGTGGAGAAAGATGTGTGGGGGGGGGGGGGTGGGAGGCGGAGCGGGGTGGGGGGGGGCGTGTGCCAGTGTTTAACTCGCAACACCCCCCCCCCTCTTTTAGCACAGAGTGGCACAGTCCAAAGCTTGCGTAGGCTCCATATGGAGTATGGCCATGTGGGAAGCCGCAGTACTGAAGGAATTAGCTCTGGCTGGGACGACGGCTCGCCGTGTCGTGGTTGAAGGGACTCGCTAAAAAAAAGTTTACCGTTAGATTCGCGCAGGTGCAGCCTCGCAGCCATGTACTGTGCGTACCCCGTGCCAGGAATGGGCAGCAGCTCCTTAATGTACTACTACAATGGCAAAACGGTGAGTACCAAAGTTGATTTTTGTTTAAATTTTCAACCTTTTTTGTTTGTTTGGGGTTTGGATGTTCCCGCGGCTTTAACTCTGCCGGCACCGCAGTTTACATGGGGGGGGGGGGGGGGGTTGAGCAGTGTGTGGACACTGCCGGTCACGGCTGGTTAATGGGGCCCAGGGTCATTTAGCGGCAGCTGAAGGCTGTGTGACCCCCCCCCCCCCTTTGCTTAGTTGTGATGCCAGGATTCTGGCTGAATGAGAGCCCCCTATCACCCATTGCACTCTACTGTACACGCCTCGACAGCTGTTGCTGTGCTGGAATCTTCCTGTCTTAAAACTTCATCATCAAATTTCACACTGGTATTTTTTTACAAATCGTGATTGATTTATTAGTTTGTGATTATTTAGTTTCATACAGATTCAGACAGACATTGCACAATTTCATATTTTTCCCGTGTGAATTTCGTCCGCAAGAGGCTAGTAAGAAGTTTTTTTTTTCTCAAACGATGGGTTTCTGGCCTAATTATATTTAGAAAAAAAAGTTTCTTACACATTTTTATAATTGTTTTTGTCTTAAGTTTCTTAATAAAAGAGAACCGGAGCACTAAAATGATTACAACTTTAGCTGCGTGATGCTGAACATCGATGTTGAATGGTGCAGAGTAAAAACGAAGTCTCGTACGCATGCGTTGCTGAATGTATGACATTGCAGACATTTTAGTGTCCGACTTAAAGTGTTTAAGTGTTTGTCCAGTTTCTACTAAAATGTTGTGGTGTTTACGACGTTAAGGTGCCAATGCGTGCTTTGGTGTATTGATATAACTGTCATGTATTAAAACAAATAACGTGGGTAATTGTAAAATATCTTGCATATGAAATAAAAAATATATATGAAACTGTGCAAATATGTATATTATTATTGGCGGGTAATAATGGTCAACACAGGAGTAAGTTAGGATCTATTTGCGCTTTTGTGGTAACGCTTTTAATAAACGCACTTTACATTTGCAAATGGACAAGGAGCCAGGGGGGGCTGCCTTTTACCTGCGAATGCTCAGATGAATGAAACCTGCTGTGGGATGGGAAAAGCTTCGAGTATTTTTTGCACTGTTGAGTCTACTCCTCGGCGTGCGTGCGTTTCGTCTGGCCGCGTGTGAAAGCTCTATGTTTGTGATCTCCAGCAGACGGAAGTGAAATCGCAAAACCACATGGCCCACGTTTATTTGCCTTGGCAAAGGCGGGTATGCCCAGGAAAAGATGAAAGCAAGGCAGGTTTCATTCACTTGTAAGGAAGGGGGATAGCGAGCGGAATGGATTCTTTGAGCAATTGAATGCCGATGGCGGGTTGAAGCAGTTCTCGATTTAAGCGAATTTTGGGGGCTCTTGATTTGCTTCCTGTTTAGAAGCTGCTTTGGGGGGTTGTGGGGGAGGGAGGGGCTTTAACGGCTTGCTTTACTGAAGCTCCATCTGTTTCTAATCAAAAGAGCATTCCGATCACTGCAGGGAACCTAAAAAGTGCCCTTCTGTCCCCGCTCCCATCCACAATCCCACCAGCCCAAATCACTACTGTCCATATTGATTTTATAAAGCTTTCATAGAAGTCTAATCAGCGGCTTAATCACCAGTAACTTTATCTACGCTTTTCCGATTATGGGTAGGATGTTGGTTATTAATTTATTTATGTTGCTAATTTATTTATTTTTGTGGTAGGGGGTTCCCTTTTTTAAATGTCATGCTTTCCTAATTTTTGGCGAGATTTTTACATTAGATTATGTGATTGTCTAATGTACAACTTGTTTGGATTTGATTCGGGCACACTTAAAACATTACATCAATGAGTTGCTGACTTCCCACATTTGAGTCGCAAGTCGAATTAAAATATATATTTTTATGCCCGAAGCCGTGAAATTATTGCAGGCTCTTTTTTAACATTCCCATGAACAACGAAGGCATACACTCCAATATTATTGTGTAGCCATATTATTGGATAAAGCTGATAACAAAAAATCAACTCGTTAGTTTTTTTAAATCATAAAAGCAACCTTTTGGAGTGATATTTTGAAGCTTCTCAATGCCGCAGTGATCTAAGAAACTAGTTACATTACAGATACTTTGCTTATCAACATGATAATTTAGCCATTGGGTCAACATAGCATACTTTTCTAATGTATGCATAATATAACAAATATAATGCAACCGTAATAAAAGGGCAAAAACGTGCACTAAAAAGCAAAATTACTTATTAATGTAAACTAAACTATTTTTTTAAAGCTTTCGTGACTGCAGGGATTCATAGTCTTGGTTCTTTTGGTAAAGTCACGTGATTTTACCGAAAGAACCAAGAATATTTTTTTTTTTACCAGCTAAGGCCCACTGAGATTTTAGCTCTTTTTCAGAAGTGACCTAGACAAATGATAGCCACAGTTGATAGTTCTAAATGTAAAACTAATTTCTTTAGAACAGCTTTTTGTCTTCATTTTGTTGTCCTTCCCCCACACCTCCGATTAGCACGTTTGGCTACATAAGTGCAAAAGAAGTTCAACATAGATACATGCAATGAAGTGGCTTATCACGTGAAAAATTATAGCAGCCAAATACTCTTAATCTGTTACCAAGAACTTGTACTGGATGAACCTTTGGTTTTCATTATATAAAAATAAAACACGTTCTATGCTGTATTGATCGTATTATTTTTCTTCGTTCATGGTAGAAGATAATGTTAATTCCGGGTTATTGTGATTGTTATATTCGAAAATAGTTGTGCACAGTTAAGTAATAGGTTGATTTTAACCTTCACATTTTTGCCACTGCTCATCGAGTAAATGTGATAATATTAAATAAAGGTACCCATTGTGAGTATACATTTCTTTTTTAAATATTATGATGGTAAAACCTGTTGCACGTGCGAATCGAGCTGTGCTTTTTTATTGTGCGTGTTAAGTTTTCAGTTTGATATGAGGATAAGTCAGCTTATAAGAATCAAACATTATTCGTGGAAAAATACTGGTGTTGTGGTGAACTCATCGTTATTCACATTGCAGTATGTTCCTGATTTTTATAGAATCGTTCAACAGTACATTATTTCGAAAATCTAATTCATTGCATCCAACATTTACAATTATTTGAGAGGACATACATTTATACCCATCTGGATTTCCCAACTATTTTTTGTTGATTGCAAAAAAAAAACCTGCTAACAATTTATTGCGTCTTTGGAAATTCTGGTAATTTTTCGTGTCCATGAAATATACAGTATTTAAGAGGCAGTAAACTTATGGCACATAATGTGTGTTTGAATAATTTATGAACACTGGTTTACTAGATCAATCGATCTGAGAACACGATATTGTGATCCTGCTAGAGGTTCGGCCAATACATACCCCAATGGGATTGTGTCTTAAAGTTTCTTATCGCAGCGTTTTCATCGGCTTGTGAATAGCCTCCTCCATGTGCATGCGGGCAGATGCAGGAACATCATCTAGACCCCGTACGCCTACTCGGACCCAGACGGACACAGGCAAAACTGGCGTGTGGGGTGTGAGCCAGCGTGCACGTGCACTTGTCCCACAAATTCACGTGTGCACTAATAAACAAATACTTTGCACGGGCCAGTGCGCAAGACGCTCAGCCTCGTGGGCAATAAAAACCATAGTGCGGGCGCGTGTGTACGCACAGACGGAATGCTGCACTTGAAGCGTGTGTGTGTGCCTGTGCACGTGTGCGCACGGTCGTATGTTTACGAGTTTACTGGACTACCGTTGCACAAACAAAACGGCCGGTATCGCTGCACGCGTCGAGCCAAACGGATGACCCTCGGCCTCCATCAATCTTTTTATGTGCTGCTCCCGGTGCACAGTGGCACGCTCAATCGGCCACTTTGGGAGCCCCCCCCCGCATTGCAAGCATTAAACACAACAAAATAATCAACACTGGACACCACCGGAGCTGTGTTGTGGCATCCCTGTTGAGGCTTTAGCCTGCCTGCTAGTGATCTCAACGGGCATGTTAGGGAAGTAAGTTATAGAATACACCTGTGTGTAGGATCCCACGGCTCTTTACACGATGTCATTCAAAGGTGCAATGCACGTGATATTCATTATTCTCACTCAGAACATGGGTAGTCGTTAAATATAACATTTTCTAAGTTGTCTATGGTGTAATGTCCTGAGAAAATGAAATAAAAGTCCAGTATTTTGGTTAGCATTTTTTTCGTAGCAGATGTTTAAGATTTTCTTTGAGTTTTAATTTTGAACATGTAATTTTTTTGTGCACAGTGTTAAAACTAGTGTGACGTGGTATGTGAATTGTTCCCGAAGTTGAAGTTTTTAATAATTGTTGTAATACAGGGCAAGTGTAGGATTGGCGGTTTCTGCAGGCGGTAGCGTGCGCATCCCTGTGGCCGCTGCAGCTAACGATGAGCCAGGACGATCCGCAGGAGGGCCTTCTTTGCTTTGCTGGCTGCCGCATTGACATGAACCTGAAATGTCCAAATAATGTCCCAGCCATTACCTTTGCAAAATAATATATAGCCATTGTTCATGAATATCCAATAGGCACTAAACTTTGGTTTTGGTAGTAATTTACTAATTCTGTAATTCACAGCAACCATTTGTAGTTGAACTGTTTTGTAATGTAAACCCTTCAGTTGCTTGGAGAAAATTAAATAAAACGTTAAATTTAGCGCAGCGTTAACGGCTAATGTTCCCTTACGGGCGCACTTGAGGTACGCTTTAAACGTAGAGAAGATTTGGTTGCCAAGATTGTGACATACAGCGGAACGCATTTGATATTGCGGTTATGCTAATGAGGCCTTTAATGTGAACCTATGTGCTGCGGCTGCCTCGAGGCCCCAATATTGATAACAGATGTCCATCAGAGGCCACTAGAGCAGGCCAATAGGCACGTAGCCCACAAGCTCACATCATAAATCATTCCTTTTAGCATAAAAAAACACAGGTTTAAAAAATGTTTCAAAGTTCCTCAATGTGGCAGTATCGTGGAATGAAGGCATCAGCGGTTGAGACATAATGCATTTTTGTGGCTTTACGTGTTTTAAATCGATAGTACAGTATTTTAGTACTGTTTGTACAGTGGAATTTTAATATACCCCTGCATATGGTTATTAATACACTATCCCAGCATGGCCATAATTTTTGAGGGGTGAGTAAGGATGATGTTTGCATTAAGTTGAAAATAATAATTTGGAGTCCCTTTTAAGTGCATTGCTGAATGAATGCACCCACACACCATGTCAGTCATGGGAGTTGGTTGACCTTACTTCACTATGCGGGTTGGTAAAGGGTCCCCGTTGAGATATCACTCGTCACTGGTGTTAGCCGTGGCCGGGAATCAAATTCAGTTTGTGGGATGTATGTGTTTGTTGAACGACTTTCGCACCGTGCGCAGCCAACCTTGCCAAATCATCGCGGTGCGGATTCAGAGTCGTGCGTTAGCCACTGCACCACCGCTCCAACCATTACGTCTGCGATCATTTAATGTACAGGAGTATGTTATTCTTTTGTCCGTTACAATTAATGTTTTCCAAGTACTTTATATTTTCGTGGTATTTTATTTAAATAACCATCATGTCGTTGTGCATTTCAGAATGTGCTGTTTCCTTGCATTTCCAGGTCAAAGCACTGCTTGAATTGGATATTTTCAGAATTCTAGAGGTGGAGGGTGTATTTTAAGTAAAACAGTCCCACTCACTATCGCTTTTTTGTTTACAGTACACAGTGAAATGAAATCGGTCTAGCACCTACAGCCCTGCTGATAAACGTTTGGCCAACCTTACAGTTTTTAGCAGAGGAATGTTTGCCCAGGTGTGCAGTTCATAAAGTTAACGCAGTAATACCCACTCATTAAATTATTCTGTTAAGTCGCATGTAGCATAAATTCAGCATTGACTTTAAGGTGATATTTTTACTGATGTTTAATGGTAAAATTATTTGTGTTCAGTGCATTTTACCACTGATTTCCAAGTGCATTATTTGGAAATTGTTGAATGCTGTAATCCAGATATATACGTATACATCCCTGAAAATACTACCTCGCAGCATTGTTAAACATTAATACTGTTTTGTATTTGATAGAATGAATAACTTATAACGGTGCATTAATAACGGCGATACAGGATGTAATGTAGTGGAATTCTTATACAAAGGTACAGTTGATATCACTGGATGTCAATTTTCTCTGTCACTTTGTACATGGAGTATTTGCAGAAGAGGGCTCTCAAGGTGCCATAACTATCCTGTAGCGTAATAAGGTTATTAAACTCAATGGACTGCGTGCTTTGTCACGTCTGCAGTTCTTCAGGTTGATAACTACAATCCCCACCACATTTACTGCCAATAAGAAATAATTAGAAATAAGGGAAATTGAGTGGTGCTGCAGCAGCGGTTAACCTTGGTACACATGAGAGCGCTATTGGTTACGTTGTACCACTTTAATCGTGGATCCCACGAATTAAAGTCTGTCGCAGAGCATGTCTTTTTGTTGCCGCCATTTGTTTTCGATCATTTGCAGCTTCGCCTTTTGTCTTGTGGGAGTAAAGGCGTGCACTGGTGAGTGTTCCTGGCTGTGCGAGAGAGGATTGTTTCACTCGTGGACTCGAGCACAGCAGTTGCCGTTATGGAGCAAGAAAATACACCCTGTTCTGTTCACTCTCTGTGACATTTAAACTCCTATAGAATAGTGTGCCTCCTTCATAAACCTGCAGTGGCCAGTGTGCTGAAGTATGGTTTCACAACCTCCACGCCCCCAAATGCAGTTTTTGCTATATTGGTGTACTTAAAACAAATCATGAGCAGCATGTCAATAGAGTTATGAAATACATTTCATGAATATGTAAAAATGCATAAGATGTACTGACTAATCAAGTATATGCAACTAATGATTCTTAAAATATATTGAGGATGTGGTGGTAAATTGTTTTAACAGCGTTTATTTTAATATATATACTTTTGAATTCATATACAGTTTCTCTAGTTACATTATCAAGGCTTTAAAATGTAAAATAGACATTACAATTGTCTGCCTTTTAATCATTTTGTTCTGAAAACCTGACCCCTCATGGTATTTGCATACAGCGGTGAGGGTCGGTATTGATTACACTGGGGTCAAATGGGATTTTTCACTTCCACTGAGAGACCTGCCTTCGCAAGATTAATTAGCTTGCCTTCTTGTTTTAAATTTGTCACGATGTAGCATCTTCTCCCCCAACCCTCATTGATAAACAACGCTCGCTGGGCATGTTGGAGCCATGAACGGTGTTTGTGCTCTCCGCTGTTGTGTTTAGTGTTACCTGCTGACCTCACAGTTGGCCTGGGCAGTGTCATGCCAACAGACAGCGCAGGGGTCACAGGAGTTACAAAGAACCCTGGTTGGCTGGCCACCGCCCCTGTGCGCTGGGCGGCAAAGGAAGCTCCCCGCCAAGAGAAAGAGATGTTTGCCGATGGCGACACCGTAAGGCAATCGGGATGTGGCCATCTTTTTAGTGTTTTCTGGCAGCGCAGTGGCAAGTTGAAGGCAGCGTGTGATGTATCTCGGCGTCTCTGAGGCTGTAGGATAAAGCCTTTGTTATGGAAACAGGTGCTTTTATTTGGAATTGGCAGATAAAATGCTGGTGCATGTGAATTTGGGAAGGAAAGGGAATTCATAGAAGTAATTGTGATTTAGTTATTTTTACAGCAGCATATTACCATGTAAAGTTTCCCAAAAATTAGAGTAAAATAACTTCCGGTGTTGGCATCGCGGAAAGGCAGAAAAATGTATCATTATTGCGTTAAACATTTCGTACAAAGCGCCCTATCTTTGTCTAATGCAATTTATCGCGAATGCGTGCCAAGGGAAGCA
This sequence comes from Petromyzon marinus, assembly GCF_048934315.1. Lineage (NCBI taxonomy): Eukaryota > Metazoa > Chordata > Hyperoartia > Petromyzontiformes > Petromyzontidae > Petromyzon > Petromyzon marinus. The sequence goes on along the minus strand of NC_133679.1, from coordinate 3,055,401 downwards.
TGCCAGCAAAAACAAGATGGCAGCTTTGCCAAGATGGCAGGCCCTCAGGCTGTGTAAAAAAAATATTAATAAAATGCGTGTGTTCCAGTGAACTCTGCGCTATTGAATGGGAGAGAATTTGGAACAAATGTTAAAGTTTTGGGCCTTTTTCTTTCAAACTTTGCCAACTTTTTTTCTATATAGCGTCAGGCCCACCTACACAGGGGTACAGGGATATCAGTACAGTATGCACTGTGTGGTACTTACGCATCGAGTTCCCTTTCTTCTCTCACATGAAAGCCGCTCCCATCACTTGCGATTATAGATGATGCGAGTCAGGCAAGGAAATCGATCCAAGCTGTTTGCCCAATAGTGCTTCAAGGGCGTGCATAGCTCTAGCTGGTTTCAGATCACAGCGCTCGTTTTAAAGCGACGGATTCGGTCTGCTACGAAGCGGTTTCAGTGCTGCGTTTCACATTGCTTCCTGTGTTTTATCCCTAGATTTCATTTCACTGCAAAATAAACAGTCCTTACAGGAGTAAAATCAGCAGGGCGAACTCACAAAGTAATGCATGTTTTGGGAGCATGTAGGTCAGTCTGCACTTGCTTTCGTCTTCTGCTGACATCTGGGGCTCATTATAGTGGTTTCCTAAAGATCAGGTGCTTCTTATTTAAAATTAACTTGGGGATAAGTCTTTGCAGATTTCCATTGTCACGAAAAGTCCTTTGTTGCTATTACTGTAGTGGCTGGTTTCTGAATTTTTATGTTTTATGGTCTCCTTTGATCTGCAGCGGGGCCTCTTTTATGGTTTATTTTTTAAAATGTCTAAAGCACCCCTTACTTTATGATGCATATTTAAGTTGTATTCTATTTCCACAGATCTTTTGCTTTCCGAATAATCGTGGATAATAAAGCCCGATGTTGATTTTGAACGGGGAAGTATAGCATGAGGATATTTTTGTGTTAGCTTTGGCAGTATCAACAATTCAGCTCACGAAAACGAAAGTTTATTATTGTTAGGCTGGTTTTCGTCATTTGCAAAGTATAGTTTGTATAATTACTGGGCTAGCAAAGTTACCTAAAAACATGTGTTGCTCAAGTAATAATGTGCGCAATGTATGGTCTAGGCATGAACTGAGCTACCTTGACTGCAAGGATTGCATTCAGCACCATATGATTTTGGATGTGCACAGTTTTCATCTTGTACATTTAGATTTTGCAACTCGTATAGAAAAAACATTTGAAACGCTGCAAATTAATTCTGGAGTAAAATGGTCTCAATATGTGATATGCAGCATGCAAGTACAGTAACATTTCACAAGACAGCATGGACGGATGGTTCCATCAGGTTGGGTGAGCTTTCACCCTACAAGTAACTTTCACTTGCCCTGAAGTATATTACAGGGCAGGAACATGATTTATATATTTTCACACTGATACCGAAATATAACCACCTAGCACATTCACACAGCTTGTTCATTTAGTAAACGATTAAACTTACGACATTTTGCAATGATTAACTTTTCCCCATTACAAGACCTATTGTGAAATGATATTCAAAGTAATGTAATATATTTTACAGGAAGTAAACTAAAGCAAACCAGGTGTACTATTTTGATGTGTGTATGCATGTGCACACACCTCATGTCAACCTCATTCCTTACCCAATAACATGCTTTAACATTGTGTAACATGCACATAATATAATATCTACCACATAGGAAATGGCAAAAGGCAGATAAAAGTAAGACTTTGTCAAATACCAAAACGCATGAATGAAATGGCCAATTTTCCGAATTAATTTATTTTTTAACCACAATAAATGCCCAGCTCTGTTGATTGAGGGTGGAGCAGTGGCGCAGTCGTGCACGACTTGGCCGAGCTTTTGTTCTTGCCATCTGCTTTTAATAAACCTCTGACTGTGCGCAGGGTTGTGTTGAGGCAGAGGGGATGGGTAGTGGTGGTGTGGTGGTCGAGGGGGGGGGAAGACGTACGATGTGAAATGAGCACACAGTACTGGCTGCCCAGCTCTCCGTGTACTGCCCTAACCCCGTAATCACGGTCCGTTGCTTTGACCCGAATGGTCCTGTGTTGCGCAATATCTCAAAACTATGACGTGCTGGCGGCTTCAATGAAAGTCTTTATTGAACAAATTTGCCCAGCACTGGTCTTTGAGGCCATGTCCGACTAAACAACAGCAGGTCTGCAATGTACTTCAGTCTTGCTTACAGTTGAGAACATCATGGGACCTCCTTTGCCAGTACCAAAATATGAGAATAGGTTGTCCCATTTTTTTCTGGCAAATAACAGGTCTAACACCGTTTAGGCTCAAAAGAAAGCTGTCTCTGGTGTGGACCAATCCGTTTCAAAGACGATGCATATATTATCAGAGTGTTTTTGTGGTCAGAATGCAAACAAAGTATTGTGGTTAATGCAGACATGATTCCTTGTAAAAGGTTTCAATTTTGTGTTTTAACATCTTCACACCTGTTTGTTGCGAGAAAAAAGGGGAAAACCTATTCTCACAGTTGAGAACATTCCTGAATTCCCTACCCCTCTGTTTTTTTCGGCAGTATTTACAGTGAGGGGAAAAAAGTATTTGATCCCCTGCTGATTTTGTACGTTTGCCCACTGACAAAGAAATGATCAGTCTAATTTTAATGGTAGGTTTATTTGAACAGTGAGAGACAGAATAACAACAACAAAATCCAGAAAAACGCATGTCAAAAATGTTATGAATTGATTTGCATTTTAATGAGGGAAATAAGTATTTGACCCCTCTGCAAAACACGACTTAGTACTTGGTGGCCAAACCCTTATTGGCAATCACAGAGGTCAGACGTTTCTTGTAGTTGGCTACCAGCTTTGCACACATCTCAGGAGGGATTTTGTCCCACTCCTCTTTGCAGATCTTCTCCAATTCATTAAGGTTTCGAGGCTGACGTTTGGCAACTCGAACCTTCAGCTCCCTCCACAGATTTTGTATGGGATTCAGGTCTGGAGACTGGCTAGGCCACTCCAGGACCTTAATGTGCTTCTTCTTGAGCCACTCCTTTGTTGCCTTGGCCATGTGTTTTGGGTCATTGTTATGCTGGAATACCTATCCACGACCCATTTTCAATGCCCTGGCTGAGGGAAGGAGGTTCTCACCCAAGATTTGACGGTACATGGCCCTGTCCATCGTCCCTTTGATGCGGTGAAGTTGTCCTGTCCCCTTAGCAGAAAAACACCCCCAAAGCATAATGTTTCCACCTCCATGTTTGACGGTGGGGATGGTGTTCTTGGGATCATAGGCAGCATTCCTCCTCCTCCAAACACGGCGAGTTGAGCTGATGCCAAAGAGCTCCATTTTGATCTCATCTGACCACAACACTTTCACCCAGTTGTCCTCTGAATCATTCAGATGTTCATTGGCAAACTTCAGACGGGCATGTACATGTGCTTTCTTGAGCAGGGGGACCTTGCGGGCGCTGCAGGATTTCAGTCCTTCACGGCGTAGTGTGTTACCAATTGTTTTCTTGGTGACTGTGGTCCCAGCTGCCTTGAGATCATTGACAAGATCCTCCCGTGTAGTTCTGGGCTGATTCCTCACCGTTCTCATGATCATTGCAACTCCACGAGGTGAGATCTTGCATGGAGCCCCAGGCCGAGGGAGATTGACAGTTCTTTTGTGTTGTGGAGGGAAAAACCGGAGGACCCAGAGTAAAATCCACGCGGCCACGGGGAGAACATGCAAACTCCAAATATAAAGGCGTCGGGATCGAATCCACGACCTTCTCTCTCCCGTGTTGCCACCGCGGCGCCCTAGAACACCCGCTCGAGCAGCTGCCTTGAGCTCCCTCTCATGGAAGCCCTTCGTTTTGCCAGAAGTTGGGTGAGCAACCTATCTGCAGGACCACTACCCTTTTGCTTTGTTTGTTAATCAGGTCTACCATCAGCTGTGGAAATGTTTTCTTTTTGGCACTAATAGATATTTCCATTGTGTTTATAGTTAATACCTCGCTACACTACATACGCACTCTGCTGGGCTCACAAGGTAATGCCTCGTTTTCTCGTCATGCCATGAGGCATTCACATCCATCAACTGAGATGGTGTTGACATTTATTTTGGCGATTCTTTAATTCTCATCTATACACAATAACTCACACTCGGTGTTACTAATTCCATCTAAAAAACTGCACTGCAGCACAGCTGTCAATAAACGTACTCAAACAGTTAATCGTTTACGGAAATACCCTAATAAGCACTTGCAGTCAATTGGCGTAAAAAAATGCGTATTTACTGTGCATGTTGTAATTTTAAAAGTGAGCACATCAGCATGTGAAGGAGTATGGTGTAGTGGCTTTGCACTATGGAATTCAGTATGAAATGAGTCATTTTAGCAGGCTTGTTCGTCTCTCGAATTATAACAGACTTTTGACTTGTGCTTATATTTTGGACAACACTATGCCAGCTAATCAAAACAATTATTACCTTATTGTATCGTTGGTGTATAGTGGGGGGGGGGGGCGATCATGGTACAGTAGTTAATGCACAGCTGTATGGATCTATGTGGCCTGACTTTGGTTCCAGGCCACGTTTAATATCAATGGTAAGTGATATCTCAACCGGTTCCTGCCCCCCCCCCTCCTCACCAATCTGCACTGACCAGTGTGGTGAGGTATGGTCAAATAACTCCCATGAGCGATGATGCAGCATTGGGAGGCCTTCGTCTGAAAGTGGATTCTTCTTCTTTCGTATGGCCAGTGTAGATGCAGAGCAACAACTACAATGTCATAAGTGGGTTGATGAAGGGCTTTGCATTATAATGTATTGCAACCAATATGTGTGTATGGATGTTTCTGTTATCAAACTCCTAACTGTACACAACAGTAGAATACGGTGCTTTGATGGTATTTGTGCTATAAGTGTTTTTGACATCCAAACGACAAAGTTTATATGCTGGTAAATTGGTTTATCTGCTGTAAGTAGCACATGGCCAACTTTGCATTTGTAAAGTTTTCATTACAAAGTCCTCTCAGAGCCTTTTCTCTGCAGGATTTGCAGATCCGAATGCTTGCAGTGCAACAACAAAAAGATGTCTATACGTGTGTGGGTGGAGTTTTGACGCATTGCTTAGTGCATTGATTAGAGCATTGCTTCGTGTATTGCTTAGTGCATTGGTGAGTGCTTTGGTGGGAGTATTGGTGAGTGCATTGGTTAGATCATTGCTTCGTGCATTGGTGAGAACATTGGTTAGGGCATTGGATAGGGCATTGGATAGTGCTCTGTGCTCTGAACTCAACGAAATAAGTTTCTTTCCTGGACATGGCTCACATTGGTGCCGAGTGAATTACATTTTGATTTAAAGCTTTCGTGACTGCAGTAATTCATATTCTTAGCTCTTTCGGTAAAGTCACGTCGAAGGGAAAACAATAAAATAAGAAAATATATAATAAACCGACCATATATTTTATTATTTCATTGTTTCCCTTCAACGTGACTTTACCGAAAGAGCTAAGAATATCAGTGAATTACAGTGAGGGAAAAAAAGTACTTGATCCCCTGCTGATTTTGTACGTTTGCCCACTGACAAATGATCAGTCTATAATTTTAATGGTAGGTTTATTTGAACAGTGAGAGACAGAATAACAACAAAATCCAGAAAAACGCATGTCAAAAATGTTATGAATTGATTTGCATTTTAGTGAGGGAAATAAGTATTTGACCCCTCTGCAAAACATGACTTAGTACTTGGTGGCCAAACCCTTGTTGGCAATCACAGAGGTCAGACGTTTCTTGTAGTTGGCTACCAGCTTTGCACACATCTCAGGAGGGATTTTGTCCCACTCCTCTTTGCAGATCTTCTCCAAGTCATTAAGGTTTCGAGGCTGATGTTTGGAAACTCTAACCTTCAGCTCCCTCCAGATTTTCTATGGGATTAAGGTCTGGAGACTGGCTAGGCCACTCCAGGACCTTAATGTGCTTCTTCTTGAGCCACTCCTTTGTTGCCTTGGCCGTGTGTTTTGGGTCATTGTCATGCTGGAATACCCATCCACGACCCATTTTCAATGCCCTGGCTGAGGGAAGGAGGTTCTCACCCAAGATTTGAAGGTACATGGCCCCATCCATCGTCCCTTTGATGCGGTGAAGTTGTCCTGTCCCCTTAGCAGAAAAACACCCCCAAAGCATAATGTTTCCACCTCCATGTTTGACGGTGGGGATGGTGTTCTTGGGATCATAGGCAGCATTCCTCCTCCTCCAAACACGGCGAGTTGAGTTGATGCCAAAGAGCTCCATTTTGGTCTCATCTGACCACAACACTTTCACCCAGTTGTCCTCTGAATCATTCAGATGTTCATTGGAAAACTTCAGACGGGCATGTATATGTGCTTTCTTGAGCAGGGGGACCTTGCGGGCGCTGCAGGATTTCAGTCTTTCACGGCGTAGTGTGTTACCAATTATTTTCTTGGTGACTATGGTCGCAGCTACCTTGAGATCATTGACAAGATCCTCCCGTGTAGTTCTGGGCTGATTCCTCACCGTTCTCTTGATCATTGCAACTCCATGAGGTGTGATCTTGCATGGAGCCCCAGGCCGAGCGAGATTGGCAGTTATTTTGTGTTTCTTCCATTTGCAAATAATCGCACCAACTGTTGTCACCTTCTCACCAAGCTGCTTGGCAATGGTCTTGTTGCCCATTCCAGCCTTGTGTAGGTCTACAATCTTGTCCCTGACATCCTTGGAGAGCTCTTTGGTCTTGGCCATGGTGGAGAGTTTGGAATCTGATTGATTGATTGCTTCTGTGGACAGGTGTCTTTTATACAGATAACAAGCTGAGATTAGGAGCACTCCCTTTAAGAGTGTGCTCCTAATCTCAGCTCGTTACCTGTATAAAATACACCTGGGAGCCAGATATATTTCTGATTGAGAGGGGGTCAAATACTTATTTCCCTCATTAAAATGCAAATCAATTTATAACATATTTGACATGTGTTTTTTCCGGATTTTGTTATCATTCTGTCTCTCACTGCTTAAATAAACCTTCCGTTAAAATTATAGACTGATCATTTCTTTGTCAGTGGGCAAACGTACAAAATCAGCAGGGGATCAAATACTTTTTTCCCTCACTGTATGAAGAGGCCATGGGTACCCCTTTCGCACCTGGCAGAGGACCAGTGTGGTGAAGTTTGATCAAACAATCTCCCATGGCTGACAAGGTCTGAGGAAGCCTTCATCCATCAATGGATTAACAGCCCTTTGTCATTGCTTCGTGCGTTAGTGCATTGTCAAAAGGGCTGTTAATTATTGTCATCAACTTTGTACATCTGACATTGTTCAATTATGAATTATACAACTCAAAGTTGGTTTAATATTAAGAATGTAAATTGTTAATATCAGTTATATTACAATACTAACGTAGTAACATTATTCTTGATTTCCTTCGGTGCCACATCAGCCCATTTTCAAGGTTGCTGAAACTCGCTTTTGGTTTTGCTATCAGGAGTGCGGTGTACCTGCGTTGGTTACAAAGAGGCATTGCGCTGCCTAATGTACACGGCAGTGCTGGGTGGGTTTTTTCCATGTTTGTTTTAACACAATGGCAGTTGAACCCCATATTCATGGTAATAAACACTTGGAGACAGTTGCTATGGTTATATTTGCAATGAAACTGCTATGAAGAATACAATTTTCAAGTGCTTATTTTTATATACGTGTGCGCACACGTACACGCTTGATCGTATGCTCTGTTCTCAAGCATGACAATCGTGGCTTACCAATCAAACCCGTTCTCTCCTTTCCTATTCGTATAACCTTGTTTTTTAATAGTGGGGCAATTTTACCGACTGATTTTTTAAAATCTCATTTGAACTATTGTGTTTGTTTTGTACGATATCAACCACTTAGAATTTTCGAGCTTAGCAATTATGACATGTAAAACACCGAATTGGATTTGTCAAAACATTGCTAATTTGCGACAATTGGATTGAATATTGTTCTGTAAAAATCGAACCCTGCTGTTGCTGCTAAATTATAACAAAACGCATGCTAATAAACCTGAACAACTAAAAGGTGTGCATATTTAATTGTCCTTAACAACTGAATAAGATGTATAGGTAACAGAAATATAGGGTGGCGGTCTTGGACAGCGTGCTCGGCCATTGGTCCCAACCGTTGTGGAAGTGAGGGGACCCCTCAGGCAACATCCCCCCCCCCCCCCACTTGCATGGACCCCGACCACTGTGCATGCCCCCTCTGCAATACCACGCCCCCTCTGCAATACCACGCGCCCTCTGCAATACCACACACCCCCTGCAATACCACGCACTCTACAATTACCATGCCCCCTCTGCAAATACCACGCCCCCTCTGCAATACCACGCCCCCTCTGCAATACCACGCCCCCTCTGCAATACCACGCCCCCTCTGCAATTACCACGCCCCCTCTGCAATACCACGCCCCCTCTGCAATTACCACGCCCCCTCTGCAAACAGCCTCCTCATAACAGAATGCAATTTGGCTTTGCCGTCAGTTGACATCAGGAGGTTGGTCAAGTTATGGGTGCGGCCGGTGTGTGGATCATGCGAAGAAGACAACTCCATGTTCGCCTTTTGGCGTCCTCTGGTCGAGCACTGTTTGAGACTAGGCTTTAAAGAAAGCTGTCTCTGGTATGGACCAAAGACAATGCATATACTACCAGAGCATGTTTTTTATTTGCATGTTCACCACAAGTATATGTGGGTAATGCAGACATGATTTCCTACAAAAGGTTTCATTTTGGTGTTTTAACATCTTCACACATGTTTTATTGCCAGAAAGGGTAAAACCTATTCTTACAACTCCCATTTCCCTTGTGGATCACAGACCTCTTTGCACTTTTGCATATTCCCCATGGACCCCCTTTTACAACTGGGCGGACCCTCTAAATGATGTCTTAGGGGATCTGCGGCCCTCGGGTTGAGAACCCCCCCCCCCCAGCCCATTCTCCGGGCTGCCGGAGGGCCCTGCACTTGTGCATCTTTAAGGGTTAATGAGCTCGGGAGGACACACGCGGTGGACAAGCGCGCCCGGCGGTCGCCACGATTGGCGCGCTCATCCGCCGACGCTCACGCGGCTCTGGGATCGGGCGCCCGCCCGCCCCACTGACAGTGATGGATTACCGCTCGAGTACGACATATGTCGCCGAGCGTTTGTCCGAACGTAGGATTACGTTTATTACCGATGCCTCGTCAGCACCAGCCGCCGCCGGGGGAAGTGTAGCGTGGCGTGAGTGAGGTTCGCTCCGCGACGTCCCTCTCAAAGCTTCTCGCTGGCATGTGGAAATCTGCACGCTCTGCACATTCGTGTGTGGGCGCCCGCTTTCTGCCGTGGGAGGCTGAAGTCTTATTGCATCCCCACTTATGCATCTTTTAAGAAAATGTTTATTTTGTCTGTCCTTGCATTGTAATGCCGTGTATGCCATGAATATGGCCTGTTTGCTTATTTTCAAGTGATATGTTTGTCTTGGAATGTGTTTGCTTGCTTGGTTCGTTGCTCGCATCGCTAATTTGCAGAGTTGATGGTATTATGTATGCACTGTGGTCGTTCAACGTTTAATGTTGCATTTGCTGGACCACGTACATGTCATGTTCAGGTAATATTGTTATGAGGTTTATATAGAAGTACTATAATGATAGTACACGTTGAAAGGGGACGTTGTCGCACAGCGAGTGAGATTTCTAGCCATGGCTAACATCAGTGGAAATGTATTTATTACCGATGTTGCCTTCTCGTATCGCCTCACCAACCCACCCAGTGTGGTGAAGTATTATTAAACAGCCCTCGCAACTTACCATGGCATCACGAGGCCTTCCTCCGGTGCTAAATTGACATAGGCTTAAAATGACTATCTTACACATGACAAACCAAGATTTGAGCAGGCTATACAGCATTTGACAGTTTTTTTTTTAATTGGCAAATGTCCCTTACAAAATAAGCATACATTCCATCCATTCCTGGGTTTTCCCTCGACTAATTTTACTTGAATACCTTGTAGTTAATTGTGCTACATCGTTTTTAACGGAAATCACAATAAAATCAACTTGTATTCACCACAAATGTAACCTTAAGGACGCAGTATTGTCCTGTTGGAAAGTGTTTTAAAACATGGCGTGGTTAAAACAAGCGCGTGACACATACCTAAACCTGACAGTGACAACACCGTTGTTCACATTCCACCCCCGTCTCCCTCCCTCGCTCTGGGATTTATGTTATTCTTTGTTAAAAGTGTGCCGTCGCCCCGATCTAAGAGGTGGTTCTAACAGAGGCCGTCTCTCTGCTCGTCCCTCCCGCCTCTTCCCACCGCAGGTGTACGCACCCTCGGTCGCAGCAGACGAGTTCAACCGCGAGTCGCCCAGCTACTCGGCCAAACCGCCTGGCAGTATGTTCTCCAGCCCCTACTTCATGCAAGGTGAGTACATGGGACGCTGCTGTTGGGTCCGTTGACACCTGTCCCCTTGCAGCTGCCGCTTACGTTGGCTAGCTCGGTTAGGTTTGAAGGGTCTCTGTGTATAAGACAAAGAACCCCCCCCCCCTATACAGCCTTAACGGATTGTTTGGAGCAAGTGCTGCTCACAAGCACCTTTGAAGGCCGGCATGATACGCGAGGGGATGGGTGGGTGGCCAGCACCACGCCCATCCACTTTTGTCTCCCCAGTGGCGATGCATACACACAGCACAAAGGTACTCATTTGAGGCTGAGTCGACGAGAATTTCATCATGAGGACCATCACACTCACAAATTTGAGTTTACACAATCATTGTTGAGAAAACACATTTTCAATGGAAAAAGTTGTGTCACTGGAAGGAAGGCAGCATAAAATAAATTGACCAAACTGATGAGAAAATGGTCAGTTAGAAACCACAACTGATTGTCCTTGACACAGTTTGCTCTCTCCTTTTATCTTGCTTGATATACTTTACACAATTTATAATATGTGTTTGTATATGGATGCGTGGAGTACATTTCATATATATTTCATTTGTGATCTCAATTGGACTTGCATTAGGTTTTTTATATTGCATTTCCTCTATGTTAAAACGATTCAGAGAATCCATGTTCTTTGGGTCTTTCGGTAAAGTCACGTGGATAGGTTCAATGAAAATAACAAAAAACAAGTTACATTCATAACTACATATGCAACATAATGTATGTTCTTCGAAGTGGAGAAAAGAACATGTTTAATTGCTGGCCATACACACAAGTAGCATTTGATATCAGATACCTGGCACTTGCCTCTTGGGTGACTTGGCCTTAAATGAGCACTTGCTGTGGTGTGTCAAGCACAAAACACTCGGGAGACAGCGTTGACTCCTCAAATATACTGGCCTCCCCCTTCCCCACCCCCACTCATGTGCCAGGCCACACTTTAATAGAGGCTCGCTAACAAAATTTGCAGTTATTTTTTCTCCAAAAGAACAACCACATTTTCTCCGGTATGCCACACTGCATGCTGTTTATGAATGCGGTGTGCATGCGTGTGTTTATACAACGTACACTGTAGGTGGGGAGCCAGTAGTGCAGCGGTTACCGCACTACGAACCCGGCGACCCGAGTTAAATTCCCACTCACGGTCACCAACACCAGTGACGATTATCTGAATTGGTCCTGGGCCCCCTATAGGTCGACTCAGCCTCAAATGAGTACCGGGTGCGATGTGTAAACATCGCCACTGGGGCGACGAAGGCAGCCAGGCGTTGTTGCTGGCCACCCACCCACCCGCTGGTGAGCTGTGCCGGCCTTCATAGGTGCTTGCTCACAGCACTTCCCCCAACAGTCTGTGAACGCTATACGGGGGGGATCTTTTTCTCTGTTTGACTGTACTCAAGCTGCCGCCGTGCGTCTTGTCGGGGTGCAAGCGTGCAGGTCGCATGCGCTATGAGTGGTGCCTCCTTCCTCACCCCTCCTGCCCACCACCGTTTTTTTTTCTCTCTTTTTTTGGGCAGATGCTGCGCACGGCTCTTCGGACCTCTGGAGTTCATCCAATGGCATGAGTCAGCAGGGTTACAGCAGCATGCTGGGAGCATCGGCTGGTCACATGACGCAGCCAGGAGGCTACAGCAGCCTGCATCCGCATCCACATCCACATGAGCGCTTGGTACAGTTGTGCACCACCCCTGCCATTGTTTTTTCCTCGTCCTTGCTTTGTCTGCGCATGTCACCCTATGAATTGGACGCTTTATTTATTTATTCGGTTGGTTGTGTTCCCAATGCCCATAACCAACTATGCTAAACATAGAGCACACAGAGTCAGCCAGTTTTACTGTCTCCGTGGTGGTAGACGTGGATTAACAATGCAGGGTCTTGAAATATTAAACATGGGCATACAATGCTGCCTTGTGCACTCGGTATATATAAATAGTTTTGTTAGAATGTGAGGTGCATTTTGTGCTTTGTTCCTGCCATCGCTATAGTTACCACAAACACACATCTGGTTGCTATTGCTTTTGACAATGTTATCCACGATGATCTTGGTACATTTGCTTGAAATACCACAGTATTGGCTTTCAATAAAACCTTTGCAGATGCTTTAGTGCACCTGTAAATCCATAATATTTGTGTCACTTGATCTTGCTACATTGTCCAAAATGTAATTATAGCGTACCACCCGCATATTTCTGAGTGGCTTGCTTCTCATTATAATGTTATTTTTCATCATGTCTTAAACATGATGATGAAAAATAAAATAATTATTTAGGAGCGGAAAGTGTTACTTCAATAAGTCCATTTACAGATAAGAGTTATGAGGTTGTGTGACTCATGCTCACTCCCAGCATAAACACAGTGATTAGCATCTTGGCAAAATATATCGGCAACATCTATAAATGCCAGTAAAGCAGAATTTAGACCCCGACATAACCTAATGAAGCATCGGTGACATTTTTATACCCACTAGATTTGATAATAGGGTTTTTCCACTTTTTTCTAGCAAAAACACTGAAACCTTTTTACAAAGATTCATGTCTGCATTAACCACAATACCTGTAGTCAAAATACAAACAAAAAACACACTATGATAATATATGCATTGTCCTTGAAACTGATTGGTCCACACCAAGGGACGGCTTTCTTTTGAGCCACGACCCAATTGGTGCTCGACCAGATGACGCCAAAAGGCGTACAGCTCAAAGTCAATGCAGTTTCAGTTTTGTTGCCAAAAAAGGGGAAAAACCCTATTATTATATTTTGGTACTGGCAAAGGAGGTCTAATGATGTAGATGCTCACCCCGAGCTTTCATTACTTTGATAGTGCATTGTCTTTGAGCTGTACGCCTTTTGGCGTCATCTGGTCGCGCACCAATTGGGTCGAGGCTCAAAAGAAAGCCATCCCTTGGTGTGGACCAATCAGTTTCAAGGACAATGCATATATTATCATAGTGTGTTTTTTTTTTGCATTTTGACTGCAGGTATTGTGGTTAATGCAGACATGAATCCTTGTAAAAAGGTTTCAGTTTTGTTGCCAGAAAAAAGGGGAAAACCCATATTATATTTTGGTACTGGCAAAGAAGGTCTAATGATGAAACACTAGATTTGACTTTTAACAGCGTTTGATTTATCGTTGCTTTTGGAACTAACTTTTATCCCAGAATATAGGTTTTCAACTGTTACTGCTCTAAGACGTATAACAATACCAGGATGTTGTTATCTAACTTCGAGTTTTGAATAGCATTTGATTAAAAGCACTGTAGGTGTAGATCTAATCGGTGGAGGAAGTCGAGATTGGTCTTGCGCATGTCTGGGATCTTAGAGTGTATAGGGTTACACTGTGACAGGCAGCATCAGAGTGGGCACCCAGATGGTGGAAAACAAAGGGATGACCGCAGAGGTTGTATATCGATTAGCACGGTTGGCTACGTATGGCGCAAAAGAAGTTCAGCATACATACAAAAATAAGTAATTTGTACATGAGCTGTCTGATTAGCACACGTACGGGGGATTGCTTTAATACTTGACGGTTGACCAACACGTTCCGTTACAGTACAGAATTGCTAGGACATTGACACTTTTGGAGCCCGCTCTATAGAATATATTTGAAAATTATCATGAAAGCATTGAATAGCATGTACACAATTTGCGTGCACATTCTTCTATGAATAGTAATTTGCAGCTTTTATAATAGATTTTTTATTTGAATCATATGCACTTTTAATATATTGAAAGGTAAATTTACATACAGATGTGCTTCATGTATATCATGCGCACTTAATGTTTTCTTCAAGATGCAATTCCTTTGTTATGTGTTAATTTTTACTTCTTAAAGCTTGCACTTTTTTAACACTAATTATGTTACCTATTAACTTTGTGACACTCGAATAGTTTGATAGTTGCAGTCTGCGTCTCCCAAACCAATCCATTAAAAACATCCATTAGCTGAACGTTTTGTGGACATATAAATAATTAATGGAAGAATAACTGTTAATTTTGCTCACTCTACCCTTAATGAGGGTTGTGCCTTTGGTATAACTAAAATTTGCATTCGTGTGTCACTAGAGGCTAGAAGTTAATGTGTTGCTTCATATCTGCATATTGTTATACATCACATGAGAGTGCTTGTGATACGACCTGGTGAAAACTATCGCCATGATTCATTAATTTGCATAAGTATACAACTCCCATTGCATCCTCTTGAATCGGGAAGTCTGCATTCTGCATCTGAAAAATAGCAATATGGGGAAAATCCTATTTAAGTTTTGCACTACCACCACTGCCTGTTGTTCAAAAAAGTAAAACCTTAATGGCTTGAAGGTGGTTTAATTAAACACAGTGGACTGCTGTCTTGAAAGTGCTTTTTACGACACTCAACTATCACCACCGATCGTGGACCTAGTGCTGCCATTTCAACAGCGCATACTCTAGTTGTCACGTGGTGTCCACTTGGTGGATTTTCATGGCTCAGCATCGTCTGTTGTTGCCCCCCCCCCCCCCCTTGAGAACGAACCCATTGCCTGCGATATCATCACTGCGTCTGACTTTGTCACGCTCTTGCGTACGTGCATTGTTCCTCTTGGCTTGTGTGTCTGCCAACAGAGCTACCCGTCGCACTCCCCCGCGGACCCCAACCTCAGCCTCCCGCCGATGGCCAGCTTTCCGCGCACAACCGGCAGCTCCACTGCATACGTGTCCAACTCCCGCACGCCGCCCGTTAACGGATCCGATTCCATGATGGGTACGCACCACTCTTGTGAGTCAAATCCTCCACGACGTGCACACGCGCACCATTTGCCTCCCTTTATTTCTATGGTCGCTGTCGTGTGTAGTACTTTTTTTTTAACTTACGTGCACGCCATTTTTCGCAGCCCTCGTGTCAGTCCTGCAAGTGCCTGGCGACATCGTACGATGTAACTTCATAGGTTATTGGCCAAATGTCCCAGTGCGCAAAGACTTACTCGCAAATTACTCGCTTAAGATTGCATTGGAACTTTGCACCCGACTGAAAACTCATTCAAGACCCTCCCGAAAATGAGTCTTGGAACTTGGTGAGGCTTCCCTGGATAAACAGTCAAAAGCAAAACCTGGCTTAAGTTTATACCTAGTACAAGCTAATGCCCAACATTGGCAATATGTGGTATCACTAGGCAATGATAATGATTTATTCTACTGCTAAAAGCACTATGATACCAGCGTTGCAGGTATCAGAAATCCTATTGATATGGGTAATAGTGTATCCGGAGCTTTTCCAAGCACTGTATTGTGCACACTTGAGAATGACGTGCATGCTTGCACATTGTAAGTTACGCTTACTACTTTCTGTTTACATACTCTCCGGTATGAATTATAATCGCCATTTAGAGCATACACTTTAACGTGTACAAAATATTATGGCCAGATTCAGCACTGCTTAATGTTGAACAGTACACTTAAATTACACAGCACTATTCGGTATAATCACAAATGTACCGCCATGTGCTCATCATATACCACATACAGCACTACAGTGAGAGCCCGACATAGATTCACAGTGTGCAGTATCATACAGACGACTTAGTGTTATCCTTGGCTTATTCACTATATCTCGGCAATGTTCCCTCTATAAACATAGCACTCGTACTCGGCGAATATTCTCATAGGAATACGAACATATGTCCAAGGGCAAGTACACAAATGCTACAAAGAATAGGGCACAGACAGCGGCTGGGTAGCTGCAGGCAAATGTGATGCCCGTGTCAGGGTACTGAGCCAGAATGTGATCTGTGATCCCGGGTTCGAGCCTCGGTGGACTAATGAAAAAAAGAGGATAATTTTCCCCATGGATACGTTATTGTGTATGGCATATTTATCACACTCGGTCAAGTCAACCCATCGTTTATTCCAGAAAAAAAGTAGCAATCGGCACTCAGAAGAAAATTAGTGCTCGCACTTACTTCGTATACATGCTCTCGTTACATAACAGGAGATAAAAAGGCAGCAAATGCATCCTATCGTCGTGAGGTGATGTGGAGATTTTCGGCTGAACAAGTCGAGATAAAAGAGTTAATTGATCTGCCACTGGCGGGGTTGGGGAGGGACACTTGCGCTGTCTTCTTGTATAGCTTCTACTTGGCCGCAAGCTGCCCGCAGAACTCTGAGCCGCAAGCGGCGTACATTGCGAAAGGAGAGGAAACAACAAATTGAGGCGTGAAATTTGCCACGTTTCCCCTCCAACGTAAACCCACGCATCGCTCGCCCAGAAGCTCTTTTTTTTGTAAACGGTTCAAGACCGGTTCGTAGGCAAGCGAACGTACACATGTGCACACACACGCAGAGGCCCAACGTAAACGCATGTCCTCGCTGGCATAACTTGCCATCGTTCTTGAATTCATTATTCAAACGCGTATGATGGTTCATGCGAGCGGTTTGGTTCTGTAAGCAGTCGTTTAATTGCTATGGCGAAAGTAACTGTTTTATTTCGAGAAGAAAACGCTCATTATGTTTCCTCTATATCGATTGGTTATGTAATCATTAACTTTTTTTAAATTGTCCTAGATTTAGCAGTTGAAGCTCTCTGACCTTTGTTTTCATAATTATTCAATCATGTTCAGTTCATTTACTTAACTTTTTAGGCGTATGTAATTTCGTGTAAATAAAGAAGTCGCATTGCGTTAATTTTCTTAAGCGAGAAGAACGCGTGCGCAATCTGATTGAAGTTTTTAACGCTCCCTTCTACATTGGCACAACGGCGTTTTCGTCATCGTGCGCCGTGCTCGCGTTTTATTTATTTTTCCTGCGTACCTGGTGCTCTTAACTGTGTACGACGGTCACGTGCGTCAAGGCATTCACTCGTAAACAAGACCACGTTAATGGTGTGAGACTGAAGTTGCTAACAGCCGCTCGCTTTGTTTCTTTGTTGTCTTGCAGCGAGTAGAGGGAACGCGGCAGGTGGATCTCAAACGGGTGACGCCCTCGGGAAGGCCTTGGCATCTGTAAGTAATCTGTCTCATTTCCTCTTTCCTCCTCCCCACCTGAAAGTACACGGGGGGTGGGGGGGGGGAAGCTTGTGAACTGAGCTGATCACCATTTAGCCAGACTCTCCGCCACCTCTTTTTCACCCTTGCCCCAGCCTTTCCATCCCCATTCCCATAAGTTCCCTAAACACACACGAACTCGTGCGCCCGCTTGCTGCGCGCGTCCATGAAAGCAGGGCGCAGGCATATCACTCGATTTACGTACGTGTATGCACCTATGTTGAACTTCTTTTGCACCGTACGTAGCCAACTGTACGCTGCAAAGGGAGGTGTGGGGGAAAGATGACAAATAAAACTCAAAAAGCAGTTTATGCGGTAGATGCGTTCACAAAAAGAAAAGGGGCGCACAAAGCGAAATCGCCATGGCGTGGGCAGCGCAGTCACACCCAACCCACAATGCACCACACGAGAGACAGCTGCCTGCCCCCTAGTGCATGCAGTACACAGACAAATAATGTTGTCCCACGCCTGACTGCATATGAGCGAATTCAAAGTGCATCCAGCCAAAATTGCATAGACCACAAACGCCCATAAAGTTGAGGGAAACGTGTACCTCATTAACAAAATATTTTTTAAAATGTGCGTGTTTTCTGTAACGTTTACGAAATGTCTTTGTTGTGATGATAATGTGACCTTCCAAGCTGCACGAAGAGTTGACGTCACACTTAATGACCACCATCTTGAGATGTCACCCCGTACGGCGGCATTTCCTTGGCCACCAAGATGAATCCTGTTCGCGCGAGTTTTTATCGCCAAGTTTTGGACAACCCTTTGATCAATTCAGTTTTCTGTAGGTCCCTGAGAGCAACAAAAATTTATGCCTCAATTTTTGTGTCATTTGGATCATCTGCATGAACGTTATTGTAACCCCGCATTACAGGCGGCCAGATGGACAGAGTTCATGCATTCAAACTTTCAACCGTAGTTGTAAAAGCGTTAAAAAGACACTCGTTCACGCATGCTCTTACAACTTCGAGAAAACACATGCACAAGCGTACACAAATGTCCTCGCGCACGAATTCACGGTCGGCGAATGTGTGCCCACACACTCGTACACACGCAAACCTAGCTTGAGCAAAAACACAACATGCGCACACACTGAGCTTTGGTTGCTACTAATCCTGTGGTCGCTGAATTGTTTCGTTAGCCATGATGGAAGCTTGCAGGCATTTCCTTTGCATTACGGGGCTTGTGGTTGCACGAGTTTAGTTACAGTGGGGGTGAGTGTGTGGTCTACATTCTCTGCAACAGGTGTGCATTCCTGAGCTCGTGGGAAGGCTGTTAATTTCATTAAACATTTCAAGTAATTTACACTGTAGAGATGAATTACTACAAATGCAAAGCTATAATTTTCACTTTTAAATGTAAACCAGTGGTTGCAGTACTGTGTGCATATTTAAATTTTGTATTTGTTTTATATATGTAAGGAAAATTATTTATGCTACTCTTCTACATTGGCCAGATGCTAGCCCGGCAACAACATTGGGTTATATATATTTGGGCACAGCAAAATCAGGCCTCGAACAAGAATCATAATCTTTCTGTCTAAAATTCACAGTCTCTATGTTAGCCTCTAAACCATTGCATCAACATGCACGTGTTAATTCACAGTGCTTGTAGTGCTTCGATTGCTGACCTGGGGAATCTCGGTACTTCGATTGCTGACCTGGGGAATCTCGACATTCGTGGCTATTGGTATACAACTTGGGCCTAAAATATGTAACAGATATAGTACAGTCAACATGACCAGTAGGAAGAGCTGAGTAAATGCGTATGTTAGATATATCACTCACTTATTTTCCTTAAATGCTTACTTTTGACTTTTCCGTCAGCACTCAAAAGACTAATCTGTGTGGTGTTGGTCAATATATTAAGATGTAAACCTTTCTACGCTGAAATTTCAATTTGCCATTCATCGATTAGCCATGAATTTAATTCTTAATTGCATTTGTATGAGTGGTCTACAAATGGTATGGTACATGTCTGCGTTCAAAAAAACATGACAGAATGCCTGCAAATGTTTTTTTCTGCAACAACAAAAAATATTAAATTGTGTCATCTGTCACGAAAACATAGACATGTCTTTCTGCCCTTTCACCAGTTATTTGCCCTCTTTTTAACGATCGCCGTGTTATCCTGCTGACATTATTTTGTTTAGAAATTATTTTTAAAAAGGCACTGGTGTTTCTTGACCAACCAAATCAAGATCAAATAGGAATTTGCTCACCGAGGTATTGAATTCACCAGTGTGTCTCTCGCTCTCTGCAACAACTGCTGTAAGCTGTAAACATTGTAAAAGGAATGTTATTAATTTGTTTCTAGTAAGTAGCCTGATGCAAGGTTCCACTAAATATACTGAGGATCCATATCTTAGCAGCCCATGGCATGGCTCAACAGCGTGGTTTTAAACCAGATGCACAATTCACCATCATACTCCTTTGCCGTCCTTCCAAGTATATTTTTGTCATATGATATGAATTTTTGTAAGTGATTTAAAGCAGATTTGTTTTGGGGCATTAAATTTGAATAGAATGTGCATTTGCTATAGATTAAAAATGGTTTATTGTTGGAAGACCGTGAGCTTTGACACATGCAAGCATATGCTCGCAAGTATATGCATGTGTAAGCGTGTATGTTGAACTTCTTTCGCACCATACCTAGCTAACCGTGTAAATCGGAGGTGCGCACTGGTGCCCATATGGGATTGACAATGATCTGCTTATTTGGCCTACGATTGTGGCTGTGATGACTAGCAATCTGCCTGTACCAATACTATTAACTTGGTTAACTGATATTCTTAGCGCTTTCGGTAAAGTCACGTTGAAGGGAAACAATAAAATAATAAAATATATATAAAACAATAAAAAAATTCACGACGTTTCGACCATAACTGATGTTGTCATAGAAACTTGTTGATGTCACCTAATAGTGATCAACATCCCTTAGTGTGTAATGCTTTTTGCCCAGTTGAGTTGTGCTCTCTAAAATGACTGCTTATCAAATATAATGCATAAAGGAATGTTTTAGTAATTATTTTACCTTATATTTGATATTGCATGCAATATATGAATAAGCTCATGACAAATGTACATTTGTAAGTATGCTAACACAGAATGTAGAGGACAAACATATTGCTATACTGAACAAATTCTTAAATGGCCATTTATCTCAACAGCCTAAAAGGCCAAATTTCGATTTAAAGCTTTCGTGACTGCAGGGATTCATCTTCTTGGTTCTTTCGGTAAAGTCACGTAGAATGGGGATAAAATAATAATAAAAATAAAAATTCTCACGACGTTTCGGAGGCAACACAAGCTTCCGTCTTCAGGTGGTGGAACACTCCTTGCCATTGATTTTTTTTCTTTTCACATTTATTCTTGTACTATGCTCACATCTGGCACAAATATTAGCACGAATCAATGTGATTAATGATAAATTTGCTGCCATTTCTGGGTTATTCCCGTAATCTGCGCCTTTGCCTGACAGATTAGCATTGATATTGGGATGCATTTACAGCTAAACTTTGGGGATACTCCCGATTATTTGTTCTCCCAATTGTGCGAGCCCAATCTGCGTGCACATTTTACAGTGAATCGTAGTAAGCGGGTACCGCAGGCATGACCAGCGGCAACGTCTCTTCCACCACTGACACGGAGAGATGTGCTCAGAAACACGACGACACGTGGGCATGATGCTGAGCTTGTCCACTCGTCTCATCTTAGTGGCGATGTTAACACATAATATAATCGCATAAACTTGTCCCGACTTTCAGGATTTACTCCCCTTATCCATGTGGGTAAAGCAACGACAGAAAAAGTGTGTGGAAAGAAAAAATATGTGAATGGAATTGGCGCTGTGGGATAATAGGAAGAGCAGGTTGGAGTTTGACCGTATTTAATAATAGTGCGTGTGTACCTTCAGCATGGCTGGATTAAAGATCCTACACCACACGTGCACTTGTACATTTTAACTGTACACTGACCGTGCGCATTATCCAATAAGAGTATACATAATGTTAGCCTTCCCTTTACTGACGCAGAATTATTTGTAAGTCAAAAAGGTTATTTGTCAATAAATCGCTTCTGGTGCGCTGTCATTGTTCTGCCCAAACATACCATGACAATTAGATTTCCACTCGTGTTACACTATTCCATAGCAATGTGTAGAAATGCCGTAGTAAAATATATGTGCGCATGGTGCACGACAAGTGCTTGTGTACATTGTGTACAAGAGAAGACTGGAGTTTTGTTAAAGGAGAACGGTTTTTATGGGAATTTTCACATGGAAACAGGATGAGGCTGAATTCATTTCCTGCCCTTTTGCTGATGCATGCTCTGGATATTAGTGCCAGTTGGCCTGGAAGTTGCCCGAATAACCTGCATAATTGTCATGGAATAATGTTTCAGCACAGCCGTTGGGGGAGGGGGGGGGCTAGAGGAGAGTTTGTGGTGTTTGTGGACCGAGGAATGTGCAGAGCTGAGGGTTTGAAGAAAAGCAAGCGAACACTTTTATAATGTGAGCTTCCTGTGACCCATTAGCAGTGAGTTCTGCGTGTTGAGTTAGTTTTTTTTTTGGTGAAGAGTTCACTACAATTAGCGAATTTTGCTGTGATTGTTTTTGTTTTAAAACCTTTTTAAATTCCTGAATGTTGCCAGAAATATAATTGTATTGATTTAAGTTACTCCTGGTATATTTTTAAATACGAATATATTTCTGTTGACTAATTATTTTGAGAAGTCCACAATAACAAGATTTTTAGACCACTTTAATTGTTTTGACATTTGTGTCGTATGTATTTCTAGTTCTCATTTTGGATGATTACAGACCGATAATTTTGGAAACCATTACAAATGTGTACTTTATGTTGTAATTTGCCAAGGCAATTCCTCAATTGCATACGCCCTATGTCATATCTAAGCTTGTGACAATTTTTGTTCATAGTTTATAACTTAACGCAGAAATGTAACATTTTAACTAATTCACGGAAAAAGGCTAGGTCTTAAGTCAAAAGCTAGAAAGAATGTTTGCTTTGGTTTTCCGCCTAGGAATGCAATGGATGCTGCACAGCTTTGATCTTTGTAAGCCTTGGTCAAAAAATGAATACAGAGGTCAGGGGTTTTCCGCACAACTGAGTCTCAGAGATTTGCCTATGAAGCCAAAGTGCCTCTGAGGATTTTAAGGTTCCAGGCAGCCACACTCTTGTCACCTAGCATACATTTCCCACATCACATGAAAGTCTTTGCTTTCCCCTGCCTTACATTGTTTGCTTTTATCTTCTGTTTTTTTTTTACCCCCACTGCTGGAAGGGCCAATTTGGTTCTCGCAACAATCCGAAGTTGTGTTGCTGTTTCATTGGCATTGAAATATGTTAATTAATTTCAATGGGAATGGCTTGTGCTCAAGTCACAGACTGGAGATCTTCATCAAAGTTTGGATCAGTGAAACACAACCAATAATTTCACGAGTCAAAAAACGTAACTATTGGAGGGCTACAACTGGAAAACACTGAGTGCATATCTGGTGTAATTTTTTTAGATCATAATGAAATAGAGGTGATTGAGAGAAAGTTGACGTGTTTTTATGCTATTAAATTGAATAATTAAAAGCAGAAAATACGCGTCAAAAACAAAGTTTTCAATGGTTGCTAATTACCTCTTAATGTTCTTTGGGTCTTTCGATAAAGCCACGTAGATAGAAAAAAATAATAACAATATCACGACGTTTTTTTTTCACCTGATAATGATTGCTTGTGTTGCGATCGAAACGTCATATTATTGTTATGATTTGTATTCTATCTACGTGGCTTTACCGAAAGACCCAAAGAATATTAATTCCTGCAGTCACGAAAGCTTTAAGTCAAGATTTGCCTCTTCATGGTTCAAAAACTTGAACACTGACAAAGAAAATGGAACAAACTGAAACATTACGCATTGAAGTGTAGATAAGTGCTTGCTTGGGTTTAAATTGAGTGAGTAAAAGGAACATGGATCAGAGAGCTTCATCCAGCCCCAGATAGAGCATGATGGATGATTACAATTGAAAACGAAGCAGCTCTACTGTGCGTTAATTAAGACTAAACGACTATTTTATATACACATATTTGGTTGAGTAAATAGGTTGTTTTTTTGTATGTAATTGACGTGGCTGAGTTTAGCAGTCAGTGGGTGATAATGGTATTAACCCATGTAGTGCTTCAGCTTTGATATGAAAAAGTACGGAATTAAATGTATTGTTTCCAAGTTAGATGATTGCTTGCACTTTGTATGCATATGTTCATTTTATAATGATTGTAGAATAATATTCCTTGGTTATATTCTTTTAGACTGTCTTTGTAGCCATTGGGACATACTGTGGAAGACAGAATGGAAAGGTTGCTAATGACCACATGCTGAGAGCCTTCCCAGATTATTCAAATGAAATCTTCAAATGAAAAGTAGCCTATGGTAGAGAGACGAGGCTGCATTTAGATCACACGTTGCAATTGCACATGAAGAGGTAACGCTCTGACCTCAAGGGTGCTTTAATTGGTGCATTTATTTTTTTCTGAAGCTCGGTAACAGAGAGCTCATTTTAAGAGACAGTACTTTCAGTATGGGGGATGCTCTAACTGCATCCAGAATTTTACATCCAATAAATTGTCCATTTTAAAACATTGCATGCCTCTGCCATGGCCAAAAATCTGGAATATAATCTGCTATCATTAAGTTTGTCCAATTAGGGCAGGAATAGAACCTCCTTGCAAATGAGCTCTTTGCATGTATTATGATTACCATTTGTAGCAATAGAAGTTATAGTATTAAAACTGCATTAGGCCGTTGATATTCATTACCAGGTGACAAATAGTGCAGAAGAGCTGTTCATTTGGATAGTTCCATACATTGAAATTATTTTTCATATATCTCGCAAGAAGGCAACATGTGCTTTGCTAAAGTAGGACATTAACCATCTCACTCGTGAAAATGTGATTGACATGCCATCAATGAATGGAAACCAACAAAGGCCGATTGGTCTCAAATAACTTGTGTAATGTGTTGGTCAATTGTCAAAGAAGCACCACGCCCAAGAGAGCACAGTGCACAGAATGACCCGCAGACCCAGGTGTCCAGTGGCCCTGTAATGCACACACAATTGACCAGAGTCTCTTGAGCATTGTCGCCTTCGAGCTTCATATGCTGAGCGGGAGAGGTGTGTACTCACCGTTCATCATGGGCCAGGTTAAACAGCAAGTCTACTGGAGCAGTCTGCCCAACAGGATCATCCTCCTGTGCTTTTGTAACACTTCAGTGATCCTCTTCGATTGCATTTTGCGAATCAATGACTGCAGCGCTTCGTTGCCTTCCTGTCTATGTATGTGGGTCATTTTGGCACGGATTGTTTGAGGAAGGTGATTGATCACTTGAAAATACTAACTGGACTAAAATAGAACATAACATAATGGTTGCTTAAAATGGCTTTTTGGCAACTTTTTTTCATGCCGTTTGTTTTGTTTAGATTTTTTGTTTTGGGGCAGGGTTTTCGCATAGCCTCAGAAATACTGCATGACGTTTGAAAAATGTAAATAAAAGACAGTTAAATTCAACCTAATGAGGCTTTTGTTTACGCTACGAATGGGACTTTCTCAATGAAAAAATGGCATTGCGCAGTTCTGCCTCTGACTTGTTGGACAGTTTTAAGCGGGGGAGGTGTTCTGCAACCTGAAACCCAATGCTGTCAACACACACACATGATCTCATGGCCCTCTGCTCTGTTATTAAAAATGATTGCGTCTGTGGCTGTTTCAAAAGCTGGAGGAGAGAAGTATAGACATTTACACAATTAATGGTATTAAATCATTTAAACAGGCCAATTAAAATTGAAATGAATAAATCTGTTTTGTTCCGTAGCTATAAAGCACAATGATACATCACTGTTCATTCATCATAATGTGAAATTGACCATTGCGGTTCATAGTGCTAAGAACTTTGTGCGAATACAGCTGCAGTTGATTGAAGGCATCAACCAGTTCAAAATTGAGTTAATATGTCCCAGCACTTTTTGAGTTAAGATGAAACAGCTTCATAATATAAAGCAGCCTACCATATCATATTGTTTTGATTATTTGAACATTTGACAAACCTGAAAAGATGTGTGCTGTTTATGTTGAATGCTTAAAGTCTGCCCTTAGAAGTTATATTTGTGTGAATTACTCTTTCTAGTTAATAAAATAAATGCTCACATTGTTATAATATAATACTGTATATTTTTACTTAGTATTACGATGACTGGCAAACATTTTCAAGTTTATTTTAATGAGATTCCTGTCTGACGCATATGACGAATTTCCTTCAAAGCGCACAGCACTACGTTTGAAGTTCATCTTAAACATTTTATTAGTGCATATTTTAATGTCGTAAAATATTTTCCGACTAGGATTTCCACAGCGATGGCATTTTCTTTAATTTTAGGATCCATAAATGTTTTCCCACATTGGCTGCACATGACGATTGGGGTGTGCCTAAAAGGATCTAAAAAGAAGGGCTGGGGGCAGTCTGGGGAGGGGTGGGGAGTGGTCAGGGGGTGGTGTGGCGGAATATTTACTCGAATGCCTAAGTTAAATGTGTTTTGTTGGTTGGCACTAACAAATTTGTTGGATGCACGTTTCCATGGAGGCGCACAGTGGAAGGACGGCAGCGACGTGTCGGGCAGGCGGGCTTGTGTGACTGTCGCCAGGTCTGGCGGCGCTTTTTTTTTTAAGGTAGCCTCATTAATCATCTGTGACGGGGCCTGCAGTGAAGCTCCCCATCTGCTCCCGCAAAAATGTGGGGCGGTGAGTTTTGGGGGGCGGGGGGTGATACGCATTATATTGGCCCACCTCCTGCCTCGGCCCGACGTCTCTTCCCCCCACTTCCTCTTGTCGGAGCCCTTTTGCTCACACTTCTCTGCTCCTCACACTCCCTTTCCCTCCACCCGTGTCCTTTATATCCTCCTCCATCTCTTGCACCCTTCCGACTGAACCCCCCCCCCACAAAATTGTCATCGCGTTTCCCCAGCACCGCCCCCCCCCCCCCCCCCACAATTTCCAGGCCCCTTGAATTACCGCAGCTTCAGGCTTCCATACATTTAGTTGAAGAAGTAAGGAACTTTTAAGGCCCTTCGTTTCTCAACTGAGCATTTCAGTTTGCCGATTATTATTTAAGAGCCCAAGGAAAATTATCTGAAGGTTTGTTTTTTGTATATAAAAAAGAAGCGTATTGCACATGCCTACGCTTTGCAGTCAAATTTACGCATCTCGACATGTTTATCAACGGTTTGAATGTGTGTTTTAATTTGTTTTTCTTATTAAACAACTTTCTGTAAACTTTCAATTTTTACAAAATGGAGATATTTGTTTACAATATGTCTTGTACGTTGCTTTTACCTGTTTATTAATGGGGGGGGGGGGGGGAACAAGGATGAGCGTACTTTTATTTTAAGTTACTGCAGCTTATGCATAGCCCCATTCTTATTGATGTTGGGTCAGATCATGTTACATACATATCACGTACATTTTGAAATCAAGTTAAAATAAGGTAATTATAGGTTTGTGCTGAACATCAATGGGCAACCCAGGAAAAGGACTGTAATGGTTGTTTTTTTAATAACCCCAGGTCTGTTAGCTTTACGAATCTATCCCCACCACTACAGATGTTAAATGTCAAGACCTGCATCCAAATTGGGTAAACAGCGGGCCAGTGGAAGTCGACAGGATGATGAATTGTTATTTATCATTTATTTCAATTTGTTTTGTCATTGTGAAACTTCACGATTGCACCAACCATTATAAACGTTGGTGTGCTTTAAAGTTATCGCGTGATTATTATTTTTTTGCCATGAAGTAGTTGACAGCTTTTTTGTGAAAAAGCTGTGAATAATGGCCTCTGAAAAAAGTATAACTTGTCTCCAACTTTTAAGACCTGTCATCTGAGTGTTTTTTAACGTCCAGGTCTCAATTTACATAGCAGGCAGATATCACAGTGGTGGAAGATTGTGGCAGATGGAAAACGTTTCACCAATGGGGTTTTTTTTCTCTCTGCTTGAGCTGTGCGAAGCGCCTTTTGACACTGCAACATTGGTAGAGTGCAAGTTCATTCATCAAATGCAAGTTATGTGCGGGGCAGAAATGGTGGCGGAGATTCTGCCATCATGACTG
Source organism: Petromyzon marinus (assembly GCF_048934315.1). Classification (NCBI taxonomy): domain Eukaryota; kingdom Metazoa; phylum Chordata; class Hyperoartia; order Petromyzontiformes; family Petromyzontidae; genus Petromyzon; species Petromyzon marinus. The sequence continues at coordinate 3,027,791 of NC_133679.1, read as the reverse complement.
ATGCTATTATGGCAGCTCGGATGAGCATGGTTGGCTACGTAGGATGCGAAAGAAGTTCAACATAAATCATGGTGCAATCCCCCACTCATGGGCAGAACCGACTAGTCGTGCTCCGATCCGTCAGTCACAATTGCTTACACCTGTGTATGTGTCTGCACTAAATCCATTAAGAACACAACTATCCCACAGACATTGACTTTGGGTTTGGACATTGCTGAACCGTCAGCCTTAATGGGAAAGTGTGGCTACCGTCCTGTCATTTATACAGACACATGGGTATGTATTTCAAATCTCAGGTCAACAGGCCGTACAAGCTGCTGCTGTTAATGCTAACACACCTCACCATTACATCCTTCAGCCAGATTCTGCAACCATAGCACAGCTGGCCTTGTGCTTCCTGCTGCCATAGCACAGGCAGGGCCGATGCCCTGAAAAATTCCCAAAAACAAATATTTGATTGCTTGTGTGTATTGTCATCTATTGCTATAAATTTTGATTTAAAGCTTTCGTGACTGTAGGGATTCATATTCTTGGTTCTTTCGGTAAAGTCACGTAGAGGGGAAACAATAATAATTTTATTGTTTTATATTTTTATTGTTTGCCTTCTACGTGACTTTACCGAAAGAACCAATACTATCTATTGCTATGCTCAGAAACAATGCAGAATGCTGTAATTATAGGATTTGGTTACAGCCCTTTGTAGAAAATTGTGAAGAATCGAAGTTAAGATCCAATATTTTTCAGTGGTGTCTGTTCTGCAATGAACGTGCGATTGTAGTGTCCACATTGGACTTGCCTAGCATATTAGTGTCACCTTCCAGTATTTGTCCACAGCACAGTTGGACATGTGCACGTTTGTTTGTTATTGGAGAGCGGTCGTATAGTGGTTAACGCGCTGCACAGCGGACCTGGCGATCCGAGTTCGATTCCCGCTCTCACGGCTAACACCAGTGACAATTATCCCCTAGGTCGACTCGGTCTCAAATGAGTACCTGGTGCGGTGTGTAAACATCGCCACTGGGTAGACTAAGGTGGCCGGGCGCGGTGTCGGCGACCCCACCCCTCTTCGTGTGCCGTGCCGGCCTTCATAAGTGCTCGCTTGCCCCAACAGTCTGTTAAGGCTATACGGGGGATCTTTTTCTTTGTATATCGCGTTACATGTTCTCCCCAGCATGGATTCTTCACCCTAGTGTGGGGCTCTGTGTGCAGCACTCGTCCCAGCCGCGCGCTCGGCCAGGCATTGATCCGCACACAAACCAGGTCCCTCGCATTAAGCCAAAGTGATGTTTTGTTGCCCGGAGGCATTCTCGTAGTATCATTAAGAGTTCTGCTCCCTCTCATTTCCTTAATGCATTGTCCTAATGCAGGCCTGTAATAGTGTCATTTACTGCCACATTTCAGGGTCATTGGCTCATTTTGCCTAACGGAAACCCGTCACTGCAAGAAGCAATTATACTTATAGATCAGTTTAGGGGATAATGCGATAAGGTTGCAACATTATTTCTGGATGAGCAAAGGCAGTTATTGCTTCACTTTTGCTTAAAGGGCAGGACAAGGTCATTTCTCTCTGCCTGGTTGATTTGTTTTAATAAAGCATGTGCATTTTCATTTGCAGATTTATTCACCAGATCACACCAGCAACAGCTTTCCATCCAACCCCTCCACACCAGTCGGCTCTCCCCCACCACTCACAGGTAAGATAATGATGTGATGACCCCCATCCAATGCTTTTCATAAACTGTACCCATTTGGTAATTACATTGTTTGGAGATTAACAAATTCCTTCACTGAATTGAATGGGGAGATTTTTATGGTTTCACAGACTAATGAACGATAAAGGGACAGATATAAATGATAAGTGATGGATGGACATCTAATTGGCATATATAAACAAGAGGTAAATAAACATTTACTTAATACATCTGAAAGAGAATGGTGTGGTGTAAAAACACACGCAGCATAAAATCACACCGATTTCCTGTCAATATTTCACATTGCGGGTAATGCAAATCTAAACAGACACCAAACTAACAAACCATATTTAACCTCTTTCTGTTACGCCTGCTCAAAGTGGAAAAATCAAGGTGCACGTTGACAAATTTGCAGTTCTGTGTATAGCTTCTGTATATGGGATTCTTTCTGACATTTTGTAAATGTTTTTATTTTTCAACAAAAACACATTTAGAATTAATAGCTTTCCAATAAATGAGGGTATTATTGACGCAATGATGATTTACTGTAATGGAGGCTTCTTTTATTGTCTAGAAAAGCCTCGCTTGAGTGTTCAACTCTTCCTGAATGGTCCTGTATTGGGAATGGAATGTTTTTCATGTGGAAGAACACTCAAAGGGCCACACAGATGGGGTCTTGAACCCACTTGCTATACCGATATTTCATAGCCGCTTCTCAGTCCAGCAGGTTTGGGAGTTTAAACATGCACTGGATCCACCAATCCTCGCCCTCCACAGCACAAATATTCTAGCTGTGTTACCAACCACAATGAACATTCGCAAAGGTTTTCGGCAAGCTGCGTTGTCGCCTCAGATATGTGTATGTATGTTGAACTTCTTTCGCACCGTACGTAGCCAACCGTGCTAATCGGAGGTGCATGCTTATTTGTTTGTCAGCGTATTTCGAACATAATTTTTTATAATAAATGATATGCTTTAATATGAAACTTGAATATACGCCTCGTGTAAGATTCGTTCATTGTCCCTTTATCTTCATAATAAATATGTTATGTCCACCCAAGAAAAATACTAAAATTGAACAAAATCGCTTCGGGGCACTGAGCCCCCCTCATAGTTGCAATAGGCAGAAGTGATGGGCAGCCTCTTTGCTATTTTCAGTAATTTTTCTGCAAATCATCTGCTGATTTCATTTTAATTGTATTTACAATGGCCGTAAATCTTTTGCTGGAAATTTTCCCGAACCACATTAATAGTAAATTTATCAGCGAAGAAATACATTTTCATAGTTTGACAGTTATTTAGCAATAAAGAAAGATTTATATTGAAACATGCATTATGCATCTGTCGTCTAAGTATGTATATATATATTTTTGCTTTAAAGCTTTGGTCCGGAACAACTTTAGGTACCAGTAAAAGACACTACAATAAGGCACTTTTGTAACATCTACTCTGGCCTTTGACTCTGTCGGTCAGCTGTTAGAGAAAGAGTTGTTTTTGCTGAAAGCTCAGACATTATGCAGAGTAAAATGGTTACGCCCCAGGGATTGTTGAAAAATGTTGCCATCATCCAGCTTGGCATGTCTCCCTTTTTGTGATGCTAATGTTTTGGGGGGAGGGTGGGGGCAGTTTGCTGAATAGAAGAGAAGGATGAGGGCAGGGGGCACGAAGGGTTTGTGCGTGGGGGTACAGACGTTTGTTTTATGGAGTCTCCTGTTCGGGCCCAACAAAAGGACGAAGGAGGGCCCTCCATTTGTGGCCCTTGACGAGTGACGGGGCGTCACCCAGACATGTCACTGGGAAGTAACCCCTGGGCTTCTGAAATGCTGACAAAGCACCATTCGCAGGGCCCAGTGGGTCCTCCGTTAGGCCCCACACTGAGCAGCCGCTCACGGAATACCACATTTGAGCGATGTTGCTCTCGCAGAGATGTAAGTTTAAATCGCGGAAAGCATTCGCTTTCCGTAATTTGCTAATGTTGACGATCATCTGAATGAGTAAACGTTATCATCGTTGTGTGTGTGTGTGTCATCATTCGTTTCGGTGTAAAGTAAAATGTGGTGTATGTGTGAATTCCTAATCTGGTGTGCTTTATTTTCAGCAATTTAATTACTTGCATTACAAAGCCATTTTTTTCTAGTTACTACGAATCGCAGGGGAAATTGTGGTTATATCGGAGTGTGCCCACGAATTTGGTGTCATGAGCAATTTTAGGTATGTGCATTTTACTTGAAGGGCAAGCCGTGCTCATTTATTATAGGTGAATAATAAATGTATGATCCTGCTCAACATCACCCCCTCCCCATGGCAATTCAATGAATAGTTGTATTTTTGAGGACATTTTGATTCAGTAATTAATTGACTTTTTTACTTTGTACAGGTTGCAGGGGTTTTGTGAACCTGTTACCAAAAAAAACATACGAATCAAAAGTATTAAAATGCGGAATGTAAAGTTTCCACCGTTGTCCCAGGGCTATATATAGATGATGATTGGTACCTCAAACTTGTTTGAGCATGAAAGCACTTGGACATTGAAATTTTTAATACAACTAACCAATTTCAAAAATTTGCTCATTAAAATTCAGGGCTTTTTGTTTCAAATATATACTCGGTAAAACATTCAAGCCAATGAGATTTTCTCAGGGCATAATAAAACGTGAAAAATGTTGAACCTCTTAGATTCTCCTTGTATTTTTCATTTCACGTTCGTAAGGAAGCCGCCTCATTACTGTGCCCTTACTGACTTCTGGACTCCCTGTCAGGTGGGAGGCAAAGAGAAAGGGAAGATATTATCATCAAGAGCCATTCATATGCCAAGTACACACGCTGCAATATTTCTACCGCTGCCTCTCCTTCCAAGTGCTGTATTTTGTGAATGCCTCGCGCACACGCGCGTGTGTGTTTATCTGCAACCCCCCTTTGAAGTTTTCTCTAATTGCTGTTTTGGCTTTGCAGGTGCGGCACAGTGGTCACGGACCGCGGCACAGGCGCCTTCATCTCCCAACTATGAGAGCTCCTTGCACTCACTGGTGAGGCCACGCAGGGCACTGGTTTGACTACACACATCCACGGACTGCGATCAGCCCACACACACACGCCCTTGACAATTGACGTAAGACGAGAAAGAAAACTTGAGCCCGATTGCAAAGCACGCAAATTTTTGCTTTGAGGATGCTCCAGAGGCGAATATGTAACTAGTGTTGCATTACTTCTCTAATACATGGTTATTTGCAGCTCAGAGGAAAGTTGTCAGATGAATCATGTTTTATAAAAAAAAAAGTTGGTCTGTCCAAGTTTTGCTTTTTCACAAAATATAACCATTGGGCTGTTATTGTGTGTGCAAGCCTTTTGTGTAACTCTCACAGCACGTTCGCGGGGCCGCATGATCTTAATTCTCTCTGCTTGCTGAAACTCTCGAGTCGACATTCTTGCTGCCTGTCAGCCCTTCTGGCTTACATCAAATGCTGCTGGTGCTGCCGCCGCCGCCGCCGCTTTGCCGCCTGCTTCACCATCACTGTTTGCACGGCACTAAACCTGACTTGGAGATGGAACCCCTTCACAGAGTATCTCCTCGTTGGTCGCTTTCGTCCCATTTTTGTTGTGTGTGTGCGTGCGCGCGCTTGCTTTTGCTTCCACTAATGCCTGCTACCCTGGCCGTCCTCTTATCCCTCTCTGGGCTTTCAGAAAAGTCGCGTGGAGCAGCAACTTCATGAGCACTTGCAGGATGCCATGTCTTTCCTAAAGGATGTCTGCGAGGTACTCACCCTGTCTTCTGCTCTGCACAGGACTTCTGCAACTTAATAATAATAATAAAAAGTCCCAGGGAGCACGAGAGAGCTCACACTTTTTTCCGGTATCGGTTGTTTGAAACCTTATTTACGATATACCGAGAGACGTGATTCGGCAGGCTTTTCTCTATGCTTTGGTGATGCGCTTTGGGAACATTATGTAATGCAGTGGATAATATTGCAGGATTGAATTGTGTTTATCCAGCCAAGGGCTGATGTAAAAATATGGCATCTGCAGCGCGATGTTGCCAGTGCAACTATTAACAGGTTTTAGAAAACATTGTAATACGTCAATTTGGCAGACGGAAGAAATGCCATACATCATTTTGGAACAAAGCATAAGCATTTAAATATATTTTTTTAAAAATGGCCAAATGTTAGACCTGTCACTTTATTTAATTATCTTTGGTTGGTGTGTGCACATCATATAAAGCGGCACGTTATTCTACTCATCGGGGGAGACCCACAAGTTTTACCCCATCATGTGTAAAGCACCATGACCTGAAACGCAGTCTCTTGAAAATATATTTTGGCTCAATGTACATTTGGCTTCATCCCAGCAAAAATGTTCTGAACTACCTCATGGTGGCCTGTAATAAAACACCCCCTCCTAATACAGCGTGGTATATAGGGGGGGGGGGTAATGGCAGTGCCAGCCTTTGTGAGTTACAAACGGCCCATTGAAAGATGAACTACCGGATAAATTGGTCAGCGTGTCATACTCGCACTTGTTGATTGTTCTGGAAAAATGCCCGTGAGTCCTGGAGGTGGCATTTTTGTTTGTTAATATAATTCCTAATCATTGAATGGCTGCATTTTTTGCCCATTGGTAAATAAATCCATTTGTGGGGACGTTTTATAATTTCCGCAAAACAGATCATTCCGCTTTGAGCATGAAGGCTTACGCTAGCAAAACTAACCAACGTTGGCGTGACGGCAATTCATTATTTCCTGGTTGTGGCATTTTGGAGGCATAGATAACAGTGCTGATTTTACGCTATTCCATCAATGGACTGATATGTCTTTAATTAGCATAAACACTTTTGTTCTTTCACACTACAGAATATATCATTTTAGTTCTTTTCTTTCCTAAATGTTCAGATTGTATGAATATTGCAACAAATTTGGGATAAAACTTTAATTTTAAATGTGTTGGATGGTGCCACATTCTTGGATGCAAATATATGTAATTGTTTTCATTTGTTAATCCTTAATAATAATGGCAACATTGCCCCAACACTTAAAATATCAGTAAGGTTGAACATATGGAAGAGCATAATTTTCCAGAGAATAAAATAAATGTTTAACTTTTGTGTGTATTTTTAATTGCTATTTACACTTTGTTTAAACTTCCGATGTACGATATTTCATTTTATATTGCTTCGTATATGTCAATTGTACAATCTGATAAGTCATTAACCTAATTCCACGTACATCTTGGATCTTTTTCGATATAACATCATGATATGTATTTTTTTAATGTCCACATAACATTGGGAAAAACACATTTTTGCACCTGTGGTTAACTGAGCCACATGGCCACGAACACTCGCTCTGGAGTTGTGCACCTGGTTTCCAGGATACGTCCTGCGTTGCCAGGTTCACAACAACTGTGGCATCAACTGCGTTGAGCTCAGTCGCGTCATCTGACCAACAGTGTCTTCTGTTTGTATGTACGGCACGTCTAGCTTCGTTCGAACCGTACGTAGCCAGGCCGCGCTAATCAGAGGCGCTAATCGGAGGCGTTTGGGTGTCTTCTGTCGTTTCTTTTGCTTGCAACCGGCAGAGTCGGATGGAGGACCGGCTGGACCGACTCGACGACGCCATCCACATCCTGCGGAACCACGCCGTTGGGCCCTCCACAAGCATGCCCGGCGGCCACGGCGGGGACATGCACAGCCTCCTGGGGCCCTCGCACAACGGCGCCATCGGGGGCCTCGCTGCCAACTACGGCACGGGTGCCCTGTCCGCGAGTCGGCACTCCGCCATGGTGAGAGCGCCGGGCGTTTGCGTGGCTTCGACGACGACTGTGAGAAGAGGATTTTTTGTCGTGGCGTTTGCTTTCAAATAAGGTCCAGGAAGTTAAGCTGTTCCGCAATTGCACAGCAGGATTAAAGCTCCTCGGGAATCTGCATTGGACATGTATGTTTACATTATATAACGGAATTGATTTTTCATCCAGCTTTCAAGAAGAGTGCACTGCTGCAGACATCTGCCTTTGGGAAGTGTGGTTGCCACTAAGATTCATGCCATAGTTTCTGACACTTGGGGGCACTTTATATCCAAGTGAATTCCAAAATTGTGTTCACAAAGACTTTGGAAGGGAACATCTTTATTTTTTAAACAAGGATGTGTGTGATTATTTATCTTTTTAACAATTACAGTACATCTGTTGGCAGAGACCCCAAATTTGTAAATTTTTAAACGATCAGCCATTTCCAATCTATGTGGGTGCATGTGCTTTTTTGTTCACATGCGCAGTTGTTCAATTATACAAACATCTCTTTTTTTACCCTGTTAGTTAATAACCTCTGAACACGAGTATTTCCCCAGTCGTTATATTTTACCTTTGTGACCGTTCATTGTGCATTCATCGGCAACACGTAGCAGGAGTTGCCAGTTGGGTTTTTCCGTTAAGAAATATACCTCGGGAGGTCTATTCAATTTACTTGATAAGTGAGCATTGACTCGTGTAAGTGATTGGCGCCGTTTCTGTTGAAATGCCAGCATTCACATTAGATGCTAATTGTGTGAGTGCCCCTGAAGCCTGCGGACTGGCAGGGAAAACCGGCGCTGTGCTTTTAACTCGCGCATTCGGGGGGCCCCGAGTGGCATCAGCAGCAGCAGCCTGGTATCTGGCAGCAGCGGTTACGGCAAGCGAGCTCTCGCATGCGCTCGCACGTACGCTCGGACACGCACTACGTCCGTCCAACCGTTTGCGGTCTTTGCCCTCCTGTTTGCTTCGCTACACTTTGCTTTCCCTCACCTTCTTGAGAAAATGCCACCGCGGGGGGGGGGGGCGGCGATGGGGAGCGACAGGCTCAGCCGTAAAGGAGAGCCGCGGCGGCGGCTGCGTTAGGCCCCAGAGTGAGTGCCAGATGTCTGTGTGTGTGCGCGCGCCTTGATGGAAAGGGAGGAAAGAAAGGAAAGGCAGCGTGCATTCCTCTGCCTTCCCATGGTTTTGGCCTGGTCGCCACTGGAGCACAGCTGGGTTGAATCAGGCTAATGTCGCTTGGCAAAGAGTTGTGGAAACTTGATCGCCAGGGTATGCTATTGGCCAAGGCTATATAACAACGGTCCCTTTCAGACCCCTCCAAGATCATATTCCCAAGGCCTTTTTGGAGTTCAGAATAAAAAAACCTGTTAATTTGGCACTGGGTTCAGACAGAGATAACCAGCACGGCAACAAAATACGATTGCAAGGCAACTTTATTTTCCCATCGGTGCCACTGTTTGATTCGGCAGCAGAGTTGTATTGGTCATAATAAAGATTTTTGGGTTAGATCGCGTTATTTTCTGGGTTTTTTATTACCCCCCCCCCCCCTCGTTTCTGCATTGTAACTTAGTCCCCAAACAGGACTCGAAGGTGAAGAGGTGGTGGGGAGGGGTGGGGCCACCGCAGCAGCCTCTGCACCTGCCACCAAATTCCTGGCAAGGCTGAAACATGACCCAGTGTAGCTGTTTGTCAGATTTCTTAATGATGGCCGTTCCAGCTGTTGAGGTTGGACCAGTGAGCCTCCCACACAGCCTGACCCCCCCCCCCCACCACTTGGCTTGTCTCTGTACGATTGTACAGGACGCATAGTAGCCTCATTGAAAAATATGCAATTGAGAGTGGGGGGGAAAAAAACCTAATGGTAAATGTAATAGTGTACATTTCTATTAAACAGCTATAAACGAAATACTGTACGTAGTAAAAAAATAAACCATACAAACCCCACGCATCATTCTAGTTCTGAATAATATATAAATAATGGTGGTCATTAAAAACATTTCATTTGTTTTGAGCGAGAATAGATATCATCACTGAACTTTTGCTTGCTTGATATCTGTTATTGAATCTACCTTTCTGGCTTCAGTGCTGTGAATAAGGGCCATTGTCCGAAACGTTGGCTATTATGTACTTTTTGAAGCAGTGTTACAGGCAAATGTGAGTTATTTAAATGTTTAGTATCAGTAAATGCGACACTTTAAAGAAAATTTGTACTTTTCTTTTTAAATATTCCACGTTTAATTCCCACCGGCTACTCACAGTTGTTATTGCTGAGACACGTGCATCTCCGTAGCAAGCATTATTTGGGAGAATAACGATAAGTAAACGGTGATTTCCATTGGGAGAAAGTGATCCCCGTCATAGGCGTAGGTAATTTCCACCGGTCAGCGCTGCCTACGAAGATGCGTATCACATGACATTCATTAGAGCAGCGAAACATTGGCCCTGTCCTAATTTTTTGACGCCACATTAGATAGAATGTCCCGCGTGTGGGAAGCAGTCGCTCTTCAAAGAATTGTTAGTTGCCTCCGTATTCTATAAATATACTTGATGTATCTACTGGGGAGATCGGAGAGCATCGATGCCGGCGTCACTCGGCTGCCCTCGAATTCCCTCGCTGGCTGTGGTCTCGGTGTTGCCCATAACCTGGCGTTCACGATGGCAGAGCACAGCGGCCGGCACTCGGCGACACAATACCGTTAACCTTCATCTCTCTTGAGCGCACTATGCTGCGTACATCATTGTTTTCGCTTTTGTTTACACGTGCTGTTTATCAGCCTGTTCCACTGTGAATCCCGAGTCTAAATGAGTTTTTTTCAATACTTTTCTGAAGAGTTTGTATCTGCGTGTGTACTCCTTCAATATGTTTCTGCTTTTTTGACTGTGTACTTATCGTTGTTTTGCAGTAACCATGAACATTCGATACATCCCTCGCGCTATCTTGTTGATTTTTTTTGCTTGCACGCTGGTTGTGCCTGTAGTGTTTTATCGTCTGCGGCAAGGCAGTTAGTGAGTTTACAGTTATACCGAGCCCCGTGGTGAATAAAAGTGGGAAAAGGGTAACGCAGGCTCGAGCACGGCCAGAATCGGTGGGTGATGATACGGTGAGAGCTTAGTCATTTTTATTAGTTCCACTTGTAGTACGCGTATTGAAACCACACCATGTTCTAATGATATAGAGGAGTACGTTCAATAATGGCATGACATGTTTGCTCTCTATATACTTTTAATATTCACATTTGAAAGTATTAGACTACCCTTTGTATAAACGTGTGTATATATAAATAAATGCTTACTATATAATGTATGTAGTAGTGTATGCTTAGCAATATTGCATTTATTGCCGATCGCAAAACAATGAGATATGCTAATGTTTGCAAAAATGCAACTGCACTTTATTTGAAATCAAATCATCGTTCCAAGTTAATGGTCACAAGTTGCCATTAGATTTTTGTTTGTGTGTGCACATAGTGCAGCTTAAATTTTTAATCCCAATTCAGCAATTGCCTAAAATAATTTTAAAAGCAGGGGAAACAAAAAAGCCAGATATTCAAAAGGGTAATGCCAAAAGTATTACTCAAAAGTCATGATAGAGTGAGCATTAATAATGTCTTGATTTCAAATTACTTCCCAAATGCATTATTTTGCATTCAGTTCATTCATTATATTTAGAAAACCTTTCTCTTTATATTATTGCCTTAAAAAACTGTACACAGAACACATAGGCAAATAAATGCACAGCTAATATTGAAAAGTTAATAAAGCATAATATCAGGAACAAAATGATATTGCTGCATTTGCATTTTGACACCTTTTTGTTGGAATAATAATAATGCAGGAAACAAATAAACATTGTAGAAAATGAATTCCTTCTGGTGGGGAGTGGAGAATATTCAGTGAGTTTTTAGAAACCATTGATATGAACAAATGGCAACAACGTTTGGTAGCTAGCCAAGTTTATAAGTATTTGACACCCAACATTGAGATTTATTGTCTTTCTTTTTTGTGTTAATGCTTGTTTACCGCACACGACAGAGTGCTCAACTGCATCACCGGCACATAGCATTTATTTCGTGGAAAAACACATTCTGAAGAATACGTGTAAAATTGCGACGATGTTGCGACGGGCTTGTGTTACGTGTGCACTCGGGGAATGTTTGTAGGACCCTAGTTGTGCCTCACCTTTTTCTTTGATAATTTTTTTTCCCGTGTCTTGTATCTTGGGGAAATGGTACTGTGCGGCAATGTGCATGCCTGTGTTAAATTAAACAGGGGATAAGACATAAAATAATAGGGAATAATGTAATAATATATGTAAAGCGTTAAATAAATATTACTACTTATTGTTTAGAATAGCAGGATTTACTGTGGATTTGTTAAATATCAAAATATATATTTTTTTCATTTGTAGTGTTTTTTTCCCATTTTAAATGTACAAAACAAGATATGAATTCTAATTTTTGCTTTTAGCTTTTATACAATCAAGAAAGTTACTGTAGAGGTTTTTGTAGCTGCACTTTGGGCACACTATCTGAGTCGACTGATCCTGAGATAGTCCCCCGTCTACTGTCCACTCTGGAGCCATCTTTAAAAGTCTCACATTCCTATGATGGATGACTGGGGTTATTCACTGGACCAAAGCAATACGATGCTTTAACTAAATACCTCTCTGTTGACTGTGTTCACAATACAGGCAGTGGTTTTATGTTGTATTACATGTTAATTAACTGGATTTAAATTCCTGCTAAAATGTACAATGCCACGCCCTGGTGTGGTGGATCCTTGTTTGTATGACAGCAGTGCGATTCCATTTGTTTTGCGACCAGCACATTGTACCAGAAAAAAGTGACAAAATAATTACAACGCCCTCCACGCAGACAAGATTTTATACGTTCAGTGTTTTCAAGAAAGTCTTGCAACAAACAGCTGATGTGCGTGCTTAAAATTAGCATGGCGTTTAGCACACTTGCACCGGGCTTCCATTAAATAAATGCCCACATTGTAATTTTCCCGCTATTACACGCGGCGACACAAAATCAAAGGGCCCTGCCCTTGTCCCCTGATACTCTGAGCAATGTTTAACGGCCTGTTCTCAAATACCCAGAAAATTGCACTTTAATCTACTAAAATAGGCTCTCGTGGCCGGAGTGCAGTCGCTTTGACTTGAGTCTTCTTCACAGACCATCAAGCGTATAATTGCTGCCCCCTCCGTCGCTTTGCGCCAAATACTCTGCACAGAGGATCATTATACTGCTCAGTTTTGCCCTTTGTCTTTTCCTTCAGCAGCATTTTTTAAAAGTAAACTAATGGCGTGTGTTATGTATATATACATTCTACGTAATAACAGCAGAAATGTATAACGACAACAGGAACATAAGCGTTTCACTGCCATTTGAGAAAAAAAATAATTATGCAATAGAGGAATTAAATATTTTAGTGCCTTTTTGCCCACTTCTGTATTTAGTATTTTTTTTTAAATGTCCTTGCTTATCGGCATTGCTAATAAAAGGGATGTGCATTTTCACACGAGTGCATGTTTGTGCATTGCTGATAAAACGCCCCCCCGTGCCAGTCCGAGGCTTCGTTATCTGCATCTGCGAGAACACAAGTTAGTGATCGGGGATGGGGGAAAATGCAAGCGTAATTTGGTCAAACCAGCACGATGGCCGCTCGGCATGCCTGTCCCTTACACTCGGTCCGTGTAACCCCAGAGGGGGGTGGGGAGGGCGAGGCAGAGTATCGGTTCAAATGCAAACCTACGAAGCTGTGCACGAAAACACCCGGCGCTTATCCACCCCCTTACTAAGATTCGCTCGCAAGAACGCGCACACCTGTTGTGTTCTGACCCCCATCACTCGAGCTAGAACGGGGGGACAATCTCAGAGCATTTTGAAGTGAACGGAGAGCAATGGGTGAAGATTAAAAATTTCAATTCGGTGTCATTTCAAAGCTATTTGCGTTGATTTTTTTCGTCCTTTTTTTTCACCCTGGAAATTTCTGGAACAGCTTATTTTTTTCCTTTCTTATTTGCATAAATTATTGATGCAGCAAATGCTTGCTTCAGGGGGACTTAATTAACGCCCTCATTTGCATGTTTAATTAACGGTTGGAGCTGGGAATTGGTATGCACGGCGCATGTCCTGTGTTGTGCCAGTTTCAGGAAATTGGGGGTGGATGCGCAAAGCTCTGCAGTAGTGGCTATAAATGTTAAAAAAGATGAATGCCAAATCATGTTAGACTTGAATATTAATTGCTGTTAATTAGCTCTTCTCCAAGATTAGACGTTTCTGCAAAGACCAAAAGTTGTGATAAAATTTGCCAAGCCTTGCTTTCATGCTGGCACACATTTAACAAGTAATGCCAATGTTATGCATGCAAAGGTCATCCCAAGTCGCCTTCTAAAGGTCAGCATAAAAACAATAATGCGCGTGTTTTTTTGGCAGATTACAATCTTCGAATCTTGGCACGCAACGCACTTTAATATCCAGATGCACAAATATGTTTCCATGAGAGCTATAACTGAGATTTTTTTACCACCGTCTGCAAACACATTATTTTCGCTTTGGAATTTGCAATATGGTGAACTTCAGTGAAGTGGAATGCCTGAATTTTGAAGTCAGAAGAGCCAATGTGGCTACAACGCCAGCATGTTGATCTGTCCTGGGCTGTCCCTTACCTCTTAAGGTTGTGCAGCGGGTGACTTTGGCGGGTGTACGTCTTGATTTTAAGATGCCATGTATTGCGTGTGCAAGGACGAGTGAGGAGGAGGATTTTGGGCCGCGCGTATGCGAGCTCGTGGCAGAGTGCCACCGCACATTAAAAAGAGATTGGACATTATCTCACTAATGCCTGGTCGCCATGGTGACTTGCCGAAAATCGTCACGGCTGCGGGGGCTTTGTGAGCGCCCAGGGAATTTTGCATCACGGCGTTGATTGCAATTAACAGATGGGTATTAAAATTAACTGTCGCAGCGATCCGGGAAAAATGACAGGAGACAGATGGAGTTGGGACAGGCCTCGGATTTGCAGATCTCTGTGGAGAGCAGAATAAGACAGGGAAGGCAGGTCAGGGGACGTGAGGGTGACAAAACATACTTACCATATTCACTTCTTATTCTGTGCTCTGTCAGCCAGAAAAAGGGGGGGCGCAAGCCAAGGCCTAAAATAGTTTGTGGCGTGCCTCTGCGGCAGTTTAAGGAAATTCACAAAAACTGCTGTTTGACAGCTCCCCCTTGTGGAAATGTCATTGTTTTAACGTTGTACGTGTTGCTGCCACATTTTTTTAATTCACGTGTTTTTCATCAGTAAATTTGTGGAATCTTATTGTTTTTTAACGTAAATATATTTGATTGACAGCGTGCAATTTTTTTGACGTTGCCATGCGAGTTGAAGTGCAGAGGTGATCGTTTAGTGGATTACCGTTTGTGGAAGTGCCATTAAAGAGGTATGCGGAGAACTATATTTGTTTGTTAGAATATAGAGCCTTCAAGATGAAAGTAAAAACATGTATACATCTCAGCAGGTCGTATTATGCTGTGTGTGGAAATGTTATTATACTTGCGCGTCTCAATTCATATCCCTGTTCTTTTGGATCTTTCCTTTGAATCCCGACAAAAGGTACGACGGCGGTTTGCGTTGTGCTGGCTCTGCAGCCGCTGAATTTTGAAGTGGAAACTCCCATTCTTTGAAGCCCAAAAAGTGGGGGGGGCGCGGGGGCTGTGCCCCCACTGTGTAGGGCTGCATGCGTGCAGCGTGCCCTGCGACCGAAATCCGCCGCGTTCAAGAACTCGGCGCGTCGGTTCACCTGCCATGTTTTGTTTTGTTGCGCCAGTGGCCGTAGTTTTCACCGAGAGGGGGGTGAGGGGGTCACGCACGCCGCCGAGAGTGGCGAGCGTCTGGCCCGGTGTTGGCGCAGGGGTCGTGGCTGCGTGAAGTGTCACTTGCGGATCCGTCGCTTGAAAAGGGGCCGATTGTCGGCCGCCGTCAGCCACCGGTGGCACACATGGCCACTTCAGAGTCATCGAGCTGGTAGGGGAAAGCGCTCAGCTGAGCCCACGAGGAGAAGCCGGCTCACGAGTGTTTAAATTGCTCACTCTCTCCCCGCAGTCCTCCAAACACTAATGATGTGTAAACTGCAAATGCACAGCATCTTTTTTTTCCTGGAGTAGCCTCAACTATTTTTCAATCTTTCAACCATACACAGCTGAAATCTAGCGAGCCTTGTACAGAATTATATTTTGTTATCACTTGTACGATATAGTTTTGTAATTTAAAAGCACAGTTTACAACATTCAATATTTTATTGTTTGAAAAAGAGGTACAATAAATGAGGACGAATATATTCTATAATGTAGTTTGCTGCACATGTAAAATTTCATATTAATAGCTCTTGTAATTTATAAATGAGCTTTGAAAGTGCACTGTTCTGTGGCATAAATTATGCATAATTCTGAAATGTATTAGACGAAGTAAATAAATTAAAAGCAGCCGCCATGTGCAATTTTTTTCTCCGACGCAACCTGCTGTTTTGTTAGCCAACTGCCAGAAGTTGTCAAGAACTTATTGTGAGGCTCTGAGAGCGAGCCTTGGTTTCATCGTGCCATTTAGGGAACTCTCAGCCATGTTCTTTGCGCACCTTTGCGGGCGTGCACAAACATTTCTCCAGAGCGATCTTGGGACTTTCAAATACCATGGCGACCCGTCTGTGTTTTACAAGAGCTCGAAGGTTTTTTTTTTTGCGGACGGGCTGTGGACGGCAGTGCCGCTAAATTCACAGAAGGCGCAAATGTGCGAGGGCTGCTCGCAATTATGGCCCTGCCTCTGTGGGGCTTCTCGCTTGATGCCAGCCAGTCGTGGACGATGCCCGAGCGCTACAGCTACCCATGCTCCTCTGCATCCGCGCCGTATTACTTGGTAATGTGTTTTTTTATTAACCAATGGTACTCGGGCAATGGCGGTTACCACTGTTGGAGTTTTCTTTGGAGGTATTGTAGTTTAGAAGTGGAAGGGAGAAATTGATTTAAGGTTGCGTACTGTACGTGTAAATGGAGTCCATTCATGGTTTGAGCCACATTTTTACGAGCAAAAAGTATTGCGTTATTGTGTGCTTGGGTCTAAGCACAGCATGGTGAATGAGTTTTTTATGACCGTTTCATACCATGTTGAGTCATGAAAATGTTGTACTGTGAAACTGCGCTTCTCAGCACTAACAGCTGTGAGGTGCAGGAAACCATGTTGGGAGCAAGATGAAAGCTGGACAGAGATCTAAAAATGCTTTTTATATATTTGAAACTTATATAAATAAATAAAAAAAACCAAACCTCATTTTATTACATTGGATACAGTTGTAAAATGTCCTTTGAGCACCTGTTTTTTTCTCCATATGAATCACTTCCCCTTAGATCTTTAATGAAAAAACGTACGTCCTTTTGGCCTAGGCCTTTACGAGAGTTGGCTTGTAGTTAACGTCCAGGTGTGCGCTGATGTTGCCCCCCTAATGCACTGGCGTGCGATGTGCCGCAGGTGAGCTCTCACCGCGACGATGCTGTGGGGCTCCACTCAAGCTTGTCCAGCGTCATGACGGCCCAGCCCGGGAGCGACCTTACCTCCACACAAGATTCCTTCCGAGGTGAATTCCACAATGAGCAAAGAGGACGCTCTCTACAAATGTCCATCTGTTGTGGCTGTAGAGGCTAGGACACTAAATGTTGTGATGCTCCTCCGCCTTTCGTCGATAATCATGAGTAAATGTAATTAATTTACAGCCTTTCATCCACTTGTCAGTAAAATAGGATAACTGACTCCTTTGGGGTATTGCTTATAGTTTCCCTTCCCCCACACCTCCGATGAGCGTGGTTGGCTATGTACGGTGCAAAAGAAGTTCAGCGTATGTACTCGGTGGGATATTGTGTAAGTGTGAGTCCGTCCAACTTCTTTCAGCCTATTTGGCCATCACTGCAGAGTGAGAGGTAAACCATGCGTACCACATATACGTATTAAAACATACGCTATGAGTTGAAGTATTAAAAAACAAATCCATAATCTTGTCTCAGCATCTACGTGGCACAATGCCATAGTAATTACATGGTGTGCCAGTCCTAACAACGAGGGTTACATTTCTAGTGCACAGCGTGCACAGCCACGCCACCTCTTTGTTTCCCATAATGTCCTCATGAGCAGGCGCTCACTGATGACTTAATTTGCCCAAGAGTTAACGCTGGTTAAATAGTGTTTTTTTCATTATCATATGAATGACTTCTGGCTCACAAGCAGATGATGTCGAGGATTCAATCATAAGTGGCCATTTGGATCCACGTATTTGTGATCCGAGGACCTCAATAAATTGTAAATCAAAACTCATTATCGGTAGTTTTGTATGTTACAGAGCTTGTGCAATAAATGTGACCCTAAGCTGTGCTGGCAAGATGTGTAAATGTGTCACTGCCTCCAGCGACTCGATTTGTAGAGTATATTTGGCCACCATTCCACACAGGAGGGTCCATTATTTCACTGGAGGCCCTTTTTTTTTGACAGTATTCAGTCTACAAAGCGGAATGGGTCGAAGTTTAGAGTAGCAAGGGCACAGCAGCTGGGTTGGAGCCACACAATTGTGGTAGTTTCAGTCGTCCTTTTCCGTACGCAGGGGTTAGACTTCTAGAAATGGGGGTACGCCGCGGGGGAAAATGCACGCCCGTTCCAAAATAGTCGAAATGGTTCCGCACATTGTTGGAACCGTTCCAATCGGGTGGATACGCTGTGGTTAGTGTGCCCTCAGCTCCTGGCTGGAAAGTTGTAAGTTAGCAATAGCTTATTGACCTTGATAGCTGCACACGTGTCTGTGTGTATATGATAGTATGCAGCTGTACTCCACTGCTGTGGAATTCCAAACCACTACCACAAAATAGGGATGATGCGACAACAGCACCGCACTTTGCAGAATGGCTTCGCAGAGCAAGTTTTATGGCCCCATCCATAGGTGGGATGTATCATCCCACATCAGTAGATTCGCTGTGCTCCTTTTCCTATCTTGCGAAGTTTTACACTCAATACATGAATTAGGTCCACGGTTTTCGAATAATATTGTACTGTATTTTTTCACCTTCATTATTTAAAATTCGACGTAAGTTTTTTAAATGTATCCATTCTCAACATATACTCAACTTTTTTTTATTTAAAAAAAATTCAGTCACATGCTAACATACAGCTGTCATTAAGTAGGTCCAGTGTACATGTCTACATAAAGTAATCCTAGTAGTAAGCACAGTACCACATTCCGAAATAGATACTTTCTGAAGTTAATCGATTAAAATCGGCTGTTTAATTGTTTGTTGTTCAACACTGGTGGCAGTTGTAATTTTAACCTCACATAAGTTTCCACATTGGGCTAACACAAATAAATGTGGTGCTGACTGTATAATTCCTCTTGCAAGCTGCACCGACATGAAGAGGTGTTCCATAAACGTGGCTTGTCCTATAGCCTGTAAATCTCTTGGAGTTGATGGAAAGGAAATATTTTGAGAAAAATCGGTGAAAACCGCCATCCTGCTACCAATGGGCTTCAGGTCCTTGGTCCATGTAAATCTGTTTGCGCATACATTTGTGAAAGTGTTTGGGACAACACCAGCCTATTTACTTTGTGCTCATTTGAAAAGACCGCTGGGCATAATCTTTGGAGCTTTACTGGCCAGACAATGAATATATGCTCAGCCACGTTTGTGTGTGTGTGTGTGTGCACGCGCTTGTCTTCATATTCTCGTGGCTCTAACCGTTCCTCCCCGTTTTAAGGCCTGGGCGGTGGCCTGACCACCTCTGGTGGTGGGGGGCAGGCGGGCAGCAGCGTGAGTGGTGGTTCGCAGAGCAGTGGCGTAGAGGTCAAGTCGGAGGACAAGGAGAAGGACGAGAACGAGGACGGGAAGTCGTGCCGCAACGACCGCGACAAGAACGATGACGACAAAGACGACATTAAGTCAGTGACACGGGGCAGGTCAAGGTATTAACCTGATTACCTGACTGGGAACTACCAACACATTATTTTGTACATTGACACAGCAAGGACTTGACCGTTTCCACACTTTAAAAAAAAAATGGCCGAATGTCACTTTTTTAGTAAATCGGATATTTTTCCGCTAAATTCTGAATGAAAGCAAATTTCGCCAAATTAAATAAATGTTCATGCCCAGTTGGAATGTGTGCGCCAGTTTTTGCTTTAGATCATAACATTGCTTACATGAGTCAAACTTACCACACATTTCATATTGTGAAATATTTATGAATATGTTAACCTCTGTGGCAATTTGGTGTTGGATAGTATTTATGAATTATGAGCAGTACTATCTAATTATTTTGATGATAGTCTGCATCTTCTAAGACGGTCACAATTCCACATTGGAACCTAATTGAATGTTTAATACCAATGCATGCGTGCTTGGCCATGTTTAAATAAGGCAGAATTACATCATTGTACACATCTTAACACAGCTAAGTCAAACTTGAAGTTTCCCCATAATATCTTCAGTACAGGGTGGCAGTGATGTGTGCATATGTTATGGTTGCATAATTGCCTTTGCATAAATTGAGTAAGGTTGCCGATATGGTAAGATATACAATATCACAATGTGATGATTATCGTGATATCAGTTTCCATTTTACCTTGTAATTTTATTTCACATTTATTATTGTATAGGTTTGTCTTGTGATGGCTGTACTTCCAGTTTGAATATGGATGACTTAAAAGTTATTAAACTGCAGTTCAGTAAACTTAAGTTGGCCATATATACTGTATTGTAATAAATGACAACTTAAAATATATAAGACTTAAAATGCATATACTGTCGGCCACATAAATTATGTAATAATAATGGTGGCATCACATAATTGCCATGCTGCCAATTATTCTGAAAAGCACTAATTTATGGATAATAGCAAGCTATTTACAACTTTAATAATGAGTTTATTATTCTTTGGGAAAATTAGAAAAAGGCATTTATAATCATTTAATTATTTTTTAGAAATGCACAGTCCGACTCGTACATGCTACATCGTCCATTGTGTTGAAATGCAACATCGAACGGTATCGATAGCAGCATGCATTGACTTTGTTTTTAATACCTTTTAAGTATTTCCAGTGTCACTGTTTTGTTTGCATTCAAATGCCGATGAACGAGTGCATGCGTGCGCGTGAAGTATGCACGCGGGATTGAAACCATTTGTCTTGTTTTATGTTGATGGAAGGCAACTTCCACGATGGCATGCATGTGACATTGTCTTCCCGCAGACGTCTCATTGCTCGTCTTACTTCAGCTCGACCTAGCAGAGCTGGTGTCCCCCCATGTGTGTGCGAGTCGGCTTGTGTGTCACTTGTGGTTGTGCAGGATCTACGTGTTGTACGTTTAGTGTCTCAAGCACTGTGTCAACCGTGTTTCTTCTTTGTGCATTTGAATAGAATATTGCGCGTGTGTATTACTTACCATCCCGTGCTGCTCAGGTAAATGGTATGCAACCATTGCTGTAAACTGCTTCAAGTCACGATTTCGCTCACATGGCGGTCAATGATGGAAGACCATAGCAGCAGCTCATATGCATGCGTGCATGCGTGAGTGCGAGCTGACCATAGCAGCCACGCGCGGTAACCCCCCGCATGGCCATTTCCTTGAGCAGCACGGAGGACGAGGACCTGACCCCTGAGCAGAAAGCCGAGCGGGAGCGCGAACGGCGGATGGCAAACAATGCCCGCGAGCGTCTGCGTGTGCGCGACATCAACGAGGCCTTCAAGGAGCTGGGCCGCATGGTGCAGCTGCACCTCAAGAGCGACAAGCCGCAGACCAAGCTGCTCATCCTGCACCAGGCCGTGGCCGTCATCCTGAGCCTAGAGCAGCAAGTCCGAGGTCAGTCCGCCCGTTGGGCCACTGTTGCCGCCCGCCATCCGCCGCCATCGCCAGCGCCAACTGCCCTGGGGGCAGGGTGCCAGCTTTAGCCTCTCCCATACCCTCCCCTGAAAAGCAGCGTCACACCCAAGCATGGGAAGCTCTGTCCGCTCTTAGCTGGCCCAGGCATGCCAGTGACTTCCACACCTATTTTTTTTATTTGCGGAAAGAGAGGGGGGGAAAAGGCAAAGAGAAATTGAAATCTTAAAAAAATTTGCAGCTGCTTTTATGTTTGCTTTTTGCACTTTTCTCATTTGAAAAACTTGCTATTTCAATATTATGAATGTCTCCACATTCAGAGTGTTATCCAGTTTTGTTTTGAGTAATGTATTGCATTTAATCACAGTTTTTGGTAAATTTTATCCAATTTGTTTAATTTTACAAAACTTGGACATTTAACTATATTTTTGAATTTCCCAAACTTTTAAATTATACTAATCTTTAAAATCATACTTGCAACAAAAAAAATGTTTAAATGTACAATTACAGGAAAACACTCCGGACTAATATTTCTTAATTATAATGTTTTCTGTCCTGCTTTTCAAACCATCTCACCGTATACACTTTCAGAGCAAAGTGTGGAGGTGTGGGTTTAGTAATACCTATTGCATGGCGTCTTTTGCACTGGAGCATTATAGAGAACGTTACTCTTAATTCCTCATCTCCGAAAAATATTTCCTAAAATAACATCCTTGGATTGTGTCTTACCTCGCAACTGCCAGGGTTGCTCCTTTTCCTTCTGCACATTGGGGGTGGTTGTCGGATTTTTTATTCAAGTGGGAAACTGTCATCTTTTTCATCTTGCTTCCTCATTCCAATTTTCAAGGGAAACAAAAAATAAACACCAGCAGCTTAGATTGGCTACAATATGATCAGAATTAGCACCCCCCCCCCCTCCACTCCCCTTAGTTCCCTTGGCAAAACGGCATGGCAAGTGACTCCGATGAAGAGACAGGGCCCAAACGGCACACCATCTCGGATTAGCATATGCTGCCTCGGACTTGTTTCTCCATTGCTGATGACCTAAATTTGGCTTAAATTACCTCCAATTGAGTCTTTTCCTCATTTCAGAGAGCAAATTCCAAATTATTTCCCCCCCCCCCACACCCCACTCCTGCGGTTATGAAGAAATCTCAACAAACCGGCGGGGAAAAAAAAAGAAGCCAAACGGAATCCTTGGAGGCCTCGTTCATCGTCACGCTGTCGCGCAACTGCTCTTGGGTCAGGTCGCCGTCCGTCTCGTTCCGGTTATTCGACAAAAAAAGTCTTCTTTTTGTTTTCTCCTGTTTTGTCAAAATCGGCTGACGATATATCCTTCCCGTGCTTTTCCATCCAAAAAAAAAAATCAAAAAACCAAAAAAATTATTCCCCCCCAAAAAAAAATTTGTTGCAAAATCAAGAAGTGGCGACGAGGATCTACTGCCGGAGGAGCGCGAGGCCAAGGAGCGCGAGCGGCGGAAGGCGAACAACGTGCGGGAGCGCATCCGCGTGCGTGACATCAATGAGACCTTCAAGGAGCTGGGCCGGCTGTGCCAGACGCACCTCCGGACGGACAGGGCCCCCACCAAGCTGGGAATCCTTCACCAGGCCGTGCAGGTCATCACCAGCCTCGAGCAGCAAGTCCGAGGTAGCCCTGCGCTCGTCCACTGAGGCGGGGAAAAAAATACAAATCTAAAAGCAAAAAAAAATGTATATAACGAAAGTTGAATGAACGACTGACCCCGCCCCTTGCCAAGCACGTGTAGCCGAGCGCAAGAAAGCTTAAAATTGTAAAGCGACCGCTGCTGCCTAGCAGCCTGCTGTGCTCATAGAGCCCTCTGTGTTTGAACCGTGTCCTTTTTAAGTGCGTAAGGGACTTTTTATGCAGCGGTGTGAGCTCTTAACGGGGGCCGGGAGCCGATCTTGTTTGCTTTGGAAGGTAAGTATTGTCTGGGGCGACATGTGTGTGCATATGGAAAGGTGGGATGAAGAAATTACGACTCCATTGGACATTTTTTAAATTATGTTACTAAAAATCACGTCGCGTTTACAGTAACGGGAGTGCTCGTTATTATTTTTCTCGGTGACGCTTTTGTTTCGCCCGATCATTGTCGTGGAAATATTTTTTGTTCAACGACCCAAGGACGTTAAATAATTTCAAAGCGCGCTTTCCCAAACAACAACGAAAAACACTGCTTGCTCATTGCGCTGCGATGTCTCTGGCAGAGAGGAACTTGAATCCGAAAGCTGCCTGCCTTAAGCGCAGAGAGGAGGAGAAGGTGTCGGGGCTCCCCTCGGAACCTGGCTCGGGACACCCAGGCATGGGCGACACTCCATTGGGACACATGTGAGCAGTGGGTATGTATACGTTGGCTCTCTGTGGGGGTAGTAAGTTATTTGTGAGTAACACAAAAAACCGATATTCTTAATTGTGTGTTGAATGCGTACAATCGAATGGAATTGCACTGTTTTATTCGTAGTTTTCAGCGACTACCGGTGTGACTTTGTGCACTAAAACGCATCGTCCACAAACGACATTTGCCCGGTGACGGAGCACCTGCACCCTGATACCTGGCAACCTGAGTTGAACGCCTCTTCTCCTTGGCCCATTCTCTCTGTCCTGTCCCTTCCCTATAGCTCTTTCATGACCCCCCCCCCCCGTTTGCCGTCTGTTACGGTCACTCATTCTCCGGCCCTTGCACGCCTGTGCCATTGTGAATCCACTCTATTTTTGTCACTGCTTTTTAAACGATCTAAAGCGCCTTGAGCTAAGGTGTTCTATAAATATTAAAATAAGATGAAATAAAATGTAACGTCGGTAGCGAGCGGTATCTGAACCAGTCCTGATTTGGTCCTGTCCCCGCAAAAGACAAAGGTCCCCCGAATAGCTTGAACAGAGTGTTGGGGCAAGTGCTGTTAGCGAGTACCTTTAAAGGCTGGCACGGTACACGAGGGGATGGGTGCCCTGCGCCCTGCCATGTTGAAACAAGGCCCATTGCAGGATGTGGCGAGACCTTCGTGAGGTAGAGTGGGTTGACAAGGGGGCTATAACTTTTGTCGCTATTTTTAGTTATTTTAAAATAATGTTGGGTATTTGTGTTATTCAGCCAAGTTATGTTTCGTGACAGATAATTTTTTTAAGATTTGTAAACTTGGACCCAATACATCTAACAATGTATCATGTGGATACATTGTTGTACGAGTATTTACTTACCTGCACAGTGTTTAAGTGATGCTTTAATACCTTCACTTTAGATGTCAGTCTTATGAGAGTTGAGCTTCACTGCAAACATTGGTATTTAAAATTGTCATTATTTACCCTGGTTTTACCTACATCGTTGGTTAGCTGTGCTGGTTTGTCGCAGTCCGCACGGCATGACATTTTGTAGTATCACAATCACAGGTAATATCATAGCAACAAAATGTCTCTAAACAGCCCTTAGCCAGAAAGCCTAAAGAGTATTAAGTTCCGCTTATTTTGTAAGGAGGTATCGGAATTTAATAAAGGTTTTTATTGGGTTCAGGGGAGTAGAGATGAGCCAATTAAAATTGTATTTTCTTTCGCTGTCCATGGTTTATAGGAGACTAAGCTTAAATCATCGGCGGCAAACGGCGGTTCTAAGTGACACAGCTCCGAGAAATGTCGCATCATTGGGAGCTAATAACGCAATGACGTGATGAAGCTTCAAACATGTTCACAATCTCACTTTAGAATGGGCTCCAATCCTTGGAGAGTTTGGGGTCACATTGATATTCACAATCACACACCCTTTCCATTGGCACAGACTTAGAACTGTAGCTTCTTATGCTTGTGGTGGCTTGTTTGTAAAACGTATGGAGAGCACCTTATCAGGCCAGCATGGGATGTGTTTCTCCCACTGCCTATGACAAGACGAATATTTGTGGCGTCAGGTTGTAGTGTAAATGAGGAATGTTAATTAGCATAAGGGGCTATTATCTGTCGTGTGCATGACGTCACTGATCGCCGGCCGACATCGTGACGTCCCATGGACCACAACTTTTGAACAAAAGAGCTTTCGGGCAGATGCCAGTGCATGCTCAACGACTGCATGGAATGTATTTATTATTTACACCCCCCCCGACTGCTGCTCCTTGTTGACGTCTGGTAAGATGAATAGACCTCCTTAATATTATGGGCGTTTTTTTTCACAAAAACTGCGCAAGTAAAAAAAATAAGGAATCCTCGGTCGGTCCGTGGAAAAGCACCAATATTTGGTTACAAAGAACATTCTTGCAGAGCCTTTGGAGGTAAAGATGCATACAGAAGGTTACACATGACCAAATAAAACGAATATTATTTTCGTGGAGGAACAAAATTTAGCAGTGGATGGATTGACCTCTCCCGGTGGCAATTTGAAGAATTATCATTATTTAGAGTTACAATTGGATACGATAAGCCTTTTTCTTTACATATATTACAGTGAAAAGTCGCACCTTTTGCGGCTAGAGTGGTGACGTGAACTCATTACAACGTATACAAATGAAAAAGATTCTTCGGCACATGATATAAACATGTTTATGTCACATGCAGCATGTGCCGGTATTAATCAGAGACGCAACAATCTAATCCAGGTTATTTTTTTTCAGCAATTCATTTTAATTTTTCAGGTGCATTTGCTTGATAACGTATCTTTATGTTTTACAAACATCTGCGGGTTTTATAGGAAATGTTTTTCCATGAGTAGTCATGCAGCTCCTTTAAACTGAAATTAAAGTGGCATCGTAAAAAAAACTCAACACATTCGGTGTCACTAGATTGAAATCGAATGCCTTTATATAATGCTAATGCTGTAACGTATGTCACGTCGCTACTATCTTGTCTCTTGCAAAAGCCGGGTGCGTCATGGTGTGAGTTGTAATGGCCACCTGTTGATAAAAAAAACTTTGGCTGCAACTACTGAAAAATCTTTAAATATGAAACTCTTAATTTGACAACTTGATACATGAGCAAGTAAACTTAATTACAGTGTTGACTAGTTTAGAAGATGCATTAATTGGATTGGCTAGAATTCAAGAGCCTGCAAGCCAAGACATAAGTGTATAGGAGCAGATATAAGTACGATTTATTTGGAATATATACTTCATAATGAGATAATATTTAACGTATACTTTTTATTTATTTAAAACCCATTGTCAAATGACAGCTGAATTAAGGCTTCCCATGTCAAGTCGGTGGGGGATTGTGTAACCATACTTCACCGTGTTTAGTGCTGGCGCAGACATCACTCGCCACTGATGGCGGCCTTGGCCATTGCTGATATAATTAGTGCAAAGAATGTTAATTTTCTATCGCGAATACATCACTCGTAATGTTGATCATGAGCCACAGCCACAAAACCAAATGTTATGACATCTGTAAATCTAACCAAAGCTGTAAAGGCCAGGTTAGAAATTTTCCATTAATTAATTAGCACACTTGGTTGTCTACGATGCCAACGTGACGTTACCGAAAGAACTAAGCAATATGAATTACTGCAGTCACGAAAGCTTTAAATCAAAATTTGATGCCAAAGAAGTTGAAGAACATACACATGGCTGAACAGCTTGCGAACCATTGTCATTTTACGAGTCATTTTATTCGCAGTTATTTTTTTTTTCAAATTAACAGTGCGCTCAAATATTACTCGCAAGTAGTCCTTTACAGATTCTGACGACATATGAGGATCGAGAAACGACAACACGGTCACCGATGTTATGGGGGGCTACGTTGCTCAGTACCGCAGTGTGGGTTTAAAAGCATTGATTTTAAGCGACAAATATGCTTAGACTCCTGAACTTAGCATCAGATAACACATCACTGTACACGCATGATTTGATGGATAGGTCATTAGTAGTTTGGGAATTTTTCATGAAAAAAAGTTGGAAGGGATGGAAGTACTCCTTAATCTTTAGAAGCACTAATCAGTGTGTAGAGGTAGAGTGTCAGTCTCGACTTACGTAGCCCTGACGGACACTGATCAGTGGTGATTCAATGAATCCATACAAACCGGGGGGGGGGACCCCCTTTTGGAATGATAAGGTACAACGTTTATCATAACATTTTTTATAAGCCACACTGGGATTATGCGACCGTTAATGAAAGGGGTAACCTCATGCGTTATTTTAAAGGACGTCATGATCCAAATTATGAATTTAAATACACTATCATTTGAAGAAGACTGTAAATGATAACATTTTGTTTAATCGAGGCAGGGGTGTAGCGAATTTTTGCCTGTCCATGATGAACGTGGACTACTTTACTAGTAAATAAATGGTGACCAACTGTTTATAAATGTATACAAATTCAGAAAAAATGTGAGCATTTAGAACCTGTACATATATTACAAAAATGATCTGCAAATTTAATTTTGAAAAACATACTGACTGTAAATACCTGCTTATTAATGTGTTATTGTTGTGTCGGTGACTATTTATCTATTTTCATTGTCGATGTTAAAATAAGAGGTTGGTGTAAATCCCAACAGGACCGGGACATGCCTTTTATATTTGAAGCGTTATAATGACATCGTTAACTTGTGCTTTTCGTCCTATTAACTCGAGTCACGTATTTGTTTAACAGATAAATAAATTTTTCTTAGCTCTTTCGGTAAAGTCACGTTGAAGGGAAACAATAAAATAATAAAATATATATAAAACAATAAAAATTCTCACGACGTTTCGACCATAACACAAACGGTCGTCATCAGGTGTGTCGGGTCGCATTAATTTATTTATTTTTAAACGGTGTATTTATTTATAAAAAACGTCAGCGCCGCGCGCAGCGATTTAGCAGTTTATTTAGAAGGACTAGTCCATCTATGTTCTGAAAAGAGGAGGGGGGAGACGAAAAATTAATGTATGCTGTCTGAAAGCCACTATAAGCGTAAACAATCAATTAAGACCTGAAATGGTTAATCAAATCTTTCCAATAATTGCTAAGCCAGAATCCATCTTCTCGGTTGAAATTGTCTCTGTGCTTGTATATGTGGATAGCCTCATGAACGAATCTCTCATGGTAGCCAGATGGCTTACAAAGAACCTCTGTCTTGGAAAAGTCTGTCATGTGAGCCTACTGAATTATAACAATGATCTGCCACGGCCGAGGCGTTGGTCCTACCGTGTTTAAGGTCTGCTTTGTGTTCACGAATGCGGTCCAAGACATGGCGTTTGGTTTCTCCAATGTAACTACTACCACAGAGGCAACTTAGTTTGTAGACACCAGGGTACTGTATGTCCAGAATCACATCTTTTACAGATGGAACCAGATCACGGATTTTATGTAATGTGTTGAAACGGACCTGGATTTTGTGTTTATTCAAGATTTTGGAGATCTTTTTTGTGATCCCACGCAATGTAGGGTAAAGTGATGGTTTTGAAAGGCTCCTCAAGAGGGTCCTTCTTCATGGTTTGAGTGATAGCTTTGCGGATTGCATAGTCGGAGTAACCATTAGCCTTAAGAGCTTGGTGTACGTGCTTGAGTTCACTGCCTATGTGTTCCTGGTCGGATATGCATTGGGCTCTATGGTACAGAGTCTTGATGAGAGAATTCTTCTGTGATGGATGGTGGTGGGAATCCGGTTTCAGATAAGCATCCGTATGGATAGCTTTCCTGTAGACAGAGTGGCTCATTGAACCATCAGGTCTCATTTTTATTAGGACATCCAAAAAAGGTAGCTTGCCATCTTTTTCGACTTCCATGGTAAATCTGATGGCTGGGTGTATGGAATTGATGTGGTCGAAGAATTGGTCTAGAGCAGGCCGGTCATGTGGACAGATGACAACAGCCTCGTCACACAAACCAACAAAATAATTTCTGATTCAACCGCATTAAATGATCAATCTAAACAGTTTTCGTTGAAACCTTCTGCTGCCAGGCCACCAAGATTATATACGGCTTACCAAAAATACATAAAGTAGATACACCCCTTCGTCCCATCGTCTCTACTATCAACTCCCCCACCTACAAACTAGCTCGTTTTTTGTCTGAAATCCTGCGTCCTTTCACTGGAAAAACCACCTCTGCAGTACAAAATTCTACTCACCTGGTATCGACAATCAAGGGTATTTCCCTGTCCCCAGACGACCTGCTTGTCAGATTTGATGTAGTTTCCTTATTCACCAAGGTTCCTGTACCTGACACCATCGCAATCATTGAAGACTTGGTTCATCAAGGACTAAACACTGAGGTACCCCCCCTGGTGAGACACTGTTTAACCAATACATACTTCACTTGGAATGGAACTTTCTACAAACAAACTGAGGGCACCCCAATGGGCTCTCCCCTATCTCCAGTTATAGCTAACATTTTCATGGAGAAATTTGAGACTGACGCCATCCAGACTGCCACTCTGCGCCCAACCTTATGGAAGAGGTACGTGGATGACACTTTTGTCATCTGGCCACATGGCCGGCCTGCTCTAGACCAATTCTTCGACCACATCAATTCCATACACCCAGCCATCAGATTTACCATGGAAGTCGAAAAAGATGGCAAGCTACCTTTTTTGGATGTCCTAATAAAAAGTGACCTGATGGTTCAATGAGCCACTCTGTCTACAGGAAAGCTAACCATACGGATGCTTATCTGAAACCGGATTCCCACCACCATCCATCACAGAAGAATTCTCTCATCAAGACTCTGTACCATAGAGCCCAATGCATATCCGACCAGGAACACATAGGCAGTGAACTCAAGCAAGTCGTACACCAAGCTCTTAAGGCTAATGGTTACTCCGACTATACAATCCGCAAAGCTATCACTCAAACCATGAAGAAGGACCCTCTTGAGGAGCCTTTCAAAACCATCACTTTACCCTACATTGCAGGGATCACAAAAAAGATCTCCAAAATCTTGAATAAACACAATCCAGGTCCGTTTCAACACATTACATAAAATCCGTGATCTGGTTCCGTCTGTAAAAGATGTGATTCCGGACATACAGTACCCTGGTGTCTACAAACTAAGTTGCCTCTGTGGTAGTAGTTGCATTGGAGAAACCAAACGCCATGTCTTGGACCGCATTCGTGAACACAAAGCAGACCTTAAACACGGTAGGACCAACACCTCGGCCGTGGCAGATCATTGTTATAATTTAGTAGGCTCACATAACATTGACTTTTCTAAGACAGAGGTTCTTTGTAAGCAATCTGGCTGCCATGAGAGATTCGTTCATGAGGCTATCCACATATACAAGCACAGAGACAATTTCAACCGAGAAGATGGATTCTGGCTTAGCAATTATTGGAAAGATTTGATTAACCATTTCAGGTCTTAATTGATTGTTTACGCTTATAGTGGCTTTCAGACAGCATACATTAATTTTTCGTCTCCCCCCTCCTCTTTTCAGAACATAGATGGACTAGTCCTTCTAAATAAACTGCTAAATCGCTGCGCGTGGCGCTGACGTTTTTATAAATAAATAAATACACCGCTTTTAAATAAATACATTATTGCAAACCGACACACCTGATGACGACCGTTTGTGTTATGGTCGAAACGTCGTGATAATTTTTATTGTTTTATATATTTTATTATTTTATTGTTTCCCTTCAACGTGACTTTACCGAAAGAGCTAAGAATGTGAATTACTGCAGTCACGAAAGCTTTAAATCAAAAGATAAATACATTGTTTTGCACAATTGTCAAAAGGAAAAAAAATGCATCGGAATAATTTGCAAACGTCGGTGTTCACCCCAGTCCTTGCGGCATGAGGCCTCCCCCTCAACACGAGCGTGCTCGCACATAATACTCGCGGTGCTTTGTGACAACAGCTCACACATACGGGGGGGGGGGGGGGGAGTAGTTTATGTGCACCGGTTTATTTCTGTACCCGGCATTCGGGCATCGCAAAGTAGTTAGTAGGAAGCAAAGCAAAAAACAACGACTCAATCGCCCACGTTCTCAGAAATATTCTCAAGCCGAACTTATTAGCAAAACAGGTGGGGCTTACTTGATGATGAACATAAAATTGCAAAACGTCTCGTAAATATTTTATTGCCTTGCTTGCCACGGGGCAACTTGCGCATTAAGGGATGTGTAATAGCAGTTAAATATGTTAAGTTGTATGTTTTTCCTCATTTAAAATCTTTTTTCCTTTGACTCTTAAGTATTTCCTGAACGTGTATCTGCTTGAGAGACAGCATGCTGCGGGCAGCACTCACTGCCAACATGGATAGCAGACAGCATTTTTATTAAACACGAATTGTGCTAATTATACGAACATAAACTTCTCAAAACCTTGCAGCACAATTCGAACATTTGGAGCACTACTGTGCTTTACTGCTTTAATTATAATACCGTAATATTACGTGGTCCGATGTGTTAACCAAAGGCACATTTTAAAAAGGATATCAAACCTCTTAGCCATACAGCCTGTAAAAGTGCCGTACATATGTTCACGATTAATAATTA
Organism: Petromyzon marinus; assembly: GCF_048934315.1. Classification (NCBI taxonomy): domain Eukaryota; kingdom Metazoa; phylum Chordata; class Hyperoartia; order Petromyzontiformes; family Petromyzontidae; genus Petromyzon; species Petromyzon marinus. Next base: position 2,996,010 of record NC_133679.1, on the reverse strand, counting down.
TAATGAGATGTGAATTGAGGCCTGTTTGAGAGGCTTGTTTGTTTCCTCCTCAAATACATGTGACTCGGTTGCTCTCATGCCTCTTTTTCAGGTTCTCAGTGGATGGTGTTGGCCATTTCTGAATTCTCCGACGCTGCGAAGCTGTAAAAGCTGTCCATATGTGCACGAACTCGCGCGCACACACACACACTTACACGGACACACGTACGTACTACAACACTCGAGCAAGCTGCTGCTGCTGCTGCTGCGTGTGGTCTTCAGCTGCCCACCCAACCTGCCCAAGAAGACGAGCAGAGGACAAACTCCCCTGCACATCCCCGTCTCCCCCACTGCCCCCAACCCACCGGGAGTCCAACCCAATTCATCACCTCCCTCCCTACGCCCCAAGAATGTGTGTTGACCCACAACGAATGTTGACATATCCAGTAACTTCTGTTGCCAGCGAAGATTGCAGCCTGCCAGAAGTTTGGCAGCCAATTCTCCCCCACATGTTGTGCGGGAGAGTTTCATTGTGCCTAAAAAAAAAATTTAAAGTCTGACTTAAAATGCACAGTAGTCGTAATAAATGTATTTATTACAAACCTTTTGATTTTTTTAGAACATGGGTGGGGGGAAAATATGCTTTTGAAAGGGATGTCTGTGTTGAGTTTTTATGAATTATCGTGCTCGTTCACCTAGTGTGTTAGGAAACCTGCTGGCAAAGAGAGGCTTGTGCCAGTGGAGTTTTACAAAAATGAAAAAAAAATGTATACAAAAAGCAGAAAAAAAGAAAAAATATATAAAAAACAAATTGACCCCAGCATTCCCTAAATCTTGACCTGTTGTCTTAAACTAAAAAAGGGAGAACATTATTTTGTACTGTCCATTCCATTTGACCAGAGTAACAAACTTTGTGTGAAATGGTGTAAAACTCAATCAGCTTATGACATTCATTTACACATCTTCACATCATGAATAAAAAAAAGTTACTAAATGTGACACCAGCCAATAGCAGACATGATTATGAACTCCATGCAGATATGGTATAGCATTGTATTTCTTACAAATAATTGTGGTTCTGTTCGACGATTGTTGCGTTGTCATTTTTTTGCGGTTTGATTTCTATGAAAATGTTTTCTATCTTTGTGCTACACTATTTTCTTTATTACGGTTTTCTAGACGTATACAGTGCATTTGTAAAAAAAAAAGGGAGTCGTTTTTTTCCGATCCCCTGTGAAATTTTTATTGCAGAGTGTAATTATATGCCATTCGTGTCGTTACCTTGTTTTATTAAGCACATCATATCCAGCACCCAACTTAATGGAAATATCTGCGAACAAAGCACAAACAACAACAAAAAGGGAAGAAAATTAAAATGTATAAGCTTGACAAATGTCTTTCAGTGGATAAAACATACCTATTTTACTGTTCATGTTCCTTTAAAAAATATATATAATTGTGTTAAACATTTTATGGTGGATGTCATTTTTTTTCTGCTGCCATCCACCAGCAGCTACAGTAAAACAAATTACTTCGCAAACTCGGCAGTTTCAGACCTTTACATTTCAGCAACCTATCGCCATTGCGCCCGTAGTGCAGAAAACTTTTATATTGTATATCATACCGTAATTAGTTTTGCCAACTACCATACTTAACCGTCTTCCAGTCTTGTTCATACATACGTTATCGTGTTAATCAGCGAGGGAGAAATATCAACATCTTGCCGTGCCCCTGCCCTTCCAACTTCATCGGTGGCTGTGAAATCGGGACGTTAAACTTCACCTAGCCAAGTGGAGTGTGGTGCTACTTAGCAGCGCCCCGATTTGCTTTTGTGTAGGCATGGAGCATCTAGCGCGCCCGAAGCGCCCGTGACAACACAAGTGTTTTGCGTTTTCGAACGCAAGCGGCTCGACGTAGCTCACTCATTACCACGAGGGCCCAACGGAGAAATGTTTAAATCCTCCCAAAGACTGGACAATAATCAATCGCACGAAACCCAAGATTGCGTCAACAACAAAAAGTTTGGGGGGGGGGGGGGTGGTCTACCTTTATCATTAAAAAGTCCTGTCATTTTTTATCATTACACATTAAAACAATTAAGGAGGTTATGCTTTGGCTTGTTTACTAGATGTTGTAAGGAGCAGTTGATATGAACATCTTGAGTAGCTTGACGGGAGAACAAAAATTAAAACGGGGAATCAGGCTGACCGCACGCGCAAAAAAAATCACCATTTCCGTATGGTTGTGTGCTGACTTTGTGCCGTGCATTAATTATATTTTTTATTATTTCGTTCGTACACTTCAGAAAGCATTTAGTGGTGTATGTACTGTACATACTGTAGCTTTTATTGCGAGACATGACTTCAACGTGTGGCCTTGTTCATTTCAGTATTTGGAGGATAAAACAACGGGGCTGGGTGGTTGTTGTGCCATTGCAGAGCCTTGTTTTGCGAAGCGTGTTTGAAGCCGCTATTTTGATTTTGCTATTAACTATATAGACTTTGTGGTATGCGCTGAAAGCAAAGCTGTGCTTAAGGATAAAGAAAGGTACATTCGGCTTATTTTTCACTGTAGCTAGCCTTTTATACCATAAATCTTGTATGAAATTTCTGGAATGCAGGATATTACTCTTTCTAGATTTTTGAAATCGAAAAAAGTTTGCGTAAAAATTTAAAAAGTTTGTTACTTTATTTTACTACTGTAGGTAGCAAAGCTAGTTATTTTGCCATAAATTGTTAATGATATTGCCAGGCGTATGGTAGTAAGTAAAGTTTAAATTTAAAAAAACGCAGTGTAGTTTATCGCTAGTTTAGTGCCTATAAAATAGCCTGTTTTAATTGTAAAAGTAAGTTGGAATTGGAGAGCTCAGCTGTGTTTGCATTTCCGTCACGTCCAACCTTTCAGATTCATAGCCGAGTGGGAAAAAAATGGTTAAATTGCTGGGACCCTACGTGTTTCCGGTCAACAAGTCTGTTTCAACTTTGTTTCTGTCTGTAGTTACTTCAAAACTCCTGTATGTATATAACATTTATGTAGCAATAAATGTGCCATTTTTGTAACAATAAATCAGGTTATTGTGTGCCTTATTTACATTTCCAGGAAAAGTATTTTCCTTTGTGCATCTTCATTTCCGGATACCGATGCTCTGTATATTGAACTTCTTTTGCACCGTACGCAGCCAACCGTGCTAATCTGAGTTTGATTCCTGGCCATGGCTAACATGCGCGGTGAGTGATCCGAGCCCGTCTTAGTACTCTCCCTTGCACCGTTCAGTACTCGTTCGCATGGTAGAGAATTGTCAAAGAGCTCCAATTACATTAAAATGAAACGTATTGTACGTTAATTTAATTATCCATTTGTTAGAAGGATGCCTGGCTTGTATTGTTGTATGATTAGAACGCACACTCCCAAGTCGTTTATTTGCGACTGACAAAAGTATTTCTGATAGACATTTGAAACATCTACCATATGCAGGTAATATATAATTAACGGTTATGCATTTGTGCTCAACACCTGTCGAGAGCCAAAGGCACTAACAACAAAGAGGATGCTAGATACAGATTACTAAATAAAGATTTACTAGATAAAGATGTACTAGATGGATTTACTAAATAAATATTTACTAGATACAGATTACTAAAAGATTTGCTAGATAAAGATTTGCCAGATAAAGATTTGCTAGATAAAGATTTGCCAGATAAAGATTTACTAGATAAAGATTTGCTAGATGAAGATTTGTCAGATAAATATTTACTCGATAAAGATTTGTCAAATAAAAACGATTTGCTAGATAAAGATTTGCCAGATAAAGATTTGCTAGATAAAGATTTGCCAGATAAAGATTTACTAGATAAAGATTTGCTAGATGAAGATTTGTCGGATAAAGATTTACTAGATACGATTTACTAGATAAATATTTACTAGATAAAGATTTGCTAGATTTAATAGATAAAGATTTGCCAGATAAAGATTTACTAGATAAAGATTTGCCAGATAAAGATTTGCCAGATAAAAATGTACTTGATAAAGATTTGCCAGATAAAGATTTGCTAGATAAAGATTTGCCAGGTAAAGATTTACTAGCTAAAGATTTGCCAGATAAAGATTTGCTAGATAAAGATTTGCCAGATAAAGATTTACTAGATAAATATTTGCTAGATAAAGATTTGCCAGATAAAGATTTGCCAGGTAAAGATTTACTAGATAAAGATTTGTCAGATAAAGATTTGCCAGATAAAGATTTCATACTGTAGCTGTCGGCATTGTTCATACTCTAAAAAGCGTCCAATTCCCGACACGGTGACACTTTTAACGTAAAATGTCACCGCCTCCGTCGCAGATTTATCAAAATGCTGGTCAAACGCACATCTGGGGCCTCGAAGTCACTTCTGTTGGGGGGCGGGGGGGGGGGAGCTCGTCTTACATCCCTACTGGGAATCCCCGTCCCGGACCGATCCTCCACCAGTGCTTGGATTATCCTTGGTTCAGGGAGTGAGGCCACCAAAAGTAACTCGGGAGGATGTTGAGATATTAGTCCCAGAGTATTTGCTCTCGGGACTGAAAGTGGAGTTCCCAATAACAAAGAGGATGAAGAAATCTTGGTGTTTCTCTCGGGACGAGTCATTCCCCAAGTAAGCTCTCTCTCACCCACTCCACCGTGACCGCTCTTCTGCATAAGAGGGGCTAAAACCGAAGAGCCAGCTGATTGTTCCCAAGTCATTTGTTCCCTCCCCCGGATACCTCCGATTTGCGCAGTTGGCTAAGCACGATGCGAAAGAAGTTCAACATACAAACACAAGTCAGTGGGAAACGGTGTTGTGTTCACCAGAGGTTAGCACGGAACAACCAAACAAAGTCTCAAAGACCCGTGCCACCAATGCGTTAATCTCCTGTAAGGGGCCGTCTATAAATGACGTCACGCTGCTAGGGGGGGGAGGGGGTCAGACATTTGTGACAATGTGTGACGAGGGGGGGGGGGGGTTGAGAAATGTGACGTCAAATCAAAATGCGCAACTTTAAATAAATATAGACCACACGTTCTACTTAATTAAAGACTTTTGAATAAATGTTTTCTCTTACAACATCAGAGTGCAGCGCCACATTAAATACGCACTACAATGACAATAGTTTAAAGCGATTTGAAGCATATTCTTGGTTCTTTCGGTAAAGTCACGTCGAAGGGAAATAATAAAATAATAAACATATTAAACAATAAAATTCTCACGACGTTTCGACTGCAACACAAGCAATCATCATCAGGTGTGAAAAGCACAGCAAGAAAATTTGAAAAAAGTGGCGGTTATTTTTAACGTTAGCACCACCGAGAGCGATTTGACAGTTTGTTCAGATGGACGAGTCCATCTATGTTCGGAAAAGAGGAGGGGGGAGACGAAAATAATGGATGCGGTCTGAAAGCCACCGTAAGCGTGAACAATCAATTAACACCCGAAATGGTTTGTTAAATCCTTCCAATGATTTCGAAGCCAGAATCCATCTTCTCGATTGAAATTTTCTCTGTGTTTGTTTATCCACATATACACATATACAAACACAGACAATTTCAACCATCTGCACAAACTGTCAAATCGCTCTCCGTGGTGCTAACGTTAAAAATAACCGCCACTTTTTTCAAATTTTCTTGCTGTGGTTTTCACACCTGATGATGATTGCTTGTGTGGCAGTCGAAACGTCGTGATAATTTTATTGTTTTAGATTTTTATTATTTTATTATTTCCCTTCGACGTGAGTTTACCGAAAGAACCAAGAATATGAATCCCTGCAGTCACGAAAGCTTTAAATAAAGATTTGAAGCATGTTTTCTTTTCAAAATGGAAATATGGTTTTGGGGGGGGGGAGGGCGTTGTGACGTCATTTGAGGGGGGGTCTGACTTTGTGACGAGGGGGGGGGGGGTAAAAAAATCGTCCAAAATCGCGTGACGTCATTTATGGACGGCTCCTAAGGGTCTGGTTACACGTGGCCTGCTTCTCCGAGGATGCTAAATGCTGAAAGGAGGGTAACGGAGTCCTGGGC